>NC_065900.1:627500-1252500 GCF_905147045.1 Nymphalis io
AATTACTGGATTTCTGTAAATATACGGTTTAAGAATTTATTTCACAATTTGTAAAAGAATACAACTCACTATAAATATTTAAACAAGATTAACATACTTAAATTTTATGTATATACAACACAATGGCGGTACACAAAAACAAAGAACAACAAATTAAACTTTTCACTTAAAATAATGTGGGTATGACAAACCCAAGATGTGATATTACGTATCGTCTGTGTTATAGCAATTAGATAGCAATTGATATTATTGTCTTTAGCTAATTATGAAATTAAAATTTGTAAAAAAAATACAATAATCAAATTAAAATTTAGAATATTAGTCGTTGATAGTATTTTTTTTTTATTTTATAGAATAGGAAGGCGGATGAGCATCCTTAATGCTATTAGTTAATTCATTATATAACCGTGCTCCTTCATATAATATATGTAGGTCAAGCTCAAGCGGTTAGGGACTAAAATGTTAAGTTACGGTTGGTGCCCTATAGGTTGGTCTTAACGTTGGTCGGCTGGTTACCTTTTGGCCAATTAACAAGTTTGATGCAATAAAGAATGTGCTAACAACGATAATACAGAAATACTGTATTGTAGTACTTTGTTATTAAAACTGTTGTATACAAATGAGACTTGACGTATTAGTGGATAGAACATAGATCACGTGCATGAGTTATTATAATGCTAAGCTTCAAAGATCAAGAAGTCATGACCTACACATAATAAAGCAGAGTTGTGGAAAACCTCCGAACTACTCAGGTCTTTTTTTTTTTTTTTTATAGAATAGGAAGGTGGACGAGCATATGGGCCACCTGATGGTAAGTGGTCACCAAACGCCCTTAGACATTGGCATTGTAAGAAATGTCAACCATCGCTTATAGCCAATGCGCCACCAAACTTGGGAACTAAGATTTTATGTCCCTTGTGCCTGTAATTACACTGGCTCACTCACCCTTCAAACTGGAACACAACAATATCAAGTATTGCTGTTTTGCGGTAGAATATCTGATGAGTGGGTGGTACCTACCCAGACGAGCTTGCACAAAGCCCTACCACCAGTAGTCCATCAGTGGCCCAGATAGGAAAGAACTTTATCCTTGACACAGTGACTACAAAATCACAACAGTATGATTTTCAGTAGTAGTTGTTTTTTTTAACCTTTTATAATATATAATTTGTAAGCCAACCAGAAACTTGACGCTATATATTATATTTAGTAAAGGGTGATCTTTATACGATCACGTTTATCTCAAGTTATATTTAGATTATAACTTTAATGACGCCGTAACTTCTACAATTATCTTTACTTATCAATTAAATTCTAAATTATTTCAATCTGCTACTAAAGTCACCTCTAACGCGTTAGATATTGGACATGTTATATCTTTTCTAGGATATATTTAATAACTTATGTATCATAATAATTGCAGAATATTAGGTAGAATGCTAGCAGTATTGCTGCAGTATTTATATATAACGATAAATTATTTCACTTTATTTTGTGTCATACAAATAAATGAGCTTAAACAAATTTCTTAGTAACTAGACTCACCTGTCAAGTGATACTGCGACTAAACTATATACGGAGGCCGCCACGGACAGTCCTTGCACGTAGGGCACAGTCTTGCACATCAGCCAACCGAGAACCCAAGCTGTAAATAAATACGAATATATTATTTATTTATTTGAATACTTTTTTGACCACCATACATTGTGTAGTAGGACAAAGGGCGGACTTAATGCCTAAAGGCATTCTCTACCAGTCAACCTTTAGGCTGAGCAGAAATGCGTGAAGGCAGCAATTGATAATAAGAAATATACATACATACAAATATAACAACAACAAAGAAAATTAAAAACATAATATCATTTACACATATATTAATCCGCTATGTTAGCTACAATGTAAACATTTAATTATTCAAAAATATTAATAATACAATTCGTTTAAGTACAATACAAGACCTGGGCTGATAATTACTGAAGTCGTTAAACATTGACAATACAAAACATGTGAAAAACACCGTATACCCTCACATTCATGAAATCTAAGATGATGTTCTATGTTCCTTATACATATAATTTCACACAAAATGTCTATCTTTTGTATATTATGTGGCACCACGGTCGCGTACAATTGAAAAAATATTAACGCATTAAATCTACGCATAAACCAAATGGACGATAGCGAATAGGAATATATATAAGTATTTTTTTACTATTTATTTTAATCTTATAAATTTAATTTTCATTCTACGTATGAAGTATATTACATACGGTACAAATAAATATATTATAATATTAGAGATATAATTGCACATCTTAGAATGGATACGATTCTACGTACAAACGAAAAAGGATATATTTACTTATTTCAAGGAATGGCTTAAAAAACTTAAACATAAATTTGCAGATCATTACTTAAATAAAAAAGATACGTAACTTAAGGTCCTGACAGAAAAAAGAAAAGAAAAATGGGAGACATGGTCAAAGATGGGACGGACGATAAATAAGATATTGCAGAAATAACTTAGAACAGAAAGGTACAAGAAAGGCTTTCACTAAAAACAAGACAACCTTCAAAGCTCTTTAATAACGTCGTGGATTAAAAGTATAAAAATAATTAGTATATAAAGAAACAAAATACATATAAATAAATACATGATTTTTGCACCTAAATATAAATCAATCCCAAATTTTGATGAGCTTACAATATATGCAAAGTCTAGCAATGAAAAATATTTTTGTGTTTTAAATTTCTATTTATTTTCCTCTTCACCTTGTCAAACTATATTAATGTATATAATTGTAATTTATCATTTTCAGTGAATTTTTGTATTATTTATGAGAAACAAAAGCCCATATCCCATTGTTCATCCTCTGCTAAAAAAAGAAATAAAGAAAAGACGAAGAAAGCTATGGTATAGTAGATTGTATGCAAGAAATATTGTAATTAATTTGTATCTGTAATACAGAAGTTCGACTAATTAAATATTACGACCGTGAGGGTAAGCTGAGTTGAACGAAGTTAAAACTTTTTAAATATAAACATGATTTCATGATTAGATTACAGTATCTTCCTACTTAATTAAAAAAAGGAAAATAATTACCATCTTACAATCAATGTATTTCATCTTTTAGATTCAATATTTTAAAGATTTGAAAATTACGATCCGAAGTCAGTTACTTTAATTCAATTACATATATGTCAAATATTCATCAAATGTTGTTTTATAAATATACTTTATTATTCCAAGCTCGTATCAAATGAAGTGTAAAGTCAACCCTGCAGCACCAAAAAGATCCCAAAGACTCCACCTTAGCAACAGGTTGTACCGCTGAATCAATATTTACACCATGCCCTGCACCTCGAACTAGGTCAGGTCACTGTACCTGCGAGCCTTCAGCCTTGCATTCCTACATCTCGCTCTCTTTCACACCGATACGAATTTTTATAGCTCCATCTCGTTCCCGCCTAACCTTGTCCTGGTATAAAACGCATTACAATACGAAAGACGGAAATGACAGCGCTATGTCCAATTAAAAATGAATTTTAGCGTCTTGGGTTAGAGTCTCGTATTGCTTGGTGCGGGTCGAGGAAGAGTTGCATCGGCTTAGTGTATCGATTTAGACGTTTAGGAAGGAACTGATTTTACATTAATGAACTCTGTTTTTGACTCGGTTTCTTCATAACCCACATTATCAGTCCTTGACCCGCTCACGATTATGCTAAGGTGCATGGAAATGAATTTGAATTATGAATTAGAAAATATTTCGCAAATGCCTTCCAAATCCATTGTCTGTTTTTGGGATAGAATTTTTATTATATTTATTTATTGTTTAGTGAAAATTTTGAATAATTAAAATGTGTACATGTATAGCCTGTCTAGTTTTGAACGCGAAGATAATTTTATTATTAACCCTGGGGACTGTCATTATGCTAAAATAGGTAAATATAAAACAGCTACCATACCAAATGGAATTAAAATTGCAACGATAATTAACATTTGTTATCCATAAAGATATAGTTTTTTTTTAATTATCTTTCGCCCTAACTAAAACAATTAACAATTTATAAAAGATTTCCTTCAAATATTTGGTTAAGAATGTAAAACATTAAAATGGGTACATCGTACGGTCTGAGGGTAGTTTTAAATAATTAATATTTACTAACAAATGTATACAGAACATACTATGCGAATACAAGTTTGTCCAGTTAAATTATTAAGCTACGTAGCTTTCCAAGTGTGCTTAATTCAAAATAGGATAATACTAGGATTATGTTAATACTATAACAAGATACTTGATTTTAAAAATCATACTTCAAATATATTTTATTTGAATAGGGTCGAACTAGCCCAAATTTTTTTTTAATAGCACGCTGGGCAGACATTTGTGTGCATGAACATATCTGTTTGTCCTTAGCCTGGGTGCAATCTATATAAGTATGTATTTACAAAAGTAGTATATGTAGTATATCAGTTGTCTGGTTTCCATAGTACAAGCTGTGCTTAGTTTGGGATCAGATGGCCGTGTGTGAATAATGTCCCAGGATATTATTATTATTATCATATATCAGTGTACAGCTTAATTATTAACATTATTTAACTGTTATTATAATTTGTACCAATAGGTCCATATTTATTTTATAAATCTTTCAACTGTTAAAGGCTGTATCATAAACATACAGATGAATGGCACAGTTTTACTATCACCATCTTGTGTAGACTTTGATTTCTTTACGATATCATGTCATGTGTTTGCAGTTTTATCAAAAAAACTCAAATTGTATGTCTCGTCCCTTTACCAGTATAAATGATCCCAAGCTTGGATATCCGGGTTTTTAGGGTGAATTTTAATAAAGCATCCACCTGCTAAAGTCATGGGAAAAAATCCAAGGACGCCATGAAAGAACCCTCCGAAAGTACTTTACATTTTTTAAGACGTTCCCAGCTATCGGTATTAATGAAATTCTTGTTTGATATTTGATTTCCTTATTCTTCCGGTAGAACATTTTAATATTATTATTACTGAATAAATATGAAAATACTCATGATAAGGAAAAGTAAGTTTCTCTGTCCTATATAAATAACGTAGAATTCTAACGTAATAATAATGTATCACTTTTTTTAAATATTATTGAATATATGTATTTTCCGCCAGTTTCTGAAATGTTGGTGAAATTTACTGTCAATGATAAAAATCGATGGCTGACATATGCATGACACAATGCGTGAATCTTAAGCGAAGATTGCGCTTTCGAACTTGGTTATGTATCTCTGTTTTTTCATTTTCTTTATCGGTTTATTGTCTTAATAACAGTGAAATAATTGCTGGATGGCTTTCTTCATATTAGAAAATTAAATATATATAACAAAAAAATCTAAAGAGACGATTAACATACATCGATAAATATTAATATTATAATAAACATCCTGTTTTACAAACTAAAAGTATACCCATATTATAAATTAAAATAAAGCAAACAATATATAAACATTGCCATTTTCAAGTTATTGGCGATGATATATAAACATATAAAAGACCAATTACAACTAGCAAAGTGACCACTCACCATCAATACTATTTCGGTCATTGCTGTTAAGTACCAACCTTCAAAGAAAAACTAAGTTACCTACTAAGACAGCTTAATCGTACTGAGAGTTATAATACAACAATTATTTAATTCAAATAACAATATTATCCGTTAATTAAACGACATCAGTTTATCTGTTGAACAATATACTCCGCTGTTATTCAATATGATAAAGCATAAATATAGTTATAGTTTTGGAAACAAGTTGTATTATGATCTAGATAGGAGTCCTGCCTGGTCCAGGTGGAGTAAAGTGGGTCAGACGAATTAGGGCAGCGCTGTTTATACAAGACAGATTGTTACGGTGTACTTGCTGTGTTTTAAACATTCGTAATACATGACTAGGTTATTAAATTATATATCTGTATATGAATGTAACGACATACAATAATAATTAAAGGTGAGATTAGTTATTTTAAACATAATGAGATTAGTACTTGAGTTATATATAATATATATATATATATATGATGTTTTTGACTTTTATGTTGTTATTTTGGAGACCTACAAATCTTTGATACATTTTTATTGTATATGTTATAGTCTCGCCAGCGTTCGTTTCAAAAGCGTCTTGATTGAAATGGATGAAATGGATCTCCGGCTACATCAGCATTTTAGCAACATATTAACTTTTACTTAAAACCAGAAAAAGAAACGGAAAACTTACGTATTTATAATATTACTATGATATTATAAAAATATATTGTAAATGATGAAATGAAATATAAATTTATCTATTACATAATTATTGATTGTAAAATTAAAAACGACCTCTGATTAGGAAAAGAATATATCCAGAACTGAGAAGAACCGGCAAAAGAAACCAATCGAGTTTTTTGTCTTGTGAAAATTTTTAGGGAATTTAATTGGGAGATAAAATCTGAGTGATTAGCCAACAGGTGGTCAGTCTGCTTATTAATTGTAAATAAACAAAAAAAAAATAGTAATATGGAATATTTGTTTCAGTACCATATCAGAAATTATTATCAGGTGTTAGATGATCGTTACCTTAGCGATAATAGGTTGATAAAGTTACAAAGCCTTTCAAATAGTTATAACGTACCTTTGATGTTATCGAAATTGCTCATAAAGTTACGGAATTGTTACTTTGACATCAATGTTTCCATTAAACATGATTTCAGTGGATAACTGTTTTAAGTTTGTTTCGTTGTTAACAATAATCTTCCAAACTTTATTTATTTTTTTGTAAATCTAAATATTTATTAAGTATTCTATATAAAAAAAGATTTTTATAGATCTCTTGCATTATTTTTTTCGGTGTAAATATTTTATGTGATTTGACTGACAGAATACAATAAATTTTATGTGTCCTTGAAGTCATAATAACGTCTTGTCTATATCTCATAAATTCAACAAGAATATACTGACACACATATCACAAATTTAATATAAATAATCGCTACGTCACTATGTTAAGCATATTCTTTGAATGACCAGCATCTGTCTTCGAATGAGACGGATTGCTCTATTCAAAATATTAACCTATAAATAAATGTTGACCTACTTCGAAAATCCTTTTTTTTATAACCCGGTTTCCTAATTTTTTTGTTTTTTTTTTTTTTTTTGCTAAATCTCACAGATATAAAATATAAAATTGAAAACATTAATGTTGAATATTGCTAAAGGTATTTTACTAGATGTGTTCAACTGAGAAACTCTAATGTCTTGTAATCTTATCACTTATTCAGCTAACAGCCTGTGAATGTCCCACTGCTGGGCTAAGGCCTCCTCTCCCTTTTTGAGGAGACGGTTTGCGGGTTCGTGAAATACACATGCGGCAGATTTTTGTGAAATTAGACACATGCAGGTTTCCTCACGATGTTTTTCTTCACCGTCAAGCACACGATATGAATTATAATCACAAATTAAGCACATGAAAATTCAGTGGTGCTTGCCCGGGTTTGAACCCACAATCATCGGTTAAGATTCACGCGTTCTTACCACAGGGCCATCTCGTACCCTCCACAGGGCATCTCGTATCACTTATTCGATACACACATATATTACTAAGACTTTGTGTCACTGTTTAACGGTAGAATAACTTTTAATGGTACCCAGATCGGTCAACACAAAGGTTTGATAAGCATTAGTCATAGATATCTAGTCTTAAGACTCAGTTGTCCTTTTCACTCCAAAGCACGCCATCAAGATTGTGTTACTAGATCATTATTAATTCACTCACCACTATTAAACAAATCAACTGTTTAAAAATAGAATACAATAAATAAAATAAATTCGCACAAATTTTGAGATAAAATGTAATAAAAGAATATACAAAGCAGACCTCATTCCCGTCAGGAAATGGACCGAAAAATCCAATATGTTCTCGTTCCGTAACAATGCAAGCTTGTCAGTCACTGCAAGGATTCCCTATGTACAAGGTCAACGGAAAAATTGTTGTGCGTTCTTAGTGACAGCGATTAAATGTGAGAAGTCGAACGTAATATTGGTAACATTGTTTTGCCTCTTTTATATTCAACATATGAAAGAGGTTATGTATACATTCGATGAATAACTTCTACCGTTTTATATAACTTTTGTAATATAGCACACAATTCTTTATAGAAGTTTTTATATAAGTTAAGTTGTAATTATCTATATAAGTATGTATTTACAAAAGAAAAGTAATATATGTAGTATATCAATTGTCTGGTTTCCATAGCACAAGCTCTGCATTATTTGGTATCAGCTGGCCGTATGTGAATAATATCCCGGGATATTATTATTATTATAAATTTTATATTGTAGAATTGTATATCCACACCGTTTATTAAATTTCTGATCAATTTGATTGCTTAACGTATGAGTTGGTGAAATTTCTATTCTTATTGACATAACCAGAGAGATATAGGACGCAGGACTATCTATTTAAGTTAAATAGATACCTTAATTTTGAGAAAGATAGATAAACTTAAAAAAGTCAATATTTATTATACACTCGCCTCACCCTACAAGATATCAACGATCCATCAAATTTTGACTTATCCGACATCATAAGTTATGCGTTTATGATAATCAGGACAGTAACCAGATTCTGTTATGTCACATTAAGGGATACTCTTGCTTATCACGTAGACATCATTTATTAACAGGAAGATGGAATTATAGTCAAGTAACAATATATATATATATATATAAAGGCTGACTGGGTTTGTCTGACGGTAAGTGGTCTTTGTCGCCACTGTAAGAAATATTACACTGATGAAGGAAATCACGAGGAAACCTTCATGTGTCGCATAATATTGGAGCGGGTGGAATGAGCATAAAGTCTTCTCCCCACAAGGAGCGGGGCCTTTGACTAGCGTCGGCACATATACAGGCTGTTACTACTTTATTAGTTTAAATACTCATCTTCCATCAAACATTAAAACACTTACAGAGCATCAGTTAAATAACAAGACGAAATTCTTGTAACAGATTGCCAGCAATAAAATAATTTACACTCGACAAAGTTTAAAATACGTACAACTTTGCAGACGGTTGTCGAAGCCGATAAAGCAGTCTGAACGGATAGACACGCCCAGGACGAATGAAGATTTTAATATAAAGAAATTTCAAGTTATTACGAGTGTAGAATAAGGCGAAGTCAGCTCTCAAATATGAACAGTTGTAAAATAAATTGAGACAAATAAAACTGAATCCATCATTGCGTTCTAAAATTAAATAAATATCAGTGATCATGAACAAAAAACAATTAACTTTTACTGTATATACTTAAGTTTAAATCATAAGTTTGTAAAGAGAATACAATGTCATTTTCTTGGAGTCGACGTCATCCAATGCAAGAATTGATAAATCATCAAACCGTTTCACAATTAGCGCAAGATATTACGTAACATGTACATAAATAATTTATAATTTGTGATAAAAGCCGCGTGGTGAAATAAATGCCAAGCCCGCTCTTCAACAGAAGTCATTTTGTCTTGCAGTGAAGTATTTATAGGCAGTTGGTTATTTCACTCATAAATCTGAACTCATAGGCGTCTAAAAATGACAAAAACGTCATCCATAAAGAAAATCCAGATGTCACAAATCTTAGACAAGGAATTTCTGACTTGTTAACGGTGTCCTAAATCAAAGGTCCGCCAAACTAGAGGCGCCTTTAGGACGAACGTGATACGCGTACGTTTGGAGCATTACAAATAAAGTCTAAGTATTCACCTCTTCAATACAAGTTTAATCTTCACAACTAATATTCAAGTGAATGGTTTCGTGCCCTCTTGCTTGATAGCTTGATATACTATATTTGCGTTATCAAAATAATAATCATTTTTTTCTTAATATAATATACATAAAAAAATAATTTAGTTCGAACATGCAAAGAACTATCTATGTAACACAAAGTTTCAAAATCATAACTAGAAAGAAATTCAGTAGACGGGATCAAATATAAATTTCATTGTTTTGGTACCACAGATGTTCGTGTAAACAAAAATGAACTTAAAACCCAGAGTTCAAAGTTGATTTTTAATCGCAATTACTTTCTTGTATCGAATAGTACCTGTATTGCTTGAATCTATAAAATGTTATTAATTATCTTTATGCTTCAAATGTTTGACATGAGGAGGTAGAATGTAAATTAAAAAAAAATTATATTTTTTAACAATGTTAATATTTCCTTAAACTAAACGTAAAGCTTGTTATTAGACTTGAAAATAGTCGAAGTTTTGAATGTTGTTTAATTAATGTCATTGCCAAATATAAATATATTTTAGTGCCCACCAGTTATTTAAATAAATAACGATGATTGTAATATATATTGTAAGCATTAACTATATCTATTAAATATTTAAAAAAACTGTAAATCAATAAAATTAATCTCACAGTATTTGGTTATTAAATAACGAAAATAATTTAATAAATTGGTATTTAAAAACATACTGTTATATATATATGATATATATAATACAAAAAGTAAATGTTTCAATATTCATTAGATACAGAAAAAAGATTAAATTTATGATACAATTTTCCGATATAAAAAAAAATTAATAAAATGAAAATTTTTAAACATTTTTTATTAAACTTAAGTGAGTTGAGATAAATTAAATTAAAATATTCTGCATTTAAAATTATTCGAAATAATTAAATTTCACTTTTCGTTTTTAAAACGAAAATTTTATCAAGATAATAAGCTCGAAAACTTTTTCTATCAACGATTGTCAAAATTAATGTAACTAAGTCCCGCGAGAGCCTCATTTAGACAGGATTAATTATTTTGGTCTTAAGAAGACTTCGTAATCTCCAATGAATCTTTACAAAGTTCAGATGTATCATGGCTGACTAAGGGAATTCTGCATTTAGATCGTCATTTATTTTATCTAGGAAACTTGTTGAGCGATTCTGCGCTAATGGATTAAGTTCTCCAGACAGACAAAATAGATTTGTACAATAAGTAATTATGTGTTGAGGTAACAAATCATATTTATATATTTTGTTCGTAACATGTTGGAAACACAAATAGTGAATTACATAAACTTTTTTTTCATTTCTATGATCAAATAATTCAAGTGAATCTAATATTAAATTTAAAAGTTATTTGTATTTTTGTATTAAACTTGGGGAAAAGAAATAAAAACTTTGTCACAGATATTGTCGAATTTTGACCAAAATCATAATCAAAATTAAGTAAAACATATGATTTTCAATTTTTGTTATTGATAATTCTAAAGCTCACTCACACAAAAAAAGAAACAAAATTACTTCAAACATTACTGTTTTATCTTTGCCTATTTAATTATAAATAACAAAAATATTATTTATATAAATAGGCTCTTAAAAACACTTTTGAATAATCTATGAGAATTATTAAACGTAATGATCACTCGTTTGGTATGCAGATTATACCAAGACGAACTGTAAAGGAACTCAGTAGAGAATCTTTTAAACGAATTAACATAAAGTAATTAGATATAATTTTAGATTTGTAATAATAAGTTCTTTATGAAAATAGAAAAATAGTAATTCTACGTATTTTCATAAAATAATCCCTAATCCCACGAAAAGCAAACTAATAAGATAAAGCACTAGTCAGTAAAAGTCCCACAAAAAAAATCAAAAGTCTCCTCTACTTTTAAATACGTTAAAATTCAAGTTGCTTAGATTTGATTCCTTTACCTTCTGTTACTATTCACATATCATAGCCATAGTATGTTGTCGACGCATGACCTTCTAGCTTAGAAGAAATTTCAACATATGATATTCACTCGATTAACTTTCAATAACCAGAATGGTCCAGCAATAACCAAGGTCATCCAATATGCACCAATTAAATGCGAATCCTTGAAGGCTTATGATAAATTACATAGTGTCCTTGATAGGAAATATGTTGGGTAGACCCTTCCGCATGGAAGGGACCATTAAGTATTTTGAAGGTTGCGTGCCGTCCTATGATAATAAACCTTTGAAGGGATTCAGCTTCATTTTATGGAGGATATTAGATTAATTATATCCGCATAGGTTTGTAATCGTGGCCGATATAAGTTTTACAATTGTGTCTTTAATTGTCTAATATAATTTCCGTACGTAACTTTTTTCGACTATTGCTAATGTGATATACGAAATGCTGGATAGAACATATAATGAAAAATAAAAAAATCCATATTATAAAAAGGTACAGTTTATTTTGGATGAGAGAAAAATCAGTGGTGCTAATCCGACTTTGAACCCGGTTAATATTCACGTGCTCTATCAACTAAGCCGAGATGGATTTTTACAAAGAACAAGCAAAATGAGAATAGTGAATTACTGCTTGATCTACAAAAAAAAAACTACCTATCCATATATTAGGCTTAATTCTATATCCAGTTATTAAATATATAGAAAATAATTGGTTTCTATCAAATGCGCTCGGCTTTCTATTTCGCTTCAATTAATGCGTTGTGAAGGTCGTGTGCTGTGATTGGAATCCAGATCTCGTATTATTCCAGGAATTTCCTTTTGAGGTTCAATCTGCTCGATTTCTCTCCTAATGACTTGGAAATAACTTGCATTTGCATACGATTGTAAGGCAAATTAAAACGCACAGATTTCAAGTAAGTAATTACACTTATTAAGAACAGCTGGTCACAATCAGTGATTGTGAATCTGATATTAAAATTTCTTAATTAATAAATAGCTGATGTGATGATGATGACGAATATAAGTAATTGAAGTATCTACAAGACATCCTTTTTTATTTATCGTAATAAAATATTATGCTATATGCTTATGTTTATGCCTGCACCACCTACCCAGAATACATTCTGCAAATTCGTTCATAATAAGCCATAATAAGTCCGCTCGTTGGACAACACACCTTTTTTATCGTTTATTTAGTTATTTTGTTTTTGTTTTTTTTTTCATGTTAAGAATTTCCTTATAATAGAGAATATATCGAGTCCACAATAAAGAATATAGAAATAAGTAATATATATCGTTAAAAATACCGACATAGAATTTCTATCAACATTATAAAATGAAAACCTTCGAAGGTTAAAAATCATTTTACATTTTTCTAAACTCGAACTCATTTAAAAATTCTTGGAAATTGCAGTTTACTGAGATATGACCTTCTGTATAAATATAACAACCATATTCCTTTTTAAATATATTTCCAAAAATTTCTTCCTATCCACAATAGAATATACTAAATAAATATTGCTCTTATTAATAAAAGGATCTGAAAATCTATATACCATATTTCTATGACTATATTTCTATAGACTATAGAATAATGGAAATGTATCCTACAAGATCACACTGCTTTATTTATTCCTTTTCATTCCATAATCACCTCATTAACCAAAGAGTGTATTGCCAACAACATAGTAGCTATATATTTCTTTTATTTTTCTAACGTTTCATATTATCTCACTAAATCGTTCCAGATCCCGAAATAGCCCGAAACATGGATATATATAGACAATATGCTTCTTTACGTACATCGTCCCAATAAAATATGTGTCTTTATGGACATCCTGTTTACTATCCAAAGGGTTTTTATGTTTATAATAAATAACGTTTCCTTCAAGCTTAGATTTGAAGAGAGATATTGTACTTGTATAATAGTTCCGTATAATTATTTGTACGTAATTTTCTCTTGAGTTTTGTTCGTCTATATCTTTCACACGTTCGTCATTCACCAATCCCTTCGCATAAACTGTTACAAATTCTTTGAAGCAATTTCATTGGTGGGCTTAAAATTAGAATGTCATTATGGTGATGATGATCCTGAACGGTATTTTCATGACGTCCATTATTAACTTAGACCAGCGCAAACAAAGGTGCACTCTCATAATCCGATGGGATGCAATCCGACACTATTAGAGACGACACAAACTCAAATAAAACACATGCAAATACATTGATGTTTGTCCTGTCGTGTATCTTATAAGTCTTATCTTGGTATTTATCTATATTACAAAAATAAATGAATCCTGATTAAAACTTCTAACAATTATTAATATAGCCTAGCCCAGACGTTCATCAGTCTATTGATCTCCGTTTTTTATCAGAAAAACAATATAATTTATAACCGATCCAATATCAGCTAAGCTTCATTGAAAATACATTTATGACGAGGTAATACTGCATCTCTTATTATAAGGGGCAGATTCAGAAAGATCTTAATAAAGTATTTTCTATAGTTATGAGCCCCTTATTTCGTTTTATTGTTTACAAAACAGTTTTTACGACGAGATTTCAATGTGAGTGCTCCGAGAGTTATTGCCTCGGTTTCAAATTCTTTACGTCCAAGATTTATATTGACGTCGGTCTGACGTTTCATATTTTTTAGGTTTCAGACTTTTAAATCAAACACGCTTTTGAGACTTGACGTTGCGAAGATGGTATTTACGCAGCGTCATTGTTTTTTTTTTATATATAATAGGAAGGCGGACGAGCGTATGGGCCACCTGATGGTAAGTGGTCACCAAACGCCCTTAGACATTGGCATTGTAAGAAATGTCAACCATCGCTTACATAGCCAATGCGCCACCAACCTTGGAAACTAAGATTTTATGTCCCTTGTGCCTGTAATTACACTGGCTCACTCACCTTTCAAACCGGATTTTTATAAGATTATAGGCCCATATGCTCGTCCGCCTTCCTATTCTATTTATATATATATATATACCTTTCTATTTATATATATATCATTATTATTCCACAGCTAGGATTTTTCTTCTATAAGACTGTTTATATATCCTACCACTCTACTCCAGTGGATATGCGATCCACAAGATGAATTATAAAAACAAATCCAGCATATGAAGCTTCAAATCTGCTACCTCCGATTAAAATCGCATGTTCTAGAATTTACATTCCGAACTGATGGCGTCTTTTAATTTAATACAATCTTGTAAAACTACAATTCAGAATGCTCGCCTACTTGAATGAAGTACCTTTATTTTGATTTTGTTTTGATTTTGAACGAAATTATTTCCTTTCATTAATAACAACTGTTCCACTTTTGTTACACAATAGCTTATAAATACAAACGATTGTGTAATATTACTTTATGATTTCCCCACAATTTGTGGACACAATACATTGAATCAAGCCCTGTCAAACACAATCTCTATTTATATAACGTCAAACAATGACTTCACATTGTAAGAATTTCGTAAAGATACCTCTATCGTGAACGATGTTCCAAGATTTGATATTGAACAATAAATCGAGATGTCACAACTGTGAAAATATCTTAGGAAAAGTACAAATTGAATTAGTTACTATTATAAAATAATTAATATTTTTTAACCGCGAAAGTTTTTAAACGCAGGCAAGTATCGCTATTTTTATGTGTTGATTTTGTTTTTATACTGCATCTCGAGATTGGCCGTGAAGGAAAACATTCTGCGTGGTGGAAAGCTCCAAACCTTATCCTCAAAACGGAGAAGAGGCCTTAGCACTGAAGGGCTAAGACAATTGCAGGCTGTTACGGTACTTTACTTTTATAAAATGGTTTTATGTACTTTACTTTTTTACTGGTGGTAGGGCTTTGTGCAAGCTCGTCTGGGTAGGTAACACCCACTCATCATATATTCTACCGCAAAACAGCAGTACTTGGTATTGTTGTGTTCCAGTTTAAAGGGTGAGTGTGCCAGTGTAATTATAGGCACAAGGGACATAACATCTTAGTTCCCAAGGTTGGTGGCACATTGGTGATGTAAGCGATAGTTAACATTTCTTACAATGCCTATGGGCGTTGGTGACCACTTATCATCAGGTGGCCCATATGCTCGTCCGCCTTCCTATTCTATAAATATATATATATATATATATATATATATATTATTTTTATCTGGAATTAAGAGAATATTTCAATTTTTTTTTATTTCATTTAAATTTGTAATGAGTATTTAAATAAACAAGATATTGATAAAGGAGATTGTTGGAACGCAAGACAGCTTTTTATACTCAAATCGAATCGTTTCCATGAAATAACACGTGTTATTGTACACGATGTAAGCGATGGTGAACATTTCTTACAATGCTAATGGGCGTTGGTAACCACTTACTATCAGGTAGCCCATATGCTCGTCGGCCATCCTGTTCTATAAAAAAAAATAAAAAAAATAACTTGCAATAATTTTACCCGTTAAAGTTTTAGATATCGATATCTTGATGACTACCATAAGTACTCACAATTCCTAATAAATATTTGCATAAAAATGCAATATAAGTCAAATTACACGTATAGAGACGAAGAAAATCATATTATAACAACGTAAGTTCGACATTAAAAATTTTTTACGACGTCTGCAGAAAACGTAACTACGATACAATAAAACAAATATAATCCGATAAGGCTTTATGTCTTAAATATGAAATTAAATTAATTTTAATAACATTATTCTCTATTTATTAATATAATGTACATTTTTTTTTATTTTAGCAACTAAGCCTTTTTAACGCTTTCTGGGATCCTGTTGAAGAACCGTATACATTGCTCCACAAAAGAGTTACTGACTCTATGCAGTCGAGAATTTAATAAGTGTTTCAATATATTATACTCAATAATGACGTCTTTATAAATCGTCTGGGTAACGAGTTTGACCGTTTCTGAATCATATGATTGAGTAGATCTCCAGTGAATGAAATTGAGCAATCACTATAATTTTGTGAGGGCTCTCTAATTTATTGCCAGCGACGCGAACTCAGCTATATTTCAGAAATTGTTATTATCGAATGTATATCTCAAACATCAATCAATTTTTCAATAATTATTTTGACAATTGTATTAAATACGGTATTCATTTTATTTTTTTATTATGGCTAATTAAGCTTAATTATTATTATTAACCGACGGAAATTGAAAGTCATCTATTTTCCGTATATACGTGTGATTTTTTTATAAGCTACATACTTTGAACTTAAAAATATTTTATTGAAGTAATTTCTTTCTAGTTATGAGAAGTCCTGTTTCATTAAATATTATAGTATCATTATTATACATATATTTATGTATAACTGATTAATTAAAAAAGGTAAGTATTTATTATTTTCATAATATATATTTACTTACTGTAGAAATATTATTCATTCGATATAATAATGACAGTGGAAATAATCTAATTCCTATAATTTTCAGGGAAAAAGTAATTTAGCACACAATCCCTCGTAATGAGAAATGTATTAAGAGAGAAGGGAGCAGAAAAAATCCCGTGAAAATTATTACAGGGATCCTTAGTTTACATGAAAGGTGTATTAACAGGGACAACACAACACAACACCCACAAATACACACACACACACATACACACACATAAATGCATGTAATCCAATTGCCACTATTCCACGCGGTCACGATTTGTATAGTAACAGTTTTTAATTTTTATTTATATTTATTTAAGACTTTAATGTAAATAATCTATTATTTCGTAATCCAGGATTGTAAGTGCACTCTGTTATAATTACTATTTATGCTATAGTATTTAGAGAACTGAGATGGTTTCGTAGATAGAATACGTGAATGTTGAAAAAACATTACAAGCTCCAGCCCAGACAATTATCATTGATTAGTTTAAATACGTAGCTTTAGGTTTTACTTATGATTGAAATATTATTTTACCCATTTACTTGATATCGTATTAACAAAAAATTTCTCGAAAGATCTCGAAGCCAGAAAGCGTAGGTCAGACAGCTCATAATAAAACCTTCCTATAGAATTACGTATATGATATTAAATTTAGGAGGTTAGGCATTACGCTGTGTGTAAAAAAATATGTCCAGTTCCGATTTTTTACACTTAAAACGAATAAGGTATTTCTTAGCTGAACAAAACAATATAAGAAAGAAAATCTGTAAAAGAAACACGCACTTCCCATTTGACCGACAGTAAAATGGCACTTAAGTTTTAAGAAGACATAACATTTATCTAGACGAATTGATATAGGTCAGATTTAAGGTGTGGACTGAGATATTTACGGATATATAGTTTATATATATTTGATTTACATAACCCGGTTTCTTAACTGGAATAATTTATTTGATGCCTAGGTAAGTGGTTAGAACGCGTGAATCGCCCACGGCCGGGCAAGCACCTCTGAAATTTCATGTGCTTAATTTGTGTTTATAATTCATGTCGTGCTTTTCGATGAAGGAAAACATCGTGAGGAAACCTGCATGTGTCTAATTTCATCAAAATTCTGCCACATATGTATTTCACTAACCCGCATTGGAAGCAGCGTGGTGGAATAAGCTCCAAACCTTCTCCTCAAAAAGGAAGAAGAGGCCTTAGCCCAGCAGTGGGACATTTACAGGCTGTTACTTTAATATTCTGATTGAAGTTTGTGTTCATTGTAAGGATACCTATGAAATATCATGCTTGTAACTCCACTCATCTAACGCCTTGATGATCATCAGGAATTTAAATTAAAAAATAATTTAAAATATCGTGACTTTTTATGAATGATTAATTATTATTTATGTCTTATGTGAAGAAGAGCGAGTGTAGTGGTTGAGGAGATATAAAACAACACAACAAACAGTCAGTTGATCAAAGATCAAATTAATTTGTCTATACCAGCTGTACTCGTCTGTATCTGAAAGCAGAAATTCTAAGTGAAGTTTGATAATTAAATACATAGAGTATTTATACCCCCCACCTCTCTCTCTTCCTCCTTCTCATTTTCACTCTCTTATAGCATAGCTTAATAGGTACACACACACACACAAATGAATACACAGTATATTTATTTGTATTTCTGGAGATATAGCAAGGTCGCTTCATTTAGACTTACAGGCAGTAATAATACATCTAAGTGTAGATCTATCTAGAGGCCCTGATTATACCTAGATTATACTTAATGTCCGGGGCCTAACCGCGCGACATAGGTGCGTCCTGTGAACCATAGATAATTTGAAAACACACGGTACAGTATAATGTTAATAACTCGTATCATCGTTTCAGATATTAAATGAAAATAATAAACCCGTTCTTAATATCCTTGAATTTCTATTGCGAAATTATATATATAATTGCTGAATGAAGTGACGGAATTTTAACTGTGGCGTCATATCTCAAGGAGTAGCGTACTTCGGATGAAATGTCTTATTATTCATGTGCGTGTACAAACACAGCTCACCGCTGCGCTCTCAAAGCCCATGGAACAGCAATCCAACATAGCAAAAGGCCAGATGCAGAACTGACAGGTTTGATGATGATTGGTGAATATACCTATAGTAAATCTTAATCTGACCCGTGAAGGTGTCCTCACGATGTTTTGCTTCAGAGCCGAACACGAGATGAATTATAAATACAAGTTAAGTACATGAAAATTCAGTAATACGTCCGGATTTGAACTTACAAACTTTAGAATTACGTCTACTAACAATTTCCGTTCAAAAAAGTTTACAACAAAGCTAAAATCAATATAATACTGATATGGAGCATCAACGGCCGAATTTTAACGCGTGTGTTTTCAAAAAATCCCAAGGTCCCAAATCATTCACGGGGATCAGCTGTAATACATACTTACGTCATTCTTTAGTATATAAGCACTGGACGTGAGTTAGACTCATTATCAAAACCTTTTTAACCCTTACTTTTTGTACAGACTATAGTTTCATACTCTCCAATATTAAATTGTACATATAGGTATCTAGTTATATATATATTATCTGATAATATATATGATTAAAATGAGAGCGGACATAATTTACTAGTGTACATTAGTAGTACATCACAGGACACACTAACTGTGTCCTGTGATTTCACACACGTGGACATTTTTCTATAGATATGATTTACAAATATTGTAATTACGTTAAAAAAAGATTTCATTTTCAAATGATTTCATACTCGTATTTTTAACACGGCTCTTTCAAAATAATACAAGATAATTAACAAAATATTATTACAGTCATATCAAAATATTTGTTTAATTTTTCTAATTATTACAATTCATCATAATGAGAGAAAATAAATACTTAAGTATATCAAAGGTCAAAACTCAAAATATACTTTATTTAAGAAGGCTTACAAGCAAATTCCCGGTACATAATTCCTTAATTACTTTTTTTATATATATGTGTACACATAATGTATATAAATTAATGTAAAATACGATTCCCTATTTATATTAGGCTTAATTTTTATGTCACACAATTTTGTAATTCTACATTTTCGAAGTTACGAGTCATGAATAATTCTTATTGATTTATTTTATGATAAAAATCTTACAAAGTGACGCCATATTTGATGAAAAGATAAATCTACAGCTGCCGTTTATATATGGAAAGTAGAATAACAAACGTTTGATGAATGAAACGCGAACAGGTATTTTGTGAAAGCTGAAATCAATAGAATGAATTTCTATACATTTTAAACATGAAACGGAGTCTAGCATGAAATTTTTTAAATGATTGGTTATGAAAAAATGTTTTAATAATAGATTATTATATTTTAAAACTGTATCTGTGCATCTTTCTAATATAACATAAAAGTTAAACAATAACATGTGATGTCCTCCTGACCAATCTCAAGAGAGATTAGCCAACTGCCCGGGACATATGAGTGAATGTGTGATAAAACAAATATTTTGATATGACTGTATGACCTGTGCTTCAATAATAATATCTTGTAATGTTTTGAAAAAGGCGTGTTAAAAATACGAGTGTGAGTGCAAACACAGATGCATTCGTAATTCTCTCAATCGGAAAGAGTTCAGGCGCAGAATCAACGGCTTTACGTGCTTTCCGAGGCAAAAGAGTAAATACTATCTACTTTCAAACTCCGGGATGCTGATGGAATGGATGGTTAAAAACACATCATGCTTACATTAATTCAAATAAATGAATATTAAAAAGCAAAATAAAGTAATCTTTAAATGTTCCGCTGCTTGGCTAAGGTCTCCTTTCCCTTTCAGGGGAAAGATTGGAGCTTATTACACGCTGATTTCAATGTGTATTAAAGGGTACACATATGAAATTTGAGCGAAATTAGACACATGCACCGAGCATGAGATGAATTATAAACACATAAGAAAATGAAAATTCAATGGTGCTTGTCTAGGTTTGACGATCGATGATTCAAGCGTTCTATTCACTGGGCCGTCGCGACTATATTGTATTAATATTTTTTTAGTAAAAAAAACTATTGCAATTATCTTTCAACTATTTTTTTTCTACTTCTAATGATCACAACTCATATATATTTATTAGTAAAATAAATTTATATTAATCAAAATTACAATCTAACTCATTGAATGTACTTAAATAAATGTTTTTTTATAATTTTAAATGAAAACTTAAAAGTTAAATTAAATCAAAACTCAAGTAAAATAATTCAATCTCAATTGTTGTTGCCTAAAGATCATTGATCTTTTGTTCAATAAAAGCAAAATTGAAAAATATCATAAAACATCCATTACACAAAAAAAGACGAAACTGAGGACGTAGCGTTATGGCGGAGATATTTTTATTGGCCAATGTCCATACTGCTACATACATTTATATCGGAACTTTCATACAATCATTTATTACATAAAATATCTGAATAGCTTCCACCGGCTTTGCTAGAATAATATAAAGCAAAAGTTGTAATTGTTTTATTTGTACAAATAAATTAAATTGGAGCGTTTATCTGTGATTTCGATCATATGGATACTTGTGAGTTACTAAAACCAAAACAATCCCTTTTTGTAGACCTATACAGCTACCTAATCATCTAAATATTTTAAATGCATAATTGCCTTCTATTCGTGTTTTTCTAGTCTAAAATAAAATATACAATGATTGTACATAGAACTTTAATAAATACCACACGACCTTATATCTCATGTTGGATCTATCGATCGAAATAAAATACTGCCTCCAACACTTCATCTCATCGTCATCTCCCCTTAGCAACGATAATATAAGATCCTCTTAACCCGCTGACCGATGATTCTTATCTACGAGAATGACCGGGTTATGGGTAGCATCTTGAGATCAGCTTGATGCAAATTTTTATACGGAAATGAATTCGACGCTATATATCATACAACTTAGCACTTCCGCCAGAGATAATTATGAAAAAACAAAAATACATAATTTGAAAATTATATTTATTGTGCTAAGGTTTAATAAATTATACTATGAATTTTTTCAAAATCAAAATATTCGTTATTATCTCGATCGCGTAGAATGGTAGCAAGAATGCTGGCAGCATTTCCTTGCTGCGCATTCCAATCCATTGAGCGTAAAATCTACCCGTCTGTCACCAGTGACAGCACAAGAATATAGATTGTTGCATACATTTTATCCACAATTATTAAATAAATTAATAATAAATAAATAATATCCTGGGACGTTTTTCACACATGGCCATCTGATCCCAAACTAAGCAGAACTTGTACTATGAAAACCAGAGAACTGATATACCACATATGCTACTTTTCTTTTATAAATACATACTTATATAGATAATAACACACACTCAGGACAAACAGACATGTTCACGCACACAAATGTCCTGGGTGGGAATCGAACCCACAACCCTCGGCGTGAAAGGGCAAGTAACTACCAACCACGCCAACCGGCTCGTCTTATTATAAAAAATATGTATTTATCATAAATAGGTATAAAGATAAATATAATGTAACATACCATATTATATTACATAATTACATATCATATTTTACAGGCACAAGGGACATAAAATCTTAGTTCCCAAGGTTGGTGGCGCATTGGATATGTAAGCGATGGTTGACATTTCTTACAATGCCTATGTCTAAGAGCGTTGGTGACCACTTACCATCAGGTGGCCCATATGCTTGTCCGCCTTCCTATTCTATAAAAAAAATATATATATTACATAAGTACGTAAATTTATATATAGATGTACCAATCTATCTTAATATTTAATCTTTTAGTTTGTTATAAATTCGTCACTATATACTATATACATATACTATATACGTACACATATTCTTACTTGCTAACATTAAGTATGTCAATGTATCCTGATTTCATTTAGTAATTAATTTTATATGGTTAAAAAAATATATACAAAATTATTTATTAATTTGGTCATACTCCGTAAAATTTTAATTAATCTTTCATTTTAATTTTTATTTGTTATTATTCTGCTATGTTTTTTGATTTAATTATTATTTGTGGAGGCTTGATTGGTATATATTGTTTTTTTTTTAATGTGACAAAATTTTTTGTATAATATGTCGTAACTGTTTGTCTTCCTTAGATTAAATAAATAAATATTTACTACACCTTTGAATTTTTCCTTTGTAACAAATAGATTCTTATTCATTTAATTTAAAATATGTACAGTCATTTTTATAATACATATAATTAAAAAAAAAAAACAAAAAACAAAATACACATTACAAATTTAGACACACGCCTTTATTGATGTTACTTAATTTTATAATGTTTGTAAGTCTGTGATTATATATATGTTTTGTATTTGTAAAATTTTAGTGATTGCCTAATTATTAACGATGGAAACTTAGCTGATGTATGTATTATTATATATTATTATGCTATAAGTGTTATCTCATTATATCCCTAAAAATAAATTAATAAGTTACATCAAATTAGAATAACGTTTTAAGCTTTATTCCGATGTCGTTTCCAAGTCATAGATATTATGACAGATTTCGTAAAAAAAAAACCTTTTAAGACTTGAAATTAGTACTTGAAAACTCAGTGATGCTTGCCTATTTCAGAACCACAAAATTCTGTTAAGGTACAAATATTCTAACCCGCCATTCCGATTTGAATAAAATATAAAATTATAATATTGCTATTCAACGCAATGAAATAGTCATATCAATTAAAAATAACAAGAATATCTCGAACAGAAAATCAACACATTTCCATAGATAATAAATGAAAGCAATATTATTTTATTTCCTTCTAAAAATAATATAACTTAAATAAAATTTCAACGTCAAAATTATGGTTCAATTATTCAGACCGTTCCTAGAACTTTACGATAAAATAAACAAATAAGATTTACTAAATTACCATAAAACATATAATAAAATTGGAACATGATGATGTGTAATAACCTATTCTAATTAAGGTGTAAGTAACTGGGTTGCTTAAACATTCCATTAATATTTTGATCATCATTATTAATATTATGATCGTCTAAAACTTGAGTTTACCAAAGAGGAACAAAGTGTTATCCATAAATTTAATACAAATATATTTTTGCCTGAGTTTATTTTTTGGTAGACGGATGAAGTAAGCTACTTTAAATCCATTTGGATTAAACCACTGGAGAAGGGTTCTAAAAACATTTGTTACACAGAAAACGTTTTCTCTTCATGACGAGTATTGACTTTAAGTTTTTTGAATTTACTCCCTAAAATAATCAAGCTGTCAAAAAATATTTTTCCATTTTATTATATCGTAAATTTCTTGTATAAATTTTACCATTCTGTATTAAAATTATGCTATACACTTTAATAAAGTTATTATACGTACAAAATAGAGTGCGTTTAGAAATGGTACAATTTTACATACCAATCTAACCTTTAAATTTTCCTTTTATTGCCCCAAAATAAAAGATTTTCACTTAGTATGTCTCTATGCTCGAATACGACAGTATTACTCAACCAAGGAAACCAAAAACCAAATATTTTAACAGGCCAAATTGTAACGAATTTAAGAATGTCAATACTTCAAAATGGAATACGTCTAACTAATACTGTCTCGGGGACGTTAATAAAATCGAATAATATAGGTCATCGATCAACCAAAGCCTCGAATACAAATAATTTGACCTAATAATATTAAATCAATGTGTCGCCATGCAACGAGTCAACAACATTCGAATCATCAAAATTATATCTCGTTAAATCGATTTTATTTGCAACTGCAACGATCGATATTACTATAAGTAGGGCACGGGGTCATTCACCCGACCCAGCTATGCAGTTGGGGCCACCAATGTTGGTTAGCTGGAAGCAAACTATTGCCAACATATGTTCGATCACAACTTTGATTGGGTGTATTGTTTTGTTTTTGCCATCAGGGATTTATTCGTGGTAACGATTTTGAATTATTATTGTGTTTGCATTAAAAAATAGGGAATGAAAAAAACAATCAAACTTTAAATTTGCTTGGAAATTAGCTAACAATATTTTTGATTAAGATTAGGGAACACTGCATTATAATGTTTTATTGAAAGATGCCTTCTTTCCTGTAAGACCATCACTTTGAGTTTATCCCAACACGCTGCACTAATGTGGCTTGGTGAATATACTGGCGGATTTTTCCTACATTAAACATAATTCCTGATGACTACTAGTCAATACTTTACACAATCTTTTGTTAAAGACTACGAATTCTCTACTGGGTTTCAGTTCAAAGTTTTTTTTTGGGATCTCCAACAGTTGTACATAACACACATTCAAAACATTTTTTGCATTAACTTAAAACTAACTATACAAATCGATTACAGGAGAACACACCATTCCCAAACACAATTAATTAAATATAAAAAAAAAATTAAAAGTATATTATAATATAAGTTAAAATATTTTCAATTGTCTCTCTCGTAGTAAACGAGAGAGAGAGTACATTTGTTGTTAAATTATTAGAAAACAAATCCAATAAGCAACCCTTTGATAAAAGCTAAATGGAAGTCCTTGTTCTCAATAAGTCAACGATATTGAATAGCCGGTTATGAAGGTGATTGCATTTTTTCGTTTAAAGAACATTATGCATTTCACAAAGCAATGTGTGTGTTATTCAATAGTTTTTAATTAAGCTTTCGATGATCGAGTCTATTAACTTCAAATTGATTTTATTTTTTAAAAGTCAGTATCTGTCTTCGTAAACTGGATGTTGATTGACAGGATAAATATATATAAGATAAAATATTGTCAAGTTTCATCAAAATCGTTTAATGGTATCTAGCAGCATCAATACCTTCTACATTATATTACTATCGCTTAAATTTATAGGTTAACAGTTTCGTTGTAATGTAAAAAGCTTAATTTTATGGTACGCTACGTATTTACGTATTGTTAAAAAAAAAAAAAAAAACATTTGTCTTTTGTTGTATATGGAATAGTAAGGCGGGCGAGCGTCAGCTCGCCCGCCTTATTAGCGTAGCCTTCGTGTTTTAGTTGATGGTTGCGCTTCACAATTCTATGTAGTGAATGCTGGGGTCCCCCAGGGATCCCTCCTGTGTGCTATCTCCCACACTCTTTCTTTTGCATATCAATGATGTGCTCTCTCTTGGGAACATACATTGCTATGCAGACGATAGTACAGTGCTTGGTGGATACCACGGACGCGCAGTGGCTGGGCGGGCGGAAATTGAGGAGAGGCGGAAGGATCTTGTCATTGAACTCGATAGGACATTAGAGCTCATCGCCAAATGGGGCTCTGATAATCTTGTTGAGTTTAATGACAAGAAAACACAGGTATGCGCTCTCACAGCGAAAAAGTCAGCATTTTCCCCTCTTCCCTCCCTCTGTGGTACTCCGCTGGTGATACAAAGCAAAATCGCCATGCTAGGGATTGACGTTCGCTGCGACCTTAGTCCAAAGAATTACATCGAGGCTGTTATAAAAACAGCTTCACGGAAACTCGGAGTTCTGAACAAGGTGCGACTTTTTTTCACGCCACAACAACTGTGCCTGCTGTACAAAACACAGGTACGGTCTTGCGTGAAATATTGCTCGCACCTTTGGGATGGCTCCGCTAAGTATCTACTGGAGGCCTTGGACCGGTTGCAGCGACGTGCAGTACGCATTATTGGCGACGTAAAGGTCACAAACACCTTTGAACCTTTACAATTGCGTCGTGAGATAGCAGCACTGAGCGCTTTCTATCGACTGTATCACAGCGAGTGCTCTGAGGAATTATTCTCTCTAATTCCTGCTTCCCCCTTCCTTCTTAAGTCCACGCGAGCTGGTTCTCGATGTCACCGCCTAACTGTGACATCAATTCCATCGCGAACAAAGAAATTTGGCAACTCCTTTCTTTGTCGCACTTCCAAAAAATGGAATTCCTTACCAGCTCACGTGTTCCCCTCCTCTTACAACCCGGGTTCCTTCAAACGAGGCGTGAAGAGGCATCTTGCGGGCCGGCAAGGCGAAGGCGGCTAGTGCAGAACGTTTTTCCCGTCTGTACTGGCCGTCATTGCGTTTTGCGGTAAAATATCTGATGAGTGGGTAGTACCTACCCAGACGAGCTTGCATCAAGCTCTACCACTAGTAAAAGTTCTCTTAAGCCGCCAGGTTTATATAACTAGCCTCTGTACTTATTTAAATTTAATAGCTATGTGTAGTCCATAGGCATTGGCGCTGATAGAAATGTAAGCCAAACTTTCTACTGATTACAGATCCTAAGATGCTACGATCTTTGTGCCTTGGTGTAAGATCTTTGTGCAAGCACGTTTTAATAGGTACCACCCACTCATCACATCATATTCTACCGCTAAACACAATACTTACAGCGCCTAGGCGGTGGTGACCACTTACCACCAAGTAGAACGTTTGTCAAACGGACAAAATATTTTCTAATTATTAAACAAACAGGCATTCAAGATGAGAACCTACAACCTATCATCATATTCCACGTTTTCTATCTACTGGGTTATGTCACCGCATCTAGACTTATTAAAATGAAAAATAGCACATTTTCATTGAAAGTCTGAAGTGTAAACTCGACCTTAAACCGACGGCCTTGGTTGGCATATTTGTTAAAACTACCTCCCGCTATGAAATACTCTCTGTGAATCAAAAGCGCAGGTTTGAAAAGGTGAAAAAAAAACTCTGCGTCAAAGCGACGCGGCGTCTACCGCGCCCCTGAATACAGAGTGGCCTATCGATAAAGAGTTATGCGAAGAGTAGATTCGCAATAAATATATTTATTGCGTTTAAATAAAATATTTTAATAGTTTTTGCTTAACTACTTTACTCAGCTTTTACTTATAACACGAGATTGTATTATAATTTCTTACTCTAGCGATATCGGCACGAAAAATGATTCTGCAGTCTTTCATTGCCGGTCATCGAACTGACTCTCAGTCAGCTCTTACAATATTCAGTGGATACTATCGTAGCTTTAGATTTAATATTATCTTGTGGAATGACAACATTAACTCGATAAGAGTAGTAGAATAAGTATAATAGTATATTTTGAATGAGTGGTTGATGCGGTAACTAATATTCTATCTTGAAAACCTCATCATCGAATAATACTGATTTTATATATAATAAATATAATAATAACTATATAAAGCTGGAATAAGCTCCAAACCTTCTCCTCAAAAGGGAGAGGAGGCCTTAGCCCAGCAGTGGGACATTAACAGGCTGTTTCTATTATATAATAAATAATATCATAAATATATATAATAAAATTAAATTCCGGTCAAGCTAGTAAACGCGTATTAATAAATTATTACAAAATATTTAATTAATTTCGTTGCCCTGTCTAAATGTTTCTATATCTTCCTAACTCAGCAGACGGCGTGGCTCTTAACGGCCGCGTTTCTTACTACTCTAATACTTGTACTACACGAGCTATATTTCGTTTTATCAACTTGAATAGAATTTAAATTTCCCTTCATGTTATCCCTACATTACACTGAATGAATCGAGTTCTTTCGGAATTGTTACGCGTGTGTGAATTTGTGATAATTTCTTGTGTTATATTTTTATCCACTGATTTTTTTGGTTTTGTTCGCATCGCTTGTTTGTGTTTTCAATCAAAACCGTAATTTTCCATGTTTATATGTACTGTGTTTCTACTCACTGCAAAGCAAAATAAGAATCCAAAGGATTGTGGTTTGTTAGAATTACTGGCATCTAGGCAATACTGATCCAAATGTCCTTAAAAGTTTTTATCCTAACCGTCACAAATTTATACTCTAAAAGCGCTTAATATCTTAAATGAGGAATATGTATTTTATATTATAATCATTTATATCTTATGAATAATAACAATAATAATAATGTCCTCCAGACCGATTCAGCCACGGCGGCCAATCTCAAGAGAGATTAGCCAACTATGCAGGAGATATTACAGTGCACAAGTGTGTGCGAAAACACAGGTGCACTCTTTATTCCCTAACTCTCATAATCCGATGGGACGGCAATCCGACACGACCGGAAAGAGTTCAGGCGCAGGACCAACAGCTTTACGTGCTTTCTGAGGCACGGGAGTGTACACACTTCCAACTTTCAGACTTCACGCTGCTACTGAGAATTTTCTGACAGAAAAACCCAATAACTTTTCATTGGCCCGACCTGGGAATTGAACCCAGGAGTTTCGGGTCTGCGGCCTTACATCACTGCCACTGGAACAACGAGGTGGGTAATATTAAAATTACGGCATATGTATTATTTACGTTTCCTCTCCCAATAGATTGGATGCTAGATTGTCTATTAAGTTATTTAATACTAACAGACTGGCATGCGGAATGCGTAAAATTAGCTTGTTATCGGTAAATCAAGTCGGATACTGAAAAGAGATTACATTATTTTGTACGTGGTTGAAAGGTTAAGGAAGAGACTTGCATCTGTCGTTGGAATTTGAAGCTTATAGTCATCTGCACGTTTTCTTAATCAACCTTCATTTCACTTTCAGTGTAAAACATAAATTATATACTTGTCGTGGAAAAACAATAATTTTAATAAAGTCGCTGACTTGATTATAGTAGTAACGGGTAAACGCGGTGACGTCATTTGTTGTTAAAGTCACGTGGACAGAGTCGTATTGGAAAGTGGGGGGACTGTGTAACAAACACTTGCGTTTGAGAAACCGACCAGTCCACACCTCCAAGGTGAAACTGTCGGTTTACCTACCTAGTACCTATTCCTAATTATAGTGGATTGTGATTTGCATTAATAAATCTTTGGTTACACCTACATCGAGTTTATTTCGATACAATATCGTGTTAAACTCAACGCCACGACCAACGCGTATATAATTTAGAATAACCTAATATTTATTGAAGTTAATTTGATTATAAATTTTGTTTTAATGTTATTTAACTTCGTGATATGATTTTTACAACTACCGAAATTATAATGATTTAACTTTTGTATAAAAAGCGATGGATTTACAATGAACGATCATAATTATTGTTGTACTTGAACAGGGTGGTTACTCTGCCTCTTTAATGAATATTGTTTATAACAACACAACACTTCTTTCGCTATCCTGGCTCACCTTCTGTTTCAATCGTGATGGACCCCGTACCACCGAACATAGACAAAGACAGCTCTATCGCTCAGCCGTCGCTGCCGCCGACATACTTATATTGCCAAAATATGAACATCGCTTAACAAAATGAAGAACAGAGCTAATACAAAGAATTTTGTGTAGATAGCGAGTATCCATGGCCACATCTAGGCTTCATCATGAGACCCTGAACATTCAGCTGAATGAGCCAATGAAATTTTAGGTATCGTAGTTTCCAAGATATTTGCCGCATTGACGATGTAAGGAATTGTAAATATATCTTACGGCGCCAATGTCTATGGGTCGTGTCAATCACTTGCTATTAGGTAGTCCATTATCCCGTCGGCCTACATTATAAAAAATACATACATACATGAACTCTGAAAATACTCCTTTTTAAGCAGTCGCGTAAAAACAAAATTCAAATCATCCATCATTGATTTGAGGGTAGAACCATAAAACGCTTTACTGTGATCATGACCTTTAAACAAGAACTTCCAGAGTTATTGTACGCTAAAAACAAACAATCGTCCAAGCTAGCCAGCATCTTGCTTACGAATTGCTGTCTAGAAATCGCCACAACAAAGAAAATAGTGAAACGAGAAAAAAATAATACTTGGCATTGAGAACTTGCAGATTAATCTGGAGATACCAACACCGCATTACATTTTCATTATTAAATTCTGGAATTAATATTTTTGCAATATTACGAAAATTGATTCTTAACTTTTTAATGATAAGCAAAATAATTTTCTTTTTTTTAAGTTTGCTGTGCTTATCGTGATTCAATATTAAATTTTATTTCATTATAACTTTATTTATCTAAGTTTTGTTTTTTCTTTGGCTTTTGAATATCATGTTTATATTTTGGCTTAGAGCTAGTTTACAAGTTGGAACGACACATTTGTCATTGCAACAAATGTTATGTATTTATCTTGGCAAAAGTATAATACGGTACTATTCATATAAGTGTTATTCAATTTGATCGCGACATATACACCGGGCGTATTTGATTTAAATATCAGTTCGGATACTAAAAACATGCCCACCAATTACTTTATGACTAGCCTGTTGGCAGGTGATGAACGTTTCGACACGAGATAATAATAATGTCTTCCTGACCAGTATCATTATAGAAGACCAGCCAACGGCACAGGAGATTGACAATAATATAAGAAGATAATACATTTTCACTCTCGTGACCGGTGAGATCAGACGCAAACCAAGGGCTTTATATCACTTTCCGAAATACAGAAGTGTGACAGAAGCTTTTTAAATCAAGGTTGTACAGAGATTTTTTGTCAGGTAACCCCATAACTTTTATACGCTTGAAACATGGAATCTATATTAGCTGGCCGTATAGCAACGCTAATAGTACGACATAACGACGAAACTGTCAGTTCGACTTAATGTCAACCAGCTAATTCATTTCTAGATGAGAACAACACGATCTTATGTTTCTTTTTATCATTGTGAGTGTTACGCAACTTCGTGTAGACTCAAAATATAGTAAAGCATTCTGATTTATTTTCAAACGCTAAATCACTACGTGAAAATATTTAAACGCTATATTGAAAAGGAAAATTAATGTTATCCTAGACTTTATATAAAGCATTTAAATTGTTGTTCGTGCTCAATGCCTTTATCAGAATACCTTAAAGATAGTTATAACGTTAAATATATAAAAAAATAGTAAGCAAAGAAAGACAAATAAATAAATTAGTATTATAAGATGGAAGATCAAGAGTCATGACATGTCAAGATCGGTTCTTTATAACGACAAGATCCCCTGGATATTAACTAATGAGCTTTGATTCGCGAAGCTAATATCGCGAGGAAGCCTGTCTGTCGTACAAAACTCTACTACACCAAACTGTATTTAGCAGCGTAGTGAGTTATCCTTTCTGCAGAGGAGGTCATTTCCATGACGTTGTATATATATGTATATATATATTAAATATATAAGCGCTTGGCTGTTATCACACGTGATGGAAAGTGATAATACAGTCTAAGGTGGAGCGCGTTTACCTAGAAGATGCCTATTCACTCTAGACTTGAAGGTACCTATATTTTAGGTGGTGGGGAAAATGAGGATGTAGGTGAGATGAAGGATGAAATGGGTTCACAGTTCTATGGTAAAAAAAGTTGACGGGGGAACCAAATTAAATAGTTCCTGAGCACACTACGAAACATATCCTGTAGAATACCGACAGACAGGCAACCTTATAAATAAATTATAAATTATAGTAATTAAATTCTACATAACGATTATGTTATACGCATTATTTTGTTATAACAATGATCTTTTAAATAATAAAGAATGACATTCAACTTCAATCAACAAAACTACATAAAATTCAAAGCGATGCCCGCAAAGGCTTTTAGTCTACAACGGAAGGCTGAATTGAATTTTGAAACGAATTAAAACTTAATAACAATTCGCACCCACGTTCGTATGACATGTCAAGTGCTGCAGCGCTGGTACGGGAAAAAATGCTTGTAATATGTCGCATGAAAGATTAAATTTAAACTTTCGTACAATGTTCTGACAAGTATACTAGGCGTTACTAACACGCATAAAATATGTATATGTGTTTGTGTCTGTATGTATGTGTTAGTGAATGTTTGCGTCTATAGTTAGACAAAATGTTTCACCCATTCGTCTCGTGTACCTAGTATCTCAATACTATGGTTATGTACATTATTTACTTGTTAATAAAGATCTTCCAACAGAAGTACATAATAACAATCTAAAAACACGAGCGTAGACAATACACAAAATGCATTACATTAATTATAATTAATTAATAAAACTAAATTAATTATCACATTAACAATGAGGAACAATCTCTAATAATAATGATAATAATTATGAAATAATAATAATAAGAAACAATAGACATTGTTTATTCGTATAAATAGCGTAACATTTCTTCTTGAAGGTATTAAAAGAAAGGCTTTATATATTTTTGAAGAGATATTTAATATCTTGATTTATTCCAACCTTGAGAAGGACATTTATATTAATTTTCTCAAGTAAATATTTACTGTAGACATAATTAAGATTATTAATATAATTTATTACTAAAAGGTCTAAATTCGTAAAGCAACTAAGCGAGTAAAGTTACAAGAAAAACTAGTATCACACTCGATCCTTTCACTTAGACATAACAATAAAATCAATATTGTTCTCTGAAAGAACTCGGCGGCAAAAGCGAATTTTCAATAAAGCTTATTCAAAAGGATTCAAAAGAGATTAAATGAATCCTGTTTCAGAGTTCGAGATAGCCTCGTCCACTTGAACGGGAATACGAAACTGTGTTGTTGTTGTGATTCGAACTCTTTTTAAGTCTGGCTTTTATAATCTCGAGACTAGTGAACTCAATTATATAGATATACTGGTACAGGAAGACTCAAATATATATACGATATCTAGCTTACCGTTGTAGCTTCACATTGGTATGCAAAACAACGTTTTATGACAAATAAAATTCACAAAACTCGTTATAGTTTCGTCACAATTGTCGGAATAGTTTATGGACGCATAGAAGACAGACATACAAACATTCATTTTTACGCAAACGGCCAGTTGGCTCACCTGATGGAAAGTGACTACCACCGCCTATGGACATTTACAAAGTCATATAAGTTCAAAAAATGTTTTTCGCAATGTTTTCTTTAACCGAACGCCAGATGATGTATAAACATAAATTAAGCATATTTTCAAAAGACATTCATATTTAGATTCCATTATATTGTATTGTATTGTATTCTATTCAATGTTTCGGTTTTATTACAATAGTTATTTTGAAACAAAATCTGAAAACTTTGCCAAGTTTATTCAATAAACAAAATATTTGAGGCTAACTGTACTTTATTCGTTATCTAAATATTGTTCTTTATTCAAAATGCATTTTGTGATGACAATAAGTTTGTTTTTTTTTTTTTTATTAAATTATAAAGTATTATTAAAAGTTCTCAAATATATTATAAATGTTGTCTAAATAAAGTAAATATATAAATGGTTATTGATCTTACAGATAAAAACAGATGTTTGACTAAACTTAACTAGTTTATTTCGTAGATGTAAATAAGTAAATAATTTATATTGATCTAAGATTTATTCTTTATATTACTGCCTTTTTTATTACAGTATAGGTAGGTGGACCAGCATATGGGTGGCCCATATGGTAAGTGGTCACCAACGCCCATAGACGTTGTAAGAAATTTCAACCATCGCTTACATCGCCAATGCGCCACCAACCTTGGAAACTAAGATGTTGTATTCCTTGTGTCTGTAATTACACTGGCTCATTCACCCTTCAAACCGGAACACAACAACCAACCAACCAAGTACTGCTGTTTTTCGGTAGAATATCTGATGAATGTGTGGTACCTTCCCAGACGAGCTTGCACAAAGCCCTATCACCAGTAAATATGAAGTTGACCTAAACTTCAAAAACAGGTGGTAAGGATGAAAAAAATACATTTAATATATTTTCGTTTATGTTTCCTTAAAAGCAAACACTGGTTATATACATTTAAGATTATTTATTCTACAAGATAAGATTTATTTTTGCTTTACAACGGTGAGATATATCTATAATACGGGCAAAATTAAAAAGGTACCATATAAAAACAATAAAAGACATCAACTTTTCTTTTGTATTTGTACGTCAAATATAATTTTTCTTTTGGGAATCCGTACAGAAAAGGTTAACAAATAAGACAATAATACTCTAGTTAGTACTTGTTTAGTTGATATATAATATAAATGTTATTATTACATTAATTATTATCTATAAATAGTATGTATTTTTACATAAATAAAGCCGAGATGGCCCTGTGGTAAGAACGCGTGAATCTTAACCGATGATCGTGGGTTCAAACCCGGGCAAGCACCACTGAATTTTCATGTGCTTAATTAAAATTATGATTCATCTCGTGCTTTACGGTGAAGGAAAACATCGTGAGGAAACCTGCGTGTGTCTAATTTCACTGAAATTCTGCCACATGTGAATTCTACCAACCCGCATTGGAGCAGCGTGGTGGAATAAGCTCCAAACCTTCTCCTCAAAAAGAGGAGAGGAGGCCTTTAGCCCAGCAGTGGGACATTCACAGGCTGTTACGGATTACGGATCTATAAATAACTATTTATCTGTCCCGGCTTCGCACGGATAAACTTGGTAGTTCTTCCCGTGATAATTTAGTTCAAGGTAGAATGCCTCAAAACGAAAGGACGAAATTATAATAGTTTTGGGTTCGTTCTGATAATAGAAACCCTAAAAACTAATTTCTCGTGTAGCACGAGTATAGCCATCCGGTTTAATTATTTATCTCATCTTTCCTAAGATGATTTAGTATAACAATTACAGGCAGCGTAGATTCCAGACTGTCGCTGTAATAATTTCATAACTTAAATTTTCATTAATAGTTAGAATTACACTAAGTCAAGACGCGATGGCCCAGCAGACAGAACAAGTAATTTTAACCAAAGATCGCTTAATATCAGTGTTATAACAACACGTATAATATTAATATAATACATATACACGATAATCTTGTTGAGTTTAATGCCAAGAAAACACAGGTATGCTCTCACGGCGAAAAAGTCAACATTTTCCCCTCTTCCCTCCCTCTGTGGTACTCCGCTGGTGATGCAAAGCAAAATCGCCATGCTGGGGATTGACGTTCGCTGCGACCTTAGTCCAAGGGATTACATCGAGGCTGTTATAAAAACAGCTTCACGGAAACTCGGAGTTCTGAACAAGGTGCGGCGCTTTTTCACGCCACAACAACTGTGCCTGCTGTACAAAACACAGGTACGGTCTTGCGTGGAATATTGCTCGCACCTTTGGGATGGCTCTGCTAAGTACCTACTTGAGGCCTTGGACCGGTTGCAGCGACGTGCCGTACGCATTATTGGCGACGTAAAGGTCACAAACACCCTTGAACCTTTACAATTGCGTCGTGAGATAGCAGCACTGAGCGCTTTCTATCGACTGTATCACGGCGAGTGCTCTGAGGAATTTTTCTCTCTAATTCCTGCTTCCCCCTTCCTTCTTAAGTCCACGCGAGCTGGTTCTCGATATCACCGCCTTACTGTGACATCAATTCCATCGCGAACAAAGAAATTTGGCAACTCCTTTCTTTGTCGCACTTCCAAAAAATGGAATTCCTTACCAGCTCACGTGTTCCCCTCCTCTTACAACCCGGGTTCCTTCAAACGAGGCGTGAAGAGGCATCTTGCGGGCCGGCAGGGCGATGGCGGCTAGTGCAGAACGTTTTTCCCGTCTGTACTGGCCGTCGTCGCGTTTGGACTCTACTACCACTTACCATCAGGTGGAGTAGAGTCATTTGCCCTCCCGACGAATATAAAAAAAAAAAAAACGTGCTTGGAAGGAAATTGCGACGAAGCCTGCATGAGCCGAATGAAACTTTACCCTTCATGTAACTCAAATTTCAGTGGAAAAGCATCGTGAATTTTAATCCAACCCTTATTTCAAGAGAAGAGCTTTTTTGTCTGTCATTCTCAAAGCATCAAACGTTTTACGGTCGTGTCTGATTTAACATTAATTTAGTATGTGAAATGAGTATAAAAATCTGTTTATAATTTCCTGCGCAGACAAACAGTGGTCATAATCTGCCAGGGTCCTTCTCATCATCCAAATGACACTTCAAACATAATATATGTATTTTTTTAATTTTCATTTGTTTTTTATTAGCATTAAATCTTCAATACCTTGTAAAAGATCTTCAATAAATTGTATCTAGTTTAATATCAATTGTCTCTCTATTATTCTTAAGTCTACATTTCCGTATCAAAGTTACAATGACAGGACAAGTATATAATAATACATCGTATTACATAATCCCGTAGCTTTGGGACTTGTTACGTAATGTAATTATTAAAGGATCCACGACTGATAAGATCCATTTACTCGATTATATTGATTAATTGTGTGCTTGCTGTGGCGGGGGGTTAAATATTGCACACATAATTTAAGGTAATATATAATATTTGTAGTCCTATTTATGAGACATTATAACATACTAGCTGTTGCATGTCAATTTCGCTTGGCGTATATTAAAATACATATATGTAGATCTACATAATATAACCTATCATACGTTATATCTTAGTTTTTTTTTATATAGAATAGGAAGGTGGACGAGCATATGGGCCACCTGATCGTAAGTGGTCACTAACGCACATAGACATACTGTAAGAAATGTTGACCATCACTTACATTGCCAATGCGCCACCAACCTTGGGACCTAAGATTTTATGTCATTGTGCCTATAATTCCACTGGCTCTTTCACCCTTCAAACCGGAAAACAACAATACCAAGTACTGCTGTTTTGCGGTAGAATATCTGATGAGTGGGTAGTACCTATCCAGACGAGTTTAAACAAAGCTCTACCACCAGTAAAAATAGTTTCCGCTGGCTGTCGTAACGACTGTGTAAGGAACAGTGCAGTGGTACTCGCTTATATTTGCTCGGTTCATTTATTATCCGGTCAAGGAGCCAGCTTAACTACAGACACAAGGAACATAACATCTTAGTGTAGGAACATAACTCACAAGGTTGGTGGCGCATTCGCGATGTGAGAAGTTAATATTACTTACAAATGTCTATGAGCACTAGTGACCACGTCCCATCAAGTAGTCCATTTGCTAATCTCGAGAAACAGGCACATAATACCTCCAGCTCCTGACTTCACTGCTCCTAAACATTTCTTGACAGATAATCTTCGTAAACTTTTATGGGCTCGACCTAAGATTTGAACCATCATTGCGACCTCGTAATCTGTAGTAATAAATATGAGCTGCTAGACCAGGTAGGCCATTAAGTGGTTATGTCCACTATTAATTAGAATGTTAATATGGCACCATATTTTCTTCTCTAAGAATCTCAATTGTTACATCCTTTGTAACTACGAGGCTCATTCTTTTTTTGCTATATTTTACTGGAAAAAATATTACTTTATTTAATAAACAAAAGACTTTCTTGTTTATCATATTTATATTACTACTTAAACTAATTGATTTATTTGTATATTTATGTATACACGTATTTATTATGTAAATAATGATTGTTTTAAAAGTAAATAGCTAAGCATCTCCTTCTTCTTATTGATAGATGATCTCCAAATATCAATTGTAATAGTGAAATTAATATTATGTTTAGTGAGTTGTGTTCATCTGTAATTGGAATAGCACTTAATATTGTACCACATTTATGTATGCTTGTGTATGGAACCAAGTATATGATGGTAGTGAACTTTTATGAATAAATAAAATGGATATAAAACGCAACAATATATGACAACGATTACAAATATTATACGTTCCTTGGTTTCTTGGTAAATACACAAAACCTTATTGGTGAGGTCATTCACCACAAAAGATACTTAATATTTTCACTTCTAGGTCACAACACCCTCGACTTGTTAGCGAAAAACTATTAATATTTTCGCATCAAATGCCCATCAAACTTGTGCTACTAAGTTATTAAGGTAACCTAAAATAACGTCCTGGAAACCCCATACGGGTCACTTATGAAACACGAAATAATGTAATGAAATATATTTTATCGATAGCGAATTATACCTTGGGCTAGATAAGACACAAATTGTGATTTAAGGTCTTCTTTACGGTTAATAGTACTAATTATTATTCATTAGTATGCTTCGTGTGTGCGTTTTGCCGACTAGGTTACGTCAGTTTTTTCAAAAATTTCAACAGCCGGGTTTCTGGCCAAAACGACAATGGTCTACCAATAATACCAAAAATCAATTATAGATGTTTTTTTTTAAATTTGGCATTGTTATTCGTGTTCGTTAAGTTGACATTCTTATGTTTGCCATGGTCGTATGATGCCTGCAATGGAATAGATATATGGTGTCGGTTGGATCTCTCGAGGTATGGAGCGCGCTTCAAACGATTCATTTTGTTTGTAATTTTTAACAGCGTATGTTACAACATTGTTGATACCAGACCAAGTTTGTTTAGCCCAGATGGCCCTATTGTTAGAATGCTGAATGAAGTAACCGATGATTGTGGATTCAAAACTGGGCAAGCACCACTGATTACTTTCATGTGCTTAATTTGTGTTTTTAATTCATCTCGTACTTGACAGTGAAGGTAAAAATCTTGAGGAAACCTGCCTGTCTAATTTCACCGATATTCTAACACAAGTGTATTCCACCAACCCGCATTGGAACAGCGTGGTGGAATAAGCTCCAAACCTTCCCCTCAAAAAAGGAGGCCTTAGCCCAGCAGTGTGACATCCACAGGCTTTTACTATACTATTACGCCTGTAATGTTTATTTGATGAAATTCATTATGTTCTATGTATGGACGGTGAACAGGTTCTCTTTTGTTTAATTTATTATATTTTTATCCCTCCCATCAGGGAGGCATCAGGCCTAAGCACTAATTAAATAAAAATATGTTTACACAGAGATAACAAACTATATAATATAAGTACTTATATATAAAAAAGCCGAAATGGCCCTGTGGTAAGAACGCGTGAATCTTAAGCGATGATCGTGGGTTCAAACCCGGGCAAGCACCACTGAATTTTCATGTGCTTAATTTGTGATTATAATTCATCTCGTGCTTTACGGTGAAGGAAAACATCGTGAGGAAACCTGCATGTGTCTAATTTCAGTGAAGTTCTGCCACATGTGAATTCTACCAACCCGCATTGGAGCAGCGTGGTGGAATAAGCTCCAAACCTTCTCCTCAAAAAGAGGAGAGGAGGCCTTTAGCCCAGCAGTGGGACATTCACAGGCTGTTACGGTTGTACGGTTGTACGGTTGTACTTATATATTTATATCAAACACAAGGCACTGTGAATTGAGATTTGAAATGTTCACACCTAATATTAGAAAAGAAAAAAAAATTATATGACTCATATTATATACTTAGAAAAATACTACTAAAAACTTGATACATTTCTTGTGAATAATAATTGTGTGATCGATCAAAGGAATTATATTATAGAAAGGGTATCAAAGTGTCTTGGTTCCATTTCTCAAGTATCGACAAACCACAAAAGAGGTGTTAACACAATCTAGTGTCTTAGGAACTGTGTCAATTATCAAAGTTCTGTCCCTTGAGGGGGAAAATGTTAGATATGATTTAAGTAAAAACAGTGAATTTGACTAATATTAAATTTTTCTCTTACAAAGAATATAACAAATGAGAATTTTTGTAGTGCCATTTATAAATCTTGTAAATACAAAGGGTCGATGTATAAATGTCGAACTAGATTAGAAAGCAATAATAGTCTATACCTTTATTTATAGAAGTGACCTTTGTAAACTTTAAAAAATAATTTTTAATATACTCAGTATGATTCTAGTTGAACTTTTATATTTCTACACAATCAAATGGCACACGCACACACACACACACAAACACACAAGTAAAATTCATTTTGATATAATGTTAGTTTACCTACTAATTGTGAGTTTTAGTATATAGTAAGATATTGTTTATTCTTTTTAAGAACATGGACAGAATTGTATGTTATGGAAGAGCGGGTCCTTCTGTCACGAGTATTATATTATACTCACTAGAGGGTCCCAACCTTTATTTGCTATGTACAACTTGATAAAGAATAAACTATTTTTTCATTTTTTTTTTTCATATCTTACTAGCTGCCCGTTCCGACTTACCGGTAAAATAAGGATTTTATCCCGTGTATTTTTTAACCAATGAAAATTATAAAAAATATGTTTATAAAAAAAAAAAAAAAATGGCAACCACCCATAGCATAGATTACTCACCCTTCAAACCGGAACGCAACAACATTAAGTAGTGATATTTCGCAGCAGAATATCTAATGATTGGGTAGTAACTACCCAGACGGGCTTGCACGAAACCTTACCCAGTGATTTATTTTAATACAACAGCGTGGCTTATCCTGTGTTTGTATTTGATTCGTGTATTAAATAATAATTACCTAATACGAATAGCCGAGATGGCCCTGTGGTAAGAACGCGTGAATCTTAACCGATGATCGTGGGTTCAAACCCGGGCAAGCACCACTGAATTTTCATGTGCTTAATTTGTGATTATAATTCATCTCGTGCTTTACGGTGAAGGAAAACATCGTGAGGAAACCTGCGTGTGTCTAATTTCACTGAAATTCTGCCACATGTGAATTCTACCAACCCGCATTGGAGCAGCGTGGTGGAATAAGCTCCAAACCTTCTCCTCAAAAAGAGGAGAGGAGGCCTTTAGCCCAGCAGTGGGACATTCACAGGCTGTTACGGTTACGGTACCTAAATACACTACAATATATCTCGTGATATCTCGTGCAAACAATCTGTCCCGTGTGTGGGGCACTGATATAATGTCTATGTGTTTTGCTGAGCCACTTAGATACAACAATGAACTTAAATTACTCCTAGGAAACCATCACGCAAATTTATCTTCATACGAAGAAGTTCTATTAACAGTTTAGTATTACATTAAATAAATCAATTAATTCTAGAACGTTAACCAACAACAGCTTCCACTTGAAAATAGTACAGAAGATAGAACAGCGCAGAGATAAGAAAAACTTCTTAGTCCAGCACGTACGATAAATTAATTTTCTTTCCAAAATTATCAATTCCACGTTTTTAGCTCCTCCATAAAGTGCAGACGATCGCTGTTTTAGATATATTCGCATTTAAGATAAATAGCTGATTTAAATATCCTCAAGCGCTGCAAACCGTTCTGATTATGACGCGTCGATAACAAATAGCCAAGGATCGCTCTTGTATTATTTTTATCCGATTATGTTGCAGCCAAAGAGATGTTATGTATTTATGCAGTTTGTATATTATATTATGTTTAGCTCGTATGGAGAAATAAATGAATCATTAAATGACAGAATACATTGAGTCAATTCGAATTTATATTTCGATTTATAAGAGACAATAGCTTTGTGATAAGCCACACTAATAATGAGAAGGACTATGATGTTAATGACCTATGTTAATTTATTTATAAACATGATTATATTATGTTGCGTATTCTTTAGTTATAGCTTATTACGTCAACATGCACTCAGATAAATTGTCGGTATAACGAAAACTTTGTAGTGAATTTTACACGGAAAAATTACCGACAACTTTAGTTATTTGTCAGTGGCCAATTTACTGTGATGGAATAGAGATGGATCTTAACCTCACTGCACCATTGAGATTAGATTCTAAACACATTTATGTTTCAAAAAACAATAATATTGTAAGGAAATGCTTCCTTACAATATTATTGTTTTTGTTATTGTGTGTTGAATGAAACAGCTATATGTTTTCACCAACCCGAATGAAGTGCCGTGGTAGAATAAGACCTAATCTACAAGAGAAGGTCCTGAAGAGGAGGAGGTCTTTGCCTAAAATACATTTACTGACACGTGTGTCCTAATCCCGATCGATCATAACAAATAAAATGTAAGCCACTTAAAATGGCACTTAATTAACATACATTTCGCAATTTAATTTATTTAATTTTAAAGATATTTGAATTAACTTTTGAGGGCATAAAAGGCTCGACCCGGTGAGATGTTTTCGTTAAGATAACTTGACTCGATAAGTATCGTATTATGGTATTTATTTATATATAATTTAACAAATATCATGAGGTGAAACCTTAATTTTACTCTTGTGAATTTGGGATGGGTAACTAATGGGTAGCATTTTACATTATAAGGTAAAATGTAAAAAAGAGATCCCTTTTTTACATTTTACCACGACTTTAAATATCAATATAAAAAATACAAAACACCCTTTTCATTTATAAATTAAATAATAAAACGCAAAGTATACAAAGTTTTTCAATTTCAATTTATTTAAATATTCAGTCGAAACGTTAAAAGGGCTTCCACGTTGTGATTGCATGCGTCGGATGGCTACCGACCGCGTTATCTTTACGACGCTTTTTCTGATTATTGCCACTGTATATAAGAAGCTTTACTGAGATGACTCAGTTGATAGAACCTGCATATTGAAGAATGTTGCGACTTCAAATTCGGGTCATGTGATTTTTCCATGTGCGTATTTTGTTTTATGCTAGGTGAGAGATGTTCATATTATCCAGGCCCAGCAGTTATTTACGAGGTTTTAATTATAAGAAGATTGTGTTATGGGGATAACTAATTGGAATGTTCATTTCATTTTTAATAGGAAAATATCCTTCAGCTGAAACTTTTAATAAATATTTTTTATATTACAGGCCGGTTGGCGTGGTTGGTAGATACTTGCCTTTCATGCCGGAGGTTGTGGGTTCGATTCCCACCCAGGTCAGACATCTGTTTGCATGAACATGTCTATTTGTTCTGAGTCTGGGTGTAATTATCTATATAAGTATGTATTTCCAAAAGAAAATTAGTATATGTAGTATATCAGTTGTCTGGTTTCCATAGTATAAGCTCTGCTTAGTTTGGGATCAGATGGCCGTGTATGAATAATGTCCCAGAATATTTATTTATTTATTTATTTATCTTTATAATATTATTTTGAATGCTTCGCCTAGTGACTAACTTAAAACTTTATATACCAATAACTGAAATTGAAATTCTGTGCCATGCAAATATAAGTTATTCAAAATTCTCAACAGACTTGAGTTTAGCCGTGAACTTTGTGTTAACTTCTGTGCCCCGGAACAAATTTACAAATAAATACTCAAGAAAATAATATATATTATTTTTCATTGTATCTAAAAAAATACCATTTCCTTACAAATACGTTATCGTCTAAGAAATTTTCATTCAATGAAACTATAAAAACGGAATAACACGTGTTATTTCTTGGAAACGATTCGATTTGAGTATAAAACGTTGTCTTGCGTTCCAACAATCTCCTTTATCAATATCCATTCATCACTTGTATTAAAAACAAGGAATTGTTTATTTAATTTGGGCGGAAATTGAGGAGAGGCGGAAGGATCTTGTCATTGAACTCGATTGGACATTAGAGCTCATCGTCAAATGGGGCTCTGATAATCTTGTTGGGTTTAATGCCAAGAAAACACAGGTATGCGCTCTCACAGCGAAAAAGTCAGCATTTTCCCCTCTTCCCTCCCTCTGTGGTACTCCACTGATGATACAAAGCAAAATCGCCATACTGGGGATTGACGTTCGCTGCGACCTTAGTCCAAGGGATTACATCGAGGCTGTTATAAAAACAGCTTCACGGAAACTTGGAGTTCTGAACAAGGTGCGGCGTTTTTTCACGCCACAACAACTGTGCCTGCTGTACAAAACACAGGTATGGTCTTGCGTGGAATATTGCTCGCACCTTTGGGATGGCTCCGCTAAGTACCTACTGGAGGCCTTGGACCGGTTGCAGCGACGTGCCGTACGCATTATTTGCGACGTAAAGATCACAAACACCCTTGAACCTTTACAATTGTGTCGTGAGATAGCAGCACTGAGCGCTTTCTATCGACTGTATCACGGCGAGTGCTCTGAGGAATTATTCTCTCTAATTCCTGCTTCCCCCTTCCTTCTTAAGTCCACGCGAGCTGGTTCTCGATGTCACCGCCTAACTGTGACATCAATTCCATCGCGAACAAAGAAATTTGGCAACTCCTTTCTTCGTCGCACTTCCAAAAAATGGAATTCCTTACCGGCTCACGTGTTCCCCTCCTCTTACAACCCGGGTTCCTTCAAACGAGGCGTGAAGAGGCATCTTGCGGGCCGGCAAGGCGAAGGCGGCTATTGCAGAATGTTTTCCCGTCTTTACTGGCCGTTGTCGCGTTTGGACTCTACTACCACTTACCATCAGGTGGAGTAGAGTCATTTGCCATCCCGGGGCATATAAAAAAAAAAAATTAAGCTATTGATGCTTACTGTTAACTTTATGAGGAACTGCAATTAAATGTAAACGCAGATTATTTAAACGGAAACGCACCATTATATAGTAGATATTGTGCTTAATTTAACAATCTAATTGGAGATTATATTCAACGGATTAAGTATCCAAGATCGCTCCGCGTTGATAATTCGCAGTCGCCCTTTGTTTTATTTTTCTCTCTCAGTTTTCTGAATCAATTTGTTGTTAGGATAGCAAGAAGACAAATTGTTCTGATTAATCAGAGAATACTTAAGTAGAAGGAAATAATTGCACATTGTTTCTTTTGTACAATTGAATTAATTTTATTAACTTGTTCTTCAAAATTTAATTCAATTAATCTTAAAAGAATTTATTTATTTTTTATTGTAAAAAATAATACCTATAATAAGTCTTTACTTTTAATTTTTCTCAAGCTTCGTATTATAAAATTGTAATCCTATGTGGCCTTACTTTAGTAATGAGTAATAACTGTACAACCATTTCTGTAACACTGCGATTACAAGTAAAAATAAAAATAAATATAATAATAAAATAATAATTTCATCACTTTTGAAATAGCAATTTTCAAATATTTCACAATCATTCTAGCTGAAGAAATTATGGTGTTCGAATTTTGAAATTTTATTAGCTTCTACTTTTAACGAGTTCAATGTTTAGCCTCAATATTTTGGAATAAAAAGGTGCCTTTATCACTTCAGACCCTAAACTATCTGTATGCTAATCAGATCGATCCGATGATATTTATGAGCCCTCTATGATAATAATGCCCTCAGATTTCGGGCACGGTGACAAAACTCATAGCATAGTGCAAGCGATATTATAGTTCCAAAACTGTGAATATAAAAAAGAACTCCCTATTTCTGTACATTGGTATTACTAAAAATAACTCTACAACGATGGCTATTCTCCATCAAGGTTCATTTGCGTTTACCTCCTTGTTATTTAATTATAAAATAATAATTATTTCATTGGATCATCTCAGTTCTGAGTTCAATTTAATTTCTGTACCGGTGGTAGGTTTTTAACAATCAATAAGCAAAGAAATGCTTCTGCATTGAATAAAGTTTTTAATGGTAGTTATACCACAGATAATAAATAATAGTATATATAACGGCTTATAATGACCTCCATCTTAAATAGTAACGCCAGTTCGTATAAATATTGAAGTTGTACAAACTAAACAACAACAAACAATGACATTAGCAGTGGCCTAAATGATGATTGCCTGGTATGTTCCCAGACTCACTTCAGTTTCAAAAATTCGATCTTGATCTAACTTAAATCCAATTGTATGTTATTCAGTTCTATTAACTTAAAATCACTTTATAATATTATATAAGTCCATAAAATATTCCACGCTCAAATAAACTCTGAAAGAAGCCATCAAGGTATAATATCGTACGTACATACAAAATATGGTAAAACAAACGCAATATCAAATTTCCTATTTAACGAGAAATTGAGAATCAAAAATAAATAAATAAACAGGTCACAATAGTCAAACAAATAGAACAAGAAAAATAAGAAAGAAATATTGCGGAATCATTTAAGCACTCTCTGTTTAATTTCCTAAGCACTTAATTAGTTTTATTATTATCTATAATGATTATTTTATGTAAAAATTAAGTATCAATAACACAAAAATAACACATGAAAGTATACGATTTCCAAGTTTATAAAATGATAAGTTCAAACACCTTTTGAATACACAAAAATATGTTTCAAGATATAATTCTATTATATTAATGATATTTTAGTATAAAATTATAAAGACAAAGTCATTGAAGAAATAACTTAATAATTTTGGGTTCTTATCAAAACGAAATTTCAATATAATCCTTATAATTTCTTATACTACATAGTTTGAGCTATTTATAGCAAGACTGATCCAGCGTGATATAAAAATTTAACTTTAAAATTTGAAATATAAATATTTAAGATAAATATTTTTGGTTCGTCTGATAAAAGGTAGACTGTATAAAAACTTTACCTAAATCAAACCTGTCATACCTAGATAATCGTAGAAAACTGCCTTCACCGAAACTAAAGTAATCATGTAGACTTTTACGTAGTCATCATACTTACCGTCATTTTTCAAAGCTACCGCGTCAAATATTTTATTAAATTTACTTATAAGCTTCACCTACTAATAAAAAACTAATTATATAATATCATAAAAGATATATCATATTTAATAAATAAATGTATGTTACTTGATATAGAAGTGACGTAACTACTGCTACGTAAATACTTGCTAAGCAACAAATTAAAAGTACAGGTATAAGACAAACTTTTATATGTATACAAAATTTAATAGCTATGCTGTTGACCATTGAGGAGTTCCTTCATCAGGATTGGTCCTGGGTATAGATTAATGTCATGCTTACCAAAAAGCCATAAGCACGTAAAGCCATTGGTCCTGCGCCTGAACTCTTCCGGTCTTATCGGATTGTCGTCCCATCGGACGATGAGTGTTAGTGAATAGAGAGTGCACATGTGTGCGCACACACCTGTGTACTATAATATGTCCTGCGCTAATCTTCCTTGAGATTGGCCACCGTCGCCAAAATCGGCCTTGAGGACATTATTGTTACCAAGAATGTATTGTCATCGGAACTGAACCAACATGTAAAATTTCGACGCCGTAGGATGGAGGAAGATGTTCTAAATCAGATTGCAAAATTTGACTTTAAAACTGATAAAGAAACATTACAAGCAAAATAAAAATTAGTAAAAATAATTTCTCCCAAACATAACATTAAGGCGTGTCCTAAAGCTTGGAAAGCCTAGAAAGTCCGCTTAAAAACTGGTAGCAATAATAAATCATCAATTTCATTCGAAGCAAGTTTTTTTTACCATCTTTAGGAAACTTAAATTGATAACGCTGTATGTTTTCAATAAACCGCAGGACATCGCTCTATAAATAAGTTTTAGACAGTCCTAACTCAATTATTTCTTTAACAGTTCTATAAATTCTTAAGACTGTAGACAATAATGTTCTATTTTTGTTTTTATTACAATAATATAGAGCTCCTTTTCCCATTCTAAGATCTCACACACCTGAGGTTATTGACACTTTTGTCGTTTTAATTCATTATCAGTAAAGTTCGTTCATTAACAGATTTACAGTCAAGTGTAAGTATACATCAACTGAATATAAGGTCAACGACTTGATGTAACACTGTGCATGTAATGGGTTCCGTACTGAAATTGATCAAATGAAACCTCGGTAGAAAATATTCTAATAATATAATTTAATCGTGTAGTAGAAATAACTAAAAATTGTTAACAGATTCTATAATTAAATTTTTATATCTGGCTAATCTCATCGCAATGAACTTAAAAACGAGCATTAATTAGTAATTACTTTATACCAGATTAAAGTTATGACTTTAGTATTATGATGAAAAGTCGATGAACAAATAAATTTTTTGTTTTCGATTTTTTTTAATGTTTTTCAAAAGGTAAACGACCAATTGTGATATCATGATATGTAAACTTTAACTGAAGATACTTACACTTCCAATGTCCTATATATATAAATAGATATAACATAATATAATATACATGTCTGTAATTCTACTGCTTCACTAAATCGATACATAATTTATTTTGGAATATATATTAGCAAGCGAGCAAACAGTTTTTTAATTTAATTATTATAAAATGCATGATTAGTTTTAATTAATACTTTTAATAATTTTTAATTATGATTTCGCCGATTGATTTTTGTTATAACAATGACAATTTTTATTATTTAATTATAATATTTTTAAAAATTATTGATGATTTTTTGTTACTTTTAATTTGATAAGATTGAATCTGGAAGTGCTATGTACACTTATAATTGACATGCACATATATGCAACAGATATACTATTATTGTTTTATAAATAATTTTTTTCAATGCTTTATATGTATAGCCGAGATGGCCTAGTGGTTAGAACGCGTAAATCTTAACCAATGATCGTGGGTTCAAACCCGGGCAGGCACCACTGAATTTTCATGTGCCTAATTTGTGTTTATAATTCATCTAGTGCTTGGCGGTGAAGGAAAACATCGTGAGGAAACCTGCATGTGTCTAATTTCATTGAAATTATGCCACATGTGTATTCTACCAACCCGCATTGGAGCAGCGTGGTGGAATAAGCTCCAAACCTTCTCCTCAAAAGGGAGAGGAGGCCTTAGCCCAGCAGTAGGACATTAACATGCTGTTACTGTACTGTTTATATGTATGTTGTAAGTATGCTATTACAAATAAATAAGTAAATAAATAAACGGTACTTCTTATGATGATTGGACCTTCGCTCATAAACACTGGCACAAAGCTATTCATTATTATTTATTTTGTATTGTCAATACACTGACAATAACGAAGACTGAGATGTTATGTATTAACCACCAATATAACCTGTCTGCTGGTGTAATAAATAGTGAGTGGGCCCTAAACTCTACCACCGAAAAACCATACCAATATAATTTATTATCATCGGTAGAATTGTAAACTATATAGAAATATTTATCTTTAATAACGGAAAACCCGTACTTTATTTGTAAAGCATGCAAGACATGATAGTTGAATTAGCTAATGCAATAATCTAATCACTGAAGTGTTTATAATGTATGCAATGAACAAATATGTGCAAATAAAATCCACACAATTGAAGAAGCGAGATAGATTTAGTTTTGTGACTTCTATTAAACAAAAGAATGATGATTTTTCCAGAATATTAACAATCATGGTTTTTTTTTTATATACAATGGGAAGGCGGACTATCATATGGGCTACCTGATGGTATGTGGTCACCAACACTCTTAGACAATGACGCTGTAAGAAATGTTAATCATCGCTTACATCTCCAATGCGCCACCAACCTTGGGACCTAAGATTTTATATTCTTTTTGCCTGTAATAACACTGGCTCACTCGCCCTTCAAACCGGAACACAACAATACCAAGTACTGCTGTTTTGCGGTAGAATATCTGATGAGTGGGTGGTATCTAATTTTATATAGTGGTATAATCACCACATAAAATTAGATAGCTTATAATAAATTTATCAAAACATCGCAATAATTTTAACAAGCTATTTACGATTTAATCTTATTGCTTTCTATTAATTTATAGAAAAGATTAACTCTAGATGTGTCCAGAATAACGCAAAACATTTTAATTAAAGGTTTATTTGATAAATCCGCGTGTTGCCGTCAAATTGACGATGTGGTTGGCTAGACGATATCGCTCGTAAAAATCATTTTACCAGCAACACGATGGATGTTTTAGTTCGCATCTTTAGTCAAGTGTGAACCGCACTTATGAGGACATTTTAATATGTAGAATCTAGACGTCAATTTCGGTCTAGGTTACTTGTTATTCCTTTGCTTAGAAAGAAATATGGGACATTATCGGATGGTCTGCTTGGTACATCTGACATTTGCTACATATTTTATATTAAAAAATATATAATGCAGATCTTTAAAGACTTGCCGATACAATGTCGTAAAATACTCATTTCTAGCCAGAGCCAGCCTCTAGTGAAATTGGTAACATAATATGTGTCAACAAAAAAAAAACAAAATTGTCTTTCATTGTAATTACCATAAGGTATATAAATACGATTACAATCCTTTAAATAATTGTGATTATTAATTTTTACTTTTCTACATTAATGCATAACAGAAATGAAAACGATACTTATCTTAATGCATTGACTTGGCAAAGATAATATAAAATTGAATTTTCCAAACATTCGTCGAAAAGAATTAGCACACGAGATAATTTACTGCTTTCATAGAGATTTTCATTGCGTAGACAACGATTATTATCAGATCCAGCGGTCACTACCCTTATATTTCCTTCCGAACTGCAAACGTATACTAAAATAAAATCAAACTTAAGTTTTGTAGTATTTAATAGCAAAACTGCAATAGATTTGCTGAGATAGACAAAATGATAACGAAAAGACTAAAAGAACACGCCATTCAATAGATAATATTATGTAGTGTGTGCAAGCTGCATTGTAACAAAGATATTCACTTGGCGATAGGGCTTTGATAACCCGTCTGCGCCATTACATATTCTACCGGCAAATAATATATAGTACTGTTGTGCTCGGGCTTGAAGGGTGAATAAATCAGTGTACTTACGGGTACAAGGGACAAATCGTCTTAGTTTTCCAGGTCGATTTTAAAAAGGGCCAATGTCTATGGGCGGTAGTGACCACTTGTTTACAATGTATTTATTTATATTCGAAACGGCCTGAAGTCAATCGCATTATTCCCGAGGTGTGCTTAATCTAAATATATATTAGATTTATAATATACTTAATTATCATAAAATAATCACGAAATAAACATCTTTATTAAATCTAAATTATTACACTGGTGAAAATAATTGTATTGTTTCATTAATTTACTAAGTAAATATTATAAGGCGTTCATGTAAATGTTAAGCAATGTATCCTTCCCATATTTCTTATAAAACGTGACAGAAGATAAGTTACTGCATGTATGTACTTGCTATGATTATACTGCGCCAGACTGATAAATTAAGTAATACTTTAAAAAGATCTCGGTCCAAGTATTCTTTTCACGTTTGCCGCTTATAAAATATCAAAGTATTTCAATATATAACAATATATATGTTACCGCTTACTGAATTGTAACTGCTTTATTATTTAATATTTAACGACGAAAGGAGCAAGCCTCCTAAAAAAAATGAAGCCTCTGCCCAAATGTAGCTGAGAACAAATTGTCAATTTTAAACGTCATTTTTAAACGTACGTAGAAATCGTTTCATTTTCGTTACTATCAATTACTGGTGTGTTTTCAGGAAATAGTCGCGATCGCTAGTTAAACATTCGTGAAATCGAATTTGTCAACAAACGCGAAGTTCCCAGACCGACAAGACTAAACTAAACTATAGCAAACTATTCCAAGTGGTTTTAGTTAGATTGAGGCCCCGGTAATTACAGTCGTCTAACTAACGTTGAGTATTTCGTAAGGTTGAATTATTTTAACTGTTTTTAAATGTCACCTATTTTTAATAACCGCGAAGGACACTTATCCGTACAATGTGAAATATATAAAATAATATATAAAATAGGTAAATACTGGCAAAATAAACCATATGAGAGTAAGAGATTAGCACTATAAGAAATATTAACTATCCCTTACATAATTAATGCACCTTGGGACCTAAAATGTTCTGTCCCTTGTGCCTGTACTAACACTAGCTCACTAACCCTTTAAACTGATTTAATTTTAGTGTAGTAATTTTCAGTCGAAATAGTATCGATTTAGATAATTAATTAAAAATATTGAAGAGTCTGTGAAGGCTTAATTTCTATCTACTGTAAGTAGATATTATATAGAAAATTCTGTTTGGAGTTGCAATAACAGTTGGTATTTAACAGCGAGGACCCTTACCCAACCTTGCAACCGCTATATACGAAAAGTAATAGTTCCTACCAGACAAAAGCCTCTCATAATAAGGAGAAAGTTCGGAGCTCATTATAGCACAACATATATTTGTACGTAAGCTAACATATAAAGGTATTCCAGTCCGAAGAATGTCCTTCTACTACGAACGAACTTGATTAAAAGTACAAATGAAATACGTCAAAATTATGTAACCCTTAAAATAAACTTGTGATCTTCGTTTAAAATATTCGCGTATTCCACTCACTACGTCCTCTCGGCAATAATATATTTGTTCCATATTTAGATTTTATTTCAAACTCGTGATATTAATTTGATACAGTACGATATCATTAATGGAAATTTCTCGTCGCAATTTCAAAACTTTTAATAAAGATATTCGGGTCCCTTGGCGAGTAAGACTTTCTTGTATATAGGTCAAATATTATGCGACAAATTTACGATGTAAAAACTTTGAAAAAAATCTATTTAAGGCGTTAAGACGAGCATGATGTTAGCAAATTTTATTATGGACAAAAAGACTGACAGGTGCTCACCGCTGTCATTTAACTGTCATTAGTTTATTTTGTTATTTTATTGTCTTGTACTACAATTTTTTTAATATTTTTAAATTTATTTTTTTTGAGCTGAGAGAGCTAAATCATTTTTTTTATTGAAAACAACGGGTAGACAAGTTATAAATTTAAACGGGTAGACAAATAATAAATAAGTACAGAGATATTTTTTATATATCAGTTTGGCTATAGATAAAATTCACTTGTAATGTAATGTATGTAAATGTGACACGCTTCTACTTTATTACTATTGAATTCTGTCCCTGAAACTATATCGCAAGCAAAGTTGTAGTAACAAATAATTTTCCTTGTTATAAATTATAACAAGTACGCTGCCAAAACGCTTATAGGGTTGACACAAATATTATCAATTATTTAATGCAACTACCAACCGATTTATTTCAATTATATTTTGATGTATTTATTTTTTATATAAATTATAATAGACTAATTAATTTTTTTTTTTATAGAATAGGAAGGTGGACGAGCATATGGGCCACCTGATAGTAAGTGGTCACCAAACGCCCTTAGACATTGGCATTGTAAGAAATGTCAACCGTCGCTTATAACCAATGCGCCACCAACTTTGGAAACTAAGATTTTATGTTCCTTGTGCCTGTAATTACACTGGCTCACTCACCCTTCAAACCGGAATACAACAATATCAAGTATTGCTGTTTTGCGGTAGAATATCTGATGAGTGGGTGGTACCTACCCAGACGAGCTTGCACAAAGCCCTACCACCAGTAAATATTATATAATAATATTTATAATACAATTTTGACTATCAAATGAAAATTACTGAATTACAAACACTATAATTTATATAAAAAAATAAATACACCTAATTTATTTATTTTATAAATTATAGTAGACAAATTAAATTATTTATAATTCAATTTTGAGTATCGAAAGAAAATTACTATGTTACTGAATAACGAACACTAAGTTCACAAATTTAGCTGAACCATTTAATACTGTTGGGCTCTTACAAATCCTATGGAATATGTAGATAGAAATCCGGCTTTTTTGATACTCATGTGTTAAAGAATCGCTTTATTTATTTATTTTTTTATTTATATCCTGGGACATTTTTCACACACGGCCATCTGATCCCAAATTAAGCTTGTACAGAGCTTGTACTATGGAAACCAGACAACTGATATACTACATATACTACTTTTCTTTTGTAAATTCATACTTATATAGATAATTACACTCAGACTCGGGACAAACAGACATGTTCATGCACACAAATGTCTGTCCTGGGTGGGAATAGAACCCACAACCTTCGGCGTGAAAGGCAAGCATCCACCAATCACGCCAACCGGCTCGTCAAAATTATTAGAATATAAAAATCCGATTTAAAAACAACTACTGGCGTTATTTATCCCCTTTATTAAGAAAGGTTATTTTTGACTTATAATAACCTTTTATATATATATTAAGGAATATATATATTAAGGACACAAACATACTCACGGGGACTGAGTGATACCGCTTAACGCAGAAAAAAACAGTTGAATTTTATAATTATTATTATTATAATTATTATTGTTCTAAAAATATTCTTGAATAGATTAAGAATAAAGGTGTTAAGTTGTTTTCTTTTTTCAATATTAATCTTAATGACCTTGGTTCCGTCATCTTAAATCTTTTATGTAATAATTTTTTTGATGGTTATTAAATAGCTAATTTAAAATTCATTATATTATAGTTATAAAAAAAATATTTTATATATCATTTTTTTCTGTAAAATAGTATATGGAGGTAAACGAAAAATATTATTTAAAAACAGAACAATTTATTTATAAAACAATATCAATGGTATGAAGAGTACAGCGGTAACGTGTTAACAACCGGTACAGTTTCGTGCACAGTTGAGCTTTGATGAGTTATAGCGGAGTCGCCAGTTTTGTACGAGACTATCGGGGAGGAGTATGAGGTGTAGTAAGATGGAGCGTGGAACACTGGAGCATGGACCACTGGATCGATGGATGACTGGCTCGTCAAGGAATCGCTTTATTTTCCTTTCTAAGAACTAGACGTACACCAATGCATTTGAGAAATAACAGAATAATACAGAAATACAGAATTTTTATCATAGATACAGATGTATAAAATTACCTACTTGTAAAATGCTTGATAACACTAACCACTATCACCACTATCACCACCACACACAAAGCAATGACGGCTGTTCGCACGCCACGCCAGTCGAACACCGAATGCCCCCCACTCCGTCTCTACATACTACACTACTTATTTTCATATTTTTCATTATTTGCAACGAAAAAATCCCCGGACACTTTTCATTAAAACTTTGTTTAAAATATAACCAGTATACTGAGAACATAAGAAAATATAAATCGTCCATGAACGATCGAGGATAATAGGAACAACGTCGGTAAATAAAATATACTAAAAAAAATTACGTGTAATGCCAATGTAAAAAAAACTATCCAGATGTAGTTGGTTACTAAGACGTGACAACCCTAATTCTCAATGGCTCTCAACTCATAGCTTGTACACCTATATAAAAGAAATAAAGTATTACATATAATGAGGACATTGTTCTTTGAATTGCTTTTTACTGAAAAAGCAAGACTTATACAAACGTAAAGATAAAAGACGCATGAAAAGATTTCAGAGATTCAAACTAATTATTTAACTATCCTTTTAAATTATCATTTATAGTTTTCTCCTTTTTCGTGTATATATTCTTATTTTGTATTATTTATTATGGCCTTTTGTTTATGAAAAAAAAAATTACGCTTGGGCGAACTTGTAAAAGTTGCATAGGCTGTTGATAATTTATTTATAGAGGAGGTTTTCAATTTATCACCTTTTATTTAAGTATGCGCGTTCTTTAATTTATGAAACGATTTTCTTTATACTTTTTGCGTTGTACTCAGTATAACTCTAAGAATCCTATTTTATTTTCACTGGTACAAATTTTTGAAGTCATAATTTGTTCGGTAAAATTAACGAGAATAAATATCACCAAAGCAACGAAATGAAACATATTTACTATACAACTTCTATCTATCATAAAATTTTACAAAAATAAATATCAATTTCAAAAAGCAATACATTGATGACGATAATTTTGACACGTACAATTATTCATTTTAATGACATATTCTTATAACACGTTCGTTAACAACATACGAACATACATAAAGAAGGTTCTATTAATATGAATTAAAGCTAACAAGGATGGATTAGCCCAAACAGTCATATATATAGCAACTCTGGGTATTAAATTACAGTCCGCTTTCAAGCGCCCACGCACGTTATACACGTACCCCCCAGTACGTGTATAACGTGCGTGGGCGCGTTTCACGGGCAATTCTACTAATCTATAATTATTTTTACGATTACGATACTTTCGCTATTCAATTCCAATCCAACTTTGACTATTCTATATAAAGTCGGATCAAAATATTGTTAACATATACTGTTATGTCAAAACCATGTTTTACTGGTGGTAGGGCTTTGTGCAAGCTCGTCTGGGTAGGTACCACCCACTTATCAGATATTCTAACGCATAACAGAAGTACTTGGTATCTTTGTATTTCGGTTTACCCGCAAGGGACATAACATCTTAGATCCCAAGCGATGGTTAGCATTTCTTACAATGCCAATGTCTATGGGCGTTGGTCACCACTTACCATCACGTGACCTATATGCTGGCCCACCTACCTAATCTATATAATATATATACAAATATATATATATATATATATATATATATATATATATATATATATATATATAAATTGTCATTACTTGTTTACATATACATGTATAAACCTTATTTAATTATTTAACTTTTATGCCATTATAGTCGATAATTAAGTAATAGGAAAACAGATAAACGGCAACGATCACACTTCGATTCGATTGCAATAAAGTGACAGTTTGTTAGTAGAATAGAATTGTCCCCTGTATTACAATCTCTGACGTAAATTGGAACTTACCTAATGAAAACATTATATTCAGGTATCGATTCGTTTCCCTTGCGGGTAGTAGATTTTTTTTTACTATATAGGTAAGTGGACGGGCAGATAGGACACCTAATGGTAAGTGGTCACCACCACCGCTAGACTTTGGTGTCATAAGGAATGTTAACCATTCATGTTACGTCCCATGTTTACTCACCCTTTCAACCGAAACATAACAATACTAAGTATTGCTATTTAGCGCTGATGAGTGAGTTGAAGGGCTTGCGCAAAGCCCTACCAAATAAAGTACATTCGTGATTCAGAAATTACTCAAGACGGCTACGAATGGGGTGCATGTCAGTCACCTCCACGTGGTGCACCCTGGGCAAAGGGGTCGACCAGCAATCCGATGTTTTTTCCGGATTGCTTGTCGATCGTGGCTGAGACTGACGCGGCGGAAGTGTCGCGGGCCGCTCCTGGTACTTCTCTGTTGCGCAGAGTGGACTAGCGAGCGGCTTCGTGGCAAGTAGGAGGATTCTGGGGTCCTTATGGGCCGCCGGAGAGAGATAAGAGGAGTTGGTCTCCGGGGTTCTTTCGGGCTGCCGGAGACAGGAGGAGAAGTAGAAGGAGGAGGGAGAGGCGGGTTCGCCCAGTTTCGGTGTCGATGCTGGGTGGACAAACTTCGGTCACCGCCTTCTCAAACTCGTTTCCCCATCCAGGCGCCAGCCTGTGGTGGGACCGAGGGCCTTGTCTTCACCGGCCGGGCCAAGAGGAGAAAACCTCAATAAAAAAAAACCGGTGGGTCGCTCACCCAAAGCGACGGCCGCAGGCGGGGTCGCGGTAGTGTGCTAACGCGTTCCTGTAATCCCGCCACCATGCGGTGAGACGGAAACGAGGAGGTTTTAGTGGGTAGAACGATGGCCTTCTGCCCCGTGAGTCCCACATACCCGTCCCGGTCGTGTCCGGACGGAAGGCGTAAATGCCTTTCCTCCTCGAAAAAAAAAAAAGACCGCTACGAATAACGGATAGTAAGGTATATTTGTAACATATGTACAAACATATAAAGTCACATGATCACTACTTGCCGACAATTTGCCAGATTGGTTAACGTTTATGGTTACTGCTCCGTTCATTAATTTTGTAGCGCGATGTTAAAGCCTTTCTCAATAAACGAACTATCACAAAAAAAAACAATTCACATTATACTTGGGTTTAGCGCGTTCAAACAGATTTTTTGCACAACTTCACATTACTGTAGATTGAATTTTAAAGCACATTAATAAGACCGACAATACTAATTGTGTATTTGACCAATCATTATTAAGAAAGCCATAACACCTACTAAGTTATATTAACTTACAATTACAGTTATCCGTAACAGCCTGTGAATGTCCCACTGCTGGGCTAAAGACCTCCTCTCCTCTTTGAGGAGAAGGTTTGGAGCTTATTCCACCACGCTGCTCCAATGCGTTTTGGTGGAATACACATGTGGCAGAATTTCAGTGAAATTGGGACACATGCAGGTTTCCTCACGATGTTTTCCTTCACCGTAAAGCACGAGATGAATTATAATCACAAATTAAGCACATGAAAATTCAGTGGTGCTTGCCCGGGTTTGAACCCACGATCATGGGTTAAGATTCACACGTGTTTACCACAGAGCCAGCTCGGCTTTTTTTGAACGTAAATCTGTTTTTTTTTTAATAAGTACTTATTGAACTTATATATGTTTAATTTGAACCCGCACCTTCGTCTATTGCCTAATGATTCTTATTAACAAAAAATATATTTTTATTAAATCAAAAGATGCACTTGTTTATTGACTGTCATAAATCTACCACCGTTTTGCAACAAAATATCTCAGATTAAGAACCACTAGAGAATTAAATTCATTTAAATTAAATTTTTTTCGCTCACCAATTTTTGGTTAAAATAATATTATTAGGGATAACATAAGTATAATCCTTTTTTTATTGAATAGGTAGGCGAACAAGCATATAGGCCATTTAATGGTAAGTGGTCACCGACGCCCATAGACATTAGCATTATAAGAAATGTTAACCATCGTTTACATCGCCAATGCGCCTCCAGCCTTGGGAACTAAGATGTTACGTCCCTTGTGCCTGTAATTACACTGGCTCACTCACTCTCGAAACCTGAACACAACAACACCAAGTACTGCTGTTTTGCGGTAGAATATCTGATGTTTTGGTGGTACCTAAACGAGCTTGCACAAAGCCCTACCAACAGTAATGTTAACCTAATAAATATAAGAACAAATAGTTAAATCTGATTAGTCCATTATATTTATAATATCAATTATATTTTATAATTAAATCAATTATATTCAAAAACAATTTGTCACTCAAACAGTAAATAGTAATAAACGGTAAAGTAAACCGGATAAATCTAAATGTTCAGTTTCCGTATGTAGTCTAGTGAAGCTGATAACCTCCCTAAACTGGCTGATTTATTGATATCTTTTCCGATAATCTGTTTTCTTCCTTCTTTTCTTATTTTTCACGTTTTTTTTTTATATAACGTTAACATCAACATTATATATGATGATTTTTTAAGAAAGTATACATTTTATATGTTATAGTGTTGATATTAATTTATTCGTCTTCGTAATCATGTTTCCTTAAAGAGTAATTTAATATCAATATAATTTTAAGAGGTTTTAATAAATCCTTAAAATTTAAAAAATGCGTAGTTGAATGAGAAACATATTAGAAAAAAACCCTAATTAGTCTTATGCAAGTTTTCATATTAAAAAGGGACTTTTATTTTATTTTAATATACTATTAATCTAACAATACATGATCCTTCCTTTTTAATTCCTTAGTATTATTAATATTTAGTACTTACCTTTCACCGTAGTCTGCTAATATACCATTAAAAAAATATCTATATTTTATCGTATATATAAATCAAACTGATTATGCAAGATATGATAAGGTTCCAATGTAACGCTAATGAAGTTTATAAGTGTTATATTAGAACCTTATCATTACTTTAAAATATATAAAAAGTACTCACGGACAAAAATGTTGGACATAAGAGTGGCGGGTAGGCAGAAAACGATCACTAATATATCAGCAACAGCCAGATTCACTATGAAAAAATTGGTCACAGTTCTCATCCGAGGGGAGCGGTACACCACAGCGATAACGAAGCAGTTCCCGACCAGGCCGACGATGAACACTAGAAGGTATGCCACACAGTACACCGCAGTCATTGCACCACTGTGTCTATACATAAATTCATTGTCAATCGCGCCAAAATCAGACCTATTCATCGTGATATTCATCCTTAACGGGTGCCTTTCATCCATGTGGGTGGAAAGCGGCTCCATATCAGGAAGCACGCTGTTCTCTGGAACGAACCTCGTATTTATCACCTCCATTATAGAGTTAGATATGACATCAACGAAATGATTCCTTGCGTGGTCCCGCGAGTGGTTTCTATGCCTCAAGTGATGTCGCTCCTCTGGATGTTGAGTTGAAAAGTTTTGAAAATCGTCAGAAAAATCACTCAATACTCTTAAAGGAGCCATTGTCACTCTAAACTCATTAAGTCATTCTAAACTACCTCCTAATCACATCAAACGCTTGCAAATAATTTTACACAGCACATAAAATAACTCGATAGTTAGAAAAGTATTAAAAGTTCCGAAGTTGTATCGCGCTAGGTCGTAGCGGGTCTACGCGTGTCTAGTGTGGCGGTCGCGCGCCGTCTGAGCGTAGAGCCTCTACAGCGTAGGCTCGCTGTTCCGACGCATGTGCATTTTTGGTGCCTACTGAAACACAAAACTTTGCTGTTTTATAAACCCTTATTCGGATGAACATAAAGTACAAAAATGTGTTTTTTCATCCAGCTAAGTTGGTAATGACGATTGGGAAGGTCAGGCCGAACGCATCCGGGAAAAGGTAAGCATTTCATGCATTTTAATCACAGTTCCATTAAATTGAAGTTTTAATTTTATTTATATGTTAGCGAGAAATGCGTTTAATAAACGCGTACATATTTAAAACATTGATTATATACAAAACGTGATTATATACAAATGTTATTTTTTACTGAACTGTTTATAATACTTAAAGCATTTCTCATTTTTGATGTGTGAATCGGTTTAAAATTAATTTAATAAAGCTGACTCGTTTTATGAATAAATTCAAATAAATAGTGAATCCTATCTACGTAGAAATTTATATAAAATAAAATAAAAAATAGTCCAGATTAGTAGTAACTGTGCATGCATTTGGGGACGATGATACTTACAAATGTCTAACAAAACAATTACTCAGTGGCGGATTTACAAATTTTATAAAATAGGCTGAAAAGTTTTTGCCGCGCTTGCCTGTACAACTGACATATTTTTACTACTACTGGTTGGAGGCGTTTATTTCCTCGCTGGAAAAACGCGTTTACGCATTTCCACCACATGAGTATGAGGATATGCGGGGCTCACCGTTAGGGGGCGGCGAACTGGCTGTTTTACTCTAGAATGTAGAATTTTGCTGCGCCCTTAAATGTACAATAATAAGTCATCGACAAAATGTTTTGCCGACTTCTATCTGTAAAACATCAGAAAACCGTCAAGAAGAAATCTTTTTAATTTCTTTGAGTCGCCAAATTTGCTGCCCTAGGCTGAAGCCTACCCAGCCTATTCACTGGTGGTAGGGCTTTGTGCAAGCTCGTCTGGGTAGGTACCACCCACTCATCAGATATTCTACCGCAAAACAGCTATACTTGATATTGTTGTGTTCCGGTTTGAAGGGTGAGTGAGCCAGTGTAATTACAGGCACAAGGGACATAAAATCTTAGTTCCCAAGGTTGGTGGCGCATTGGATATGTAAGCGATGGTTGACATTTCTTACAATGCCAATGTCTAAGAGCGTTGGTGACCACTTACCATCAGGTGGCCCATATGCTCATCCACCTTCCTATTCTATAAAAAAAAAAAAAAAGCCTGCTGATAAATCCGCCACTTCAATCACTTAAATTCTAATCTAAACACAATCGACATTAAATAATAATCTTATTTGAATCGTACATTCAGGAAAATTTTAATTATGAAATACAGACTATTTTACTATTAACAACAATCGTCTTAAGTCGTCGATGCTAACTAATCAACCGTTTTATTAACAATCAAATGGTTCGTTGAGACAATTCTTTTGCACTGTCATTTTTAAATATAGATATTTATAAATGAAAAAATTATATAAAATAATCAAATCTCAATTGTAGAATAATAAATAAATATCTTTTTAATAACTCTCTCAAATAAAAGCAACGTAAGTTATATTCAATATTCTAAAAATAATTATCGTAATATGAAAAATGTAAAGAAAATTTCCAACACCAAACAAACGTACTCGTTGCGAGCAAAAGTAATAATTGGGTATTTTATAACTTCAGAAATCACATTTCAATTAAGCCTTCTCAGGAGTTATTTACGTTTGATTTGAAACTGCGTTTAAGTTTCTTTACTTGTTTTAGACGGAATTTTCTTCACTTGCAAGATGTAGTACATATATAAGGCTCAACATTCCGACGTTTATTTAAATTTAAAATAGGTAGGCAGACTTACCAGCTAATGGTATGACATTGGCATTGTAAAAAATATTAACTATAATTTACATCATCAATCGCCACTATCCTTGAGAATTAAGATGTTATATTATATACCTTTTCACACACACAGTCAACATTAAACTTTAAAATTATAATTATTTATTTTACAAAAATTAATTATTTTAAAAAAAGCGTGGTAAAAAAAAAGTGGTAAGAGCGCGTGAATCTTAACCGATGATCGTGGGTTCAAGCCCGGGCAAGAATGAATGAAAAAACTGAATTTTCATGTGCTTAATTTGTGATTATAATTCATCTCGTGCTTTACGGTGAAGAAAAACATCGTGAGGAAACCTGCATGTGTCTAATTTCACTAAAATTCTGTGTATTCTACCAACCCGCATTTGAGCAGCGTGGTGGAATAAGCTCCAAACCTTCTCCTCAAAAAGAGGAGAGGAGGCTTTTAGCCCAGCAGTGGGACATTCACAGGCTGTTACCGTTACGGTATTTTACAAAAATTAATAAATTCGAACTCCACATTTTTTCAAGATCTTTATAATATATTAATATCATTTAATTGTGTTCTAAGCTATACCACATAATGTTTTCTTTAACTTAAGTTTTTAATTTATTAATAAGAAGGAACGAAAGTATTTACTTAAAGGAGTCGTAATAACCGACTACTGTCTTAATTTTCTGACCCGGGGTTTGAAACCAGCGCCTTGGACCTTGCAGTCTTATGAGCTAGACACTCGTTTACCGAGGTAGTCGAATTACTAAGAAATTGCCTCTTTTTGTTTTCTGATAGTCCGATTTTTGTTTCTTTGATAGTCATTGACTGTCTTAAGTTTCATCAAAATAAAAATCGAAATAAGAGTAAAAAATTATGTCCGATATATGAATAGTACATACGTATAGTATATACGTTTTCCTCAAATTTTAAGAATAATTATATTCGAATTAATTATTATTTATAAGCATTATTTATTTGCTTGTTTTATTGTGATAGCATATCATATCATAGATACATTTAAGTTAAAACGTGACTTCATCCAACAACACTGTTTAATCAGTAAGTCACGGTGTTGTTTGACAAGCTTGTTTACACTCCCAAGTAAAAAGTTTGCAAAAAATCAATATTCAATTAAACATCAAAGTAATCAATCAGACATTCTTGGCAACATTTTAATATTTCAAATGCAATTTGTTTATTTTCGTATAAATAACTGTTGATAAGGTTTCTTGGTGTACTTTTTTTTATATTCGCCGGGAGGGCAAATGACTCTACTCCACCTGATGGTAAGTGGTAGTAGAGTCCAAACGCGACGACGGCCAGTACAGTCGGGAAAAACGTTCTGCACTAACCGCCTTCGCCTTGCCGGCCCGCAAGATGCCTCTTCACGCCTCGTTTGAAGGAACCCGGGTTGTAAGAGGAGGGGAACACGTGAGCTGGTAAGGAATTCCATTTTTTGGAAGTGCGACAAAGAAAGGAGTTGCCAAATTTCTTTGTTCGCGATGGAATTGATGTCACAGTTAGACGGTAACATCGAAAACCAGCTCGCGCGGACTTAAGAAGGAAGGGGGAAGCAGGACGTGCAAGTTGATACTAGTACATACCAAACAGTTATAGGGATGGTTCGTTTCATAATTCATTTTAAAACAAACGGCATCACTTTATTTTGTAATGTTTTGATTTGAAGGATAAGGGACATGATTTTGATATTTGAAATCATAAACGTTACTCGAATATATTTTTGTATAAAATTCCTCTTTTATCTTAGAAAAACTTTATACAAGGTACTACGGGCTCTTATGAGTGTCTTGTCAAATTTATCTATATTTAAAGTGCATGTAAAATAATCTGCAATTTTGAACTTATTACTGTTTAGTATTCTGAATAAGAAACTAACATTTGAATCCGCAAGCTAATTAGCCTGACTAATACTATTTCTGCGTTCTGTTATTGATATAGAAATCGAAGATTACTCTCTTGAAGTATACCAGAAAGTGATAAGCGACATTAACAATAATAATTATAACATTATATTATATATTTATTGACTTTGTGCAAGTTCGTCTGGGTAGGTACCACCCACTCATCATTATTATTTATTCTACCGCAAAACAGCAGTACTTGGTATTGTTGTGTTCTGGTTTGAAGGCTCACCCTTGAGCCAGTGTAATTACAGGCAAAAGGGACGTAACATTTAAGCTCCCAAGGATAGTGGTGCATTGGCGATATAAGCGATGGTTAACATTTCTTACAATGCCATATGCTCGTCCGCTTACCTATACTATTATAAAATAAGCATCAAAATAGCGTATCAATATATTCGTACGTCAACTCACGAGTTAAGTAAAGTATTTCTAACAGAATAGCACAGAATAACGACGTGATGATAAATTATTACAATATAATCTAGAAGTCTGTGAACAATAGTAAAAAAACGTAGAACAAAAGATGGTAGTTTTATTAGTGATATTATCGAAGACATATCTTTTATATCTTTGTATTTTAATAACCGTTACTTTAATATCTTTCTTAATAATATCATTAATATCTTAAAAAACGATTACTCTTTTATTGAAGTTAATATTATCTTAGCTACGAGATAAAATGAGTAATATTTATATATCATATTATTATTAAATACAAAAGATTCTGTGATTGGTTGTTTGTTTGTTAACCACGCCAAAACTACTGAATGGGTTCTAAAAAAACTTGATGCAATATACACGGTTTTTTCGGGAATAGGACAAAAGGTTGAATTATTTATTTATGTTTTATAAAAAAATACTTCATTTTACTTTACGTATAACATGTTAGTACTAGGTACTTAGGTTAACTGCCTCCGTAAGGCCGCAGACGTAGAGGTCCTGGGTTTAATTCCTAGGTCGGGCCAATAAAAAGTTATTGGGTTTTTCTGTCAGAAAATTCTCAGTAGCAGCCCGGAGTCTGGAAGTTGGGATTATGGATACTCCCGTGCCTCGGGAAGCACGAAAAGCCGTTGGTCTTGAGCCTGAACTCTTTCCGGTCGTGTTGGAGTGCCGTCCCATTGGATTATGAGAGTTAGGGAATAGAGTACCTGTACTACGCAGAAGATATTATAGTGCACACATATTTATACATATTATTGTGCACTATAATATATCCTACGTAGTTGGCTAATCTCTCTTGAGATTGGCCGCCGTGGCCGAAATCGATCTGGAGGACATTATTACTAGGTACATTTTCATTCGTTCCTTTTAAAGGCAAATATTTTTTAAATAATAATTTCTTTTTTACAACATATTTATACTAATGATTAAAACCTGAAAAGAAATAGCTAAAGAAACCCTGAAAAGAGCCATCAGAGAGCTATAATTTAGTGTTTGTTATTATTATATTAATATTCTATAACAAAAACAAATGTAATCAATGTAGCTTGATCGTACGTTATTTACATAAATATAGAATATTTAAAATCTCGAAAGTCGTATACTCGTCGTAAGCTTACAATTCACTTTAAAAAACCCTCGTATACCGAGACAAACTTTAAAATACTTTTATATTGAATTAAATATAGAGGTTTCGACCTTAAAAATATTCACTAAAACTCATTATGTTCGTGCAATAAACAAGAGTTTTAACAGTATCATTATCTGAGAATGACTTCATAAAGCGCTTGAAAATCAAAGGCAGACGTTGACTTGATGAATAATATAGTAGAATGAAATGGTTTGAATTTTTTCACTCCCAAAGTCTCGGTTTATTCTGTTGTTCTGCGATGCGTCTTGGCAGATGTCATCTAGTTGATAGACTCATTTGAATATGGATACTTATATTAAACTAGCCGTTCCAATTTCGCACGGCTAGAATAAAGATCTGTGAAAAACATATATAGTAAGTAATACATATGTATTTGTTATGCAGCGAACGTCAGTAAAGCTATTACATTTTCACTTACTCAACAATCATCGTTATATTTAATTGAATTGTATACCAAAACATTCCTTGTATCACCCCATCCATTGGTGAAAATATGAGAATATGTTTGGTAGTTTTTGATTTTCTCGCGATCACATAGATAGACAAACGCAGTGGAGGGATTTTTTTAGTATGTAATGATGTATATGCTATTCTTCATTATAATTTAAATATTTTGGTTAGAGTTGAGAACCAATAAAAAATTTTATTTTGTCAAAATCTCCAAAACCTACAAAAAGTGTATTTTACACTCAATTTTAATATATAATATATTTTTATTTAATTTCTACAAATTAAGCTACTTATCTATTTTTCTTTTCATTACTCACAAAATCAAACGAATACTAACTCTACGTCTTTTCCTCTATTAATCCTAATCAAACTTCATTGTCCCAAAAAACGATGCATCGTTTTTAATAAACTGAGTTTTCATTCAATCTAAATTAGTAAATACTATTTAAATAATTAGGTAACTTTATCCAAAGTAAGACAGAGACGGTCTTTACAGTTATAAAAATTATATAAGATAAATAGGGATTTTTGAAGAAAAACAACGCGAGGACAGCTGCGTGTGTCTAATTTTCAACCAGAATTGATGCAGCGTGGTGAAAAAGTAATAGAAAAGTAGTAACATCCAAGGACTAAACAACAAGAACAGCGTTAAAGTCAATCAATGAACTAATATATTAACTGGCCTCTAGATTAAGGCCACAAGAGCCGTTTGGTCCCTTTGACGTCTTGATTAGTACCCGTTTTGCACTACAACATTGTACATAGCTCCTATGTCAATAGCTTTAAGGACCAAAATACAGTGACATAACTGACGCTGAAACACACATACTTTTTCGTTCGACGTCCTAAAATCAAGGATGCAATTAACATCCTTTAAGGACTAATACAGTAATGGACATGCAGGAGGTCATAATATAGAGTATGGCTAATTCTACTTTTGTATACTTATAAGCAGTATTTAGTGCTGTTGTGTTTCGTTTTTTTTTATATTTAACGGGAAGACAAATGACTACTCCACCTGATGGTAAGTGCTAGTAGAGTAGTATCACTGGTGGTAGGGCTTTGTGCAAGCTCGTCTGGGTAGGTACCACCCACTCATCAGATATTCTACCGCAAAACAGCAATACTTGGTATTGTTGTGTTCCGGTTTGAAGGGTGAGTGAGCCAGTGTAATTACAGGCACAAGGGACATAAAATCTTAGTTCCCAAGGTTGGTGGCGCATTGGATATGTAAGCGATGGTTGACATTTCTTACAATGCTAATGTCTAAGAGCGTTGGTGACCACTTACCATCAGGTGGCCCATATGCTCGTCCGCCTTCCTATTCTATAAAAAAAAAAAAAAAAGTCCAAACGTGACGGCGCTACGGCCAGTCGGGAAGAATGTTATGTACTAGCCGCCCCCGCCTTTCCTGCCCGCAAGGTGCCTCTTCATGCCTCGTTTAAAGGAACCCAGGTTATAATAGGAGAGTAAAACGTGAGCTGATAAAGAATTCAATTTTTTGGAAGTGCGACAAAGAAAGGAGTTACCAAATTTCTTTGTATACTCGTAAGTTTGTAAAAATATAAGACAGATTTTTCTACAATTTCTATCTTACACTCCTGAGTAATCGGATAATTACACAGGATTATTTATTTTTTCAAAAAAAAAATGAATAGAATCCTAAAAACGATAAAAATAAGTTCAAGTGAATACACTATTTATGAATTTATCAGTACAAAGTCGAGATACGTATTAAAAATCTAAAATAAATCAGCCGATTAATATATAAAGAAAATAAATAACCATACAAAATATTTATCAAAAATATGGTAATTTATGTACTAAATACATCAAACAGCCTAACTAGAAACACCGATAAACTAAACGCCGTAGCGTAATATTATTCACACGCTAATTAACGTTACATTTTGCAAATTACTGAAAATTTATTTCCTATTTTCCACATATTAAGCTTTAGCTTCGAACCTTCATACAACAATCGTCTTTATGTTAATATAGGTATAAAGTTTAAAATGCTTTGAATTGTGCTAACAGGTCATCGTCCTATCGCAATAAGCTGTATTTCAAATTATCAACGCATATTTTATTTTGTTATGAATGGAATTGTCTTTTTTAATGTTTTGTCTTATTTTTTCTCTCTCGGCCTCGTTTTAAGTAAAAAGGACTGAGTAAATATCCAACTGATGGGCAAAGTACTTCTCTCCTCTTGAGTAGTTTACTTTAGGTTTAGCCATTATTCCATCACAGCATCGTGATGAAATAACGATGAATTGCAGGTTGGTAGATACTCGGACACATGAGCCAGAATTTCATCTGATATGTGCTCGCCGGTGAAGAAAAACAGCGCGAGGACAGCTGCCTGTGTCTAATTTTCAACCAGAATTGATGCAGCTTGGTGAAAAAACCTCCACACCACATCCTCCTTAGATCCACCTTAGCCCAGCAGTGAGATATTCACATACTGTTTTAGAATAGGAAGGCGGACGAGCATATGGGCCACCTTATGGTAAGTGGTCACCAAACGCCCTTAGAAATTGGCATTGTAAGAAATGTTAAGCATCGCTTGCATCACCAATGCGCCACCAACCTTGGGAACTGAGATGTTATATCCCTTGTGCCTGTAATTACACTGGCTCACTCACCCTTCAAACCGAAACACAACAATACCAAGTACTGCTGTTTTGCGGTAGAATATCTGATGAGTGGGTGGTACCTACCCAGACGAGCTTGCACAAAGCTCTACCATCAGTGTTCACCGTCACCAATTTTTACTTCAAAGTTAGGTTATGTTACAGTCATATAACATTTACTAGTTAATTATTATTATTTTGCGCCAAGGAATGCTCGACAAGTTTTTCAAAGAGTACGGTTCCCAACACCACGGAGCGAAAAGTCAAAGTAAGGTATCCGCCTAATATTCATGACGTCAACTATTGACGTCATTTCGAACCATAAACCGAATTAACCACACGTAATAATATCATTAACACTCATTATCGGTTCACTTAGAAGTACACGGCCTTACTTATAAACATTGACTAGTTAAACAATGCTGTCTTCTTCTTTCAAATGTCAAATCAATAATTACAGAAAGAGTGCTTATCTGAACAGGCGATAGGCAACGTTTTGTAAATCAGGGCGATGATATTTTTATGATATGTTTTACTATTGATTAAATGTATCATAAATTAGTACATCCAATCCAACAGTAACAGTAACAGCCTGTTAATGTCCCACTGCTGGGTTAAGACCTCCTCACCCTTTTGAGGAGAAGGTTTTGGAGATTATTCCACCACGCTGCTCCAATGCGGGTTCGTAAAATACATATGTGGCCGAATTTCAATGAAATTAGACACATGGAGCTACCCTCACGATGTTTTCCTTCACCGTCAAGCACGAGATGAATTATAATCACAATTTAGCACATGAAAATTAAGTGGTGCTTTGCTTTGTGCTCTGGTGGTGCCCGGGTTTGAATCTACGATCATCGGTTGAGATTCACGCGTTCTAACCACTAGGCTATCTCCGCTTATATCCAATCCAACAATGAACTTAAAACATGTTTTTTTTTTTAATTTTACATTCAGAAGTCCATAATAATTATAATTTTGGTATATCAGCCTGTGGTGGCCTTCGTGCGTCGTATAGACCATCCACTTGTTGACTATTTCACAAACAATATATATACAAAAATGTTTTTAATCTGGCTTGAAGGATGAAGACCCTGAGGTATTTATGTAGTTGTTTATATAAGTTACTTGATACTTCTAATAAATATTTAACTAAATATTATAAATGAATACGATACGCTCTCACGGCTAAACCACTGAACTGATTTTGATGAAATTTGGTACAGCAATCTAAAGCTCCAAGGAAGACCATAGGGTATACTTTTATCACCTGCCCCTGTAAAACACAAGCGGAAACTGGTAGTTCATATTTCCTTAATGCGTTCGTTCCCTTACAACGTCAAAAGTTCATTGATGCGTTGAAAATTCATGTCATTAGGTATTTTCTCGGAAAATATAATAAGGAGATATAACATTGAGGGCATTGCTCTATAATATTGATAGTGACACCTCTTTATTAATCTTTTTACTTTTAAAAGAGATGAATTTGTTCGTGTATTTCTTGGATAAGCATAGAAAGTTTTCTGGAATAATTACGTTCAGTGTATTGGTGGTAGGGCTTTGTGCAAGCTCGTCTGTGTAGGTCACCTACTCATCAGATATTCTACCACAAAACAGCAGTACTTGGTATCGTTGTGTTCCGGTTTGAAGGGTGAGTGAGCCAGTGTAATTACAGGTGGTTGACATTTCTTACAATGCCAATGTCTAAGGGCGTTGGTGACCACTTACCATCAGGTGGCCCATATGCTCGTCCATATCCTCTTCCAATTCTATAAAAAAAAAATTGTAAAATGACGATTCAAAGTGTAGAACGCTAACATATCGTTTTATAATTTACCAACTTTATGTATATTCTTAAACTGTTTCATGATTTCGTTGCTATGCACTTACAAACAGCTAAGGTATATTAAAATTATTTGGTGTTAGGGCTTATGCAAGCCCATCTAGGTAGGTACCACCCACTCACCATTAATATTTTACTTTGATTTGATTGGTGTATTCTGATTTGAAGTATGAGTGAGCTTGTGTAAATACAAGACAAAGAACGTAATTAATATATACGTTCCAAGGTTGGTGGCGCATTGGGTTGTAAAGGATGGTCAATATTTCTTACAGTGCCAATGTCTACGGACGGTGACCATTTACCGTCAGGTGTCATTTGCCAGCCTACCAATTTACAATAAAAAAAATATATCCACCATCTCTCGGATTAAGATATCATAAGCTTCAAATCTTCTCCTTAAAGTGAGAGGACGCTTAAGCTCTGCATATGTAGGCTGTTATTTACTAAAGTATACGCATACTAATCCTTTATGTCCATGATCCAAACAACATCTAAGATTAAATTTTCTATAAAGTATTTCATGTACTATAATACCATGAATATCGAATAGTACCACAACATTTACAGATCTTTATCTGTTTGTCTGTGAACGGTATCATATTTAACAGAGATGCTTCAGTGAAAATAAACGAAAGGAAGTGCGCGTCAAATGTCTAGTGTCAATGACTCGTCTTTGCATATTTGTATTCATTTACGACCGCCCAATAAACTGTGACGTTGTGAAGAAATTTGCAAAGAAATTGCTTGTTTTTAGGGTTATGTCAAAATACTTGAGCAAGCATTGAAGAATTTCAATTTTTTATTTTATTTCTTGATAATGAAATAAATGATTCGTTTTATTGTAAAATTCACATTGTATTATAAAAGTCTTCATTTTTATATATGTTTTTCATCCATCGATTAGTTTATAATAAAATATATTATGGGGGAATATAAATTTTTATCACGTAAAATGGAAAAAATTAATGAACATTATGCTTGGAAAAATTTTAATCTCATAACTATAGAATTATTACTTTTCATAAATCAAGGATGAGGATGAATAATATATATTATATTAAGTGCCTCAAAATAAAAATAAAAATGTTAATTATTTATATGCTGACGATGCACTACTACAAACACAAAAATGTCTCCAATCTGATGTGGTGATGAACTATATGTGAAATTGATTTGAAATGAAAGGAATATAACAAATTAGAAATACTTAAAGATTTCCAAACATTTAGTATATTAACTATTATTTACTTCAATTCAACGTGGATTCAAAACCGAGCAAGCACCTCTGAATTTTCATGTGCTTAATTTCTGTTTATGATTCATCTCGTGCTTTTCGGTGAAGTAAAACATCATGAGGAAACCTGCATGTGTCTAATTTTACTGAAATTCTACAACATGTGTATTCCACCAACCCGCAGCGTGGTGGAATAAGCTCCAAACCTTCTCCTCAAAAAAGAGAGGGGGCCTTAGTCCAGTGGGACATTTATAGACTGTTACTGTTACTTCAATTTATCTTCAGTCGCTGCTTTTTCAAAATTGCACAGAACCCTTCAAGCTTTAGTTCGACGCACTTAGCTGGCTTTTTAATTTTCAATTTTAAGATTTAAAATTATTTTTGTAGATATTTTTTGCTCAACGACAATACAGTCAATTTAAGAGCGTAATAAATGAAAACATTTTTCGTACATACAAGATATGATTTTAATCATCTGACTAACAACTCGTCCCAACTTTGAATGTATTTTGTTGTTTAATTTATATTTACTTGATGGTAAATCTTTGCTCAAGCCCGTCTTCGTGGGTAGATCCCACTCATCGCAAATTCTACCGCCCACAAGCAGTATTTAGTATTGTTGCATTCCGGTTTGAAGGAGCAGCCAGTGTCATTACAGGCACAAGGGACATAACATTTTAATTCCCAACGTTGGTTGATTTTACATCGCCAATGTTCAGAGGCGTTGGTGACCACTTACCACCAGGCCAATTTTCAAGTCTACCTGTAACATGATAATTTAAAAAAAAAAAACTGTTTGAGGCTTAGCTAGTTTACATATTCAGTCCTGTCTTAGACAATATCTTTTTTCTGAATCATCCGTTTTTAAATGTCTAGTTATTTTTTCCGCTACATTACGCAGAAAATACTACATTATGTATTCTTTATTATCATTTTTAATGGCCTTATTTAGCCGGCAATTAGTTAAAGAATGCCATGTTTTCTTCTTTCGAATGTCAAATCAATAATGACAAAAAGAGCGAAATCAGTGTGTATCTAAACACCCTTCAAGCAATGTTTACAAAATGACCGTAAGTTTATAGTTTAAGTGATTTTATGTTTTGACAATAAAGAAATTTATGAAACACACATTTTGATTTTTAAGCCGATAAATGTTTAAAAGTCCAAATTTATTTGTAAAATAACAAGTTTGAACTGAATGTATCATTGTTTTAATTCTAGATTATTCGGTATTCGCGATTCTTTTTTCGTTACTTACTTCCCAGGAAATCAATTTAAAAACTGATTCATAGTAATAATATTAAAAAATAGAATTATGTTTATACAAACAAATATATCTTTAAAATTATTAAGAAACAATTGCTTAAAATAAAACTTTTAAAACAAATAATCGTCTAATATGACGCACCATATCTCAGATGAGGTTATTAGCCGACTGCAGGTTGATTTATTACCCCAAACTCGTGTCAGTTCTTAGGATAGGCCAGGAGGCGATTGTCGAAACAAAGTCACATCTTCTATCTTAATGGTATGTTTTAGGCTCAAACCCGGACAACACCACTGAATAACCTTAAGTTGTGCTTATAATTTGTATCGGACATCAAAACATCGTGAGGAAACCCGTATTTTAAATATAGATAGAGAGTTCGTTGAACATCTGTCACAAGTGTATCCCCCAATGCGCATTGAAGCAGTGCGGTGAAAGCCCCTAATTCTCTTTTCAAACGGGGAAGAACCCAAGAGTGGAATATCTTCAGGCTGTTACTTTTAGTTTTCTGCTTATATTGCTTATATTATTTAAAATATATATTTACAGGACATATGAATCAATACATATCTGTCTTGTTGGTCTACTGAGCTTATAGAGTAGCAGATTCCATGGTCTTTTAGTTTCATCAATTGGCAGTATTTAACTCCCGTGCCTCGGAAAGCACGTAACTCATTTGCCCCTGCGCCAGGTCTCTTTCCGGTCATGCCGGATTCACCGTCACATCGCATTTTGAGGGTAAGTAATCGAGAATCACTTATATTAGCGCACACACTTATGTACTATGACATATGCTGCGCAATTACACAGTCCCTTGAGAATGACTTATGTGGTCAAAATCAGTTAAGAGGACACTATCATCATTATTATTCAACAAAATAGTATGTGATATAGTATATTAGATTATCTGGCAATAAATATATACACATTTAAAATTGATTTTATATAAAAGGTATGACAATAGCACATAAAGAACGTTTATACAGATTCCATAAGAATAATTAATGTATATTATAGATAAGCCCAGCTGTGGGAAACATATGGGCTGTTACTTTACTTTACATTATTGTTAAAAATTTACTCGTCTCACAGTATTTACAGTATTTTCTAACTGTATAATAAAAATAATGTAAAGGTGAAACCTCGTCAATTGAAGTCAATTTATTATTAAGCCATGCTAAACTCGTGTCCACACGTGTATCCAGTGCGAGCTCGAAAAGTTGAGTTGGATCTGGAAACTATTTGCACATATGCGATACACGAGGGATGCGTTTGATCACGTTGCCTTTTGTTTTCATAAACATTGTGAATTAGTATTAAATAGGTATTTATACAAGCAAATTGATCACCTGATGATAAATGGTCACCACCGAACATAAATATTGGCACTATAAAAATATAAATCCCTTCCATCACCAATGCGCCACTAACCTTTGGAACGATATTATGCAGCTCATGCCTGTTGTTACACTGGCTAAATCAATCTTCAAACCGTAACACAACAATATTAAGTATAGCTGTTTGTTTAACAATATGTATAATTTAATAAAGGACAATATTGTCCTGGACATGTTGTAAATCGACCATTGTCCTCCACAATATTATTCAAAAAAGTCTATTCAGAAATATATTTCTAATAATGAAGATATTTTCCTTTTTATAAAATTCATCGCCCATTTTCTTAAGCTTAAGAATAAGTTACAAGTTTCAAAATATAAAACATAGCTATTCTATATGAACTCACTTTATTACTCGCCTGTGGGCCGTGAAATGTTGACAACCGACTTATGACGATATACTATTTTGATGAGAGTATTCTTGAAATGTTATAATTATACGGTCAAAGTCGCTTATCACTTTCGGATAATTCACGCTCGATTTCTAAGGTGAGTTTCGAGTTTATTTTACAGAATCGCTTTACAGGTCACTCATATATACTTACATATATTTATAGCATTAGAGTTATGGCACTTGATATCAAATTAATATACTAATGCCACTATTACAGCGGAAAATAAAACTGTTAGTAACGACGAATATTGCTTCCATTTATTTACAGTTACATGACCATATATGCACTTTCTTAATAGGCAATCTAGTATATGTGTTTCTTTTGTCAGGAACAATTATATGTTATAAACACTTATATAAAGACGTTATCATTCCATTGAAATAATTATAAGCAAAATCTACTTTCAAAATACTATATGCCTTTTCAGTTATCACCAATAATTTCTTTTATTTATTTTTTCAGTACTCGTTTTGTTTGAGGGCTGATCGTAATTATTATAGTACGTATTATATATTATTTATATTATATATGTACAATAAATAATGTCTGTAACTTTGTGTGCTTAACGTAAAAACTACCAGATAAAGAAAAACTCGAAACAGCACACTTTTCAACGGAGAGATTCAACAGAAAAATCAAATAAAAGTTTTCCTATTAAAGTTCTCAGTAACTTAATAACCGATGCCTACGCAAAAGGAATCGATGAATGTTCATGATAAATAAAACAACAACCGAAGATAGAACTCTTAACTATTGTCTAAGTTCTCGTTAAGTTACTCTAACTTATTTACTGAATTAGTGCGTTATTTTAAAAACGCCTCCTACACTACAACACATCATTCATCACATCAGCCCGCTCGTAAGGTGTCGCAATTTCCTTTACTCTAATCAAAGTGTCATTATAATGGGAAATTGTGTAAAATGTTGAAACTTTTACTAAAAAAATCTGAAAAATATTTATAAATAAATTCAGATAAATATAAGGTTACTTGGCTATCATACATGCCTTCATAACTGATCATCAACTTAATTAGTACTTTTGCATACTGGACATAGAACAAGTTAACAAGCAAGAAAAGAAGTGTAACGAAGGCCAAAACGCGCGGACACTCGCCCCTATACACTCGTGCAAACAAGCAGCATACACGCTAACTTTCAAAAAAGTAAAAGTAAAGTAACAGCCTGTTAATGTCCCACTACTGGGCTAAGGCCTCTTCTCCCTTTTGAGGAGAAGGTTTGGAGCTTATTCCACCACGCTGCCCCAACGCGGGGTGGTAGAATACACATGTGGCAGAATCTCAATAAAATTAGACACATGCAGGTTTCCTCACGAAGGAAAACCCTTCACCGTCAAGCACGAGACGACTTATAAACACAAATTAAGCACATGAAAATTCAGTGGTGCTTGCCCGGGTTTGAAACCCACAATCATCGGTTAAGATTCATGTGTTCTAACCACTGGGCCATCTCGGCTACTAACTTTAAAGAAACAATATACTGAAACAAAGCAATATCAATATTAATGAACAAAAACTACTTACTACCTACTAATTATATCCCAATTTACTCAAAATAGAATTCGTTTTATTTTATTTTTTTAAGTAATCGAACAGCTTCCATACAACGAAGGATTAAAAAAAGTTTTGTAAGTATTAAGATACAATTAAAAAACAAACATACGCCTTATAAATCCTTATATATCCCCAAAAGGAGAAGAGCCGTCACGCATATTTGTTTGTTTTAAGTGCAAGGAATAAAAGACAAAGTAATCAGTTCAGTAAAAAAAATGGCAAAAGTCAAATCAAAGGAGGCTGCTTACAACATCGGATATAGGAATAAGCGGTATTACCCATAAAATTTTCTTAAGAGATAATTTGACATTTGCAAATCAGCGTCTCGTTCGTACTGTATAGGATAAGGCTCGCGAACGAAACTTTTCTTTTGTTTGGGTTTAAAGATTGCAAAATTTTGGTGCGCAAATCAACAAAGTCAGTTGTTTTTTCATATAAACTCCATACGCGACATTAGTCGCTTTATATTATGACTATCTTTTATAATCTATGTTTATTGCGAATATACTATGATATCAGAAATAAAAAAATATTGTAATATTTTTGGTACTTTTAGAGACAATTGCGAAATTGATATCGTTCAATTAAAATATAATGCAATTATTATGAGGAAAATATTTCATGCAAACATTTTAAGAAGGAAAAGTTATGGTATTTTATATTATGTAATTTTATATATATATATTTGCTTAATTCTATAAAATGGGTAAAAAAGTTACAAAGTTAAAATTATCTGTGCTGAATGCTCAATCACTAAATACAGGAAGAGACGAATTATCACACACTATAAAATATTTCGATCCAGACATATTTCTGTCATGGAAACATGGCTACCTGAGAATGTCACGCTAAAAAATTACAATATCCCAGGCTATAATTTTTTTCATGAACCACGATCAGGTTTGCAATCTAGAGGAGGAGGAGTAGACGCATATATACGTTCAAATTTGAGAGTAAATTATTGCCAGTAGATTCTTCGACACTTGAGCATCAGTGGTTTAAAATTGAGATTAAAAGATGCATAATTGCTGTAGGAGTCATCTACCGACCTCCTAAATTTAGTTTAGGCACATGTTTATCTACGCTAGATGACAATCTATCATTTTTAACACCAAAATATGAATACGTATTTGTAACTGGTGACATAAACATTGATTCAAATTCGCATGGTATTTCTCAAAATGAATTTTTAACGTTAATAGCGGAATATAAATTGAATCAAATAGTTAACAAATCTACTCGAGTCACGAATACATCTAGCTCTCTAATAGATGGTATCTGTTGTAATGATAGCTTAAATATAAGTGAAATTAATGTTCAATATAACGATGATTTGAGTGATCATGCTTTTATTACGGCAATTATACTTATATTTTTACTTCCAGGGAGGAAGTAAATAAACCAATTCCAAGAGTTATCCAGTACAGAACATTTAATAATTTTGATCTTGATACATACCAGTTCGCTTCGTCTATTACACCTTGGGATATGATATTACAGAATGACCATGTCGATGCTATGGTAGAGTGTTTTAATTTTTTAATTCTAGGCCTTTTCAATCATTTTGTTCCTTTAAAAACTAAGCGTTTCAAATACCCCCCTTCCCCATGGATTACAGATACCATTAAAGCAATGATGATAGACAGAGATGAGGTAATATTGCTAAAAAAAGAACTCTGATCGTGATATAAATTCAAACAAACAATTGAGAAGCGCTGTATTTGAGGTAACTCAAAAAGAAAAATCTTTTTATTTCACAAATAAAATTAATAAATTCATTAATAATCCGAAAAAAATGCACGGTGAACTTAAAAAATTTTTAGGCACTCACAATAACATAATTCCAGGTTATCTATGTGATCCAAATATAATAAATAAAGCATTCCTTGACTCGGTACCTAGTGTTTCACATAATAGTAGCATTATAAATAAGTATAACCAACCGATTTATTCTGGATGTGATTTTACAGAACTTTCCGCCGAGAATATCTTAAAAATAATTAATTCTATAGTCTCTAATGCCGTAGGTCCTGATGATATTTCTATCAAAATGGTAAAACTTACCCTCCCATACTCGTTAGTTGCTATTACACATATAATAAATACTTCATTACGCACGGGATACTTCCCAACATCGTGGAAAACTACAATTATTAAACCTCTTCCGAAAAAGAAAAATGTAGACTCAGTGAAAGACTTACGAGCAATTCGAATATTGCCTGTTTTATCAAAGGTTTTGGAAAAGGCGGTAAATCAACAAATTGCTTCCTATTTTGAAAAACATGCATTATTCCGAAATGCCAATCCGGTTTTAGAAAGTCACACAGTTCCACTACGGCGTTATTACATATTGTTGATGAAATTCTTTCTGTATCTAATAATAATATGGCTTCAATATTGATACTATTAGACTACAGCAGAGAATTTGACTGTCTCAATATAGATTTACTTCTCTTTCTCAAATTTTTAGTTGGTCGAAGAATCATGTCCTGTCATTAAATCCACAAAAATGTACTTACATAATTTTTGGTACTAGGCAACAAATGGTATCGCTTGGTCAAATGTGTCATAGGATTTTTATAGATGGTCATTCTTTAGTTGAGTCTAAGCTAGCGAAGAATCTTGGGGTGAAGTTGAAGTCATTACGTTTTGAAGAACACATATCATCTGTTACTTCGAAGTGTTATGCTTTACTAAAAATAATTTATAAGCTTAGAACGCGATCAAAACTTGTAGAATCCTTGGTTCTATCTCAGTTGGACTACTGTGATGTCCTTTATGGCCCCTGCCTTTATAAAAAGACTGAAAGGAAAATACAAAGGATACAAAATTCTTGTCTAAGATTTTGTTACAATATACCTCGATATTCGCATATTACACCTTATTTAAATTCCAAGAATATATTAAATATGAAAAATCGCCATACACTTAAATTAAATAATATCACTTTCACCTTAAAATATCGTAAAATTCCCAATTATTTGGCGGATAAACTTAAATGGTCTGAAACAAATGAATCCAATTGTAGATTGAGCCGAGTTCCACGACTAGTACTGCCTAGACTGCCTAGACCACATTTGCAAGCAGTTAGAGGTACCTTTCGTTTCGCTACTTCTAAATGTTGGAACGATATCCCTCCGATTAAGAACAGTACGTCTCAAAATAAGTTTAAGGCACAATGCAGGCAATGGCTTATATCTATGCAAAAGACGCAATGTGTCTGGACAAATGTGTGTAACTAAACTTCAATATTTAATTGTTACTTTGATTGTAATTTATTAAAACATATATCTCTATTTGTTTAAACATTTTAAATATTATTATTATTATTTTATTTTCAATTTTTATTCAATATGAAATATTTTCCTTTTTCTAGAATTTAACAAAAAATAAATAAAACCTCACTGTTTTAGTAATGCTTGCATGTTTTCTTTTATTTTAGCCTATTGAGCGTGTTACAAATTGTATTAACTTTTATTATTTAAGTAATTTTATCTTCACTGAATGTAGCGTTTGTGTTGGCAGCATATGTACAAGGCGTAGACTGAAAAGCAGCCTAGCTGAGACTACGACCTTTTTACCAAATTATGAAATATGATATTGTTAACTCTTTTTTTATGGTTTTGTACCTTAATTTTTTTTGTCTTTGTTTCTTTTTGGTGAATAAAGTTATTTATTATTATTATTATTATTATTATTATTATTATTATACTCATGTCATTTAAAATAAGTAGTTATATGCTTAAAAGACATGGCATATGTATGTAAACGTGTGTTTTATGGGACCTCCTTGACTGAGGTATCAATTTTTTCGCCTTCTAAAAGAGAAAAAAGGACAAGGACTACAGACTATTAAAGTACAACGGTAACGTATTTTCAAATGATGCCTCAGGGAAGACATAAAATAAACATTGTCTTTCGATGCGAAGCGGTTTAATTTTGCGTAGAGCTAATAAAACGTTACATTACAGATAAATCTTTGATGTAGGTCAAGGACGGGACGGAATGACCACTTCGTCGCGCAAGAGAGCTCGTCCGGTCGACGATGACTGCAATGATAGAGACAAAATATACGATTTTGGAATCAAAACTTTAAAAACAGATATTAACGCGAAATTTCTTATTTCGGTGTAAATTTTCGATTCCTACAGTTGGTGCAGATCGCATCTAAAAATGACTGGTTTACTGGTTACTAGCTGTTAGTTTGAAGAATGTGAGACTCGTCACACTTGTTTTATTGACATCAATTACAGACAAAAAATCATGTAAGAAACGATTATTTCAATTTAAAGTTCCAACGTCAATAAGCAGTTACAAAAGTACCATCAGTGTTAATACCATTTGCTATTAATATTAGTAATTTTCTGGTTAGATGTATTGCTTATAATCAGATCGCCGATTCTAATAAATCAAATTTTAATAAATCAAAAGAAAAGGAAATCTGTATACTTATATTTCTAGAAAACACAATAAATGTTATTCGTTTATTATAATTTAGTAAAGGTATAAATGAAAGAGCTTGACGAATTAAAAATACTTGTAAATGTCAATTTAAATAAACACAAATTAGATTGATTTTAGCAATAAATTTACGTACTGTTTTTAAAAAAAAGAGTGCAAATAGACTTGGTATTCATGAATTAAAATGATTTATAGAATAAAGTTTTAATTACAGTAAGTACAATATTTTTATTTTGGAATTTAGTATCTCGAGTTACAATTCTATTATTTATAATCATCTGAACTCGCTAATCAATCACATCTCGACAATACTTGATAGCAAAACAGTGTTCGAGAAATTACTCTAAACGATTATGATAGAATTACTTTAGAGATTATATATTATAATATCAAACACTGAAGAGTTTTTTTTATTTCATTGCAAGACTGTTTAATATATTGTGGAATATAATTTTTCCAGGTTATAATAAATTATGTTTTAACAATTGTTCTGTTCGTCGTGTGTCGTCATAATCTAATTTCAGTAAGACTTGCATTACAACTAGCTTCAGTTTTGGGAATGTCTGGTGGTAAATATTTAAACTGCTGTTGAATTTGTTATAAAGCAATGGGGATTGGTAATTTTTTTTTTATTGTTATTTTATTTTCACATTACAATAGAATAACACAATGATATTATATTTTTTTAAGAAAACTAGCAATGTCTTTTTTCAAGGAATTACATACAGAGGTATGAATTCTACGAATTCATATTTTTCCTTTCAAATATGAGTAAAGTTTGTGTTAGTTACAAGTTACGCTGGATAAACGCATTACGCGCTTTCCCCACGGGATATTGTAGTAGATAGTGGGGGTATGTGGGGCTCGTCGGTGTCCAAGGCGCCGAGTGCACCTCGAACATCGAAATACCCACTAAAAAACCAGCGGTACCCTTTCCGTCTTAACAAGGAGCGCCACGAGATCGCTTGCGCGACCGTAAACAATTTGGTACCTACGACAACAGGCAAAGAGGTCAGGATCGAACCTGCGAATTCTACATCGCGAGGCGGTCTGTATGAGTGACGTAAAGATTAAATTGAACATCAGATAGGAAGTAAATCCGATAGCTTCGTACCTATTGTCAATAAAAGAAGTAGGTTATAATAATTCTTCTATTAAGTCTAGCAATGTTCATGAGCAGGAGATATTAAGTAATTAACAACGTTCCAATATTTATCTGCCTTGCCAGATTGTAATTATAACTGTAAACTACAGATACATATCTGTTACGCAAGATTATATTACTGTTTTATAGACTAACATGACAATTTACATTCAATCTAAATAATATTTGTATAATGTACTAGTTTTACTGCTCATTTTAAAATTTGATTATCAAATGAATAATTGTTATTGTCAACGACTCATTTTCCTTATGTGGATGAAGAGGCTTCTACTGATTTTTTTACATTTTTTTATACTTTTTCTGAATCGTATCTACACTAGTTAAGCACAAAATTTTGGCCTTAGGGGACAAAACTCAAAAAATACTGGCAATACCGTTGCTAGTTTATTTATATTTGAATGAATACTTATATCGTTACATTAACATGAAAGCAAACAAAAACACGAAAACGTTTTGTTTTAAATATTTTTCTTTCTATAGAGTATTTATGATAACATTTTTCATTAATAGTATTAACCAGCTGAACTTTAGTTCTGAACGCTTATTTGTAACGTCACAATCGCCTTTGACGTAAAGAAACTTCACTTTAGTCGATTGCGACCTCCATTCATCCTTCGTCGCACCGAAAACACGATTTTAACATCATTATTCACAAAAATAACCGAAAACTACACTAAAAAAGCTTTAAATAAGCTGATACGTGTGCTGCATTTAGATTATAAGTGATAATTTAAAGTGTTTTAGTGAAAATGGCGTTAAAATCATCACCGGTTCTGTTCGGACTTCTAGCACGACTGTCCCGTCGTTCTTTTTCAACATCAAAAGCCTTAGCATCAAAGCCAATGACAGTACGTGATGCCTTGAACCAAGCGATAGATGAAGAAATGGAAAGAGACGAAAAGGTTTTCGTTTTAGGTGAAGAAGTGGCCCAATATGACGGTGCTTACAAAGTGACGAGGTAATTTACAAGTAACCTCTTCGTTACATTCTCTTTAAAACTCCGTATGGTAATTTCGGAACACATGCGCTAGTCAAGTTTTTAGTCAAGGTAACAATTATACGCTATATATATATATATATATTACTATGTTATATAACCAACTTCTGTTGACAGATCTCAACTTTGAAATTAGTATTTGCAATTTTGTAGTTTTAATTTTTTTTATACTTTTTTTACACTCGGTATCAGAATGGCAAAGACATTAATTTTAAAAGTTACATAATAAAATATGAAAATTCTTAGAAAGATTGTTGTTTAGCTTATTGTTTTATTTGACATCATCTTATCTAGATGATATAAAGGACACTTAAGTATTTATTCTATTTTTTCATTATAATTTTCATTATTAACAAATACATTAGTAACTTTCTTTTTGGATTATGAAAGTGATTGAGATAAATTTAAATACAATATCACAATTATCAACATATTAGCTTGTTTATTTAATATGAAGACATGTCAATTAATAAATAATGACTTATTTCATGTTAAACTGGTACTATTTTAATATGAATTAGTACAACATTTTAAAATTTATTTAAAACTATATAAAATATATGTCATATTGTTATACTTTTCCTCTTCTCTTATCTACGACTACAAACAAAATAAGGCATATATGTCAAATTTTTACTACTTATATTGTATTTGAACAATTACTTCTAAATATATTATATACAAGGAGGTTATTTCAATTGAGGCTATTTTAATTTTATTTTTTTTTTTATTAAAAACATTGATACCTTGTGATGGTGATTATTTATGAATAATATTAAAATTATTGTTAAATAATTATTTAATCCGTTCTCAAAACTTAATTGGTGGAAAAGAGTAGTAACTACCGTGTTTCTTGCTGGTTCTTCCAAGTAGTGGTTCATTGCTTATAATGCAATGTATTATATACTGTACAAGAAAGATAATATAAATATTATTGTCAATTATGATATAATATTATATGATTTGACAATGTTTTAAGTGACAGCCTTACTTATAAACATTGCTCAGGGGCTATTTAATTAAATACTGATCACTCTTTCTGTCATTGTTGATTTGACATACAAAAGAGGGAGACACAGCATTGTTTAACTAATAAACATTTATAAGTAAGGCCCTTAATGTTTAAGTGGTAATTTACACTACTTTATATTCATAATTTAGAAAATAAGTTGCCGTTTGTTTATGGAATATAAGTTAAATAAAATAAAAATCACAAGTATCTTGGTTGATCCCACACATTAATCAATTATTCTACCATATTGGTGGGTGGTATCTACCCTGATGGGCTATATAGTGTTCTACCACCTGTAAATACAATATATTGTCAGTGTAAATAGTGATTTATAATTTTTGTATTGCAGTCTCCAGATAATTCTGCCTTCTTAAAATGAATTCTAATAAAAAAGAATTCCTATATAAATAAAAGCAAAGCGTATTATATGTTACATATTATTTATTAAGATATTTAATTTCACTCTTGTCCTTATTTCCATAACCTTGGTCTGACTATTTTACTGATTGACTGCATTATTTTGCTTTTATTATCAAAAAGAAAGATACTGTACCACAGTACATAATTTTATTTCAAATCATTTATTAGTACATATTCTTGTAAAATGTTTGTTTATTATGTAAAATTATGGTGTTTCTCTTTTAAGGGGGCTTTGGAAGAAATATGGTGATAAGAGAGTAATCGACACACCCATCACAGAAATTGGCTTTGCTGGTATAGCTGTTGGAGCTGCATTCGCAGGACTCAAGCCGATATGTGAATTTATGACTTTCAATTTCTCAATGCAGGCCATTGATCATGTAAGTTGCAACATTTTCATATCAAAAACACATTTCTTAATATACTCAATCAACTGCGACCATTCGAGACATTAATTTAAAACAGTTGTAATATAATTTTTTTATATGGGTGTAGGGTTTAGTTGTAATTGTAAAATTGTTAGGTTAAATTAAAATTCTAGAAAGGCAAATAAAAATAAAAATCGGTAGAGATGGAAAAATAGAAATTAAACAAACCTCTAAAGAATAGTGCTCCGGAAGTCAGAAAAAGTACCCACATTATTACAATATAGATTTACCAAATGGATATTAAATCTATTTTCTTAATTATTAAATCCAAAATGCCAAATGCTCAAGTGCCAGGATGATTATATCCGTTTAAAGTTAATATAATTAAGTTACACCTAATAAATTTCCTTTTTTAAATTCTTAACCAGTGCCAAAGTGAAATTTTACAAAATAAGTTTAACAAAACAACAAGTTGTTATCGAAATGGATACAAATTAATGTTATAAATATAAATATTAATAAAGTTTAATTTTCTAATCTAAATACAAAATTTGAATATGTAAATATTTTTTTAAACCTTTGAATGCCAACTTTTTTAAATAAAATATTAATTTACAGTTATAAATCATCGGCGGTTACAGTGGCAAAAATAATATGTAGAAACTACATACCAAAGTCCAGTTCTTTAAGTTAGTTAATTAAAGTTTAAACCTCCTTAAAGTTTTTCCAAAGAATATCATGAAGACATCTTGAAATAAATCTTCCAAGGATAGGTTTCTTAAGAATTCAATGCGAATTTTATTCCCACAAGTTGTACCAGGATAATAGCAAATCCACGATTATTTAAACAATCCAATATGGATTATAATTAATTTCACCAAAATGTGGAATATTGTTCATGAAAACAGTACTTTTAAACAATATGAGTTTACAAAAAATAAAAGTTACAAAAACTGCAAAAACTAATTTAGGTCACCATTACGACCCAATGACCGGAAGGAAAGTGAAGTCTTAAACAAATGTCAAAATTAGTTCGAAAATGCATAATGCATAAAAATTTGCATTATGACGAGACGTCAAATTTAGCGGTACTTTTCAAATATTGTATAAACATAATTATAGTTGCACCTGTCAAAGTCGATTGACACATGACAACTAATGTATTTTAGGTTATAATTTTAATAAATTTGTCATATTTCTTTTAAAATAATGCATCCATGTAACGTACGCCAAAATTACGTTACACAGTAGACATTAATATCAAACAAACATTCAACAAACATTGAAAAACATAAATAAGTAATTCTTATTATGCCATAATCATACTTGCAACAGCAATGCTATTCTGTAAGAACTCACTTTGTATCTCACTTGTGATTTTTTTTAAAAATGATTACTTAATACACTATTTTAATGCATGTATCTCTTAAATTTTATAATTTTTATAGTTAATATTGCATATTTTTACTCGGTGGTATGGTATGGAGATTGAGAGCTGAAGATCGAGCTCAGTGGCGTGCCATTGGAGAGACCTATGTCCAGCAGTGGACGAAAAAAGGATGATGATATTTGTGATTTGTGTGAGTAGGTCTCATCCCATAATCAACCGGCACACAGAAATACTTGTATCGTTGAGTCCACCATGGGCAGGGGTGACCACTTACTATCAGGTGGCCCATTAGTCAGCCTGCAAATATATCATATTCTATCATTTCTCGGTCGTTCTGCAATGAGGCGAGATCGGTGCCACAGAATAGCTCCACTGGAGTTAAAGTTACATACAATGCTAAATGGCGAAGTGGTCCGCAGATAATAAACTCAGCGGCGAAGACCTTCTACATGTCGGCGGGCGCGGTGCCCGTGCCGATCGTGTTCCGCGGGCCCAACGGCGCGGCGGCGGGCGTGGCGGCGCAGCACTCGCAGTGCTTCGGCGCGTGGTACGGACACTGCCCCGGACTCAAGGTGCTCATGCCCTACTCCTCTGAGGACGCCAAAGGTGGGCCGAGACATCAGCTATCCTATACGTTATTGCGCAGCGCATTTTACATGTGATAAAAGAAACTAGTGTCCATATGAAGTACTCATTTTTGTTATGTTATAGGCAGACGGACAGGAAAATAGGCTGCCTCATGTTAAGTGGTCACCACCGCCCATAGACATTGGCGATGTAAGGAATATTAACCACCGAGGTTGATGGCGCATTGGCTATGTAAGGAATGTTTGAATGAATCTTTTGTTAATATGACCCTTGTCATATTGGCTCACTCGCCCTCAAACCGGAACGCAACAATACTGAGTATTGCTATTTAGCAGTATCGGATTAGTGGGTGGTAATCACCCAGACGGGCTACACAAGGCCCTACCACCTAGTAAAATATACTAGTACTATATCAACGCACTAGCAAAAGTATTCTTAAAAAGGGTTAGCGTCAAATAAGAAGCAGCTCGTTTGAATCTGGCAACACAGCACACTGCACAGATCCATAATGAATGAGATATGAGCAAGCAAATCATAAGGAAAAAAAATTATACAATTACATTGGTCATAAATATTTCAAAAATTTATAAAGAATGTCGATCAACAAGAAAATTTATTTAGTGAGCAGTATTAATTTTGAATCTTCTAATTTCAGGTCTCCTTAAAGCGGCAATCAGAGATCAAGACCCGGTTGTGTTCCTAGAAGACGAGATTTTGTACGGTATGCCATTCCCGATGTCTGACGAGGCGCTGTCACCCGACTTTGTACTGCCAATCGGTATGTCTTATTACTAATTATCTTAACATTAAGGATATTAATGCATTACCTTTTGTTAATCTGCATTTATTTGACCTATATTTTTCACATGCATGTCCTTTTTACAGGTAAAGCTAAAATAGAAAGGCCCGGAAATCACATTACAGTTGTGTGCGCTGGTAAAGCCACGGACACAGCATTACAGGCTGCCAACGAACTCGCGGGAAAAGGTATATAAACAAATATATAATATATGCATTACACAAATCCGATAAAAATGGATACCAGGTTGATGTTTTGCCGATTATTCTAAAGCTTTTGATAAATTTGCTCACGAAAATTCCTTATCAAAAAGTTGGAAGGAATCGGTATAAATGGCGACCTGTATGGTGGCTAATATAATATTTGCACGAACGGTCACAAGTAGCGGCAATTAAGAGCTATATCACCTCCTGAAATCCTATTACGTTTGGTGTTCCCCAAGGATATCACTATGGTCCTTTGCTGTTTAATATTTTTATATAAAACTATAAAATATATATATATATAATAATTTTATATTTATAAAAATATAAACGACGTCGTGGATAATATGTACAATTCAGAATTACTGTTATATGCAGACAGTACAAATATTTTTAAGGCTATTCGGTCAGAAATAATAATTCTTGAAGTACAAATTGATTTGAATCATATATTAAAACAATAATAATTTGGAATCCTAATTAGAATAATTTAATAAAGGCAATTACATAGATATTACTACTTATTATATGACACACTTTAAAACTATTTAATTATTTTGTATCGTAAGGAAATCTTACGTCGTAGTAGGAATTATGTTTATAATTAATTATTTGTAATTGAATGGGTAATATTATTTGGTAATGACAAAACATCAATATAATACGAAAAAGCCTAATTCGTTATACAGCTTGAATCACAATATTTCTGAATGAAAATAATTAAGGGATTTAAATAAAATAACCAACATAGCGTATTAATATTTATGATCCATGTATTTATTTATTTCAGGTATCGAATGCGAGGTGATCAACCTTAGGTCAATAAGGCCAATGGACTTCAACACCATCGCACAATCCATCGCCAAGACCCACCATCTCATCACTGTCGAACAGGGCTGGCCTCAATCTGGTAAGTTAAGCGTTACAACTGGTGGGGATTTGTGCAGAACCATCTGGCACCCATCACAATTATTTTACCGAGAATGTTAATACCACATAGAGCTATGTGAGTGAGTCAGTGTACATGCATAAGGGATATAAAAAATGAATTACATAAAATTATGATTATCGTTATTTAAATATGTTAACACTAGACTTCTGATGGAGTTCTAGAAAGTTCTTAAATCGATATCGATTGATAGAACATTCCTTAAATTTTATTTAAAAGAAAATCACACGAACACAACCGTAGCAGAAAGTAAACTTCTTTAGGAATTGTATTTGTAAAATTTGAAGTAAAGAATAGTTGGACGTTAAACTATTATAAGCTACATCTCACTGTCAGTTCAGGCACCATAGTGGTATTATTCATCTTCAATACCGATTAATCAGACATAATCATATCTTAGATAACCTGATTGTGTACGCACTGAAAATGTAAGGATTAGTTTAAAGGACTTGGCCAATTTCTGTAGCGGCATTGGCATAGTCATTAATTTAATGTACACCAATAATTTTTGGTGTTATATATATGTGAACATTAGCAAATAAAACATAACAAGCTTCTAATCACATCGCTGGCAATAAGTGTATAGATTATAATTTTGCTATTAAAAAACTTTTGCTTGCTTTAAAATAGCGAACAATTGTGAATTATTAAAGTGATATAATTTTTAGGTATATAAAAACACAAAAAACTATAAATAATTATTTATTTATTAGAGAAAACAAATACAAGCATTATAGGTAATTTATTTTGCAATTGTGCAATTATTTTAATATTCTTCAATTGCTAGGAATATGTTGTTTTAGGAATCCTGCTAGAGCTTGCGTATTGTTTTGATGTCTTGACCAAACAAGATACCAGATTATTGTTAAATCATGACAACAACAAACAACTGTCCTGTTCCCTGCAAGGCAATTATAATAGTACCCGAAAATAGCTCCTAAGACAGAATGACAACTTTTGTTTCAAATAAAACATAGGAAAAGTAAATGCGATGGCTATTGCGCAATTGATGCACCTCATAATTCTTCACAAGAGAAATTCGAAACGCAATACAAATCGGTGTCGTGTTAAAAGCAACGTAATTGAGTGGTAGAAGGTATTAGTCCGTTGAGATAAGCGGAGGTCAACACTATTAGAAACTAATCGCAAAAACACACACACGGCACGCAACGAAGAATCTGCAATGACATTACATTGACATTTGACATAAACAATCAGACAAGTGAACGCGTTCCGTTTTAAGAATTATGTTTTTGAGTAATATAAAAAAAAAACTATCTAACGTATCAACGTTTATGAAAAGATAATTTTAGTAACAAATATATTATATAATATTCAATTATTTAATGAATAACTCACCAACTAGAGTACATACACAAACTTAATTACATACATAGAATTATACACATTACATTACCACATTAAGAAAAAACTTTCTTCTTTAATTGGTTCAGTAAAAACTATTTCTAGCTGCATACCTCAGAAACTACGCTATACTAGTTACAACTCCTTGGTCAAGTCACACCTACTATATTTAATCGAAATAAAAAACAAATGCGGCTGCTAAGACAAAATTACCTGAACTTCAAAGGAAACAAAATTAAATAGTAAAAAAACTTTTTGGATATCCCCATCTAACACTTTCAACAAAAAATTACAATCAAATAAGGATTATGAACCTACGACAGCTTTATATATAAAAATCATTAGTAAATCCATAGATTCTGATTTGTACTTTGTGAAGCATGTAAGTAAGCGTAGCACGCGCCCACCTAGTTTACTAATTCTCCCAAAAATTAGAACTAAGTATGCACGAAAAGATATAACGTTTGAAGGAGTACAACTTTATAACAAATTACTACCAACTATAAAAAATGTAAGCTCAATTAACGAGTTCAAGCATCGGCTCTCACGTAACATTTTAGAAAATTAATACTGATGACATAAGAAACTTACTTTATATCTCGTTAGCTGAGTATCTACCTATGTGGCGACCATTATTATATTGAACTTTATGTCATGTTGTCCTCATGTAAGTGACGTTCGTCTTTTTTGAGAATAAAGATTCTTTGAACTTAATTACTAAAAAAAAAACTTTTTTGTACATTACTTCAAAAACACGCACAACATTTTATTAGTATGTATATACATTTGTATATATGTAGTATGTACATTTTAAAGTTTAAATATTAAATATTATATGGTACATACGCTTTGCTAAAATGATAATAGTAAAAATAAAACGAACACTACACGATTTATTTTCAATTTTGATTTTGAAATTGTTTATTGTATTAGAAAATGTATCTATATCAAAATACTTGCGAAAGGTTTCTTAAAATTTTGTTTAAGTGTGTTTATTTTGTGTTAAATGCATATAAAATGGTTGGTAATTACTTATACATGCGGAGCAACGAGCAACTTCACAGGGGGGCATTTTCATGGGGGAGATGCAGATGTTACTACTAATGGGACTATATATAGTTATCGAGAACAAGATCAACAATTTTCGTCTATTGTATAGAGTACGTAAGAATAGAGTTACATTTATAAACTTCATCATCTTTCAACATTGTTGTTCTGTAGTTTGTACATTGTAAATGAATGTTTTAAACTTTCATTTATTTGTTTCGACAGTACTCTCCATACATAATATCCATCTAAAAAATGAAAAAAAATCCATTCTCCTGGAGATTTGAACCGTGAAGTCCGAACACAATATTTTTGTAATGATAGGATATTTTAAAGGATTATGTACTGTAAACGTATTGAATCAGTCTTTACACTACAATTTTTAATTAACAACTTTATTTGAGGACTGAGTTACTTCTTTCAAGTAGCTTGCGCGCCATTCTGCGAAAAATTGCACCAGAACTTTTTTCAGCCTTGTCGGATTTTTCGTCTCATCGAATTTGAGAGCAAGAGAATAGGCAATGCACTTTAGTTCAATGAAACGATCGAAGGATTGTAACAATATATATCACAAAAACTGCAATTGATCCGAGGTCATTCAAAAGTACAGATGCAACAATGGCATCTGTATTTTTGAATGACCTAAAAGTGTTCCACATCAGAGGTTTTGACATGCGTCTGATGGATAAGGCCCTTCAGCTGGTGGTAGAGCTTTGTGCAAGCTCGTCTGGGTAGGTACCACCCTCTCATTAGATATTCTAATTACAGGCACAAGGGATATAACATCTTAGTTCCCAAGGTTGGTGGCGCATTAGTGATGTAAGCGATGGTTAATATTTCTTACATGCCAATGTCTATGGACGTTGGTGACCACTTACCATCAGGTGGCCCATATGCTCGTCCGCCTTCCTATTCTATAAAAAAAAAGCTGACGACTGATCCATACTGCCACGCGGTCTTGGTCTCAACCCGTGAAATCCGTATCAATTCCTTCCCTCCGGTTACTAACTCTAGGGGCACGAAACGAGTATGGTAATATGAGTATGGTTGGCTTGGATGGGAAGCCTGATCTAACTACTACGCAGACTGAGCCAGTTCCGAGACCTACCAATCATAGGGGTTAGGCTTATGTCTGCAAGAACATCGATCAAAAAGTGTGTGTAAAGTAGAATGCTTTCAATAAAGCTGCCAAGTTCTGCAGATAGGTAGTTCGTAAAGTTCTTTATGAACATGTTAGGCGTATAGAGCATATATGTTTAAGTTGACTTTGTACCCGTCGAGTAGCAACAAACAAAGTGCCCATTGTGCAAATGCCAACAGTTAATAATAATAATAATAATACTATTTATTTCAAGTATCATGGACTCATTTTGTTAGTAATACAAAAACTTAAATGTCTATGTTAGTACTTAACCTAAGGCTATCTAAAAAATATGAATATTTAGATTTGTGAGTCACCTCTGCGCCATTCCATTAGAAATAGCGCAGCAGTGACCCACATATGTGCAGTCCAGCCTGCCCGCGATTAGTTTCAAGATGCTGTTGGTACTGTCCCGCACTCTGCGCACCAGGGCTCCACATCTTTTACGCATAGTAGTATAAAAACAGTCCACGTGTGCCTCCGCGAAAATCCCTGATGCGCTACACAATCGGGGCAGCCCCATCAGCACCCTGAAAGCATTGTTATATTGTACACGAATAGCGTTGTACGACTTTTGCGTGTACTTGGCCCACAGTTTGCACGTGTAGAAATTCATACAATATGCTCTGAACAACGTGCCCTTGACGCTGTCCGAGCAGCGCGCAAACCTGCGAGCCAGCATGTTCGCTCTTACTGACAACGCCCTCCGTTCTCTTTCAATATCAGCGTCGTCTTTGAGGTCTGAAGTCAATATATGGCCAAGATATTTAAATTGGGAAACCCTTTGCAGTGCTGTACCATTGAGCATTACTGGTGGTACACTACTTGGCACTTTACCTCCGGCCTCAAAAACCATCACTACACTTTTCTTTGCATTATAGTTAAGACCATGACTTCCCACATAATCCTCACATTTAGCCATCAGTTTTCTAAGACCACAAACAGACGCACTCAACAGCACCATGTCATCGGCGTAGCTTATGTTATTAACACAAATACCGTCTATGTAACAGCCGATCCTGGTGCTGCTAAGCTCGGCGATTAAATCGTTCACATAAAGGTTAAAGAGCGTTGGCGAGCTCAATCCCCCCTGCCTCACCCCACACTCCAACCCATATGGACGTGACAATGCTCCTGCCCATCGGATATTATTGACCTGATTCCCATACCAAAATTTAAAGATATTGATCAGTTCCGAAGGTATGCCAATCTCGTTCATTTTACGCCATAAGATATCGTACGAAACCAGATCAAATGCCTTCGACATGTCAAGAAAACATGCATAAACTGGAGTCTTACGCCTAGTATAATATGTGACAGCATGCTTAACACAAAGTATAGCACTTTCCGTGGATAATCCAGGTCGGAATCCAAACTGGTTATCATGCGGTTTTATGAACTTATTTAATTCTATATTGAGCACGCTGTCAAACACCTTCGAGATGACCGTAGCCAACAAAATAGGTCTATAGTTGTTTTTATCAGCCAGGTCGCCAGTTTTGTTTTTCACAATAGGCACAACTATCGCACGTATCATCTCGCCAGGCATAAAACTATGGCTCAAACAAAAGCTGTACAGCATACACAAAACTCTGGGAAGATGTGGCCCAGCGTATTGAAGATGCTCAATGCTAAGTCCATCATGGCCCGGGGATTTACCTCTACTCATATGTTTGATGATATGTGCAACTTTGTCATATTTAAACTTAATACACATTTCCATGTTGGACTCAACATTGATCACTGACTGAGAAGGCCCCCGTGGTGATTTTACGTGAAAGTGGTCCATAAAAAGTTAACCCGTCGCTTTTTGGGGCTTTCTTTGGATTTAGTGCCATTAACACCAAACTTTAATTTCCAGTTCCCCTGATTTAATAAGTGTGTGATTTTGTGTACTGCATTATGGCTTATATCCGCTGGTGGTCTTAACTTTTTGTAGTACTGTTTGTCCAATTCTTCTGAGTCGTCAGAGTAAGAGACTCCTCAAGACGTTCGCCATAGTATCCCTTAATAGATCGTCTTCTCGTATTTTCCTTGTTAATGACTAACTGACGCCAGCACACATGTTCTCTCTCTCTCTCTCTCTCTCGGGTTGCCTTCGGTGTATTTAATTACCATGACCTCTAAACAATAAAAAAGTGACATTGGAGTACCCAAGATGTTTTTATATTTGACAGAGCAAACTGTGCTTCCATCTGGGAGAACCAAAGAGCTGGTTTCTCGGCGTAAAATGGTGGGATTCTTACACCAACCCGAAATGATTCATACGTGGTCTCACCCGCATGTTCCGAAACGTTCGGTGCCATTTCGATGCGTGCTTTAGGCTCGCTCATCTTGCTTGTGTTCTTCGGGGTCACCAGTTGTAGGGTTACGTACAATTAAGAAGGAGTGTTGAGCGAGTAAAAGTTGAAGAGAAAGAGTTTATAGATAGAAAGGACAGTTTATTGAAAGTCACAAGCACACACACACTAAAAGTCAGAAGAGGAAGAATAAGTTTAGAAGAGGCACAGAATTACACAGAGACAGTTACAAATTATAAATTATAAAAATAGGACGCGGCGGATACAATTTACTTAGAATTTCGAATTGAGTTAATAGCGTGTAAGCGTACAGCTGACTGACTCGATCGGCCGGTGCATCGTCCATCCGCGCGGCGCAAGCGCCGCCCCTCTGTGACGTAGTCGTTCGAGACAATGGGACCGGGCAGCGGCCGATCTATTTATTAACTACTAATAATTATGTTTGCGTGTCCGCTTTACATACAAATAAATATGTGTATTATTTTACAATATATTTTTTATATTTATTTATTTTTATATTTATGAAAATATATAATTATGCTACATTATCTTCTTTGCACCGGCTCACTCATCTTTAAAATCGAAAAAAAAATGAAGCACTACTAGATACCGCTGTTTAGTTGTAGAATACCCGATGATTGTGCGGTATCTACTCGAGCGAGTCGGCACGGTACCCTAAAAGATCCTCCGGGCCATTCGAGTAAACGTGTCGTGTCCCGCAGGCATCGGCGCGGAGATTTGCGCGCGCGTGATGGAGTCGCCGTCGTTCTTCGAGCTGGACGCGCCGGCGTGGCGCGTGACGGGCGCCGACGTGCCGATGCCGTACGCGCGCGCGCTCGAGACGCTGGCGCTGCCGCGCGCCGCCGACGTCGTGGCCGCCGCCGCCGCCGTCATCGGGAACAAGTGAGCGCACACTATCGCCATTTCCCTTACACTTAGGCTTAGCAAATGGGTACAATATGTATATGTAAACCTTAAGTATTATAACTTTTGTTAGACTCGATCTATTTTGGTAAAATAAGAATTCTTTACATTTGCAATTTTACCCGTTTCGCACGTCACTCCCGGACAAAGAAATAAAATTATGGTTTTTACACGATTGCTTAAAAAAGGAGTGTAATGTTTTCAGAGTTCATGTATATATGTGAGTTTCTGTATCCACCATATCTTTTAAATGCCTAAACAGATTTAAATATACCTCCAAATCTATTCGTAGTGAGAATCCTTACATCATTCCGAGTGACATTAGCGATAAATTCATTTATTCATTCAGGGCAGGCAGTGTTTTTAATGTTAAAAAAAATCAAATAATTTTTTGCCCATCTTAGTAAAAATTTTCCAAAAAAGTAGTTAATTTGGAAATTAAATTCAGACATTCTAATCTTTTCAGCGAAAACAATTACCAGCTCGATGTAAATTAACTTTTCTTTTTTGTCTTTTCAGGATAGCCGAAGCAGCGAACTAGTATAATTAGAATCTCTAGTGAATAAATCGTTGCCAGAAGAAATTGTAAATATTTATTTATGTTATTGGATTTATGTATAAATAAACCACTAATTATATTGTTCGATTCTCATAAACTCGCCAGGAATGGCGTTAGATAAATATTAAAAAATAAATATATATATTGTTTATATTTCTTTGTTTTAATTATAATGAAATTAATGGCCTATGTACAATCCATGCAGTTTTATATGCAAACAAAAGTAAGTGACATTGCAGTAGTTCATCAAATGCCCAACTGGATCATCTAATTGTTTGGTCTACGAACTATGGGATCGCTATATATGTCTTTAAATATATTCAATAAGCAATTTGTAATTGTAAGTAAGCATCAGGAATTGGCGTAATTTGACTCAAATTCTTTGCCGAAAGTGATAACTTTGGAGAGTTCTCTTGGGTGGACAGAAAAAACGGTACCAAAAAACCTACCTACGGTAAAAAAAAACTTACCAATTAACGACAAACTTCTCTTAGTTAATTTGTCATAATTTCTTTAATTTTATTTATTAATTAAAATTAATTTATTTAATTAATTATTAATAACGGTGTTCTATTTGGACCTCAATGAGATACATTTAAATAAATTGGATCGCCTACTTTTTATAGTACTAATTGGATACCTGCATTCGCTTTTTTTGTATTACGCAAATTAATTCGGAAATGGATACAAATTAGACAAGTGACACAGCGTAGACAAGTGTCTACGCCGATCTTTTCAGAGCGGCAAAGTTACATTACGCGCATTGCACGCGTACCGTAAATACCGTACCGTATGTAATGGTGTAATTGTTTGTTTAATCCAGCGCCTTTTTCAGCTGGTTAAGTTAGCTTAGGTATATTAGGTATATAAATAAATTTGATAGGCGTCAAATCTAGAGGTTCTAATTTCGTTAAAACATAATTCTTTAACTTCAAACGCGCTGCGTGTCACGTTATCTCCGTGTTTATAATAAAGTATAATTTAAAATAAGTTTTAATAGTCTAAATTATGAAGAGTCTAGTGTTATCCTGAAAAAATATTCCTGTAAATTGTGCTTTTTTGCTCTTTTGGAGATTAAACAAACTGTACTTTATTGTACGTATATCACAAACATATAATACAGAAAATGCTTAGCTACTAGGAGTACCAAATAAAATTAATGTGTTGTACAACGAGCAGACTTGTTAGCCATCAAGACAACCCAACCTGGGTAAACCTGGGTAGGTTGTGCAGCTATAAACTTACACTATATTTTATTAATTATTGTATTGAGTATTTGTATTACTGTATTAAGTATTAGTAATAAATAAAATGATTATATTAAATGTACCACCAAAATTGTGATTTTGAAATTGATTGATTTGGTATTGTGACACCATGATTTCAAAAATAATAATAATAAGGTCCTCCAGACCGAGGGCCACGGTGGCCAATTTCAAGAGTGATTAGCTACTGCGCAGGACTATACAGATACTCTCCTTTTTATGTTATTATAAGAACGACAAAATTCTTTCCCATTTCAACAAATATATTCGAATACTGGAACGCGAAATCCATATTACAAAAACTAGCGAAAAATCGGTAGCCAACAATGGTCCAATGTACAATAGACGTGGATTCTAAGCAAATACATTGTGCGAGAGACGTCCGCGCCGGGGGACGGTCGCTGACAGAATGATGGATCGTCTGCGTGGAAGCTCCACCATTGTCTGGCAAATAGTGGGTGTCGTATCGAGTAGAGATTTTGGTTCCGCTAAAAGCATTAATGCGGGACCGATTACATTATTATGTGAGTGGTTTAATGTATGTATATAAAGACAATATAATCAAGTAACTAAAAGGCCTTTTTAAATTATTCATTTATCAAGTTTTTCGTCTTAACATATGCCCGTTATAAATATACGATTATGGCAATTCTCTATTCTCAAGGACAATTAGGAGATGTCAGTGTGTCTGTAACCAGGTGCACGTGAATAGTGTTCTATAATTCTCGATCCGATGGTACGATGAGTCGACACTAACGAAGAGAGATCACTCGAGAACTAAAAAAGCAATCTTTTATTTGTACATCTAGAGATTCGACCTGCGGTTTTATAATCTACATTCGTATATGTTAGCCATGAAACGACAGTTTATTAATACTAAGGAATATACAGTTAAATATGTCTTTGTTTACATAAATGTTTTACTGGTGGTAGGGCTTTGTGCAAGCTCGTCTGGGTAGGTACCACCCACTCATCAGATATTCTACCGCAAAACAGCAATACTTGATATTGTTGTGTTCCGGTTTGAAGGGTAAGTGAGCCAGTGTAATTACAGGCACAAGGGACATAGAATCTTAGTTCCCAAGGTTGGTGGCGCATTGGCTATAAGCGATGGTTGACATTTCTTACAATGCCAATGTCTAAGGGCGTTTGGTGACCACTTACCATCAGGTGGCCCATATGCTCGTCCACCTTCGTATTCTATAAAAAAAATAAAATAAAAAAAAAATAAAAAAAACTCTGAAGCCAGTTACATTTCACAATGTTGACGTGTTCTACGGCTAGGTTCGATTTGGTTTTTAGAATACTTCTTAATTAGTTCTTCGGAGGAGTACTTAAGAACATAGCTCATAGAAATACTGGGGACCAATTCTACTAACAAATTGTCGCTTTATCGCAATCGAATCGAAACATAATCGTTGCTATTTATGCGGTTTTCTATTTCTTTATTTAATTATCGACTATTGGCATAAAATTTAACAATTAAGTTTGGTTTTGACATAACAGTACCTATATATTAACATATTAGTTGGTATTGAATCGGGAACGTATCGCAATCGTTCTAGATTAGTAGAATTTACCCCTGATATTATGCTATGATGTATGGGCAGTATTATATGTCTACTAAATTAGTACATAGGTCGAATATCTGATTTATTTAGTATAGCATTTGGATATCATTGTATTGTCCGAGAAATGACTTCACTTGTATATTCTAACGGTAGAAAGAGTAAAGATAAATAAACAATTGACTCCATGATTTGACTTGATATCATTCGTCGAGATTTCAATTTTCGTTATGGATTATTGATAAGTTATTGGAAGTTGGTATTTATAATTCATAAACACGAAAACATCGTGAGGAGACCTGCATGTGTCTAATTTCATTGAAATTCGGCCACATGTGTATTCTACCAACCTGCATTGGGGCAGCGTGGTGGAATAAGCTCCAACCCTTCTCAAAAGGAAGAGGAGGCCTTAGCCCAGCAGTCGGACATTAACAGGCTGTTATTGTATTGTGTTGTAAGTTTTGTTAAAGTGGATATAAAAATAAGTGTTATAAAGAAAGATATATTAATTAAAAATTGTTTGTAGCGCAATAAAATAGCAGAGCTGTGAACAAATCGCACGAAATATGTATATCTAAGTTTTATTTATCTCCACTACTTCTGCCATTGGAATAGGGTATATTAAGAGTTAAAGTATAGAGATATTGTATACAGTACGAAAACGAATAAATTACCAGCTGATTAAAAGTCAAATGTATGTTTAAGTAAAAATAAACACAATCTCGCGTACCACGTCCCCAGGCGCAAAGGTTCAATTTACAAAAATATATTTATTTAGCAAATTCCCATTTTGATTATGAGCGTAGTGAACGCACGTGCGGTATTACGTTTTTCTCAAAATCTGTCCGTTCGTGTCCTTACCACTTGATGGATCACCTCCGAGCGAATTACCGCGGGAAATACAAGCGAATTATATTTTATTTCTATATCGAAGATTGACGTTTTCGTTGGGTCGCCTTTGAATTTTTTTTCGGTTAACGTCAACACGAATGTGAAAGGAATTAAGATATTTTTTGGAAATTGTTATTGAAAACTGATACATTTTTTTTATTTATCTACCAGTATATATTATTATATAATTTGGTTTTCTTTAAAACCTAGAACTAAAATAATGTAAAATATTTTAAGGTTAAGAAACGCTACTAAAGTATATGCTATAAGGTTGCAAGAACACTTATATCCGAAATGATCTCCTTATTTGTGAAACTGCCTTATCTGTTAAAGCATAGACGACGGATATTTGAATATTTTACTTCATGATCTATTACTTGAAGTATGTTCAATATGTTACTACAATCTTTGCAGATTTGTAATTAAATAAGTTTTATCCATCCGACTCCGCGGTCACTCTCACTCTCATAATTCGATAGCATAGCAAACTTGACACGTCTTGAAAGAGTTCCAGCACTGGACCAGCAGCTTCACCAGCTCTTCGAGGCGTGGGAGAACACTGTCAACTTCCAAAACCTATGGATATCCAGGATATTGAGAGTTTCTAGACTGAAATACTCCTAAATGAATACAAAATTCTTAGTGGCCCCAAGCTGGATTTGATACCAGGAACCCAAGCTACCCACTAGACCAACGATACATTAAATTATAGTATAATTATTAATAAATAAGTCGAGGACTGTCACATCATCATAAAGTGTCCAAGTTTTGTTGTTCGCTAAACGCTTGCGAAAAGTTTCGCATTAACATAACGCTAACTTTGGAACAGTTGTTTTTGATTGATCGCCGTTGCGTTTGCGTTTTTCGAAAAAACAGTATAAGCAATAATAATTCAATAAATAATCATACACAATATAAGCATACTATGTATTATTATCATTAAATGCCTGAATTATTGCCTCGTCGGTCTAGTGCCTAGACTGTTTTTTATTTTTATTTTTTTTGGCTATTGGTTCATTATATCAAAAATAATAATATTTTTTATTTGCCGATTAATAAGCTTAAATAATATTTTAAAAAACTAGGACTTGTTTTTTCCGTTTACTTTATAAGTATAATCATAATTTGATATCAATTTAATTTAATTATATATAGAGATGCATTTTATTTAATAAAAATGTACTGAGCTTCTGCTCGGTAGAATCTACCCTTTGTAGCGGTAGTAGTTTTACATTCAATTTAATAATAAAATAGTACATAAAAACCTTCCTTATATAATATACATATAAACTCGTGACCTCTATTTATAATCTTGTTATCATAATACTTATTATACGCTTTTAAGCGTGTGGCTTAAAGTCATCGAGTCGGAACATCCCCTATAGACTTTAAAATCAGTTTACAAGCGGGGGTGACAAACGTGAAATCTGTTTAATAGATAAGGGTCTGTTCAAGTTGGAGGTTACATCAAATTTATTTTTCTATAAAAACTTTAATAATTTATTTATAAATACAAAATTGCTGTTGTAATAAATATATTGCCTCTAATAAGAGGCAAGTATATTAAGTACTCATTACAACCTCACCTCCTTGGTCTAGTATCTGTCTTATAATTCTATAACGACGTAGGAAGTACAATAGTTCAACTCATGCATTATAAAACCACCTTCTAGACCTTGGGAACAAACGAAATTCCACTAGGAGAAAGACATCACGTCCTCAGAAAAAAAGGGTGACACGCTTTCAGATAATTAATTAAAAATATTTTCAATACCATTCAAGGGAATTTAGTACTCATTGAATAAGGAAAATAAATGTAAAAATTATTTAAAATATTTATACGTTTATGTAACCACTGCAATAATAAATAAATAAATTATTATACCACAGTACACATGGGGACGACATTATAACCCAAAGGCTTAAAAACCTACGAACCTTTCTTACTGTCAATCGTGTGAATTCGATATCCATCCAATTATAAATAAAAAAAATAGATAATAACCCTTAAGATAACTATATAACTTTTTAGATGATAATTAGACATCTATGATGATGACTGTCGTTCATTTGTCAAATTATAGTCGAAAACTTAACGAAATCTAACTCAATTGAATGTTCTTTTATCGCTTAACATTTCGGTTCATTAATATTACGTAAAAAATAAATATATTGACTAAAATGATAACGATCTCTGAAATGTTTCCAGTTGGATGGGCAGGCAAAAATTGCGAGATTTATTAAATTACAAAATTATAATTATCAGAATGAAAATAATGTATTCGGATAAGTGCTTTAAGTTCCAAACTGGCTCGTTAATTAATGTCACTTTAACACTAAAATGACAAGTTTAAAGATATTTAAAAATATTATATAATAACCGTTAACAAGTTCGTTGTATTTTTGTTTACAATTGCTTATTTAATAAGTTACTTGAATTATTTTTAGCTCAGTATTATTTCAATGTCATTCATCAAGTCGCAGACAACTTTTACGAAACAATTATGATATCAAAAGTATTTATGTAATTAAATTAATGAATTTTAATTTAACTTATACTTTTAAGAAATGTGAAACTAGTGACAGAAGTGACATATTCTTGCGTCAGAAACGTATATACGTAAAATTGGTACAATATTTTGCGCTGAACTAGTTTATATACACAGCCATCAAAGAGAATTAAAAATGTATATGTACTAAGATTAGACTTCGCTTCCATATCTACATGAAAATACAGTCTTCTGATTTCCTTTATTATTAAGGCCGCCATTCTCATGGAATCCATTGGCATAATCCAATTCAATATACGGTGGTGTGTGTACCACATAACATGAGATACCTAATTTTCCAGTGTGCCAGTGTGTGTGATTCAGTTCAAATAAAAATAAAAAACATTTATGTTTTCCCCCCAACTCTCTAATTAGCTTAATTCGACTTCTTCTCCCTCTTATGTCCATTTATATCCGCTTTCTGAAAACTGCGACTAAAACAGGATACGGATTCTAAGCTCTGCTCAACTTGTTATAAACTATGTTTTAATTTAAAAATATAATCGCTGAGCATTATCGAGGTCAAAGTGAACACCTAGGCTTTGTTTAGTGGAAAATTATAGCAGCAACTGATAATCATGATAACGTGAGCCTTCATATAATTGCTACTTCAATATATAACAAATTATTCCCTTCACTTAAATTCCACGAACGATAAAATTATGTACAAACTAAATTGTCTGACAAACGTTTTACTTGGACCTTATTATGGTAATAGGATAAATATATATATGTATTTAGGAATATATAGAGACTAAATTAAAAGCAAGTTTAGAAATTGCTGGTAACCATAAGAATGTAATTATTTTAAATTATATTTATTGATTTAAATAAATAAGTTACTAGTTTTCGTAATAACGTGGTAGAACTGCTCCTATCCCCTGGGTTAAGTATAAAAAGATGCTTATTTTCTTTCTTGGATTTGAAACTTGCGTCGTATAAAATATTATCTAACCGCTTCGAAATAATCCGACTCAGACGTCAAAACCCCTAGGCGTTTTGTATGTCTAAGTTCAGCGATTTTATGTGATAGCCCTGAATCCCGTTAGATTAACACGAAGTAATATTAAAAAGCAAAAGTGAAAAAAGCAACAGCCTATAAATGTCCCACTGCTCGGCTAGACTTCTCCTTTTTGAGGAGAAGGTATTGGTGCTTACTCCAAAACGCTGGTCCAATGCAATGATTAATATTACTTAAAATGTTATATTCGTCTGGGGCGTGTCTCGTGTGTACGTGACATTTGCATTGAGGTTAATCCCTTGAAGGTTTCTAGTTGAAATAACAATAGCTGGCATTTCCTAATCAAAATGCCGAATACAAAAACACGTAAACATTCGAGAGGGAATACAAAATAATCCTCCGATTATTTGCAATTGTCTATCCATTACTTTGAGTATTGATTGCCTGGTTTGTTTGTGAGGCTGCAGATCTCGAGGTCCCGGATTCTAACAATGAGTCGGGCCATTGAAAATCTATTGAATTTCTGTCCATAATATTATATAGTGCGCACGTTGGCGTCGCACACGTAAAGCACGTAAAGTTGTTCCCGCAACTAAACTCTGTTCGGTCGCGTCGGATTGCCATCAGACTATAAGAATGAAAGAGTATTTACAAGTTTTAAGCTAATATGTTATTTATTATTTATTATTTTTTATTTATTATTTCTTTGTCCAGAGGGTGGATCTACCAGTTATCTGTCCGATAGCTGGTTGGAATTACTACGGGTACGCGACCCCGGACTGCTCTAGCTACTAGTGTCACATTCCTGTATCTTCCGTGATCACAGTATCCTCCCCCCTCTCCTTGATACGTTGTTTCCCAAAATTATCCCAGCGTCACGCCAAAGAAGAAGGAAAACTAATATTAAACCCGGAGCGGTGCCTCCGTTTAGGCGTAAGCCAGTCACCTGCGGCCAAACCAGCACCACACATATTGACTCGTCATTCCTGCGGATCCTGCTGGGGAGGAGGAGAGGGTGGCATGGGTACTGGGCAAGCCCGTGTTGCCATAAAGTCGCCTGCCCAGGCGTAGCAGCATCCACGGAGAGGACACTTCGCTCACCTGTCTTGCAGGTGGAAAACAACACGGAGAGTGGCTTGCTTAAATCATCTGACAAAGATGCAGAGGCCTATATATATATATTTCTTTCGATTGATTGATTTTAATATTGTACTATATATTAAACAAATATCAGAAAAGTAATTTAAGTATATAATCAAAGTGAGTACATGTATATAGTGTACGGTGTACGTTAATTTCTTTTTTGATGGTTAAATTGTTTCTAATTCTTCATTTTTAAAGTTTTGATTTTGTCTTTATTTGATAGATGTTTAATATTTATCTTCTTTGTTTATTCAAATTGATTTGAAAATTAAATTATTTATGCTCTATTACAGGCTTTTAGATAGACATATAAGCTAATCGTATTATATATTTTGTGTTTTTAAAACATAATATTAAAAACAAAACACTGTACTTTTTAGTTGTTCATAGTTTATTTAATTTACGTTTATCGTAATAACATGCTTGTTTGTTGTTACTATTGTTAACTTATAAAATATGAATTCATAATATAAGTACATAATATCTTGTATACAGGCATAAGCAGGCCACTGCTGCTGGTGTACCGCTTAGGCCTCGGCTAATGGCATGTGACAGCGGTGATAGATCGGCCTCCCGCCCCCCTAGCTCAGGGGTCTCAGAATTAGCTGCTTTGAGATGAGACAGGATTTCGGTATGAAAGCCCAAGTTGATGAAATTTACGCTCAGAGATATATTACGAGTATATGTATATTTAAAAAAAAAAACTTGTAAATTGATATGTTACGAAAACATTACTTTGTATTTTTGTTACTGGAGCCGAGGTGGCCCAGTGGCTAAAATACGTGAATCTTATGCGAAGACTGCGGATTCAAGGTTATAGGCATTTGTAAGAAAACTGTTAAAAAAACATTTTTACGACAGCTATCCATTCTTTCAATAAGTTGCAGTTGTTTTTTGTTAAAATGTTTCATTTGCCCGTCTTTCTTTATTTAATAAAGAAAAGGTAGTCAACGTGTAAATGACTGGAAATAATTGAAGGATAGTTAACATTCTTACACGCTTTACACGACGTCGTTCGTGTAATACATCTACCTTGTATGTATGTACACCTTCACAATGTTATAATCTTTAATGCTATCTACGCCTTACAAATTCGTATATAACAGTTTATCGTATTATACAAACAGAACATGAAATCAACGCTTGTCACGTAAATATTCATAATTTAAAGCGGGTGAAACTGCGAAGCGCAACTATTTACAAAATAATATTATATTATATACTAAAACCTTCTCCGAAACGCGTATTCTACAGCAAAACAGGAGTACTTGTTATTGTTGTTTTCCGGTTTGAAGGGTGAGTGAGTCAGTGCAATTACAGGTACAAGGAACATAACATCTTAGTTCCCTAGGTTGGTGGCGCATTGGCGATCTAAGCGATGGTTAACATTTCTTACAATGCCAGAGTCTATAGACGTTGGTGACCATTTACCATCAGGTGGGTCATATGGTGGGCATATATATTAATATATATATTAAAGGTTGGCGAACGATATATTAATATATATATTAAACGCGTTCCATCATCTGTTATAAGTTTTAAGTGTAGTGGTTTAGTAGTTTTTTTTAATTCGGCTTTACAAAAAAAATCGTCTCATTTATTAGTCCATATATATGCTTTAAAATTTCAATATATATTATTTATTTTTCAACAACAGTAGCATAAAACACAAATCACAATATCATCAAATCAATATTCATATTGTTTTTCCGTTTCCTATTATATACAATAATGTTTTATAGTTAAACTAGGTTTATCAGACTTCAATCAGTTCCAGTACTCGCATGTTACTTGTAATTTGTCTTAAATTCCGTGTCGATAGTTATCTCACATAGTTTAACATATAAAACATTTTGTTAAAAGAGACAAAGAGAAAGTTAGAGCAGAGTTAACCCAGTGGTTATAACACGTTTTTAAGAGAACCAAAGAGCTCGCCGAACTCGGGGTGAACATCTTCTACGATAAGATTCGAGCGCTTAGCCCCCCAGATCGAGAAGGTAGCGGGTGCCATGCACAGACGGGTGCTGCCTAATCTCGGGGGACCGAGGGAGGAAATTCGCCGTCTCTATGCCGGTGTCGTACAATCAATGGCACTCTATGGGGCACCCGTTTGGTCTAACAGACTATCGGGCGTCCACCACTGTACGACTAAGATCCAAAGTTCGCAGCGGAGAGTGGCCTTTCGCATTGTGCGGGGATATCGCACGAGGCGACAACCATCCTAGCGCGCTTTCCGCCCTTAGATATTCTGGCGGATATATATGCGAGGGTCTATCAACAGACCCACATCCTCCGTCAGAATAGTGGAAACGCGCCCCCTCCGAGTGCGCTCGAGACGTTGAAGCGGCGGGAACACTGCAGGGCTCTTGCGACGTGGCGCGACCGTCTCTACGAAGAACGGAACGCGCGCAAACACGTCGTTGGAATGATCCTGCCAGCCTTCGAAACCTGGATGAGACGAAAGCGACGAGTCATCAGATCAGTCAGTCGTCGGTGTGACCTTTGACCCCTGAGGAGAGCTCTGCCGAGCCACGAGCGGAGCAAAGCACGGGCGAGGCCGCGGATGCGTTATATCAACACGATCCCGCAGCTTCTCCGATAAGTGCCGATGAGAGCTGGGTACCTTTCTGAAGGTTTTCACTGCGTGAAAAAAAAACAAAGTTACGAAATGAAGCCTGGCCAAGTACCATTCAATTTTCATGTGCGTTCTGCTTATAATCCATCTCGAGCTGGTTAAGGAAGATTTCTAGGTGGATCTCAAGTTCATACGTGACGGATGAAATTCTTCCAAGCAGGCTCATAATTTTACTTTAAACTTTAAGGTCAAAAGTATTTTCGATCGTGAAATTACTATACTATATATATACTAATATTTATTACATGGCTGTTACAATCCCTTAAACATGTTGCAACCACAAGGCCCATAAAGACACAACGATATATTAGGAAATTACTTCCATTAAATTGATATTGTTAATAATAATGAAATAAAGCCCACGCCATGATCGAAAGCGGAAATCAATTGGCGAATAATTTTTCGGCCGCCAAAAACGCCTATGCAAATTATTTTGTATGGTGACCAACAATTCGAACTTTTGTATTAATATAACACTAATTATGACTAAAAGTTTACTATAGCCGCTGGCTTATTTGCATTTAATACAATTACGATGAATAAACGAAAGAATATTTTTATTTAATTCGTTTGACGTGATCGGCTATTCATTACAGATTATATGCAGACATTACATAATCTTAAGTATGAACAAAGTTTTAGAACAATAAAAAAATGACGTGCGAGTAACAAAACTGACCACACTCACACCCAACTTGAACATTAAGTACTTTAAGTTAAATTTATCGTTGAAATTATACTCTCCTTTCTCCCAAAGTCAGGTGTTACCCTGTATCCTTTTCTGTATCACTGAAAACGTGTATGAAATACTTCATTATGATCGAGTAGGCAAGAAAAACAACAGTAACAAATAATCAATGCATTTTCAATACTAATTCGGATTTTATAAAAATATTTTACATTTAATTGTATTATTCGTTGAATTAATGTAAACGTGGTTACCCTTGTAATGTGAGAAGATTGTAATTACCGCATTCGAAAATGTTTCGGCCCCCCTCGAAGGTCTTTCGTGACCAAACGATTGCATAATTAATATTTGTTCTCGCATGTGATCAGACACAATTGATCAAAATTAAAAGGTTACGATTTAAATCAATATAGTTAAATCAAATAAATATTATTAGCCTAGACTTTGAGCAAAGAGTTGCTTTTTTTAATATTATCATTTCTTTTCTCGAGAAAACACCAACTTTTTACTGGCCCAACCTGGAATTGGAACTCTTAAATTTGCATTTAAACTACCACTAGATGAATGAGACGCTTTTTCTGTAGACGTTAAATGCAATAATTTCTTATATGTATATTTAAACATTAATAAATACCTACACACATCCTTTTGGTTTTAAGCCTTGGCAGCAGTGTATAATGTAGGATATAAAGTAGAAATTTGAAACCTTTTCACATCAATGGCATAGAATATTCGAAAAAAATGCATATCAATTTACACTTATATTAGTGATTGTTTTGTTCCGGTTTGAATAGTGAATGAGCCAATGTAACAACAGGCACAAGACATAACATCTTAGTGTCCAAGGTTGGTAGCACATTGGCAATGTAAAGAATAATAAATATTTCTTATAGTACCAAAGTGTATGGGATGTGGTGACTAATTACTATTAGGTGGTCCATACGCCCGTACGGTTATCTATTTCATAAAAAAAACACATATATAATGCACGAGTATGTACGCAAACACAAGCGCACTATTCATTCTATATAGAATTATTTGATTTGATTTGATAGGACGTTTTTGACACAATGTTTCATTCTGTCAAGTGTGCGGGTTTTACTAGCTTAATATTTATTCAAATTCTGACACGTTATTAAGCTTAGTGTATGTATGTGTCTAAACGCATTTAGTAACTTTGATGCAGAGATAAATTAGTGTGCGTTGAGTGAATTTTTTTACATATTCGATAGAGTTGACAATACTGAGAGTTTATATAAATTGAAAACAGCGCCATCTAGTGATAATATTCGGAATTTACTAGATACACATTAGCCACAGCAGTGCTATTCTATAAGAACTCAGTACGTATGTCACTCGTATAATGTTAAAAACGTCCGGCGTTACTTAAAAATAATAGTTTAGCGGATGATTAGATAAACAATGTTATGTCTTCTTCCTTCGAATGTCAAATCAATAATAACAGACAGGGAGAAATCAGTGTTTAACTGTAAGCAAAGTTTATATGTGACTGATTAAAAAAAAATCGTTAAATTTTATGTTCATTAAAGACAATGTCGCATATCACCTTTTGACATATCAGGTTTGTGTTCTGCTGAAGTCGACAAAAATCCTGTTGAAATTGTCTTAAAACTTTCTTAAGTAATTTATAATAAATATCATGATAACGGAGACTTTAAGACACACAAAAAAGTTAAAATTACTGAAATAATAAAACAGTTTATCCCAAGTATTCTACTAGCTACTTTAGATTAAAATTGTTTATCAAACACAAACCTAACGCCTCGCAATCACACGCGGGCGAAGCCGCGGCATTGGAAGGCAGTCATATATATTTTTTTTTTTTATAGAATAGGAAGGCGGACGAGCATATGGGCCACCTGATGGTAAGTGGTCACCAACGCTCTTAGACATTGGCATTGTAAGAAATGTCAACCATCGCTTATAGCCAATGCGCCACCAACCTTGGGAACTAAGATTTTATGTCCCTTGTGCCTGTAATTACACTGGCTCACTCACCCTTCAAACCGGAACACAACAATATCAAGTATTGCTGTTTTGCGGTAGAATATCTGATGAGTGGGTGGTACCTACCCAGACGAGCTTGCACAAAGCCCTACCACCAGTATATAAATTTCTTTGCCCTTATACCACATTTTCGGTGTACCTACACTCAGACCTTTTAATCATGACTAACAACAAACCAGCGAACTTTCAGTAATTATACGAAAATTAAAATTAATTGTATGTAATATGACTTGACTTTAAGCCTGACTTTTATTTTTGTAGCATACTGAGTAACAATATTATATGTCAATATTATTGTAAAAGATTCATTGCCGGAAATTCGACATTACAGAATCTACATTCCTTTTAATATAGTTCTGGATTAATTCACATTAAAGGTTGTAGGATAATTTAGTGTCTAAAATAAAATGTTTTAAAATAACATTTTATTATATATACTACATATAATAGACTGTAGAAAGCCAAATGTCTTTAATTCTTGTCACGGCATATCAACACAAAACAATGCTGAATTGTTGAGGAAAACTCATCCAGGGAAATGATACATTTGGAAATTAAAGTCAAACAATATTGTCATATCTGCTAATCAAAGGAACATATCCAGTTATTAAATAAAGGAAATCCTTGAAATAAATAAAGTTTTTTTTAATCAAAGACATAATTTAACGATCGTGAAATAGATGTCAGAATTCGTAACATAAGGCCTATCACTTCCTATTAATATAATATGGAATAAATTTTATGTTACAACAATTAACGAACATTACTACTAACTATTTATAACTAATTAATGGACAAAGAAGTATATACGCCATACATAGTTTAAGAGATATTTAATTCCTGGTACATGGCAACACATAAAGTGATTAAATGTACAAAAGCCTGTCAAGCCAACCAGGCCCATCCTCCAGTGCAATCGATACACTCTGCTTAAGTAAGCAAGCGGGTTTTTAGTTATTTCCATTTGCTTCTTCTAATATTAGGACTATTTTTAGTTATAGTGACTAGCGCGGTCTCTACACCAAGTGAACTGATTACTGGGGTGCAGGTCAGCCACCACCTCGTAGTGTTTCCTATCCACTGTACATATTTCCCATTAATCGGTCTTAATACTTCTAAATTTCTGATTAAAGAATCATTACATTCGCGTATTGATTGCCTGACAAAAAACAGACATGAGGATTATATACATCTATTTATTTTTGTCAAAAAAATATTTTTATTGATTATTTGACGAGCCTGGAGACGAACGTTTTATTCCTAAGGTGTTATATCATCGTATATTAAATTCGTTAGTTTCATAACCAGAGACGGCAGAACTCTTTATTGGCAAGGAGCCGAAAACGCTAAGCTTTCCATAGAGACATTTCCATTTGAAGTGGAACCCGGGAATTCGTTATTGAGACGACTCTCTTCTCTTCCACTTCGATTTACCGTGGATGACACATCTGAAACGCTGATCTGGTCCTGCAGAGGACGACCATCACAGGGGTTTTCGTGGGTAAAAATCCAACATAACCCAGAAAAAAGTAAATAATAAAGTACAATGAAATTATTGATATAATTAAAAACTCATAACACTCACACAAGTGATTGACGCAAATCAGATAGATATATAAATAAATTCCTACTTATTATTTTTACAAAGATAAAACCGTAATAAGAATCAATAATTAGAACTTTATTAGTAGTTCAAGAAAGATCAGGTCTCAAAACGAAGTCAAGGATCCGAATTCTATATCACTCAAAGACAAAGGTTGTTAACGATTATTGCAATTGTTTAATCCGATATGTAAACTAAACATGACGAAATAGTCACATTCGAAAATAAACCTTATACAATTAACTTTAATTTGAATTTCCAACAAGCTTTACGACATGCTCAATGTAAAATTAAAATTATATCGCTAAGTGAATATAAGCTTTAATAATGTGAATGGAAAGTTGAATTTTGCACGTCGCTTTTCTAACGCTCAAGTATAGTAGGGTTGTCTATACGGCCTTGAAACGCTTATAATTCGATGATTGGTATATTTTACGTCCGCTTATTGTTCCGGATACTTTTTATTTCAGTAATTAGATAACCAACGACCGCAAGCAATAAATCTTGCCTAACTTTTATTATATTGAATTATTTCCTTGACTCAATACTATTTATCATTGCGTATATATTGGCAAAAAATTGCTTGTTAATGAATGTCTAGACTTGACAGTTTTTTATTTGGATTAAAATGAATCGATGGAACATTGAACTAATTCTTTAACTGTATTCTTTTAATAGTTTTTAAATTTCGAATATAAAATTTCGTTTTGCTCGCACTTTGTACATGTAATTAATAATATTTTTAAGCAGTTCGCTTAGTCTAACATATAATATACAAATTCTATAATAGAAGGAATGAACATTTTATTTATACTTCAACGCTAATTTTAAATATTCAGTATATATGTATTTATCTAGGATATAAGTATAGAACATAAACAAATAATCAATTAGTATATAAGCAAAAACATATAAGTATATTTTTAATTTTTAATCAAAAAAATATTTTCACTCTCATTATATAAAGCTGTACATAATATGTACAACTTCTTATATGTGTGTAAATTACATATTTCACTTACATAGTATACATATATCATAAAATATATACAATAGTAGTAATGGATCAATAAAAGCTTACACACACTCAGGGGGCAATATAATTATTTTTACCATATTTATCGAAAAATTATTTTTTCAAAATTGCCGCCACGTAAAAATATTTTTTATAATAAATTTTGACTAAGGAAATCTACTTTCCTATAAAAACAATCTAGATTAATGACCAATTTGACAGACAACTTCGATGTTTTTCTGCAATTTCTCAATACTATGCAGAAATCGCAAATTAGTCTTTTTTTTGCCGGGAAGTCAAATGACTACTCCACCTGATGATAAGTGGTAGTAGAGTCCAAACGAGACGACGGCCAAAACAGTCGGGAAGAATGTTCTGCACTAGCCACCGCCTTGCCGGCCCGCAAGATGCCTCTTCACTCCTCGTTTGAAGGATTTTGACCCGGGTTATAGGGGAACACGTGAGCTGGTAAAGAATCCAGTCTACAGAAAGCAATAGAAATCGGCTTGATGATAACATCAAATGCATTTTGTCTCGCAGATGTTAATCTGTACTAACATTATAAATGTGAAAGTGTGTCTGTCTGTTATGCTTTCAAGGCTAAACAACCGAAGCAATTTTGATTAAATTTGTTACGAAGTTGAACCCAAGAAAGGATATAGGCATCTATTTTAACATCTATCACTTGACCCGTCCCAAAAACGCGAGCGAAGCCACCGGCGAAAACTAGTAATACCTAATGTTTAAAAGGATTGTCAAAATTTTGTAAATGACATTTTTTTACTCGTGTATGTTAAGCAAATATTCTCTGCGAGCGAAGCTGCGACATAGTGCTTGTCTATTATATTAAATAAAAGACAGTGTGTCTGAAGAGCACTAACAACATAACTGGGAACTCAAATAATGTTCTTAAATTTGAGTATTATACATTAGACGCAGATACGATATTTGCCAATCGGCCAGTAATTTGAGTACGTTTTACGAGTAATCATAGAGATGGCCTGACCTCAATCGTCAGTAATCATAGAACAATCACAAGGATTCAAATCAAATCGAATCAAATTCTTTATTCAGGTAGGCTTATAACGGCACTTTAATGTCATGCTCGGCTTGCGCTGGATCGGGATGGTTTCTTTCTGCGAGAGTGTCATGTCGCAGGAGGTCGCGGAAGAACGGAAGGAGAACTCTCCGTCCTTCCGCTGATCCACTCTGCCGAAGAAGACCGGGGAGGAGGCGCCGACGCTATGTCCACTTTCTCTCCCTGCCGTATGCGTCACCACGGCTAGGAGGGTACTCCGTACTGCGGGAACCCCCCTAGGAATAGAGATCCGCTTAGGCGGGCCAACCGTTGGAGCGCCACGGTAGTATACGCAATGACGGAGTGGGTGCCGCTGGTTTAAATGGATTTGACTGCCCTACAGGATCATAGATGACTTCCTAAAATGTAAAAATATTTATATATTATATTATGAACACGCTTATTAATCCAAACAGAGATCATAAAAACGATGTTCACTATTTAATTAAAACAATGCCAACAGTAGTGGCTTGTGTTGATCGCTGACCATCTGTTCGTAAGCATTCCGGTATCTGTAATAAATTAAATATCAATATAAATATGGTTACATAAGTATATGATAAAATTTCAATCTAAAAAGGCGGTCATCGATACAACAATCGCTTGAAACGTCTAAATTATTTTAATAATTAACCATAAATGCAGGATGAGTATTTAATACGTTCAACAAGTCGTGACGATTACACGTCTGCGTGCTTAATTACGACAAATAATTATCGAAGAGGTTATTCGAGTTGCGAACAATTTAACAAAAATAAATAGATATTATAAAACAAAGTCGCCCCGCCACGTCTGCGTCTGTCCGAACGCGATAAACTACGGAAACAACGGAGTGGATCCTCATACGGTTTTCATCAATGGAAGAAATGATTCATGAGGAAGGTTTAGATAAATAATTATAATTAATTAAGGTTTTGCGTAAATTGTCCGGAGACGATGATTGTTGAAAATGTCGGAAAAAAACAAGCTGACTGGGTTTGATGTAGACCTTTATTCTACCCGTTCGAAGCTGGGCGGATCGCTAGTATTGATATATGAAAAGTAATAATAATTCTTTTTCAATTTTGTTCAGTCTTCTCTAATGACTTTCAAAAGCGTACCGACATGACGGAAGATATTTCAGGCCAAAGACTCTGAATTTCCTACATGAGAATTTAAAATCATTAAAACCTAATATTTTATTATTGACATGAGACATTATTTGAACCCAAGATCTTTGAATCAAAAGTCTTTTAAGCGACCGACGTCTTTTAGACCGACGATATAGGGCTAATAGTTATAGTGCATGTAATATAAAACTTGTTATTATATTTCTTTTTCTATATATTTGTTACGAATTTTCTTATATATTAAATTTTCATAATCAAATATATCCGACATATAACAGCTTAATAGTTCACCTAAATAATTGAATAGGAAGGAACCAGTGTTACAATACATTAACAGCCTATGAATGTTCCACTGTTGGGGTAAGGCCTCCTCACCCTTTTTTTTTTTGAGGAGAAGGTTTAGAGCTTATTCCATCACGTTGCTCCAATGCGGGTTGGTGAAATACACATGAGGCAAAATTTCAGTGAAATTAGACACATGAAGATTTCTGAATTTTATTTATTGAAAACTTTGGAGTTTTCAATAAATATAAACGTGTCGGAATAAGCTCTAAGCCTCCTGATGAACGAAATGCTAATTTACAAGGAAATATTTAAAAGTGAAAGTGGCTTCACTTTCCCACTTTATATTATCAGATAGGCCTTCAATGTGACCGCGACATTCGTCGTGCGGCTTACGAACGACTCGATCTAGTTTCGTTGGCCGCTGCGGTTGTCTTTGAGCAATCGTATGATCGTAACTTTATACGAATTAAATAACAAATGAGATGTACCTCAAGACCAAATTAATATAAATATATCATATCAACTATCTCATCATAATTCATATTCGGTTAATTTATCTAAACCAATATTATAAACGCGAAAGTAACTCTGTTCGTCCGTTATGCTTTCACGACTTAACCACTGAATTGAACTTAGCACCATAGTGTGGGCGAAGCTGCGGGCGAAAAGTAATACTAAAAGTAACAGTATAAAACCTTTTTCGAAACGCGCCGCTATTATTAGTATAATAATAATAAAATGTACATTTAATACGACTATTGAAATATTTATTTTAATAGGTAAGCAGACCGGCAAGTGCGCCTGATGTCAAGTGGTTACCCCCATAGACATTGGCATTGTAAAAAATATTAACCATCGTTTACATTACCAATGCGCCACCAACCTTGGGAACTAACTGTAATTACACTGGCTCACACACCTTTCAAACCGGAACACAGCAATACCAAGTACTGCTGTTTTGCGGTAGAATATCTGATGAGTGGATGGTACCTAGCCAGACGAGCTTGTACAAAGCTCTACCACCAGTAAAATACATCGCCACTGCCAACCTTGGGAACTAAGATATTATGTCCCTTGTGCCTGTAGTTACACTGAAACACCCTTCCAATCAGAACACAACAATACTAAATGCATATCTAAGCTATCAAGCTAAGAATATATGATGTGCCTACTAGACTAAGCCGTACCACCAAGTAAGTACTAACTAGTACAAGTAAGCACTACTTTGATTGAAATCTTTCATATACAGTTTTAGTATATATAATAGTGTCTATTATAGTTTACATAAACTTTTTTCCAATAAATAGGGAACTAAACATATCGTCGTCTGGAAAAGAAAATAACCAGACTAGAACTAAAAGAATAATCTATTTATTCCTAACTAATAACATAAATGTGAAGTGTTTGTTTGTTATTCTTTAGTGACTTACTACTTTTTTTATAGAATAGAAAGGCGGACGAGCATATCGGCCACCTAATGGTAAGTGGTCACCAACGCCCATCGACATTGGCATTGTAAGAAATGTTAATCATCGCTTAAATCACCAACCTTGGGAACTAAGGTACTACACTTAACCTCATAATGAAATTTTTCATTTACGTCACGGTTTTTTTTATGTAAGAGGGGTAAATGTACTCACCTGATGAACCTGCAACACCCGAAGGTTTGCAGGTTGTAGAAAAGGGTACATACCATCTGTATCCACCATGTTATATCCAATATATGTTGAAATTACACGTTGTTCATTCGTCATGTACTCGTACTATCCTTTTTTTTCTCGAAGTTTCGACAGAGTTACACATGTCGTGTCGAAGACGAGTCAGTCATTAATTGTTCAGGGTGTGACATCTCACATTAAACTTTCGAAGTGACGTCATTACTTCATATTAGTTATATTTCAAATGTAATGTTGACATAACAGTTACGACAACTCCAAAATTAATTAGATGCTAAACATATATACAAATACATTAAACATATCAGAAACCCAATATATCACGTATCGATACATATTACTAAATCCTATTTCGATTCGGATACTTCTTGGTCAATAAAATTTAAAATAAACTATTTGATTTGGAATATCAATTTTTAAAACACTTACAAAATTTTTGATGTGACCTCCTGACCGATTTCGGCCACGGTGGCAAAATTTACGAAAGAGTAGCCAACTGCGCAGGAGATATTATAGTACACAAACACGGGTCCTCATTCCATCGCTGTCGTAATTCGATGGGATAGCAATCAGACACGACTAAAAAGAGTTCAGGACCAACGGCTTCACGTGCTTTCCGAGGCATGAGAGTGTATACAGTGCTGATACTGAGAATTTCTAGACAGAAAAAACCACATGAAATTTTTATTGTTCCGACCCAGGTATTATATATGGCATATATTTATTCATTGATTTCTTCAATGTCTGCTTATTAATATGTCTGTAATATATAGTGTAACGTCGTTAATAACGTATCTATTTACCGATCAATTGTACTGAACTTACAAAGTCATACATTATGCACTGTTGGATTAACTAATACAAGATTTAAAAAAAACTGTCAAATGATTTGCAGTGCTCTTCTTTAAGAAATCATTTCGTTAATCACCCGTGATCCGTGAAATGTTGACAACCTACTTATGGTGATATAATATTCTGATGCGTGTGTCATTTAAATGTTAAAATTATTATGATCAATGTCACGTGTCACTTACTGACATTTCACGACCGTTATCGGCGTTGAGTTTCGAATTAGTTCTTACAGAATAGCCCTACTGTCAATAGTTTAATTGCCCGTTACGAAGAGTCGTTGAACCAATGATTACTTACTAATTACAATGTTTACAGTTCCAAGGATTAAAAACGTTAAGAAATAGTCCAAGCTGTGCAACTATTCATTGAATATGCAAATTCGATATTACTTATAAATGTCTTTGCCTCCAATAGCATTTATTATTATTTAAGTATTACTAGAGAAAGTAACGTATTACCTGATACCGTTTTACTTTTCAAATAGGAAGGTATACATAAATATAATTTTGTATATTATAAAAATGTCTGTACATAGTTTCAACAAATAAATATATATATTATCAAATCAATTAAATCTCAAGTTACCTTTTTAAATAAATAAATCCGGTGTAGAATTAGTATATTATAATAGACTATTTCATATACAATAAAAAATACTTTCTGTTATTGTGTTAACTGCCTATGATTGTAAACGATGATTCACTTTCTTTCGCCGGTTCTTCTCAGGTGAATATTTCCGAACCGGTGGTAAATTTATGACAATCAGTAACGTTCTATATTGAATAAAGATTTTTGACTTTGACTATAATATAGTTAAAAGAGTTCAGAGTTCTTCTCAGTATCTACAATCATATATCTCATAATCTACATTTCGAAACGGTGATAACTTAACATTTAATACCATGTAAAATGAAGATTCAAAGGATCAAGAGATCCCATTATTTTTTAGTTTTGACTAATTCCAAACGTAATACAACTCATCTCCTCTTAGACATCTTATCTTAGACATATAATTTTTTTTATGTTGTAGGGACGGGCGAGTGAACCACCTGATGTTAAGTGTCACCACGGCCCATAGACATTGGCGATGTCAGAAATAATAACCATTACTAACATCGCCAATGCGCTACAAACCATGGAACGAAGTTGTTAGGTCGCTTGTACCTGTCCTTACACTGGTTTACTCATCTTTCAAACCAAATCGCAACAATTCTTAGTATTCCTGTTTAGCTGTAGAATATTTGATGAGTGGGTAATACATACCCAGACGGGCATGCACAAAGGCCTACCAGGTAATAATTGATAAGAAGCAGCTACCGTCAATACACTAAGCTCTCAATCATCGTAACTTATTATATATATTTTATTAAGTTTACATAAGAACCTTAGTCCTTTGGTTATTCTTACAACGTTACATAACACGAAATTCTTCATATTTGCATAATCAATTTCCTACTTATCAATCATTAAAATACGATACCAATGTTGGCAAGTCACTGGCCTGCACACGCCACTCGAAGACAGACACCCGTTCGGCCGAGTTGTGTTTTAAAATCACGTGACCGTGGCGCGGTGAATTAATTTTTTTTAAATAGTGAGTGCGCTTATTTAAGATGTGGCAAATTTTCGTGAGTATATATTTTTTGTATGATCTTATCTTTGTATTATCTGTTATAGAATTAAATGTTTATGCACTTTATATTTTAATTTCCGTATTCAATTTTGTAGGTAATGTTTATTTCTTAATTTTTTATACCCCACAAATACTACCCCAATTTAATACCAATTTATTTTAATAAAATATTACATTAGTGTTATACATTATTTAAATATATATATAAACGCTTAAACATAACTATCTATAATGAATTCGGCTGTTATTATGTTCATATAAGTTTTGAAAATATAGAAACTTATATACTATTTACTAAGACTGATCTAGATACTACGGTTAAAATTATATGACATATCAAGATACTAAGCTCTAATAAGATATAATTTTAAACCAACATACTTTAGGTAGGTTATTAGAAATATTAAAATACATTATCGTAGGTTTTTTAAGTGCACTTTATCTTATTAAATGTAAACATTAATTTCACCGTCAACATCAACCTAGACCAAGGGTTGCGTTCTTTATGCATTAATTAAACGCACGTTCCTCTGCCACTGGATATCAAAATACAAATCACGAATAAAAACTTTATTTAACTCATTTACATAATGATTTTAATAATATACAATGATATACAATGATATTAAAAATTAAAACAAACTTTAGATGACATTACAAATTTCTTAAAATTATATTTTACTGGTGGCAGAGCTTTGTGCAAGCTCATCTGGGTAGGTACCACCCACTCACACAGAACAGTAGTACTTGGTATTGTTGTGTTCCGGTTTGAAGGGTGAGTGAGCCAGTGTAATTACAGGCACAAGGGACATAACATCTTAGTTCCGAAGGTTGGTGGCGCATTGTTGATGTAAGTGATGGTTAACATTTCTTACAATGCCAATGTCTATGGCCGTTGGTGACCACTTATCATCAGGTGGTCCATATGCTCGTCCGCCTTCCTATTCTATAAAAAAAATATGAAAAATATTATATCTTCAAATTCATAACAAATTATTAAGACCTCTTGTCTTAATAATTCGTAAAATTTTAGTTAAATTTTTATATTAGATTTCTTATTAAAACTGGTTACGATATGTTTATTAACATCAATTATACTGTTAATAGCTAATTTTGTATGTACTTTGATTATATAAGGACAACCTTTGACCACCTCTATCTTTTTAATTTTTCTGCTTGTTTATATTTCGGGCTATGGATTTTTGTTGATAATTTTATTATGACACTGGCTTAGGGGGCTTTTGGCTTAGGCGAATACTAGCTATACGACAGTCCTAAGAGTACCAGCGAGGCCAGCCCGTGCCAGAACGTCTTTTTAATATATAAACTCCGTAGCTTTTCCCAATTTACTTGTGGAAAACTCTCGCGTAACTATATTTACTTTGACAGGGCAGACATCGTTTAATTACATTTTAAAAATCCAGCTTCGCGATGATAAATGCTTTCTCTTTTTGAGCTTTTTTTATAAAAGAAAATATGAATAGTATAAAGAATATATAATTGATATTTTATGTATCGAAATTGCACTGATAATTTCATATTACTTATGAAAAATTAAATAATAAAATAAAAATACAATCATAGTTATGTTAATTTGTGTATGATTTTAATGCTTTCGAAGTTTCGATATACACATTAGTTTTTATGGAAACACCAAATGAAAAAATATGAATATTATATCGATGAAATATATTGAAATAATTAGCTTTATGTTTACTTGTACTTTTATAAAAGTATTTTATTGTTGTGCCCCAAGGTCCAAATTCGAATATAAATATTATTGAAATTTTGATCAAAAGATATATGATTTGGTACGTTCCGATAATTTTTTCTTATTTCCAATATCTTGTATTGGTAACACTATACACATACATAGGCTGGTGGCTTGTCAGAAGCCACCAAACAAAAAAAAATCGGTTGATAAACAGACGAGAAAAGATACTGAGCACCTTAGTTATGAATTTGGCCTATTTATGAAATCTGATTTGTTTTTCAATTATCGTTTGAGCGATACTTTTGTTCTCGATCTATCTACAAATTTATGTCTGTGCTAAGTTTCTCAATTTCCGACTTAGAATATGCTAATGGTAGGTATGGTAGGCAATAAGTGAAGCGTCTTTTTCTGTATTTTACTGTTATTTGTCGAATAATGTTCAAAATATAATTCAATATAAAGATTTTATTTTATTAAAACAATTGTTAGTATTTTTTTTTAATGTTGAACATCCAAATATTTTAGTATTACTTATAAAAAAATAAAACACAGATATGTATTGTTTAACGCCGTTATTATATTTGCTTGTAATATCGATTAAGACTGCGTTTATAAAAAGAAAGTTTTGATTCACACAGTACGTAAGTTATAACAAATATTAACCGGTTCATTTACATAATACGTTTTATGGCTTTAAAATAGGTCGCAAAACGTAAAAATTATTATGTAATACTAATACTAAAAACACCGTATAACTAATATATTTAATGGAGTTTTGTTAATCCAAGAGTAAGATTTAGATCCTCGTTGGTGTATTTATTATTTCATAGTAAGGAAAATTATAAAAATATACGCAAGAATCTTTTTTATTAATTTATTGTTTAGTATAGTAATCTATTCAGGATAAACGGCTTTTGTTGATATCAAATTATAATTGTATAAAAAACTAATATTATATATGAAAAAAAGGAAAAAATAAATATAGTTTATCTATTTTATTAGTTAAAAATGTTTGATAAGTTTTATTTACACTATAAATTGTTATATACTTCTGTAATTTTGTTTTATATTGTGCGTTCTTAGATGCGCCATTTATATTATCTAGGGGTCTCTTATAAATATAAATTTAAGAATAAAAGAAATGCGTAATCAATCAAAATATTTACTAATTAAAAATAAATGTAATATTTAATACACTAGCAACGCAATGCCCTCGTAACTATGAAAAGCAATTTGAACGCTAAGCGTGAAATTATGTTGTATCTATCTAGTGTTCCGTTTTCTGTAATAATATTGAAAGTTAAATATATAAATGTAATAATAACAGCATAAGTACGAATTGTTTGATCAATTATAAAATAAACACACATATTTATATTCTAAGCATGCAAAATAAATATTTTAAAAAAATCGGTCTAAATTACAACGAACTGTATTTCAACGATATACTTATACTTCTAATTATATATAAATATAAAAATATTGGTCGGTTCGTCCTTATTTATGCAATAATAAAGAATTCGATTTACTTGTCTTTTTACGGATAGCTGTCAGAACTTGTTTGGGTGTTTTAGGGATAGCTGTCAGAACTTGACACACTTACTGCGAGAATAATAATGGGGGCAATCTAGGTAGATCCCAATAACCGACATTTGATTCCAAGCCAAATATCCTAAATGCAATAAAAACACATGTTTAAAATTCCCGAACGATTAGCATTCGAAGAATCCTACCATTTAAAGAAACATGACCACTATTAGCATGATACATGAACCAAGAACATGACACGGTTTAATTAACTTCACGTTTCGTCAGTTTCTGGGTTGGATTTTGTAAACAACACCCGGTTCTACCATCCTCATAAGGCAAGACATTTAATGGTCGATGAACCCTGCGTTTATATACATTTGTATAGCAGCAATCGAATATTATAAATTATTGCCTCGTAGTGGTTTAGTAGGTAACTTATAAGGCTTCAGATTTTAAAGACCTAGATTCAAATCATGGTCAAGGCTAGGAATCCTTATTAGGTTTTTCTGTTAAGGAATTATTATTAACAGACTGTTACCAGTGTTAGAAAGTTGACGGTTTACACTCCCGTGACCGTCAGAAAGCACGTAAAACCGTTGGTTCTGCCTTACCTTCGCCACCCGTATCAGATTTCCGGTCCCGCAAATTGTGAGGGTTCGGAAAACTGTGTACTAGCTTTCATAAAAACGCCATCTTTATAATCATTTTATTAAAATGCCATTTTTTAAACTCTTGCATTTTCTCTGCTATTAAAACTATCTAGTAAAAGAAACTCGAAAAAGAAAACGTTTTTGTTATTAAACAAAAACGTTTTATTTGCTAATGGTATTCGTGATTATTTTTCCATGTGTGTGTAATGGTTTTTTAAGAAAATAATATGACCGAAAAAACTACTTATAACGTTATGATGTAAGCTAAAACGCTGCGAACATATTAATACCCTTATTAAAATTCTACTAGGCTTTCTTTAAACTATTACGTAAAATTTTCACCTGCTTCAATGGAGAAACTTTTATAGATACTTGTATTTTTCCATCCATACCCATGATTTGGTAGTAGGCGAGACCTTTATGTAAGCACATCTGGGTAGGTACCACTCACTCATCACACGTTTTGTCGCCAAACAGCAATACTTAGTATTGCCGTGTTTCGGTTTAAAGGGTTAGTAAGCCAGTGTAACTATAGACATAAGGCACGTACATCTTACGTGCATGGTGGCGCATTGATGAATGCAAGAGATAGTTAACATTCTCTAGCCATGACCTATTTGCCAGTATGCATATTTATTTAAAATTTAAAATAACATTACATGTCATATCATAACACGATCAAAATAACCTTTTCTTATGTATGAGAGATTACGATCATTTAATTAAATTATTTCTTCATATCTTTCCAGGTACTAATTTTATCTCTAATAGCAAATGCTGATTCAATAATACCGAGACAATCTCGTCCGTATTCAGCGGCATCTCCAGCTCAAATAAGATTCGCGATAGAAAACAAATATGACGATACAGGACCAGGAGCTAGAGGCCCTGTGTACGCCTACCACACATACAAAACACTAGAGGATGCACTTGTCAGCTACCTCGATGATCCTGATACTAAATTACCCGAAAATGAAAAACAGAAAGCATATGCCATATTGCAAGGGTCAGCGCAAAATGACTACAGACCCCCAATCAGGCAATTACCCAAAACAGTTGAAGAATACACTGGATATAATGAAGCAAATATCAAAGAAGAATCATTGAATCAGTACAACCGTCCCAACCAGCAAGTCTTCTTCCGTGATCCAAGCACCAATTATGGTTATTTGGATCTACGAGGTCTGCAATTAAAAGACGTTCCACCGAAGAAGTTTTTGAATCAAAGATTGAATGATGTGTTCAATTATTACAAAGTGCAAGCCGTGGAAAGCAGTCCGATTAATTTGACCCCTTACGCGAGGAATCCTGAGGTTACAGAAGCTCAAGATCAGTTCGACCCCAACCCTCGCTATAGCTTCTCCTATGGTGTACATGTAAGTGCTTTTTTTTAATATTTTATTTTTAATTGAATTTTCATAGACTTAGCATTCGTTCTTTAATACCATTGTTAAGTACATTGACTGTTTTTTTTTCTTACCACTATTTAAAAACATAGTTACACTCTTTAGGTGCCATTAACTTAACCTAAGCGTATGTATATAATAATACGACACCTCTTTTATTAAGCTGTTATATCAATGTGGCTATACTACCAATAACCTTATTTCTATTGAATCCAATGATTTAAAGAGACATTCTTGTTGTCATTTCCTTGTGTAGTTATCAAAATCTAACATCCCAATTACAGGCCATATTTAAAACGTCAGACAGCTTAGCAATAAAATTTATCACTTTAATCAAATCGCATTGTAAATAATGACTGTTTAGATTGTACCTAGGTTTGTTGTCACAACTTTAACAATTGTGGTACTCGACAATACCCTTACAATTTGGAAGGAATTATGATAACATTTAGTACAACAGAAACAATATAATTATGAGTCATCAGACACGGTGAGTATTATCAACGAGTGAAAGAATACATGATGAGATGATATCTAAACTATTACGTAATTAGTGCGAGCAAGTTTATGAAACGTTGTGCATGCCCATGCAAGCAAAGTCGTGCTTTGCTTGCATGGGCATTTAATAGACAGATAATATCCGAGCAGTAGGACATTTGAATCGGTGGCAAGCACTGCTGAGTTTTCATGTGCTTAAATAGTTTTTACAAATCGTTTCGTCGTCTTCGTAGAACATCGTAAGGATGCTGTTTGTACGCGAACCTGCATGTTTATGAAATTTTGCTAAATGGATGTTACTAACCCGCATTGGAATAACGTGATAGATAGATAATAATAACCTTATTTTCCTTTTTTTATAGATAATTTTTTTTCTTTGGGAACCCATTCTTATAGAAGCTATTTTTAAATATGTTACTGTTTGTAACAGCTGTTTTATGACTTGTAAAATTTATGAGATGAGCATTTTAAAGAATTTTGAGTTATGTTTAACTGTGATGTTAGTAAGTTGCTCACAGAGACATGACTTTATTAAAAATGAATATGAACCAGGTCGAGTTTTCACATCATAAAGTACATTTATTGGTGGTAGAGCTTTGTGCAAGCTCGTCTGGGTAGGTACCACCCACTCATCAGATATTCTACCGCAAAACAGCAGTACTTGGTATTGTTGTGTTCCGGTTTGAAAGGTGAGTAAACCAGTGTAATTACAGGAACAAAAGACATAACATCTTAGTTCCCAAGGTTGGCGGCGCATTGATGATGTAAGCGATAATTAAGTGACCACTTACAATCAGCTCATGGTGGCCCATATGCTCGTCCGAATTACTATTATATATATTCCTATAAAAAATAAAAAACATATCCCCAATTTCACTATATAATCTTTACAAAGTGTCTAATTCAATAATTTAATTGTTATACCAGACCAAACGAAGTCATTTGAAGTTATATCTTAATAAAAACTGTTAAATGGTGGGTGGGTGTTAAAATTGAGCCTTTATTAATAATTCGAATTAAACATGAACACGACTAGGAAGTAAAGGATATTATTTTTTGTCAAATTAATAGATATATTTATCGTGTTTCTACGGACCAACTTTTTTAGTGAAAAAAAAAATTGTCCTCGACATTCCAACCTTTATATCACATTCAAGTGGTAAAAGGTTCCGGGTATCCTGGTTCAATTTCAGTTCTTATAAGCTCTAACAGCAGCTTGTTATCAACTCCAGATCCAACATTTTATTACTATTATACATATTGACTGCCTCGTTGGTCTAGTGGCTAGATGTAAAACCGCAGATCCCGAGATCATGGGTTCAAGCCCCAGGTTAGGCCAATAAAAAGTTTTTGGCCTTGGCGAAACCAGTCAGGAGGATTATAGTGTCTTCTATAAAATAAATAATATATAATATTTGTCACAGCTTAACAATTCTAGATATTATTAAAAGTAGCGTTTAGCTTAAACTTATAATCTTTGATGAAGGCCAAAGCGATTTTGCGTATTAGAATCGATACATATATAAGTAATAATGAACAATACATCAACAATGCAATTTGTTTGTTTAGACAGATACAATAGTCTATTCAGCGCACGCGCCAGAGTGAGACGTAGACATACAAAAGCTTTCTATCGGCTGCAAGTTTTGATATCCTTGAATAATATGATCAGATTTCAAATGAATTAGATACACGATAATACATTCGTTTTGTTTCAGGCTAAAATTTTCTAAATCGATTTTATAATTACGAATGTTAAATTATCAATCAACCCACGTTGGAGTAGCGTTGGTGTAATAATGTTCCAAATCCTTTTCTCCTTACATTTTTAGATTGTTATTATATTGAATAATAAATTATAAAATTAATTAATTTGAATAATAAAATTTATTCAATGATCTCATTTTAATTTGTAGTTTGTTTGTAGTAGTAGTGTAGTTAAAATAAAGACCCTCAGCTTCAACGGTTACAAAAATATAAATATTACTAAATCGCGAATAATATTAACCTCCTTGCTTATTCTTATATTAAAAGGACTGATAATTTTAATCTTCTTAAGAGTAATTATTTAATAGTGAACAGTATGGTCATTAAAAAAACTGGATAAATAATACCCAGGATACAGAGTAATGGCCGGGGATGGAGGGGAGTGAGGAGGAGGATGAGGTGGAGTTCCACTAACAATCTAACGGTAAATTTGATTCAGTTTACTTTAATGAAATGAAATATTTTATTGTACGCGAAATAATAATAGAAAATACATATAGTGTCCCTTACATATTTACACTACAATATTACAATTATTCAGTGGGGGCAAGCGCCTGACCTAGGCCGAGCCTGTGTCTGAGACGCGTCTCTTCCGATGACACCTTAATATTAGAAGAATATTCATTGTCGATATACATTGATAGTAAATAAATAAAACTTTATGTATTTTTCTAATTGTGATGTTATGTTTAGATACCAAAATCGATCGGACATTTAAGATACAAGCGTGTAACACTTTCTATCTTTGGTTGTCATAGTCTGTAGTAACAAACTACGAATAACCATAAAACAATCAACCTTGAACGATTCCTCATTCATATTGACGCCGCAAGGCCGCTGTGAATACGTTGAAGGTGAAAGTTACAATTGAGTTGCCGTAAAGTAAAAGTCAGTGATACGTTTTTTGGGTGAAATGTTTTAATAATAAATGAATTAAATGACGTAACTTTTGTAAGTCTGACTCCGTATGACTCCGTTGCAAAAGTAAAAGTAATAATTAAAGGGATTTTCAAAAACAGAAAACAGTAACAGCCTGTTAATGTAACATTGCTGGCCTAAGGCCTCTACTTTTGAGGAGAAGGTTTGGAGCTTATTCCGCCACGCTGCTCTAATGCAGGTTGGTAAAATACACGTGTGGCAGAATTTCAATAAAATTAGACACATGCAGGTTTCCTCACGATGTTTTCCTTCACCGTCAAGCACAAAAAGAATTATAATCACAATTTAGCACATGAAAATTCAGTGGTGCTTGCCCAGGTTTGAACCCACGATAATCGGTTAAGATTCACGCGTTCTAACCATTAGGCCATCTCAAAAACAGAATTGTTCCAAAAACAGACCAACACAACAGATACTTTGTTGCACATAAATAAATAAAAATCGCTATATGAATTAAGTCTTAATATAAAATATTCATACAAAGATAACATTTTACAAAACACCCTCTTGAAATTACTTTAGGTAGCTGTAGGAAATTAAAACTCACCGCAGAATACGATCATGAAATGTCAGAAAGTGATATGCGACATTGACTTTAATTTAATTATAATCTTAATTGCGTGTATCCTCGCACCAAAACAGCAAGCAATCAAAACCGTTCAAGTTTTCACGAGAAATTTACTGTCGGCTCTTATATAACAGCACTGACTTTTTGTTCTTGAAATAAAAAGTCTTCCAAGTTCTACAAAATAAAACGATGAAGCTATTCAAGGATAAGCAAATTATATAATTCTTTATTCAAATAGGCTCATAAGGACACTTTTGAATTGTCATGGCGCATTATTGAATTAAATGTAAAGCTACCACCGGTTCGAAATGGAGATTCTACCGAGAGGAACCGGCAAGAAACTCAGTAGTTACTCTTTTTATACTTTTAATTACAAAGTCAATCAAATACAATAATATATAAATTATACATACCCAGTTTGGAAATCAACAAATACTAAATCCACGCTTTTTTATCATTTATATAATCTCGTGTTAAGTAATATTTATAAATTTTTGACATGAGATTTAAATTTATTAATAGGCAAAGTTAAAAATAACTGTGGTATCGAATTAAAGATACGAATACCTTGCCCCAAGAAGGATTTATTGAATTTGCAAAGTCGTAAACAGAGAGCCATTCTATTAACAAATTATCAAATTATCGCAATCGAATCGAAGCGTGATCGTTGCCGTTTATCCGATTTCTTATTCTTTAATTTAATTATCGACTATTGGCATAAACTTTGACAATTAAGTTTGTTTTTCACATAACGGTATATGTTAACGTCATATCGATTCGGTTCCGATTAGAATAAATATAGAATAATCAAAGTTAGATCGAAATTGAATCGCGAACGTATCGTAATCATTATAGTTTAGTAGAATTATCCCCTGATAGCTCAAATGCCAAAGCATCGGCAGTTCCGCTGACTTCAAATTTTCATAAACGTAAGGCGATGGTTATCGTTTCACGTGACCTTAAGTTCATTTGCAATACTAAACTAAATTAAACTACTTATAATTAAATTTTCGCAAGCATAAATACGTAATTTACGTATTTTAATCTGTTTCACAAAAATGTTATCTATGGACGAGCTCATAAAACTTTTATTAAGCGTACAAATTATATCTCGACTGTCAAAATCATTCGCATATTTAACGCTTGTTAAGGAACTCGTTACGAGAATTCGACCTTTATTATTCAATTAATATAATAGGATGTTAAATTGTTTTTGTTATATAATACATTTAATATAATATAAAAGATAAAGGATTTTTTAGTCAATATTATGAAACATATAATATATATTGTTTTTAATGGAACTCATTTTTGCATTAATGTAAAAAACTGTAAATTATTTTTTTAATTAAATAAATAATGTACTGAGAATTAATAGATTGCTTTTTGATGTTTTTTTAACCCGTATGTGCTGGGTATTTGCATCACTTCCGCTCTTGGGCTTCATGATGATGTGATTATCCCATGAGATGGACAGCGGTTACCAGGTATAGCTTAAGAATTACCCGATAAATCAAGTTATACAATTACAAAAAATTAAAATAATCTAATTAAAATATTTCACTAAATTGGTTTGACGCAATTTTTATCACCATAAGAAAATATTTGATTGAATTATACACAAACTCTAGTATAAAAACACCTACAAAAATGATTTGTATTAATATATTATATGTACATAAATTAATTTATAAAATAAAATTGCAAAATCTTTTAACATTTAAATTTCCGATTAGAATCTATCCGAATTTTCGATCCAAAGCCTTGAGGCTAGTTGTAACTACTTTAAGTAAATGTAAATATTTATTAAGAAATGTAATATTGTCTTCTAATATAACTTTATAATAAATCAAATTTAAATATATTTTTATTCTATCCATGCGAAGCCGGGTGCTATCCGGGTGCGGGTTTATATCGTAATATCATTCATATTGTTGTTGGTGGTGCTTTGTGCAAGCTCGTCTGGCTAGGTACCACCCACTCATCAGATATTCTACCGCAAAACAGCAGTACTTGGCATTGTTGTGTTCCAGTTTGAAGGGTGAGTGAACCAGTGTAATTACAGGCACAAGGGACATAACATCTTAGTTCCCAAGGTTGGTGGCGCATTGGTGATGTAAGCGATGGTTAACATTTCGTACAATGCCAATGTCTATAGACGTTGGTGACCACTTACCATCAGGTGGCCCATATATTCGTCCGCCTTCCTATTCTTTATTAAAAAAATACTATTGATTTTCGTGGCGCACGTTAGTAAATCTCCTAGTCAGCATGACTTTTTCCAATATCTTCGACAATCATTGTCACATTTCAACCAATTTACACAAAACATTAATATATTATACACCTAAACCCTCCTCATGAATTACGGTGAAAACCGTATGAAAATCCGTTCCGTAGTTTTTGAGTTTATTACGTTCAAACAGACAGACAGACGGACGCGGCGGGGGGACTTTGTGTTATGATAAGTAGTTATTCAAGTAGACGCCACCGAGCACGTTTTAATCTCCATATAACAAGATTATCATTATATTTTATATTCATGACCTAGATACGAGTTAGCGAAAAAATGCAAATACCACTAATCAAGATGACCCCCTATTTTCTAAGCATCTTGTTACAAAATTGTACCAAATAATATCTGGATCAATGTCGGCTCTTACTTCACCATTGCATTACTAACGTCATATTAAAACTATTGTCTTAACAAGGTCGATTTGAAGGAATTTTAATACTATAAAATACATTGCGGGCTATGTACTTATATATAGCTTTGCTTTCTGTTTTTCTGCCGAAATTGCACAGTGGTTAGAACATGTGAATCTCAATCGTAGATAGAAGGTTCAAGCCCAGCCATCACTAAATTTACATGTTTTTTTACTAACTATGTTATATTATTCCAAGACATAATTGACTCGGTACACTTTTTATAAGAACCAGCGATGCTTTTCTGTAAGAACAAACTTCAGTAACCACCCGTGAAATGTTGACAACCGACTTATGGTGATATACTATTTCGATACGTGTTTTCTTGAAATGCTATGATTATAATGGTCAATGTCGCATATCAATTTTTGACATTTTACGACCGTTTTCTGTGGTGAGTTGAGAGTATGTTCTTACATAATATCGCCCTACTGTCTACATATTCTATCGTGGGGAAATTACAAACGTCTACACAATCTTTTCAATAGATCTAGAAGAAAATATTTTTTTATAGAAATTTAAACTGTATCTTAAAAAAATACGCATAATATTGTAAATGCTTAAAAAACTAGCACTTGTCTTTAAAAAATGGCGTTTATTGGAACAACCTTTTTAGAACTAATAAACCAAAATACGAATCAACCAAATTTATAAATCCGTTTTTTGTTTTTAATAAATTATACAAATGTTTGAAGATCTCTTTTTATCTTTAAAAATGACAAAATATTACTTTAACTTATAAGGTAATATTGAATTAATCATCAACTCACCGAAATGCTGCGTAGCCTAGGCGAGTCTTCCCGGTGTGTCGGTCTCGGCATGAACTTGGACAAGACCAAGGTCATGTTCAATAGGCATGTCGTGCCGGGACCGATATACGTCGAGGGGAAACCTCTCGAAGTTGTTAGTGAATATACCTACCTAGGACAGATTATACAAATCGGTAGGAACAACTTCGAGAAGGAAGCCGATCGAAGAATTCGCTTGGGATGGGCAGCATTTGGCAACCTTCGTCAAGTCCTCAAGTCGTCTATACCGCAATGTTTGAAGACGAAAGTCTTCAACCAATGCGTCTTACCTGCCATGACATACGGTGCCGAAACGTGGACACTAACTGCGGGACTAGTCCACAAATTCAAAGTCGCTCAGCGTGCTATGGAGCGAGCTATGCTCGGAGTATCTTTGAAGGATAAGATCAGAAATGAGATTATCCGGAAAAGAACCGGAGTCACCGACATAGCTTGCAAAATTAGCAGGCTGAAGTGGCAGTGGGCTGGTTACGTATGTCGTAGGACCGATGGCCGTTGGAGCAGACGAGTCCTAGAGTGGAGACCGCGAATCGGCAAGCGCAGCGTAGGGCGCCCTCCAGCCAGGTGGACCGACGACCTTAAGAAGGTGGCGGGCACCAACTGGATGCGGAAGGCGGAGGACAGGGAGCTTTGGCGCACCTTGGGAGAGGCCTATGTTCAGCAGTGGACAACGATTGGCTGTTGATTGATTTTTGATTGAATTAATCATCACGATTAAATGAACCGAACACAACACGATATTACATACGCGACCGACCAGTAAATATGAAATACTTCGCAATCGTTCGCACTCCTGTGGATAAAACTGTGTTGTGTAAACACGAGAAGTAATGATAAACTTGTAACAACAATAATTCGAAATGACCATATAATTATTTAATAAATATCCGCAAGTTCTTTTATGTTTTACGTTTAGTAATTAATCAAATTAAAGCGTTTAAAAAAATACATTTATGAATATCCGTTATATGTATATATATAATATTTTAAGAAAAATTTTAAAAGTGCTTCGATGAGTATACCATCTATCTACATTTATCTACATTTTTACTCAGAGAGACACATACATACACGTCGCGGATTAAAATACAAATACAATTGCGAAAGTATCCACAAAGAAGCCAATATTATAAGCCTTCTAAACTTTAAAGTCGTTTAAAATAAACTAATACTTATGATAAGAGTACCTACCGAAAACTCACCCGATACGGATAATATTTTTAATTGTAAAGCACACGGCGCAATGTACATTGCTTAGCAAGAATGTTCATAACAATTTCGCTTATTCACGATCAAGGTAGGAAGAAATACAGTGCGGTCGTTACACAACGCGTATGTTTTACAGTGACTTTTAATAATGCTTTTATAAATTGAGTCTTAGAAGACTTTAATAAGATTCATAATCGTTATTTAAACTGTTCAGTCACTCGGATGTAAAGTGGAACACGATCGGTGAAAATACAATTACGTTATTTATGACGGAAAAAAATATCTTTCTTTTTATTCGACCACAGTAATGCCAGTTTTTGTGTTGTTACCATTCTAGTCTGTACTGCACTCAATTACAATCAATTATATGTATTTATTTATTTACCTATACCACAGATCATATAATGCTATACCTATGCACTATTAATTTTCACTAAGTTATCTAACAATATACCTTACTCATACATAGCTTTGTGACGGATTGTCTTATCAAGATATTGAGTATTAAAATGGTCTCATACCATAGACAAATATTACTTTTTAAAGATTTGATATATTTCTAACACATTCGTAGAAAGTTTACAAATGAATCAAAATAAAATTAAATGTAAGGCTGAAGATCGCTGATATAGATTCTACCGAGAACAAGAAGAAGAAACTAGATACAATTAGTTACTTTGTTCTATCAAATAACTTATATAAGTATATTAATTATTAAATAAAATTAAGTTATTTTATTTATATTGTATATCCTGCATGAAATTCAGTGATTACTAACTCCACTCGTTTTTATCATTTATATGATCTTATAAAAATAGTTTATTTTTTAATATACATTAACACGTTAAAACACTATCGTACGATTGAAAAAATAACAATTAATTTGTAACAACATACTTAATTAATTACTTAAAATAATGATGCCTCTTATTGCATTTCCGTTAAATTATTAAAACCGCTTTATATTTAAAAAATACCAATTTATTATAACACAAAAATATGCATTAAGTATTTAAAAGAATAAAATATATATTATATTTTAAATTTCGAAACGCCCTTGCTTGGAACTTATAATAATATTAATGTGTAATTGCTTAAATTTTTGCACGATAAGCGATGCACGATGCAACCAGTAAAATGTCGTTCAGTTAATTTTTCGCTAACCTTCAAAGTGGATTTTTTATGTTAACAATTTTAAATATCTGTTGTTTATTTTTATTTTTATTGTATTTAGCGAAGGCTAAATACAATAATATACGGCTTAAAACTTAAATATATTTACTAATGTTTTTGGAAATTGTTGTTTTTTTTATATAGAATGGGAAGGCGGACGAGCATACCTGATGGTAAGTAGTCACCAACGCCCATAGACATTGACATTGTAAGAAATGTTAACCATCGCTTACATTATCAATGCGCCACCAACCTTGGGAACTAAGGTTATGTCGTGTACGATTCCGCTTCGATTAGATTGCGCTAAAATGACAATTTGTTAGTAGAATCTACCCCCTGATGTTGTACAATTATTTAAAAATACTTGAGCCTGGTTGAACTTAGTATGTTTTGATTTTGATGGCTATTTCGCATTGCCAATGAACGCGCGAAATTGGATAAGAAGATATCATCATTAAAACTTTAAAGGCCTTACTAACGTGTAATTAGTTAAACAATGCTGTGTCTTCTTCTTTCAAACGACAAACCAATAATGACAGAAAGAGAGTAAGCAGTTAAGTAAAGTTTATAAATATATGTATTATTTAAAATATAACTTACTTTGTATAATTGAATTATAAGTGCAATGTAATTTTATTACCTTCGATGTCAGTATCGACATTCTTTTAGCTTTTAAGTTGTATTATGGTATGTGAGAATTTTCTCACGATATATTTATTTTTATTCGGAGGCTGATAGCTATTTTAATAATTATTACGAAATACATATGTTTATATTAAGATTTACTTATTGAATGGATTAACGAATGCTTGCTCATGTCATATTATTAAACTACATATTTTATGAACTTTGCTAATGAACTTCTGAAATATTCTTCTGTCACAGATTTTTACCCGACATATGCATGTTCACGATGTTTTCGTTTTTTTTTTTTTCCTTTCACGGAAAGAATTATAAACACAATTGTAGCGATTGCCCGAGTTTGAACTCAAAGTGTTTGCTTTGTTTCATGTGTTTCAACCACTCCCGACAATCAATTTAATTGTTTAAATATATATTAATGTATTTAATGTATATGCAGTAAGGGGACCGATCACACTGCCCAAGTAAAAGGATGCCGAATAGAATCTTAACAGAACAAAACTACTCATACTTATTAATTATTATAATTAATTATTTAGACAGAGATAAAGTTTGCTACTTTTTAAATTAAAACATTATTTGTACTTGGATTAGCATTAAAAAACATAATGCTTTAAGTGGTATTCCAATAATTTGCAATACAGTTGCGCAAGATCCTGCAATACGTAAAAATATTAAATACTGCTTGTATTAGAGATTGCGATATAGTCGGTGCAACTGAAAACCAGCGCTTCAGTTTCAATTATTAATGGGTAATGGGAGAAATAATTAATGAATTATACACACACAAAGCACATGAAAAATTAAGTGCTGGCCCGGTTTTGAATCTTCAGTTCAGATTCAAGTTTTCTTACTACGGAGCTTCTTGCCTCTTGGAAATTATATTTTAATAAAAAAATTATTATATTTTCAGGACAAACACACAGGTGACACAAAGTCAGCACACGAGATACGTGACGGCGGCAATGTCCGAGGCTACTACTCGTTCGTCGACGCGGATGGCAAGCAGCGCACCGTGCACTACACAGCCGATGACAAACTTGGCTTCAGAGCTAACGTGCAGCGCACGTAATTTCAGCTCCAGCATATAGAAAAAATACTAAAATATTAAAATTTCAATGATACAAATGAAGAATATTCATTCATCTTCACCATCATTCGACCAGATCATTTCAGTTCACTCTCGGTTCATCTTGGTCATATTGCGGTCCTGTAATTCACTATCAATAACGATCCAGCTGTTCTAGCAATATCGTTCGACCAAACGTTTGCTGGTCTGCCCACCGACAATCCTGTTCTCGACTACCTTTGAGTGAGCTTCGATCTTCCATTCATCCTACTCTATATAATATCGGAGTTAGAATGGGCATTTTTCATCCTAATAGCCTTTACTCATCTTAATGTTACGTCATTGTTACGCCACTGTTAATTAAATTTGAGATATAATTTTGTTTCTTTCTATCGCCATACCTAACATAAAACAACATCGTTTGCTTGGTAATAATAATGAATGTTCCATTAAAAAGTAAAGAGCAAACTGTTTATGACTTCCGTAATTGCTATCGTTCTTTATTTGGTTCTAGTCGTAACTATGATCGTAAATTCGTTGAGAATTCTGTACTTCTAGATTATTCTCTCAAATATGACGTCACGGTTAAAACATTGATCAAGTCAATCAAATTGAACGCATAACTTAATTTGTAGAACGCCTTGAACACCATACCTGAGGTATGCAGCTACAAATCGGTGCTGTTTTTTGTTTATATAATCATATTTAAATATGTTCTATTGTAATTATATAAGTAACGTTGTTATTAAAATTTATTATTTATAATTGTTTATATAAAATATGTCTATGCATATATTCCAAATTGACTTAGTGTTTCAGTTAAAGAGTAAAAACATAACGAATAAATGTACCGACTCTATTATAACGTTATTACCAAGAAACCAAACCATTAAATATAAAAACTTTTTTTGTATTTATATGTAATTTTTTTTGTCTTATATTAAATTTCTTATCCGCTTGCTTATAATCGTTGTATTTTGGTGATACAGTTACATAATGCTTTGTATCCTTTTCATGATAAATTAATGATAGAAAGAGAGAAATCAGTGTGGAACGATGCACTCGCTATACAACGTTTATTATTTAAGTCCGTATATCCAAATTAATTTGGTTAATATTTATTTATTGTTCATTATCCGAGCGTCCGCCCGAGGCTTCACCCGCGTTTCGACGTGTGTAGTTATTAAGTATGTGAAACCAGGCTATTTTATTTCTAATTTCATCCATATCGTCACTCTAGTTTTACATGATTTCACATCAAACAGCCAACCATACTTTTACATTTATCATAGGTTAATAGGATTATATTACAGACATGAGTGTTATATTATTATTAATGTTTCGTTATCACTTACGTGATTTATCGAGAAATACTTCATGAAGACTATGGTTTGTGATATCCTATTCCAATGGTATAAGGAGTTAAGATAAATAAGCAACTTTATTCTTTCTAAATTCGTGAAAAAATGGCGTTTTAAATGTCGATCGAAACTTTGCAATAAAATTAAAGTGATATAAATAGTTAAGTGTAAAAGTTTATATAAATAAACATAATTATATTATCAAAAACTGTTTGTAGTGTATTATACTATATAAAAGCAATAGCTTATCGTATGGTCTATGTAAATCTAAAGTTTGTTTATCTGTACTCTTGCCATTGGAGTATATACATATTATGTAATAATAATAATAATAATAATAATAATAATAATTACATACATATTATGTACAGTACATATTATGTACATAGGGTATATCAAAATCTGGTGCTGACCCCATACCACGAACACAAACAACCAAACATCATTATAATAATCATAAATATATTCTTTCAGCTATTTTAAGTAGCAGAAAAATTAAATATTTATTCCCATTTGTTGTTTTGTATATAATCATTATGATATATAATAATTTTACGGAAATACCAAAACTTTGTTCAAATATTTCCAAAATTTTAAAGCAGTAACTAACAATAAGTAATATTATAATTGTATTGTATTTGTTGTTTGATCATATTGTATATAATTGTAAGAGTATGAAAGATACGTGTTGTGTGTAGTACGCTCAATATCTTATCTTGTAAAATATGATGTAAATAATATATTTAATATGCGTTAATGTTAAGAAAACCTTTGTACTTTCTCAATAAATATTTAAAGTAATATATATATTTTTATTATATATACTAATATTATAAAGAGGTAAAGTTTGTGAGGTATTAGGGGGTAATCTCTGGATCTATTGAACCGATTTTGAAAATGCTTTTACCAATTGAAAACTACATCATTTGCGAGTGTCGTAGGCTATATATTAACCCGAAAAAGTAAAAGACTTTTCCGTGGTAGTCGGATGTCGTGGCCAACGCGACTTTTGGCAGTCAGGAAATAAATCATAGCACTCAGTACTAACCGAACCACAATCATAATTTCATCACAAGTAAAAATGTTTACCGCCCAACGAAGTGGGCGCGGGTCAGCTAGTTTTGAATAAACGAGTGCCTTTTAACTCGTATTTAAGAATGTTATCGTTAATAATATATTAATGCGAAAGTGAGTTTGTTTGTTTGTTACGCTTTCACGTCTTAACTACTCAACCGAGTCGCATGAAATTTTGCACACACGTTGTCAGGAGTACAGAAAAGGACATCGTGTACCTAATATCTTTTCGTTCCCTCTCAAACCTTCCGAACAACAAATAATATTATAGTTACGCGTTTCTATTATTCACCTGAAGCCTAGTCAAAAGCTAACAGAGTTCCTTAACCAATAAATTTATCTTTACGTTATATGTTAGCTATCTCATAAAATTATATAGAAAATCAAGTAAGCTTAAATCAATTTCAAAATGGCAATTTAATTTTTTACCGTATGAAAATATTAAATTACGACGAACGTTAATTTTTTTAACATGATACTTTTGATTAATGAAGCCGATCTTAGAGATATTGACTAAAAGAAAAAAAATGGAATTCTGTTAAATATTTATCCAAGAAGATGGGTTGATGTCCAAATCTTGGGGATACCTGGGATATTCTAAAAAGACAAGTACGATCAGCTCACTTCATTCCGCAATACACCATGAATCTAACTAAACTCTCGACGAAACTCGACGAAAGTACTCTTTGTTTATTAATTGGAAATTTCTGAGAACACAGGCTACTTGAATTATTTTTAATTAAATTCGCTGAAGAAAACAATGAAGTCGCGTCGGTTTATTTTTTAATCGGTATGCCTTTTTTTATTTTCATGCGTGCAATTATAATGGATGTGGGAATAATCTAATAGAAAGCTAGTTTTAGCCTGTAAATAGGTTAATTCACCGCATTTGTGTTTTATGGGTATTAACGGTCGGCGCTCCAAAAATTTTATGCGTACATAAAGCGAAGCGCATCAGCGTAGTGTGTTCATAGTTACCGTTAGATTAGGGGATATACAGATGCGCGGATCACATATGGCTTACGACCTATGTGAACAAGACTATGTATAAACACACCTTTGCGTTTGTCCCCAACCCTGACACAATACATTCTCGTAGAGGGTACTTAGGAAGGTGCTTAACTTAATACGGCGTAAACTCCATGCATATGTAAAACACAGCTCATGGGACACGTTTAGAATATATGCGATTAGTGCAGGTCGTTTTGTCGTACATATATAAAACTATTCAACAGGCTAATCTAGAAAACTCAACAGAAATCATGAAATAAGAAACATGAAACGTGAATAATTTTAACTAATATTAAACTAACGCAAGAATGACACACAGAATGAAAAATAACTACAATCGTAAAACTTTGATTGTAATTCTCCATTATACTACCAATCTTAATAGATACCGACAATAAGTCAACAAGACAAATATATATATTGAGCTTGCGAATAATTTCAAATAAAGCACGATACGCCAAATAATCCGTACTAACATTAATAAATGTGACAAAAACTCCTACAAGAAACAATTAGCAATAAATTCGATGAAGAAAATTATTACGCCTACGCAAAATAATATAGCAATTTACAAGACTTCATAAGTGCATTATATAATAAGAATTTCCGCTTCTTATATTTTAAACAATCTACCTTTCTATTCTGTAAAAACTCACTTCGTATCTCTCGTGAAACGTTGAAAACTGACTTACGTTACGCTATTTTGATGTAATAATTATATCACAAAATCCAGAGGAGGGCAGCTCGCCCCCCCCCCCCCTTAATTTTGTATGCCTATGCACCTACCGTTGTCGATAAGAGTTATGGTAGCACACATGGAATGGCCGAGATCAACATTGAATGAATGCGTATTTATATTTATGTTTGTTCATTTATTTATTAATTTTTCTGACTTAAGTAGTCGGAAAAATTAATAAAGCAAGATCTCCTGCGGGTGTTTCTCCTGAACACCACATATACCTAATGCTTCGTGTAGGTGTTTCGTTTTGTGTGTAGAGCAAAGTAAGCGCGAGAGACACGACTTAAAAAAAATCTGAATTGACCCCACCCGCCTTCACCTGGACCAAAAGCTGGTTACGCCCATGGGTATGATTCTCTGGTTTTTGCGTTTTTCAACATTGGTGGTATGTTACTCTCTGTCAGCTTTACGTTGAGCTGGAGAGAACAATCGCTTAGCAAGTTTTATGGCACAAGTAAGATTCGCGTCGTGTCCATTGTAACTGAGCATCAATCCTTAATCCCCAACGAATGATTCGAATATAAATACCTATACTTAATATCTAATAAAATAAATCTGTATAATAATCGTTTTTACATAATTTTTATCTATATAACATATATGGTATATATTCCATAGCAATAACTATCTATATATTTTTTTTTGTTTTATAGGCGAGGACTCGCAAATGGGACACCTGATGGTTAGTACTAATTAACAAATCGTCTATGTGGAAAAGAGACGTCCAATGAGCAAAACGAGTCAACCTGAAAATTTACAAAACACCTATCGTGAAAATATATGGCAACGATCAAAGTCGCGGTCGAGGAGTTTGCTTAAAAAATAACCGGTTAAAGTTTTTGCTAGCTACCGCGTTGGCCGTCCGATCACTGCGGCTAATGTCGTTAGCTTGACGTGCGCCGTCACACAACAATGGCGCCCGTTCCTTTGTTGTGATATTTATCTCGTTAAACACTTAACCGCTTTTGACACTGACACGGATTTTAATGATAAAATGTTTGGATTTTCAAATGTTGTTATAATATTCTTAATATCAAGTTCATATTTACACTTAAATTTGTTTGAGTCGAACGAACTGTCTAAGAAAATTTTGTACTAAGAGTCTTTACTTAGAGTTTGGACACTTTAAGTAAAAATGGAGCTATCTTTTATTTAAAGTCCAAACTCTACTAAGCTAGGTGTTAACAATTGTAGTGGTCAACTTTTCACGTAATGAAATTTTAAAGTGATGTAGAGACAAAACTTAAATAATTGGTTTATTTTAAGGCTATGACCGAAAACTGCTACTTGCGTAACTGATATTTATCTAATATTTATCAATTAGTAATATATAAATCTTTTATTATTATCATTTGTTGCTCTAATCCGTTTATCGTGAGATTTCGATCGCAGCCGTCAACGTTATCATTATTAATTACGAACTATTTCGTTTTGAAATTGTTGTTATTTTTTTTAATTTAAATTGCTACTATATACGTAATATGTATAACGTCACTATAATATATAATAATAATAATAATGTCCTCCAGCCCGATTTCGGCCACGGCGGCCAATCTCAAGAGAGATTAGCCAACTACGCAGGAGATATTATAGTGCACGAGTGTATGCGCAAACACACTGGTGGTAGGGCTTTGTGCAAGCTCGTCTGGGTAGGTACCACCCACTCATCAGATATTCTACCGCAAAACAGCAATACTTGGTATTGTTGTGTTCCGGTTTGAAGGGTGAGTGAGCCAGTGTAATTACAGACACAAGGGACATAAAATCTTAGTTCCCAAGGTTGGTGGCGCATTGGATATGTAAGCGATGGTTGACATTTCTTACAATGCTAATGTCTAAGAGCGTTGGTGACCACTTACCATCAGGTGGCCATATGCTCGTCCGCCTTCCTATACTATAAAAAAAAAAAAAAAAACACTCTATTCTCTAACTCTCATAATCCGATGGGACGGCAACCCGACACGACCGGAAAGAGTTCAGGCGCAGGACCAACGGCTTTACGTACTTTCCGAGGCACGGGAGCGTACACACTTCCAGACTCCGGGCTGCTACTGAGAATTCTCTGACAGGAAAACCCAGTAACTTTTTATAGACCTGGGAATGAACCTAGGACCTCCGAGTCTGCAGCCTTACATCAAGCCACTAAACCAGCGAGGCTATATACATATAGAATATATAGTACATACATCCTGGAAACTTCTCCAAAAACCCATACGGTTGAGTTTTATATATCAGATAATATATGATAGCGGTAATACTATTAAAAGCCTTTCGATATTTGAATAAACTATTTAATCATTTAATAATATTCGTAAACAAATTATTATATAATATTTGAACTAATTTTAATTCAGAATTACTTCAATGTCATTCTTCAAATTGTTTATTTTAACAAAGATATTATGATATAAAAACTAGAACAGTCTGATATTAAAAGTAAGTTGAAGTAAAGTTGGTCAATGTCCGATGGCTGGGATGTCACTTTTTTAGGAGAATGTTTAAAGTCTATGTCACCAATGCGGGTATTTTAAACACGCTATCCATTCCATTCGACACGTGCAGATTTCCTTACGATGTGTGTATTCAACACTACACTACTACCGCACTTCACTTTAAAAGTTATGGAATAAACATGCCTTTGTCTGTGTTAAATGTGTGACGTAGTTAAAAAAACATTGCACTTAAATTCAGTCATGTTTCTAACTCCAAACATTTGTATAAAAGTTCAGCAACAAGAACATATTAATAAAAGCATTTCTTTTGACAATATGGTGGACAATATCACAGTTGGTGAAATAACAAATTAAGAATAATTTCATAGATATTATAATACAAACAAAAGCTGTCTTAAGTATTGTGGTCATGTGCTTATTTGGACACTGTTAGCGGACAATAGTGTTGTTATATTGTTGTATTTTATTTATCATATTGTTGTAAAGATGGCGTCCCGGTGAGCTGTCAAAACAGCACAACCTGTCGCGCGGATCAACAATGTGCAGCTCTTCTCAAAGTTGATATTGATTCATATAAATCGTAACTAATAAACTTTAAGATGTCAATATAATATTTCGTTGAAATTATTATAATTTTATTACACATTTATATTTAATTACCTGATAAATAAATAAATAGGCTGGTAGGTGTGATGACTTTTTTTTTTTAACTTTTATGTTAATATATGTATTATATTTGATAACATTTAATATGCAATACATTATCATCATATAAACACAAAATTTATATTTTAACGACAGTCAAGATCACTTTACGAATTTATTATATTCATATATAAAAATAAATAGTTCGAAATAACATCACATTTACAATATATGTATAATTTATTTCATGGAATAAATCTCTTCAGACGCGTTTCGTGTTTTTAATGTATATTTCTATTATTTTAATTAAATGTGTATATTAATTCTATATTCTAGGTATTCGCATGTTTATATTTCTAATCAGCATCACAATAGATTAAAATTATTAATGTGATAATAAATATCGAAACCGTTTGAGAAGCGAACATCTGAATCGTTCATTGATTCGGAAAGACCGTTTTTTGCCCATATCCAGCGCCAATGTCAGGTAAGATGTCGCTTCTTATCTCGTGCCTCATGTCGAACGGACGGACAAATGTGCCAGTCAAATCGTCTATATATATAATAAAACTAAATTAAGACTACGCCTGTTAAAGGTAGCAACGGCTTATAAGAGTAATATTACTAAGGAGTTATAATATAAATGCGAACCTTTGTCCGACTGTATGTTCTCGATGGGAGGGAGAGACGCTTTAAAAGATTTGCTTATATAATCATATATAATAATTGTAGCCCCACAGATTTTTCTCTTCATGTAATTTTTCAAGTTTTTCTTTTGATGTTGCGCTCCCGTTAATGCCCCACTATTATCGAGTAGAAGCTCTGGACCTTATTCCACCACGCTACTCCAAAACGAGTTGGTGTTTTCCTTCCGTTTGTTTTGCTTCACTGCCGAGCACGAGATGAGTTATAAGAACAAATTAGCCCACAATGTTTAATTAAGTCTACTAACCACTATGCCTCAGCACTATGTATAGACATGGATATTCACTCTGTAAAATATATTAAACATATCTGACAACGCTAATGCGCCACCAATAGGGATCTAAGATATTATGTGCCTTGTTACTTTTTTTTACAGAATAGGTAGCCGGACGAGCATATGGGCCACCTGATGGTAAGTGGTCATCAACGCCCATAGACATTGGCATTGTAAGAAATGTTAACCATCGCTTACATCGCCAAAGCGCCACTAACCTTGGGAACTAAGATGTTATGTCCCTTGTGCCTGTAGTTACTTACTCATACATCCTTCAAACCGAAACACAATAATAGTAAGTATTGCTGTTTTGCGGTAGAACTTCTGATCAGTAAGTGATACTTACCCAGACGGGTTTGCACAGCCCTAACACCAAGTGAATATGCTTGTAAAAATTATTAAATATATACAAATATTTAATGATTTTCTGTCTTGTCTATGTACTTAATATAAAATACACATATAAATTTATCATATTCTACATAATTTTAATTTTCTAACCCAAAGACTAGACTATTCGAAATATTAAAAAGTATTTACGCTTAAAGCCGTTGAAATAGCATAGCAGGAATAGCAGATAACAGTGTTAAAATACTGACAAGGCAGGAAATTGCCCGCGAGCCTTGAGTTCACGCACAACTTCCACTCTAGGCATTACATTTGACAGTTTAGACGTACACTTCTTGGCCACAGGTTGCATAATTAATTAAAACTAGGCAAATATATAATATATATATTTATTTAGGGAAGCTGACGGGCAACGGGGCCACCTGATAGCAAGTGGTCACCATCGCTCATAGACATTGGGGCTGTAAGAAATATTCATCATACCTTATATAACCAATGCTATTGAAGAACTTCAAAGTCAAAAATCTTTTTTTTTAATATAGAAGCGTTACACGTACGTATTTTATTTTACTTATTTATATATATATATATATATATATATATATATATATATATATATATATATATATAATATTATACCTCAAGCCTAAGAAGAGCGAAAAAAACTCCGCGGGTTTTTTTTATATATCTTATATTTTTCAATCATAGACAAATTACACAACAGCAGAATAACATTTTTTTTTATTTGAAATAACCAGGGGGTGATCGTTTAATTCCCAAGGTGTGCAATCATCTAAAAAGTCATTGGTTGTGTAATATCCTTAAACACACAAGTATTCCTTAACGTTCTTTTAAATGTAAGAATTGAATTATTATTTTTTGGTTAACACAATACTAAGTATAACCGTTTGGCTGTTGAATATCTAAGAGTGGGTGGTACCTGCCCAAAAAGGTTTGCACAAAACCCTAGTGCCCCACTAAGCTACATTAAAATTGCTAGTAACCCGCAAATATCCATATTGTCTTAAAAACAGTCAGTCATTTTATAATCACGGATAGACCCTGCAATTTTATTTATTAGTTTATTATTTAATTATTGCTTAATAGTCTTACGGGTCGCCTTTTTGAGTTTCATTTTTGTATTACATATTAATCTATTTTAAAGTTTAACCTTCTCCTCAAAAAGGGAGAGGAGGCCTTAGCCCAGCAGTGGGACATTTACACGCTGTTACTGACTGATTACTGAAGGTTTAATTGTTATTATTAATTAAATTAAATATATATTTATATATATTATATCATATATAATTATTATATTAATTAATTTGACGCGTTTGCCTTTTTGTAATAGAAATTTTGCCTTCCGCTAAGGGCATCTCCCTTGATGACGATGCCTATTGATGACGATGATAAATATCTTGAACCTGAAGAGAGTCATTGTCTATTCTCTCACTCTCATATACTATTAGACGTCTAACCGACACGACCGGAAAGAGTTTAGACGCAGGACCATCGGCTTTACGTGCTTTTGGAAGTGTACACACTTTCAACGTCCAGGCGCCGGGGCCCGGGCTGAATACTAAGAATGTTCGACAGACAAACCCAACAACTTTTTATCGGCCCGATTGGAGTTTGACCCAAGCACCACAGGTTCTGCGGCGTTATCTATCCACTAGACCAACGAAGTAGTCAAATGAAGATTAATTAAAAGTCGTATGTATACTAATTTGATTACTAAGATATGTTGACGGGCCGATTGGCAGATACTTGCCTTTCATGCCGAAGGTTGTGGGTTCGATTCCTACCCAGGACAGACATTTGTGTGCATGAACAAGTCTGTTTGTCCTGAGTCTGGGTGTAATTATCTATATAAGTATGTATTTACAAAAGAAAAGTAGTATATGTAGTATATCAGTTGTCTGGTTCCCATAGTACAAGCTCTGCTTAGTTTGGGATCAGATGGCTGTGTGTGAATAATGTCTCAGGATATATTTTTTAATATCTATTATAAATATTTATTATTAAATGTATGTAAATATATGTATCTGAGATATGTATGTTAATATATATAATTAGAATCTATATATTTATTCTACTAAATCCGTTTGCCTGTCTTAAACAAATGTTCGACCGCCAACCGTCAGCGCGTAGCCAATTCAATATAATCCTTTCGGAACATATTATCATCTTAATATTGGCAATACGGAACACGTTTATCAACTCTTTATAATGAGTTTAGAGTTCAAAATCGAATGATAGCAAATATCACACGTCCACACCCTTTGTCAATTATACCTGTCCCTCAAATATCTGTATTCCTAAGGGAATACGCATTCCTGTGCAGAATTTTGTATATCTCATTTATCAACGAGATATGTGCTGTCGAAATAAAAATGACGTTTAGTTTTTTTATCAAATAAAAAATTGGGAGATTTTTGGCCTAGTGGCAACCAGCCTCTTTCAATGATTGTCGTGGGTACGATTCTGCTTAGAACAGGTATTTTTTGTAGTTGCTTGTCTGTTCATGTTGCTTCCGCTTCTTCTTCGTTATATAATGGATACTTCATTTATTTATTTAAGGCTTTTGAATCGAGTCACTTAATAAGATACTCTAAAATTTTAATATCAAAGCTCAGTTTGGAACGTAGGTTCTACCGAGTTGAACCGACAAGAATTTTACCAGTTACTCTTTTAATAATCAAATCAATTAATTATTATACCAACTAACTGATAACGCTTATAAGATTATCTGTGATTATCTGTGAAGATCGTGTTTTCTTAGTCTTAGACTCAAATAGCAGTCATGAAAAAATTGCCTAAATATTTCTTTTGTCTAATCGTAAGTAGTAAAAGCTGTGATTGCTAACCCTTCATTGATAGTCGTCAAAATATTCGTTATGCATAAAAAAATTTTTACACTTACCCTTTTAAGATTTATTTGTGGGTTTTATAATAATTTATATAATTACATTACAACTTAAGAAGTCGACCCAGTGGATAAAATACGGGGATCTGAACCAATGATCGCGGGTTCAAAACGGAACAAGCACGTGCTCGATAGGAAAAGCATACCTTTATATGTATGTTATGTGGTGGAACTTAGGGCCCAGGCGTGGGATATTAACTCGCCATTATTTATTATTAGGTCCTTACATATGAAATTAGCGTTTTCTCGTACCGACCACTTTGATCTGAAATATCACCTCTTTGGTTAAGAATTCCAAATTCAAATTTATAAAATAATTTAGCTGGTACATTTGAGTTTTGAAAACAGTCATTCATTTGTTTTTTCATTATTTTTGTCCTTGGCGTTGCTTATTACCGCACAATGGAAAACATGAAATATCGGTATATTTAAGAGTACGAGTTCTACCGTGGCACCAGTGCTGCAGAAACAGCTCGAAGGATTAATGATGTGTACGGCGCTGATGTCGCAAAAGAAAGCATGGTATGTTTTTGGTTTCAACGTTATCGTTCTGGAAATTTCGACCTTCAGAACCAACCCCGTGGACGACCGGAGACCAAAGTGGAGAATGAAGAATTAAAGGCTATTGTGGAAGCGGATCCATCACAAAGCACTTCAGAGATAGCTGCAGGTTTCGGGGTAAGTGATAAAAATATATTAATATAATCAAAGTAAAAAAACTTAAACGATGGGTACCTCATGAATTGAGTGAATCGAACTTGCAAACACGCGTCGACTGCTGTGTTACTTTGTTCAACCGACACAATAATTTAAAAGGAATTTTAAATCGAATCATTACTTTGATGAAAAGTGGATACTGTACGATAATCGGAAGCGCTCGTCGCAATGGCTGAACCCTGGAGACCCCGCCAAATCCTGCCCTAAACGAAAATGGACTCAGAAAAAGTTACTTATGAATGTTTGGTGGACTAGCGTCGGTGGCGTTCACTACAGCTTTCTAAAATCTGGCCAAACGATTACGGCAGATATCTTTTGTCAGCAACTGCAAACCATGAAGGAAGAACTAGCTGTTAAACAACCAAGATTGGTCAATCGCTCTAGGCCACAGCTGCTTCTCGACAATGCAAGACCACACCTGCACAACAAACAACTACTCAGTTAGATGAGCTACAATTAGAATGTCTGTGACATCCACCGTACTCTCGGACCTTGCTCCAACAGATTACCATTTTTTCCGGAATTTGGGCAACTTCTTACAAGGAAAAATATTCAACTCCGATGCAGCAGTCCAAACCGCCTTCAAAGAGTTTATTGATTCTTGCCCCCATGGTTTTTTTAGTAAAGGGATCAATGAACTACCTATGATATGGCAAAAGTGCATAGATAACAACGGTGCATACTTTGATTAATTAAATATATTTTACAAAAAAAATTTACTTTATTTTCATCCCGTACAAAACGCCGATTTCATATGTAAGGACCAAATATTTATTAGAATTAAAGAGACGAATAGATAAAAATATACCTAGCTAAACGTTCTATGTGCCAATTCGCGAGGAATGCTTACTTCCACCAATGATAATATTTAAGTTGCTTCTAACACAACATTACAATTTTATCTCTACCTTATCAGTATATTACGTAGGCAAAAAACCTTCTCTCGGCTGTAGTTAGTGCTTATATTTTTTTTAAAATAACAAAAATCTTTTATTTATATAAAAAATAATATCCAAATTTTTAGATCCGTTTTCGAGACTCGCAATATAGATAGATAAGAATCGCTCATTTAATATTATAATGTTTGTACATAAAAAGCATGTTTGGAGATTAATAGACATCCACACCGTTTGACCGATCACCATGAACATTAGCACGTATATTTATATTTTCATGATAAGGTGTTTATGTCATTTTGTCATAACTTACTGCCTTGTGGCGCTGCAGCATATTAAGTTATATTAGGTTCAATCAACCTAATATAACTTGATATGATTAAACTTAAAATAATTAACCAAAATAGACATTGATAATAGCAAAACATTTACGATTATAAATATGTGAAACAAACAATAAATATCGGTTGACGTCAAGTTATTTCGAATCGAGTCTTTTACGTCTCGCACTAAGATTTTTTGTAAAGAGATTTGATACTTTAAGCGCGTGTCTGCGGCGCGCTTCGATGCTTACAACATCAATACACGAAAACTCGTAAACGAGCCGTATTGGATTACAACACAAAAACACTGCACTAATCCCGATCCTAAGCGCCCTTCGACTGGTTCCGTAATATTTACTATATTTATATTATATGCTTCAAAGCCGACAGTACTTCCTTCGAACGGATAAAAATCATACAAACATACCCCTCCTATTTCCCCTATTAAAGTTATAATTTGCAAAAATTCCTTCTGAGAGAATGCTTACATTGGAAAATAAACCTATATGTCAAATTTCAGCTATTGCTTTTCAGCAGCATGAATTAGTCACAGTCAAAACTGCTGAGCTGGAGTCAATAATATACATATACTAAAATGGCCGTCGGATATTAATTATACAGCTTTAACGCGAAACCAATAGCCGAGCTAATCAATTAAGCCACGACATTAAGTCAGTTGAATGAAAAATGCAACGTAATTTACACGTATGCTTATAAACAACTCTTCTTTTTTGTACTAGAAATCGTTCTATTTTAATGAATTGGCTTGAGAAAAATCCAATGTAGTGGATTGTCTCTATTTAGACAAACCCAATATTGGATTGGCTTAGTGTATTGGCTCTGCTGTTGGCTTCGTGTACATGAACCGGTAAAGTGTAATTTATTTGAGTGCATGAACCGGTAAAGTGTAATTTATTAGTCAATTGTGATTAATTATGATTACAAGAAATGCTCGTTTCGTAGAAATATTGCTTGACGTTTACGATAATTCCCAATTTCCTAAATGTCGTAGTGTGAAGTAATATCATAGAACCTTATTAAACAATGTATCTAACGCTAATATATATAATTTTATTACAAAAAATAACAGATCATACAAACCAAATAATAAAATAAAAACATTACAATGAAATGAACCGAATAATAAAAATTAAACAAAACTTATCTCTTTATATAACTCTTTTTATTTATTATATAATTACTCCATCACTTTAAATATCTCTAATATTAAATTGATGTATTCAGGTTATCGTAACTAGTTCCTGAGATGAGAACTCTCAAACATACTTTCCAACTATATAATATGATGACATTTTGACAACATTATTGTACCCTAGAACTAACCTGCCTTAACCGTCTTTGAAGTCAAATTAACGCTTAGAACCGTTCGCCCGATTAATTATATTCGATGTTAATTTACAATATTTAAAAATATTTGACTAATGGAAAATTATAACCATGCTATATATGGAATTAATATTGCGTCTAGTTTGTTACGATACAGCTTGCACCGAGCTGTAGAAGTTACAAAATTGTATTGGTTTCATTCATTCAAATACTAAATTACAAGCAATTCACCATATTTATAATTAATCTTTCTCCAAACTGTGCAGCGTCCTCTGTTATAAGTTTTCTGTAGAACTATTTTCAGGTACTAAAAATAAAAACGTCTCCTTATCGATTATTATAGATTTGTTATGTTGAAAGAGAATATAGGACAATAGAAACAGATAAAATTCGCATGTGCGCTGTTTTTTTATAAACGCACTTTAAAAAAAGCGGCATGAAGATCTTTTTAAGAACAGCCTATGTGGGCTATGCGCACTTTACGTGCGCAACTAAAGATTTACATTGTATTTCGCGGCGCGGGATTTTTACACTACCAACATCCTAGTGCCTGATATTGAGAATTCTTATGAAACTTAGAACATTCGCTCGTAAAGTTAGCCATTATCCGAACGGGGTCACACAATAGAACAACAGGGATAAAAAAAAGGTATGTACATACATAGCGTTACAGAAAACCAATAACTCTCATCAGAATATTTATTGAATATATTAGAAACATTTCACATCAATGAGTCAAATAAAAAAATGTTTGCATGTTATTCTTTTACTCTGAAATTATTATCGACGTACATACGTACCAACTATTATATTAATTAACAAGCTTGGGTTCGCAGCTCCGTACCATACTAAATTTAAATATATATTTAAGTAGACTCTAATAAGCACTTTTAATATAATTTCACAAAACTCCATCGGCTTATAATGAAAACTTTATAAAAAAATACGGCAAATAAAACTCAGTTACTCTCAACATCAAATGAATTACAGAGTCAACAATTACAAATTAACAAGGGCGTAACAAACGCGAATCTAAAACCACCCTTTTTTAAAACCCTAAACACCAGGTTTGTTAGAAAGCTCACAGCTATCTCAACAACAAAATCAATAAAAAATTGTACCCCATGAATCTTAATAAAAGACTGGTTACGACTGCTCGATACGTGCAATGTCATTTTACTAAATATGTTTTCAAAATATCATACACTAGTATCTTTTAGAGTAAAAACGTACAGACAACAGGTTATAGGTCTTCTATATTTATAAATGCAACGTAAGACTGCCACGCCAAACGCTCATAACTCCAATCTTGATAAATCTTTGACATTGCACGGTTTTTACAACCCTTTTTTTATTATTCGAACCGGAAAATATCTTATTCTTATTTGTTTATCTCTGCGCTTGTCAACTGCCTCCATCACTACATAATTAGAAAGACAAGATGATTTTTTTCATATTAATTGATCAAGCGTCGCGCGTTTTTAACGTCGTATTTCAAACTTTAATTTCATATAAATAAAATTGTAAATAGATTGTGTGTTATGTCGATTCTGTCTGGGCTGTCTTATGAACCTTTTTTTAAATATAACATTTCGGTGACACTGCCATTTTATGAGTAACCCCGATAACAGTTCGTTGTTATTTTTAAGGATACGTATCTTTTAATTACTTTTATATAAATAAACAAGAAATATAATTTTAAAAGCTAAACTTTTGATATAAAAAAAGGTATCTAGTCTAAGAGTAATTTGAAATACTTTATTTTACACAAATAAAATAACGTAAGTGGTGTAAAATGGGCAAACGTATTGAAATCTTAATTTGTTAACTGCTGAAAGTTTAATGTCTAGCTTACGAGGCTGTGTATCCCGAGATTTTCGATTCAAATCCTAATGGCCTACTAAGTTTTCATGTAGTTTATTGGTGTTTATATAGCCCGTTATACATCCGAGCCGCGAAAACCCGCGAAAGCCGTAAAACGGAAGTGTACAGCCTATTCTATCTGCAAGAGGAGTAAAGACAAATAAACAACTTTGACATGGAGTTAATGTGATATCATTGGTCGAGATCTTGAATAATCTATGTTTTGTTTGCGATGAGTCTCTCGGACATCGTCTGAGCTGTTACTGATACTTTGAAAGTACAATTAACTAATATTACTAGATAACTGGGATAATGTTCAAAATTATATATTAATCAAGAACTATTCATAGTTATATAGAAGAGGTATTAGTAGATCGCTTGGAATATTTAAATCTATGGTTTGTTTCTCGTTACTTTTTTATAATAGGCAATCTAAATTCTATTGGAGTATAGATGGTTTCAAGGATTTGAATATGCTCTCCGCAGCGTTCCCTGTATGAAACAGGTCGGTTTATAGTAAAAGAAGCGTTCCGAGTGTAGAGGGCCGATTCATGGGCGAACGTCTGTGTCTGTGTATAAAACTTAGCAGCACGTGAAAAATAACTGAAATCCAATAAGCAGGAAAGATACACGAACATTGCTTAACGAGTGATTAGTTGAACAATGCTGTGTATTCTTATTTTAAATATAAAACGCTAAGCAATGTTTGTAATGAAAGCCGTAAATACCTTATTTAAATAATCTTTTGTAAGAACTATTTATTAATAAATACTTGACATTTAAATAAAAAATAAATTAGAGATAACTTAAATAGTAAAAAGAATTACTTAGTTATGTAAAAGCAAAAATGTATTCCTAATTCGCTATCAGTGTAATATCGATGGCAAATCCGACGCTATCAGAACAGGCTGCGGGCGCGAATTGCGGACGGCAGCTAAGCCCGTAATCCCGTAATCCGGACAGACATATCGCTTCAATATTAGATGGCACACGTGACATATTAATACAGGAGTATGTTGATACGACTATTACGAGGCAGCTCAGTGGATAGAACATCTAACTTGATATTAATTTTATTTATTTATTATATATATTTATACACTTATAATAATAAGTAAACAAAAGAACACACAGTTGTAATTGAAACAGAGCAAGTAACTTTTAAATAACAAAGAGAAAGGAGGTTTAATTTTTAACTACATCGCAGTGTGATCACAGATATGATAACTATACTTGATGGTAGAGCTTTTACAAGCTCGTCTGGGTACCACCCACTCATCATTAGCCTACCTCCAAACAGCTATATATAGTAGTGTTGTGTTCCGGTTTGAAGGGTATATAAGCCAGTGTAATAATACCAATGGCATTATTGGCGATAGTGACCACTTACCATCCGATGAACCAATTGACTACCTACCTAAGCCCTAAAAAATCACTCAGCTTAAGTTCGCAACCAAAAAACCACATCAGCCGTTCTAGTTCCACCATAAAGTAATTGATTGTGGACTTATATTTATTGCATTTTATTCAAATCCAGCTTTTGAGTAAACTGAAACTATAGATAGCGGCTAATGGTAATTATAAATCGTTTCAGTGAAAAAGTGCGACAAATAATAGTGCACCCGGCACTCTCTGTTCCTTCACATTCATACTTTGATTGGATGACAATCCGACACAACGAGAATAAGTTGGGGTCGTACTGCTTTACGGGGTACTGGAGTGTAACACTTCCTGGCTACGAGGGCTGATCGGAAACTATCAAACTACAAAAGAGCTGATGATATTCAAGTAGGTGAACTGATTAATTATGGCTAAGAACATTAACTAATATCTCAAAAAATAAAAATTTTATTCAAGCCTCTTTTTAAGCACATAATGCCTTTATTAGGATACTTCGCTCTTTCAATTCATCATCATCATTGATCGATTTTTGCTTATGTATTATTATCTACAAATATATCATTAACTATATACTTACTTAAGTAGGTACTTACCATAACAAAGCCGGGGTGAGCGGAAATAACACAATGGTAATGATTTACTCATGTAAATCTTTATCAAAGATTACAAGTTTTAACCCGAACACCGCTTATTACCACAAACTTGAGAACAGTTTTACGAAGTACGATCAAAACTTACTCCTCAAAAAGAGAGATAGCATTTTTAAAGACAATAGTGGCGGCTTATAAACGTTATTTCGAGGGTAAATAGTAAACAGTGTCTTCTTCTTTCGAAAGTTAAATGGAATAATGACAGAAAGAGAGAAATCAGTGTTTAACTAATTTTAATAGTTGCTTTGTAACGTTTATAAGTAGAACGATAATTTTTAATTGGTGTTTCATAAGAATATATAATCATTATCATAAAATAACTTGATTTTATTAAACGTAAATATCTTGGACCTACATACAATCGATTACATCCATTTGTTTCTATTTATTTTATTTATTCATTTCATTAAGATTCTCCATAATTACGCTAATACAACATTAAAGAAAAAATCAAAAACAACTTATAGCTTAAGACTAGATACATTGCCTATTAAGAAAAATACCTCATGGAATGAAAAAGGAGATATTGCATACATTATAACGTTAACATTAACATGTTTTAACATATTATGAAAATTAAGAAGTTAAAGAAGAAAAACATCCTGAGAAAAACTGGGTGTGTCTAATTTCAATGAAAGTCTGCCACATGTGTATTCCACCAACCCGCATTGGAGCAGCGTGGTGGTATAAGCTCCAAATCTTCTCCTCGAAAAGGGAGAGGAGGCCTTTAGCCCAACAGACATTCACAGGTTGTTACGTTACGTTACGTTACAGAAAATAATAATAATAAAGGTAATAAGACATGAGTTTCAAGCTATATAACTATTTACGCAGTTTAAAATCACGAGGCCCTGAATAACGGTAATATTTATATTTTCTATAATCATAATGACATCGTTGTGTCATCATGAGGTTACTATTTAATACATTGTTACAAAAGTTAAGGATAAGCGATAAGGAATTTTGATAAAACACGGTAATACCCACTTATCGCGTTATCACTGATATGATTTCTTTTCGTAAAACGTTAACACTTCGCCCCTGACATCACTCAGATTAACAACATTAACATTTTAATAACAGCTGGGTAAATTATCCCTTTAAGGGGAAATTATTTGTTATGTTATTAGAGTAAAATTATTTAACGATGAGTTTAGTACGAGCTTAATTGTATCAAAACAATAGATTATACTAGATAGTAATGATCGATTGATTGCTAGATATGATTGAAGCCGGTTCTGGTTGAATTTAATATAAGGCCGCAGATCCCGAAGTCCTGGGTTCCAACCCTAGGCCAATAAAAAGGCTTATTACATATTAAGATTAACTGTCGTGGCCGAAATCGGTCAAGAAGATATTACCATCATCATCATCACCACATCTCCAGACAAACAAAATGGAAATCAGAACATAATATTACTAAACTTGCCTGCCGACAAATATAGACATATTTCTGCCACTTTTTATGGATTATTTGATATATTATACTGACTAAGAATTACTATACATAAAATACTTAAATTAAAAATAACTATGATTATAATTTTTATCAAAAGCAAAGTAGCAAATGATAAGCAATTATAATTCGATTGTACTTAAACAAGCTTCTTGGTTTCAACGTCACTGCATATTATTAAAGTTCCCCCGGCGCGTCTGTCTGCCTGTACGGGATAAACTCAAATACTACTTGAAGGAATTTAAATGCGATCAAAAATGGACGGAGTGATTCATAAAGACGATTTAATTGTTTAATTAATTATGGTTATATTTACACAAAAGTAATTTGGCTTATATACGGCGATGATTGTTGAAGATGTCGGAATAAATCATGTCGACTGGCGTGGGCCGCGTCAACCAATATAGTTCCTACCGCTATTCTAGCTGTGTAAAGCGAACGGGTAGCTAATCATTATATAAAAGTCTAGAATGTCTTAATATGTCGATACCATCTAAACTAATTAAAAGGAATTTAGATTCATCCCCTATTCATAAATAACAGTACCCAAGATTACGACACAATTGTTCCAACCAAAAATCATATATGTCTATATTTTATTTATCTTAATGGGCTTAAAATGATATTTTAAACGGGTCGATTAGATTGAAGGGTGGTGAGAAGTGGTTGAAACAATCTAAACTTTAAAAAAACACGAGTAATTGACTGTTCTTAATGTTTGTATTATTGAGGGATAGAATCCATTTCTTTATATCTTTTCATTAATATTATTACCAAATAAAATTTAAAATATGTTATACCATGCAAATATTTTTTGTGCTTTTAATATATATTGATAAATAATATTAGCGTTCAATATTGTATAAATAAGTTTAATTTTTGTTAACAATTTTGGACAACGTTTTACAATTATAGGATACATAGACGTGATTATTTTGGTAATATTTTGTCGATATCAATCGACAAACACATTCCCCCAAATGTAAATTATCAAATACTTTAATTTATCATAACAAAATAAAAGCTATAATCTAGGAAGTCAACACTCGAGTCCGATAAGAAATGATAATGACGGCTACACAGAAATTATATTTGAGTTCGTGATTTTTACAATTTAAAATATCTTATCTCGACCAAAATCTTCAATCTCAAGGGACCTTCTTGTAATTGGATTTAGTAATGCACGGACTTGTTATCCAACTCCAACGCTAAGGAAGGTAATGAGGTATTTGATACTTATCTATAATTACCGCAACTGACTAAATTCTTATAATAAATAAATATATAAACACAACAAATAACATTATTTATATTCTAACCAATATCACACTCATTGTTAAAAATCTAATATTAAAGTTTTAATATGTATGTTAAAAATAATTTAAGCGAATTCAACTCAACCAATGAAACTTATATTACATGCGCTTTTTATAACAATATATTATAGTATTTTTTTATTGTATGGAATTATTACTTAATATCAGTTTACAATGGCTAGTAAATATATGGAAATGGTCCAATAGTGTTCTTAAAGTAATTTCTTGTGTCAAGTTTACGTATCTACAGAATCTTTGATAAGCAACGCATGCAAGTTCGACTCGATACGAGTGACTCAAGTATGTTTGCGTTGAGAGTATGGCTTTTTTTATTTTATGTTAGTTGACGCCTACAACTTTGTTCATCGCATCGTTTTTTAATTTATTTTAGAAAGGCAGAACAACCAACCACTTGATGTTAGGGCTTTATGCAAGTACATCTGGGTACCTCCACTCACACAATTATGTATAGTATTTGCTATACATAATTGTGTTCCGGTTTGAAGGATGAGTAAGACAGTGTAACTACAGGTACATTTCGGACGGTGGTTCGGCCATCGGCCATCAGAACTATTTCATAAAAGAAATCCGATACAGTTGATGATAAGTGGTAACTATGGTACATAGACACTGACAGTGAAAGAAATATAACTGCTGTCATTACCTCCCGACCTCTGTTTTCCCCTCTATATACAATATACCTTCAAATCAAGAGAGAATACACATCTTCTAGACAAACGCGCTCCACCTTAAGCTGTATCAAAACTTTTTATTAGGTGTCATAATAGTTAAGCGCTACCCTTATTAAAAAAAAGTCACAAACCACGGGATAAACTAATGATAAACCATTAGAATTAGTTTCTAATTTAAAGCGTCCATAGCGTAATGGCTTACGGGCCGTCTAGCGATGTAAAATCGCAGATTCGGTCCTGACCCCTTGGGGGATTGTCGTGTTTTGTTACACTGCCAACTTCCAGTCACAGCAATTTCTAAGAATTTCTCGACCTTTTTTATTCCAGCTTAATAAACTAACTATATACCAACGAAGACAGACTCTAATATCACATCGTTTTTAAATGGAGGTTCTCGTCCTCTTTATATAATAAACCTGTATGTGTTTTTACATTTGGGAATAACTGTTTTGACTGAACATTACTTTTTCGTTGGGTTCAGTTTTCTTCCAAGGTGGTGCCATTTTCATAAGTATTGAATATTGTTAAGCTTTTATTTGAAACGTACATAGATCCAATTTTTTTAAGTTGAGTTAATTTTTTTTTAATATGAAATTATTATAATAATAATTGTTTTTACATTGAAATGACACCATAAAATGAAAAAATGATACAGCGATGATAGTTTTTTTTTTCATCATCATAAATATTTTATATAAAGTACCCGATTATATAATTAGTCTGAGGGTATCATGTTTATAACAATAAACGGACTAGTCTTTATTTTGAGCCGCCATACGTTAAACGAGTTAAAACATTACGTCAAATCAATTAGCTCCACTAATTAATCACTCAGCGCTCCGTCACGAGCGTCGGCTGACAGCTCCTGTCACATTGACAGTTGTCACTTTTGACAGTTCAAGGTTAACGATCAAGGGTGAAAGCCTCATTTAACAATTTGATTTAAACGACTCAATATATGGAGATGGACCAATTGATATAATACGCGAATCTTAAGAAACGAATCCTGGCATTCAACTGTGGCTTTTTCTATGTATATAATGATACATTTTAGTTTCTACTAGAATACGTATAATGTAGCATTTGACATTTCTCTTCGGCTTAATATTAAAAACTAAAGATTTATATAATGTAATATTATTTAAAACTGTCCCATTAATGACCTTTCCTAGTTTTTTTTTTTATAAATTTAATGTAGACAGTTAATCAAAATGTGGAATCATTATTAGACTGTGTATTTAGTTGGAAATAAATAACTAACACTGATGTCATTACTTTTGAATCTAGAAATATTATGCATCGTACCTTTTTCAGCTAAACAATCTTCGCAACTGTAACCCATCTTCCTTGACCTCTTAATGATTATTTCACATGACCTTGACTGTAAAAACGGTCAGTGTGCTGCTGATTATGATAAAAAACTAAACTATTTGCCATAGTTGTAATTCTCGGGTTCTTGATAAAAAATAAACGGAACCACCATTGATCCTGGATAATAAATATTTTATAGAAATATCATCCGTTTGTTCCTACTTATTTTTATTATCTGGTAAGGCTTTGTGAAAACCCGTTTGGGTAGATACCACCCATCACTCATCAGATATTCTACCGCTAAATCATTATACTTAATATTGTGGTGTTACGGCTTGAAGGGAGAATGAGCCAATGTAACTTCAGGCTCGAGGAACATAACATCTTAGTTCCAAAGATTGGTGGAGTTTTGGCGATTAAGGAATGGGTAATATTTCTTACATCGTGAAATAAAAAGCTACCTTACATTCATATTAATAATTTAATTAATACCATAATGCAGTGACGATTCAAAAACTTCTAAAAGTCTACTTGAATAAAGTATATTTTGTGTGTGGCTGCTGATTTACTCCAGCTTATCTCAAAAATCACTGAATGGAAGTGACGTTAATAAAATTGGTAATTAATTACATAATCAAACCGTTAGATAAAAAAAAATATCATCCGAATAAATTAATTGGTAAATTAAAAAAACGGCGTGTAAGTAACAAATCGCTCGAAATCTTACGCTGACGTCATCAGACGCTCGAAGTCTCAGTTAGCCCCTTAGCTACCGTGTGCCGAGTGATAAATATTCACACATCATAAACATAATTTATGTAAGAGTAAATAGGCTGTTACGAGCAATGAACTCAATTGTCATTTAATGAGATTAATTAAACGTAAAATTATCACCGGTTCGGAAAGTAATTCAGTAGTACATAATGTAAAAAACAATTATACACTCACCTGCTTACATAATAGATCGGTATGAAATATCAAACAAAAAACTGGATGCCCCCGTAGTTAGCACGCGTGAATATTAAACAACGATCGCGGGTTCACGATTAAAACATATTTATAATATTAAGTACTTATAAAATTAAAATTATACATAAAAACTTACTTATTTATCTGCTGACGGTGAATCACTACAAACGCAAAAAACGTCTCCAAACTGATTTATCTTTATTTAGAAACATAAAAGGTACAATAACAATACTAAATATATACGGTTAGATAATTATTTTCTCAAAAGATTTACATTTAAATCACCTACAGAGAAAATTACAAAACAATTAGCAGAAAAATTTAAATCGAATAGGCGTACATAGTAATACGATGAATTTTACAATAACCTAATAATATCAATACAATTCTGCATTGTATGAATGTTTTGTGATGTGGGTAGTCTAGTGAAAAATATTATGCTTATACAAAGTAATGATAACTAAGGGAGGTAACACATTATATTTATCTGATGTTTTTAAATTGATGTACGATGTATTTATTGTATCGATAGGTAATGTATAATATATAATGTGTGTATTTATTCAGTGTATTTATTGAGAGTCGCAGATTCGATTCAGACCACTTGGGTTGTTATCTTTCACACTCCTAACACAAATTGAACATTTAATTAGAGAAAAAATAAGAATGTTAGCAATTTTTCAAAAATGGGCATTGCGAGTATCATTTTTTATAATGTTTTTTTTTTTTTACGGAATAGGTTGGCGGACGAGCAAATGGGCCACCTGATGGTAAGTGGTCACTAACGCCCATAGGCATTGACATTGTAAGAGATGTTAACCATCGCTTACATCACCAATGCGCCACCAACCCAAGGAATTAAAATGTTATGTCCCTTGTGCCTGTAATTACACTGACTCACTAGCCCTTAAACCGGAACACAACAATACCAAGTTGTGCTGTTTTGCGGTAGAATATCTGATGAGTGGGTGGTAACTACCCAGATGAGCTTGCACAAAGCCCTACCACCAATTTAAATATAAACGTAAGTGTGCATTTCTGTTTCAGGAAAACAACTGTTTACCTATCTATATTCCAACTAAATTGAAACAAAAAAAACCTCTGACGTAACTTATTAATTATTACAAAACAATTTAATCTAGGAGTAGAATCGAGCGGAACACGGTGGCTTTATCTATAACGGCGGCGATTGTTTTGAAGGAATCAATAGATAAATATTTGAACGCCTTATCGCGAGATACGCGGCTTTTTGTGATGGCGTCGTTAAATTGTAAAACTGATCGTGGGAAGAGTGCGGGTGGTAGAGGTTGTATGTACATACATTGTATATACAACTTAATAAACAATAAACGGTACGTTATCTGGAGATGAAATTATTAACGATTAGTTATAACTATAACTAATCGTTATACTAGTTTTGGCTGAAACGGTCCCTTAGGCCGGTGCCTTGTAGGCCTAGGCAGGGTATCCGGGGCTCAGTATTAGCGGGACTTTTTTATTTATCTTCGATCAGAATTTCGTGTCTGTGGTTTTTTGATATGTTTTGATCTTAAATGGTTTTTTTTTTTTTATTAGTATAAAACCAGACTCAAATACATTGACTTTGTCATAACGTACTCAAAAATGCTGATTAATAGACATATGATATAAAACATCAGTTGATGTTTTATATCATATGTCTATTAATCAGCCTCAGATCAAAAAACCACAGACACGAAATTCTAATCGAAGATAAATAAAAAAGTTCCGCTAATACTGAGCCCCGGATACCCTGCCTAGGCCTACAAGGCACCGGCCTAAGGGACCGTTTCAGCCAATACTAGTATAATATTCCTTCTTATACCGCTTCGGAATGAGCTCAAACGTTAATGTGCCCAGGTTTCTTGAATCTCTCAGTCTGGGCCTGCTAATACTGTGTACCAATATAAATAACATACTGACAATGCTAAGGTTTTTTTTAACTACAATAAAATACTAATTAGCAATACAAATTATTGCTACTTGGTACCGCCAAATTTATGTGATTACAGAAAGTCCTACCAATAAATCTTTAAAAGAAAAGAGGATTAACAGGAAATTATGTTTAAAAACCACCACAAGTTGAAGCCGAAAGTATTTTTGTTTCGAGGTTTGAATTCAGAACTTGCAGGGTCTGTCAGCGCTAGCCACTAGACCAACGGAGTTAGTTATACAGATAATAAAATGTACGTGATGTGTCAAACACTTCAAAATTTTACTTATATCAATTATATTTTTAGTAAAAATATATCTAATCACCGATAGCTTAAGATAATACAAACAGATTTTTATTCTAGATATAATTAATAAACTGCGGACACTAAAATACCATCGCAATTTTTTTATATAAGAAATCTGCTTCGCCTCGATTCAAATCCACGATTGGATCAATTAAATTAACAAGAGTCAGTTGGTAGAGCTTAGCAAGAGCAAGCCTGTCTAGTATCTAGGTACGTACCATCCACTCATGATATATAGCAATATTTAGTATTGTTGTGTTACGATATAAACGGTGATCGAGCCAGCGTAACTATATGTGCAAGGAACAATCTTAGTTCCCATGGAATTGTAAATAATGGTTAATATTTCTTGTAGCGCCAATGTACTGTTACCACTGACCATTATTACCGTTTGCCAGTCCGCTTCCGTCTTTGAGAGTGCGAGAATAAGGCGTGAACCTGTTTGTGTGCACACTTGTACACTATAATATTTTTTGCGTAATAATTAGTCTCAGTTGAGAATGGCCACCGTGATCGTTATCGATCATAAGAACATTATCGCCTTATAATATAAAATGGTTTTTTTCTGAAACTCAGAACTTAGCGGTATTTTAAAATGAAATATATATTAAAAATCATTTGTAGCTTCAATCTTTTGCCATAAAAAAAGAAAAAGTTACTAAGCCTACTTCTCCCATGAGAGTTATCCTCAACAGCGTCATCCGTCTTAGTACAAGATAACCGGCTGACTTGTTGTGTCACGGGTTACTTTTCTCTCAGGAATTATATTAAGATATTACTTTAAATATTAAAACCTTTTTTTATCGATAGCAGGAAGATAAAAAAGGAAACGTGCCACCAGGTGGTGACCACAACCTATAGTATTAAAATTTAGGTTTAATTTTCATCGTGGGATATAATATATTGTACATCCTGAGACGTAAGTTTCAAACCAAGATGAGAGCATCTTGGTTTGAAACCGAAGAGTTTAAAGGCACACTAAATTGTAATGTATATTTCATTCGAGACTTAGTAATGCAATTTTTATTTCGGTATGTAAATATAATACATGTTATTTATAAAATGTAGCGTAGATCCAGCGTTAGTAAGAATAATTAATTTATTTAATCTATATACCTATATATATAAACGAAATAGTCACTGACTCGTTACGAAATCTCCGAAATATAACATGAACTTAGCATAGTTACTCCTTTCGCGACGTAGATGCTCACTAAGGGGTTGAAATAATAATAATAATATCCTGGGGCATTATTCACACACGGCCATCTGATCCCAAACTAAGCAGAGCTTGTACTATAGAAACCAGACAACTGAGCATATCAGTTGTCTGGTTTCTATAGTACTACTTTTTATTTGTAAATGCATACTTATATAGATAGTTACACCCAGACTCAGGACAAACAGACATGTTAATGCTCACAAATATCTGTCCTGGGTGGGAATCGAACCCACAACCTTTTTTTTTAAATATATAAGCTAGTGCTTGACTGTTATCACACCTGATGGAAAGTGATGATACAGTCTAAGATGGAGCGCGCTTGCCTAGAAGATGCCTATTCACTCTAGACTTGAAGGTACCCATATTGTAGGTGGGAGAAAAACGGAGGTCGGGAGGGTATTCCAGATCTTAGCGGTGCGTATCACAAATAAGGAAGCAAATCGTTTCGTACGTGTCTTAGATACATCAACTACGCACGGGTGCAGATCTTTACGATGCCTCGCAGTTCTATGGTAAAAAAGTGACGAAGAAACCAAATTAAATAGTTCCTGGGCACACTCTCCGAAATATATTCGGTAGAAAACCGACAGACAGGCAACCTAACGACGGTGTTCCAACGTCTGGATTTTTGAGTCGCCAATGAGCCTTCTACCACGACACTTCACTTCACCTTTGACCTGAAAGACAAGTATCTACCAAACAAATTATATAGTCAGTTAACGTTAACCTAAAAGACTATATACAAACCCAAGTTTTAATAAAAGGAGCAAATGAGTTTGGTTGGACTATTAAATATTTTTGCTATTTTTGTTCCTTGTACTCAGGAATATAATATAACGTAGCAATTGTTCTATGTGTCAGGTGGCAAAAAACACATACAGATTTTCCTGGATACCGATGACATTTGCATATGACACGTGAATCATTTCCACTATGTCCTTAATTTGTGTTTCTTAATTCTCGCGTTTGGGGGTAAAATAAAACATATATGTATCGACTTTCATTGGAGGGGCTCGGTGGAATTAGCTTTTTTTTTTTTTATATGCTCCGGGATGGCAAATGACTCTACTCCACCTGATGGTAAGTGGTAGTAGAGTCCAAACGCGACGACGGCCAGTACAGTCGGGAAGAATGTTCTGTACTAGCCGTCCCCGCCTTGCCGGCCCGCAAGATGCCTCTTCACGCCTCGTTTGAAGGAACCCGGGTTGTAAGAGGAGGGGAACACGTGAGCTGGTAAGGAATTCCATTCTTTGGTAGTGCGACAAAGAAAGGAGTTGCCAAATTTCTTTGTGCGCGATGGAATTGATGTCACAGTTAGGCGGTGACATCGAGAACCAGCTCGCGTGGACTTAAGAAGGAAGGGGGAAGCAGGAATTAGAGAGAATAATTCCTCAGAGCACTCGCCGTGATACAGACGATAGAAAGCGCTCAGTGCTGCTATCTCGCGACGCAATTGTAAAGGTTCAAGGGTGTTTGTGACCTTTACGTCGCCAATAATGCGTACTGCACGTCGCTGCAACCGGTCCAAGGCCTCCATTAGGTACTTAGCGGAGCCATCCCAAAGGTGCGAGCAATATTCAACGCAAGACCGTACCTGTGTTTTGTATAACAGGCACAGTTGTTGTGGCGTGAAAAAACGCCGCACCTTGTTCAGAACTCCGAGTTTTCGTGAAGCTGTTTTTATAATAGCCTCGATGTAATCCCTTGGACTAAGGTCGCAGCGAACGTCATCCCCAGCATGGCGATTTTGCTTTGTATCATCAGCGGTGTGCCACAGAGGGAGGGATGAGGGTAAAATGGTGACTTTTTCGCTGTGAGAGCGCACACCTGTGTTTTCTTGGCATTAAACTCAACAAGATTATCAGAACCCCATTTGGCGATGAGCTCTAATGTCCTATCAAGTTCAATAACAAGATTCTCCCGCCTCTCCTCAGTTTCCGCTTTAACTTTATACTTTCCTCAGTTTCCGCTTTAAGCTTTATACTTTTTAACGGGAGAGAAGCCCAGCAGTAAAAAATGACAGGGAAGTTATATTTTTAGCACATTTTTTGGAATCTACAGGTCTATAGTGCGAGTGCAATTGTCGCAGTCTTAGGAGTTTGTTCCTATATAAGGTGACATAACAATTTAGACGTAAGAGCTCAAGGTTCTTATAATGGCGCTAATCTGATGAGTAGCCACGGGAAGCCGACTATTTCATAAAATACTGAAGCCGGTGATCTAATATTGGTTATAATCTGCTCATAACCAGAGCTGGCTGGACAATCGAGACAAATCAAATTCATTAATAAGTTGCAATGAAAGAACACATTATGGTATACTACTTTATACTGTCACTAGCGCCATGAGAGGTTAACAGACCCGTCACACTAAAAAATACTAATATATCTTTACTATTTTCCCCCCACAGCTTTGCCCGCGTGTTTAGTTGCAGGGGTTACGTAAAAAAAAGTAGCCTATATTCGTCGGCTTTGTGATTTAGTTGACAAACAGAAAGACAGAATTACTTTCGCATTTATAATATTAGTAATTAATAACTATGAAAAGAATAATAATATAAAAATAAGATTTATATCATCAGATATTCTGTGTTATTAGATAATACACGCGTAGTATAACAAAAGTTTCGTAACGATAGCTCTCAACCGCCGGAAATAAGACGGAAGTCTTGTAAATATTTCAGCATAGCCCTCATTCGCTGAGAATCTAAAGTGCGATAAGGAAACTTCCAAAAATACAACTGGAACAATTATAATTGTATTCAAACAAGCTCGACTAACAAGTATGACAGAAATTATAAAAAAATAATTTAAAAAATGCGATAAAGAAAAAGTCAACAACGATATCGGCTCGAGAGCGTTACGCGTTACTCAAAAAACCCACTGAACATGTTACCTCCATTATTAATCAAACGGCACGTCACAACACTGTGATATGCTTATTCAATAATGACTAATAACCCTTTTAATTCGGAACACATTCGATTTACAACCTTAACATAAACTTGCAAAGCTTAAATTGTATCAACAAATAATAATGTACTAACTACCTTTAAACAATTGTAACGCTTTCATCGCTGCTAATAAAATATGAACTGTATTTTAATCAATTAAAGGCTATATTATACAAATCGTGCACATTTTAAATGATACTTTAATCGAACAAAATAAAGCTCTGTGTGTCGAGTTTCAGAGTTCATATTTAGTTGAACGTAATGGTTTTAATAGCATGTAAAATGATAGGGCATTGTTTGGTGTATAGAGACGTCGTCTGTCAGGGCGGTTGTCCAGTTGCGATAAGGTTGCGTTTCGTTAATGCTTTCTCGTTTTTTTTCCTAAGATAATGCGAGTGGGTGGAAGGTAATGGTATTGGAATCAAATGTAACGATATTTTAGATTCGATTACGCCGGTTCATACCTCGCGGGCAACGAACTTCTATGACTGACTCAAGTGCTACGAACTTCAATTAAAATTATAAAGTCATAAATATAAACACAAATATCGACATGCAATATGACTATTTTTTATATTATATATCTAATGACGTCATGTAGTAATTATTTTTATTAAATCAAAATTAGTTCAAATGGTGGGATATAATTTTTATATTTTATCATGGATATATTTCTTGAATAAATTTCTTTAAATTGAAGAACCGATTTACTTAGCTCGTCTGGGTAGGTACCACCCACTCGTCAGATATTTAACCGCAAAACAGCAGTACTTGGTATTGTTATGTTCCGGTTTGAAGGGTGAGTGAGCCAGTGTAATTACAGACACAAAGGACATAACATCTTAGTTCCCAAGGTTGGTGGCGCATTGGTGATGTAAGCGATGGTTAACATTTCTTACAATACCAATGTCTATTGGCATTGTTGACCACATACCATCAGGTGGCCCATATGCTCGTGCGCCTTCCTATTGTATAATAAAAAAAAACTCAAAAGATAATATTTAATACAATTATTCAGTGAACTCCACCTACAGGGTAATATTGATAAAAAAAATCTTTAGGTATATTTTAATTGTAATAAACTACAAATTTAAATATTAGTTTAAGGTATTTTAATTATAGAAATCCTAATCCACCTTGTAACCCTCGCCAAACTTCAGCCCCACGGCCGCAATATATTGCAAAAATCTTTGTAATAACACTAACAACAAAGGTTCTCCTTCGCAAAATCAACGACCTTTCCTGATTTTCTAGACAAGGTACACAGCAACTAAGAATTCATAAAGAGAACAAGCTGAATGACTTTTTATTGGCCCGACCTGATGATTAACAACACTGTCATCAGTTACTTAATTACTTGAGCGTTATTAGCGCAATGGTTTACGGGCTGTCTAGCGATGTAGAAATCGCAGGCTCGATCCCACCCTGGGGCTATTGTCGTCCCCGCACCTAACAAATTACGCCTAATTGGAGGGGTATATAGGGTACATAGGAATATTAGTAATTCCTTAAAACGAGGCATTGCTATTTTTCTAAATTAAATAAAAATAATCACCATCACCAGTCGCATGTAAAATTGAATTATTCTTATCCCAAACGTAACTAACGTAAGTTACGTACTTAGCTAATAATTCGTGCACTCCGAAGCAAAAAAGAAAATCATATCTAGGAAATCGATTTATTAAAATCTACAATTTTTATTGTCCATATCAAAAGCATAAGCATAAAATAATCTAGTTTATTTCATTCTAATCTACATTTCCCACAATAATTGAGAATCCAAAATGGAAGCCTTATTCATTAAAAGAACGCTAGAATGTAACAACGTGATCTACCGTCTCTTTCTAACACTCGCAAAAACATCACAATTTAGTATTTGCCGTAGGTATTACTTATTGCATTCAAACAAAAAAAACAATAATTGTAACCCTTCGCCACAGCCCCCTATCATGATCATTGGCTCATAACGAGTGCTTCCGTTGGTGTGAGAACGAGATAGCCGTATACGTTTATTTGAGAATAGACAGAGATAGATTACAGCACTCAACAACTTAATTGAATACGGAGTGGTAAGGGGAATGTATTGTCGATAGATTTTTATCGATTAAGGGGATTACGAGTACTTCGGACCCCAAGCTTTTTACTTCACTATCTTCAAGTTGAACAATCAATTTAAATAAAATAATTTATAACGATTTTATACTAGAATACCTACCTATTTATTAAGCAATTGTTTTTTTTAAAGGATTAAGCATTGATTAAATGATAAGGGTTTCGGATTTTACAACAAAAACCAGTACAAACAGGTTAGGCCTAAACGAAATCAACTATTTGTAAGCTAATTAAGTCATATATACATAATTTACTTTTACATTTATGACATTATTAAATACGAAGAGTTAAAATTGCAGCAAACAACTAAACTAACGATCTTATACAAATTATCGACATTTCACATCACTACCATCATCTGTTACCGCGTTATCTGTCTCGTCTGAAGCATTAACACGTCCAACCTCATTAAAATACCCTCTATTATAAACTGTTGCAGCCACGCAATCTTAAACCCTATCCCTTTGATTTAAGAACTGCCCGGTAATAGTGTTTTAAGCAACTGTCATCAAGACGTCACTAGATAGACGATAAAATTAGAACCTTATTTGTTTGTATTAAGGTTGACATTACTGTTTTGTGACGTTATCTTGTCTGCAGTTCGTGTGGTAATGTCCATAGCTCAGGCCTCAGCATTGGTTTTGTAGATTGGAATCATCTCATTTCTGTCATTGTTGAGAAAATTGGATCGCTTGTTGGATGACAAAATTAAATTTTGTCAATAGTTAAATGTGTTTCGTTTGTTCGTTACCTATAACTGGATAGAGCAGATGCTCGTGAGTTCAAATCTAAAATACCCAACTGTAAATGTGTGAAAAAGACAGGCAGCTTTGCACAGAAGATTTGCAGTTTATTTCACCACGCTGCTCATATGCCGGTTGGATACACGTGACAAATTGTCATCCATGCAGGTTTCCTCACGATATTTTCTTTCACCGCCGAACACATATGAATAATAAACACATCATTATAACAGGAACATTCCTGAGTTGAATTCCGTATCATATAGGTCAAGAGTATTCTAAGCACTGGGCCACCTCGGCTTTTATTTTTCGTTGGATATTTCTTGTGCTTAGTTAACAATAATTTAAATCGCACTCAACAGTAATGGAGTCGCACTCAACCTCGTGCAGAAAACAACCTGCAATGGAGAAGCGTGGTGAATTAAACTCCCAGTCTTAAACCAGGTTTGAGGATCCCAGCAGTGGAATATTCACTTACTATTATTCTATTTATCTCTTATTATATATAGAGGTTTCATATTGTTCGTTACAAAAGTCGCAGTAATATTTATGTATACTTAGGAGTTATGGACATTGTGCATGAAGTTTTTATATATTTAATAATGAGACGGAACTATTTTTGTAATCTTGGAATAAATGTGTTTTATATAACAAATATAGAAGTGGAACTCACGTCAGTGCGAAATAACATAGCATTATACGATACAAGCAACTATTTCTATCCTATCAGAATTAATTTTATGTTTATCAAGAACGATTTATGACCGGTTGTAGTTCAAGAAATATTTTATATCTGCAACCGTAGTTGCGATTTTTAGAGAGGGTGTTTGCAGGAGATACAGTGAATGTTAAACTCTGTTGCGGCTGCTTTGACGCATGTAATCATACAATAACAACAATGTGTCGTGCGATAGTTGTCATCTCTTTTATAGCTCAGAGGTCTCATCAAAATATATCATCATCATACCTAAGATATACTGAGGTTTCATAAAAGTCAAGAAAGAAAATCCTAAAAAGGCTGAAGAAAGTAAATAATTATAAGTAGCTGGCAGCCCAAAGCTAAAGAAAGTTGAGATGTCTATTTAATTACACTTCGGTACTTCGGAAACCTTTCAGCCGTGTCGGCTAGTCATCCCATAGGACTACGAGAATTAAGTAAAAGAGATTTCCTACAAGCCCGACTCGGTAGGTACCACCCACTCATCTTATATTCTACCGCATAACAGCAATACATAGTATTTCTGTTGTGTTTTGGTTTAAAGAGTTAGCCAGTGTAATTACAGGCACAAGTGGCATAACATCTCAGTTCCCAAGATTGGTGGCGCATTGGCGATCTATGGAACAGTTAATATTTCTTACAGCGCCAAATGTCTACGGTGGTGGTGGCCTTTTCTTAAAATTCAGATTAAACTACCACATCGACTTACAAAAACTTTGACTTAGTTATATTTTTCTAGTGAACTAGACTATTTATAAAGTAGGTTTTTGATTTTAGAAATTAATGAAAAATTAAAAGGATCTGCTTCGTGTTTCGGAGTAGAATGAGCTTGACAATGCAAATAATAAACCACATATATAATATATCGTATGCTACCGAAGTCCTTCATAATATCAATGTATGTTTGTATATATGTAAATAGAAATAAATTAAGGAAATTGTGTTGAGGACTCATAGATGTCATTAATATCTAAGTATTTTAATCCAAGTCATTGGTTACAACCCCGAGTTATCTAGGCAACTGTCTATTACGGGCTCTGCGGTAAAAGGATAAAGAATTTAATAACAGTTACTTATAAAGATGTTGATAAAGAAATTCTCAACGTTAGCCTGAATTTACTTAGGCTACCGTTTTTTTACTATATATTTGATTGCAGAAATATTACAATTTGCTGAAGTAGTAAATAGTGGTTTAACAGTACCTACTTTAGGGAAGGACTTGTACCAGGATAATAATCGTAATGACTGAGTTGACCTGTGAAAGATCACGGGTTGAAATCCAGAGTACCGAGCGCGTAGCGAGCGACGTGGTGGAATAAGCTTCAAGGGTTTATCATTAAGAGGAATAGAGGATAACGTAGTGAGTCAGCTACAGACTGTGTGACAAATACTTACATAAATAATGTGACGCCTCATCGGTCAAGTGACTGTCTATAAAGGCTGCAAATTCTAGTTCTGGATTCAATCGGGTCGGACAAAACTAGTCCGAATAAGCAAGTATATTTTAAAATGTAAATGTTAATATAATTCAAATAAAAATTATTAATTTACAAATTGGAGAACAGAAATCTCCCATTTAGAAGTTTTAAAATTAAATTCCATTTAAATGGACAGAAGGAGTTTAATTTTATTCAATAAAAGTAACAATATAGTACATTTATATTTTTATTAACTATCTCTTTGGCTTAACGACTAACTTATAAGGATGCGGATCTTGTGGTAAAGTCCCCGGTCGGACTAGTAAAAGCTCATTGGCTTTATATGTTAAGAAATACGCAGAAGCAGCCTCGGAGTCCCTTACCGCGGTGTAAAATCTTTTCCGGCGTGTCAGATTTGCCGTTTCATCGGATTATGAGATTCTGTGCTAATTGCTAGTGTCCCTGGAGAACAGCCGCCGTGGCCAAAATCAGTGAGGAGGATATCTATGTTACTCATATAAGTAATCATAAATTATCAATTGTTAGGTATGTGTTTGTACTTGGTGGTAGGGCTTTGAGCAAGCGCCTTTGTATAAGTACCGCCCGTTCTTCACTTATTCCTCACCTAATTGTCCTACTTATCATTAGTATTATTGTATTCCAGTTTTAATTACAGGCATAAAGAACGTAACTTTTTGCGCTCAAGGTTTGTGGTGTATTGGCAATATCAGGAATTGTTAATATTTCTCACAGTGCAAGTGCTTATGGGCGATTGTGACCACTTGCCATCGTGGGCCCATTTTCAAGTCCACGTCGCTGGCATATTGCTAATTCCTAAGTATTATTATTTAGATTATTAATTATTTGGTAAATTGTTTTGTCTAGATCACCTGTTTCGTCTTGAATAAAGTTTATCTTTCCCTCTTTCTATATATCTTTATATTATTAAACAACATAGTCAACAATATTATATAGATAATATTTGAGCTCGAACCGGTTAGCGTGGTTGGTAGATACTTGCCTTTTACGCCGAAGGTTGTGGGTTCGATTCCCATTCCCAAGACATTTGTGTGCATGAACATGTCTGTTTGTCCTAAATCTGGGTGTAATTATCTATACAAAAGAAAAGTAGTATATCAGCTGTCTGGTTTTCATAACACAAGCTTTGTACAAGCTTAATTTAGGATCAGATGGCCGTGTGTGAAAAATGTCCCAGGATTATTATTATTATTATTATATCTCAGACTACACTTTCACCAAGTGTATAATTATTCTAAAATTATAAATAATTTAATAAAAAAGACAAATTGTTTAATTCGTAAAAAAAAATTGTCCAACAGTAATTAGTTAATTTATTATTGATTAGTAATTAAATATAAATATCATTTTGATATCCACTTACCGATTATTTGTTTTCGTATTTTACAATTGAAGTACCTTTCAAATAAATATAATAATACTTTCCTTCTAATAATAAAATGGAGGTACCTTCTTCAGAAATTGTAAGTTTAAATAATGTAATCGTTCTTGTAAATAGCTCTATAATAATACAAATCTCGCGTGACACAATATGAAAAAAGTTTTTAACGAAATAGAAATATATAGAAGCTGCAACACTCCAACGATACAGGAAGAAAAGGTAGCTGTTCGCACCTTGAAATCGATTTACGTCACAAGAATAAATTGAAGCATTTCGCGTAAACGGACACCCGGAGCATTCAACACGGTACGAAGTAAATAAAAAAAAACACTATAACTCTCATCCAGCCTCCCAGATTTGCAACTATTATCTCGCACGGACCAATACAAAATGGAGAATTAAAAGCAAAGCGACGATTGGTCGAAGCGATCCCTAAATGCACGCCCCACTTCCAAACCACGCCCTTGCACAGAGTTTTCAGAACACCGCTCTACCTGTTCGCGAGCGACGAGCTCAGTCGCACCGTCGGCGCCCGAGGAATGTCTTAACGAGCCCTTTCATTGTGACGTTCGACGAGTCTTTACATAAAATCACGTTTCTTATCCGCTTATCGTGTCGCATCACTGACGAGATAATTCCGTCCCTGTCGATCGCAGCGCTACGGATAGCGTGAGATAGAGAAGGAAGATCTAAATTTTAGGTGCGGTTGAGAAAAATTGTTTCGTATACGTGAACGCGTTCAGTGTTCGTCGGTTCACCTGACGTGCGGACGATCGATACGACGCGAGTACGGCGCAGCACTAGCCCGTTTTTTTGACCGCGAATTCCGAGACGCGCTCTCGCGTAGTGATGTGTGTTATGTAAAATCATTATCGATAGACACGGTGCGTGACAAACATGATGACTATGGACGTCGGGATGTACAACAATCAGCAGAGTGGGTACAACGCGGAGTACTATCAGCAGGGAGCGGCGTATCAGCCACCGTACGAGGGATACCACGAAGGGTACTATGAGCCAACTCCATATTACGAACCCATCATCCATGGACAAGCGACACACGAGCCAGCTCCAGTAATAAGCACAGACACAGGACTCTGCTACACAAACTTGGACTATGGAGAACTGCAACAAAACTACCCAATCCACACGTTACCGCCGCACCCTGAAGCGTTCAAGCACAGGGAAGAGTTGCCCAGACCAGAAGAAATACACATGCACGAACACAAACTGGACAATCACTACTTGGAGACCAAGTACAACATGCACTTTGTCGATGACTCCAGCATGCAATACAACCACGCCGGCTCTCCGCTACCGTGCGGAGAGTTCGACCCGTACTCCCCAAAGGAAGAGTTCGGAGGTTTGCGAGACGGGTTCCCCAGGGACGGAGAGATGCAAAATCACCATGTTGGTCACCAACCTCATCCGTCACATTCCGCCGTTCCAACGTATAAGTGGATGCAAGTCAAGAGAAATGTACCCAAACCTGCCGGTAAGTTAGTAAATAAACTTTGATACGGAATTTTAAACAAATATATATAAGTAATTTATATTGAATTATATTACTTGTGGGTTATTATTTGAATATTATTAGAATACAACATTGTACATGTTAGAAATATATGTATATATATAGTGGTTTTAAATTACATAACTAAATTTTATAGGATACTAACTCAAAAGATAATTTTATAACAAATCTACGTTATCTCCATTCTGAAATCTAAATTAAATATATAAATTAATGTTAAATATTACATCAAAGAATAATTTAGGATATTACAAATTAATAATTTTATTTGTTTAATAGTAATTCTGGTAACCAACAAACCTTATTATATACAAATAACTCTATTAAAATAATTCGATATACGATTTGGTCACTTTTCAAAGTAGATTCATTCATAAAAGATAATATTATCTTCAGGCAATAGAAAAAAACAAAAACAACAGAATAAATTATACTGTAATAATAAATATAAATAATTTCTTTATATACATATATGCCTATAAAGAATACTTGGTTTAATTTAAAAACCAACAAAGTCCTATACATTTACATCACAACAGAATCAGCCTTAAATGGTAATAATAGTATAATTGTTTAAATTTTTCACTTTAATACCATCATTATCGGGGGGGGGGGAGGGGGTGTCTTATTAAATACCGAAAACTTCCCGAAACATGACGGATTCCTTGAAAAATTACATTAATGACACTGGGATAATTAATGATAATAAATTTGCATTTAATTATAGTATTACGCAACCCCGGATTTATGCCTAGGTCTTCAAGCCACCGTCCTAGGGACCAAAACAAAAATAATATAATATTACTCTTTTTCTTCTTAGGCTTTTGATCTCTAAATCCGGACCTGATACATTATTACATATAGTAATAATAATAAATATATATTTTACTATAATATTGTCTTTAATAGTAATATTATATCATAATAGAAGATTTATTTAATAATACGCCCATATTTGTCAACTTTGTTTTCGATATTCCGTTGGTCTCAAAAGTACCCTATATGTTGAACAACGATTAGCGAGCAAGCGAAATAATTTTAACACTTTAATTAAATGTTACTCTTAAAAGTAAAAGTAAAAAGTAACAGCTTGTAAAAATCTGACTGCTGCCTTAGTTCAGCAGAAAGTCACTCATGATGATGGTTTTTTCATCGATTAATTTTTATTTACAATTCATATCGGTTTCGGCGGTGAAGGAAAACATCGTGAGAAAATCTGCATGTTTAGGCCAAAACTCCTCTAAGTAAGTTTGAATTTCCGTCCCTTATTTTTCACTTTTTATACAATATTTTATAGTATACATTATTTTAAAAAAATAGTATTTAAAAAAAATACTATTTAATTTATAACGCGATGATAATAAAGATTCGAGAAAAAAATATTTGAGACAAATTTAAATTTTATGCATATTCCCTATTCCTATAAAACAAAGAGCCTTCGCCGCGTCGGACTGTTTGCCTGACGCGATTAACTCGAAACTACCGAACGGATTGTCAAACGGTTCATCAATTGACGGAGTGATTTATGAGTTAGATTTAGTATATAATACATATCGTATATACTATTAGATTTTGTGTAAATTGGCTGAAATATAACGATGATTGTTGAAGAGAAGAGCTTTATTGGCGTGGTGCCATAGCAATAGGTTTTTATGTATTTCAACATAAACATTTCATTTAAACCCTTATGTGTTGAACACTATTTACTAATACTGATTTATTTACGTTATGTAAAGCCGAGATGGCCTAGTGGTAAGAACGCGTGAATCTTAACCGATGATCGTGGGTTCAAACCCGGGCAAGCACCACTGAATTTTCATGTGCTTAATTTGTGTTTATAATTCATCTCGTGCTTAACGGTAAAGGAAAATATCGTGAGGAAACCTGCATGTGTCTAATGTCATTGAAATTCTGCCACATGTGTATTCTACCAACCCGCATTGGAGCAGCGTGGTGGAATAAGCTCCAAACCTTCTCCTCAAAAGGGAGAGGAGGCCTTAGCCCAGCAGTGGGACATTAACAGGCTGTTACTGTTACTGTAATGACGTCTTAGACTAATATACACGCCTCCATATTATACGTCCAGATTCATCCCAAAACACATCAAGGAATCCTCGGACGTTAATTAAAACAAAAGTTAGTTAACAAAACCTACAAAATCAAATCATTAAAAAATAAAAGTCTGAATTAAGTAGCTATTTGTATTTATAATTCATATATTTTAATGCTAGAAACCAATTATGTTCCAATATTATTAATATGTCAGAAACGGTTAGATTATTATCAATTGACGTCTATGTTAAATCATTTCATTAATTCAAGGCAAAACTGATACAACCTGTGCGTAGGTCAAACAATTTATATTGAATAATTAATCTTGTCACTTAATTGTAATGTAGAATTATAATGTAATCAATAATAATACATGTCATTTATTTAGTAGGTAGTAAAGGTGGTAAGGGTGGTGGTGGTTGCGCGTTTCGAATTCCATATTTAAAATTATCGGTATTGCTTTGTTATTACTAAATAATTTTAATTAAAAAAAAAACATGCTGACGCGATACTTTGTGAGTGTTGCATACACTTCTAATTGATATACATATCAGATTGGTTTTTTTTTTTTTTGGAGTTTTGTGTCATCATGTAATATATATACTCTTAGTGTGTTCATTAAATAAATAAAAAAATATTTATATTAGTACTAGATATTTACTTCTGCTAGATTATGACTATCGAATTACAAATTATTTATTTGCTAAGTTGTAGGTTCATTTTTGATGTTACAGTGGTTAAAATCCCGCCACAACAACCATAAGATTGTATGAAAATGTCATATATATGTCTATGGTATAATAAATTACATACAATGCGCGTGCGCTTTCAACGCGACACATCCCACACACATAATATTAGGTCCTTATAGGAGGAATATAAAGTCTTTTTTTTTTTGTAAAATATATTTAATTAATCAAAGTTAAAATAATAATAAATATTATAATTAATCAAAGTTAAAACAATAATATAACTGTTGTTATCTATGCACTTTTGCCATCTTACAGGTAGTTCATTGATCCCTTTACTAAAAAAACCATGGGGGCGAGAATCAATACTCTTTGAAGGCGGTTTGGACTGCTGCATAGGAGTTGAATTTTTTTCCTTGTAAGAAGTTGTCCAAATTCCGGAAAAAATGGTAATCTGTTGGAGCAAGGTCCGGGGAGTACGGTGGATGTCGCAGACATTCCAATTGTAGCTCATCTAACTTAGTGGTTGTTTGTTGTGCAGTGTGTGGTCTTGCGTTGTCGTGAAGCAGCAGTGGCCTAGAGCGATTGTCCAACCTCGATTGTTTAGCAGCTAGTTCTTCCTTCATGATTTGCAGTTGCTGACAAAAGATATCTGCCGTAATCGTTTGGCCGAATTTTAAAAAGCTGTAGTGAACGACACCGGCGCTAGTCCACCAAACACGCAAAAGTAACTTTTTCTGAATCAACTTTTGTTTAGATCAGGATTTGGCTGGGTCTCCAGGGTTCAGCCATTGCGACGAGCACTTCCGATTATCGTACAGTATCCACTTTTCATAACAAGTAATGATTCCATTTATAATTTCTTCATTATTGTGACGGTTGAGCCAAGTAACACAGCAATCGACGCGTGTTTGCAAGTTCGATTTACTCAATTCATGAGGTACCCATCGTTCAAGGTTTTTTACTTCCCGATTTGCTACAAGTGGATTAATACCATTTTAACACTTACCCCGAAGCCTGCAGCTATCTCTGAAGTGCTTTGTGATGGATCCGTTTCCACAATAGCCTTTAATTCTTCATTTTCCACTTTGGTCTCCGGCCGTCCACGGGGTTGGTTCTGAAGGTTGAAATTTCCAGAACGAAAACGTTGAAACTAAAAACGTAACGTGCTTTCTTTTGCGACACCAGCGCCGCACACATCATTAATCCTTCGAGCTGTTTCTGCAGCACTGGTGCCACGGTAGAACTCGTACTCGTAAATATACCGATATTTCATGTTTTCCTAGAACGCGACGCTTAAGAAAAAAATAATGAGAAAAAAACAAATGAATGACTGTTTTTAAAACTCAAATGTACCAGCTAAATGAATTTATAAATTTGAATTTGGAATTCTTAACCAAAGAGGAGATATTTCAGATCAAAGTGGTCAGTACGACAAAACGCTAATTTCATATGTATGGACCTAATATTATGTTTTTGACCACATTTATTAATCTTGGACATCCAAAAATAAGGAAAATTTAAACAGATTTTAGATTAATAAATTGGTTTTTTGTTTAATTCGTTGATTGTTTATTTTTAATTCGTTCCACGCTTGTTACTACAGAGCCTTCAGGTTTCCCTACAACGTATAGAGATAATTCGACCAATTTGAAAAAATATGCATATATTATCTGCCATCGATTTTGTTAACAACGAAGTAATATATCTAATACTAAGTACTTAGTTCTATGTATGTGTATGTCTAGATGATCTCGTTGATCTATAAAATTGGTAAGTTTATTATTATAGATTTTATCAAACAAATATGAACCGTATGTAATACGAGAGAGCTAGGTATCCTAAAAAAAAAAAGCCGAGATGGCCCTGTGGTAAGAACGCGTGAATCTTAACCGATGATCGTGGGTTCGAACCCGGGCAGGCACCACTGAATTTTCATGTGCTTAATTTGTGATTATAATTCATCTCGTGCTTTACGGTGAAGGAAAACATCGTGAGGAAACCTGCATGTGTCTAATTTCACTGAAATTCTACCACATGTGAATTCTACCAACCCGCATTGGAGCAGCGTGGTGGAATAAGCTCCAAACCTTCTCCTCAAAAAGAGGAGAGGAGGCCTTTAGCCCAGCGGTGGGACATTCACAGGCTGTTACGGTTACGGTACGGTATGTAATACGATGCATGAACTAATAAATACATGTATTAAAAATAAATAAATGGTAATATGAGTAATCAAGAAACACCTACCTTATCTATTAATTTATTCGAATGCTATGAATATTTTAACTTGTCGGCTTTTCAATCGCATCTCAGTATTACTCTAAAACATGAATATTATCTCGGCGTATTCCTTAACCGCCAACTGCAGATATCAATCAGAGGTACTTGCCCCGATCTGAACTTGCGACCTTTATCTCAGTTCCACGTGTTCCACTGGATCTGCTCGGATTAAATGAAAAAACTAAAAACACATAACAGGTTTTATCTACATTATACAATGTTGCTGGTGCCATTTTAGATGATGACGTCATCGTTAAGAACACAAATACGAAAAACTTAATTAGTCAAAATCACAACTTATAATTATAACGTAAAATGATAGACATCCAAATTAATAGTTATTACACGAAACAAAGTAATTACCTGGTTATTTATTAAATGATCCATGTATATTATGGGCACAATGTTTGACAAGTAAATAGACGATTTTGCAGTCAGCATACTATAAATGAAAGTTTGAAGGTGAGGGAGCACTGGCTCACTTCTAGTTACACTGGTTTTGGCACTTTGGTGATTTAATGAATGGTTAATATTTCTTACATCGCCAATGTGATTTAGTGTCTATGGGCGGTAGTGACCATTTACCATCACGCGGCCCATTTGCTCGTCCACCTATAACATAAAAAAGGAAAAAAAAAATTAGACAAAGTAACATACCCCCCGACTAATTCATTTTTTTTATAGAATAGGAAGGCGAACGAGCATATGGGCCACCTGATGGTAAGTGGTCACCAAACGCTCTTAGACATTGGCATTGTAAGAAATGTTAACCATCGCTTACATCACCAATGCGCCACCAACCTTGGGAATTAAGATGTTATGTGCCTGTAATTACACTGGCTCACTCACCCTTCAAACCGGAACACAACAATACCAAGTACTGCTGTTTTGCGGTAGAATATCTGAAGAGTGGGTGGTACCTACCCAGACGAGCACAAAGCTCTACCACCAGTAATTCTTGAATATCAAGCTCTAAAGTTCATTAAAATAATGAATCCGTCTCGTGATAAACGAATTACGCATAGAAAACGATTGTTTATTTTTAATTCGTCCCACGCTTGTTACTAAAGCGCCTTCAACAGGTTTCCCTACAACGTATAGAGATAATTAAACCAATTTGAAAAATATGCATATATTACTTTATCTGCCATCAATTTTTTTTATTTAGAAAATAGGTTGGTGTACTGGCACTTTGCTTATAAAATTGATACGAATATTAAAAATGCAAAAGTAACACCGTCCGTCACCAATCGATTTTTATAAAATTTCGTATAAAGAAACTTTGAAACCTTGGAGAAGATAGGCTTTTTTTATAACTAACATTACAGCGCTCCGCCCTATGCGAGTAAAGCCGCGGGCGAACACTAGTTATGAATGAACAATGTCAGAACAAATTTCACTAATAGATGATATCTTTGGTATGAGAACATTAAAACGTGATGGCAGTTTTTGCTCGTGCGTGTATCTGCAACCTTTGACACAACAAGTATTCATACACTCTCTCTTCTAAACAGAAATACGAGTAAATGTAACAAATTTGAGTCATTTATTGAAACATTACATTTATATATAATAAATATAAATAATTAAATATATTTTAAAATTAGAATATATTCTAAAAATTTAAAAAAAATCGTGATGAATACGAATATTATCGCAAAGATTGTTTTGATATGTAATTAAGGAAATAATTTCTTCATATACTTTTATCGTCGTGAATCGAAAAGCAATTGATTTTGTGCGTGATCAATGTTTGTCGGATTATCGTCTTATAGGATTATGAGAGTGACAGAATAGAAAGTGTATGTGTGCTTACATACTGCACTATAATATCTCCTGTGAAATTACTCAAGATGATATAATTTTGTTCAATTTCACATAATATTCGTACAGACTTGTATATACGTATATTATCCTACACACATTCGTACCTTCACTTTCTAAGCTTGTTTTTAGTAGATAATACTTTAAACAGTACCTCTGCCGTTTTTACAATATGATTTTTATCGTGCAATAAAGAATACATAAATTTAAATTGAAAAAAAAAACTGTTATTTCGTAATCATCATCCTCACAATATCAACTAGAAAATGAAACAGATATATCTAGTTGAGATATGAAAAAGTCGCAATTACCTCGTGTGTGGTCTCTATTATAATAATTACATAATAACACACGAGGTCGGCTCCGTCATTATGTCAAAATTAAACAACGTCAAATTATTTGCTCGGATGTGTCGGGCGAGCCGCGTCGCAACCTCTGACCGCGCTGGCGCTCACTGACAGTCAGCCTGCATTCTACCACTACACTGGTTCCGTACTCTAGATATATGTGGGACTAGACACAAATTTATACGTTTTCAAATTGCATTACAATTTCAACTAAAATATTACATATTATAGACTGCCCGCTTGGCTTGGCGGAAAATGTAAAAGATGCAATCATATGTATTATAATAATTAAATAATACAGATACAGTTTATATATAGCCTATTTATTTAATCGTGATATGCGACATTGACTATAATAACTTCACGAGTGAGATACGAAACAAACTTACAGAGTAGGATTGAGAATTTAACTTTGTTTCCGAGGAATGAGATGAAAAATCTTTATTAAATAATTTTGTTCAAAAAACTGGGATCGCGAAATAAATTGAATTGAAAAAAAAAACCAACCACACCTAACCAAAAAATAATAAAAAATTCCATTTAATTTTTAATTATCTAATACGGATAGTATTAAAATTTAATAATGATTAAAACTGATCACGTGTAGTTACCCCCACATTTCCATGTCTCACGATTAATGATCGCCATCGAATAGATAAGACGTCACAACACTTGACTTACAGCCGTCAAATAACAAATTTAAATGGACCCAATGTATGTGTCAAGCGCTAAGCGAGGTTCCGTAACATATAACAAGTATTTCAACTGGAAAGGTACAAGGAAATATCTTATGTATACTAGACAACTCTTAAGATGTTACCGATAGAAAATATAATCAAAATTATAGTAAGAAATATTTTCTATTCAATTAAACTATTATACGCACTTTTTAATCATCATGTTACGCGATTAATTTGAATGTAAAAGTAATGTTCGAATATTACGTTAATTTAAATACAATTATTTAAACAATTCAAGTTTTGGTGTACATGTATGAAAAGATTAGCTGAGTAATTATTATCTAGCTGCTTCAATCGTATTTAAATGATATACTCATTTAATATAAACATAAATCAACCTCCTATACTCATATCGGAAGTTTTTAAAAGGTTTTAAGTTTTAGCTAAAATATATGTGTTCCAATTATGTAAAGCTTTTGTTAGGACTTGGGACGACAATAGCCCAAACAGAGTCACGATCGAACCTGCGACATTTACATCGCAAGGCGGCTTGTAAGCCATTTCATTATACTTATTAGAATCGTAGCGTGAACTCACTGTATAGCCGTTAAGCCTTTTTCAATAAACGCACACAAAAAAAAAAATTCGGTCTCCAGCGATGTGTGCATTAAACCATAAAAACTCTTCAGCCTCGTTATGTAAAGAATGTAGGTTATAAGGTTTATGTCCGATTTCACATATAAGTATATAATCTTTATCTAAATTTATTTAAACATCGTATTAAAGGTGAGTTGGGACGTTACTCCCAACTCACCTTTCACATATTAATATAAGGGCTTGATAGTATTCAATCTAAATGCATATATATATATATATATATATATATATATAATTACATATCATAAAATATTAATGAAAGTGACATGACACTTGAAATATAAAATGGGGATTAAAATAAAAACTAAAACAAATGAACTGAAATATTTCCTCGATGCTTTTAAGGCGCAGGCAAATTCATAGAAAAGCAACAAGTAGCGCGCTGGAGCGCTTCTACGCGAGCACACGCGCTACTACGCGCGGCGCACTTACATATTGGTAATCCACTGCATATATTAATGCGCGCTTTCTTAAGTCCGCGCGCGCAGGTTCGCTAAAACTTACGCAGGTATAGAAAGAGCCCCCTTAGTTAAAATTTTACTACACAATTCTTACACATTTAATAATAAATAATTATATGTAACGTTGATATGGAAGTCGGTATCATATGACTTTCTCGTTTAATTCTTTCGCATTATTGTTCTCTATTATTTGAAGATACGCTTCAGCTGTCAGCGAACATTGTTGAAAGTAGTTTTTAACTTCCTTATACAATGCAATACACTGATAGGTATATATGTATATAATTACCATAAATTAAACTTTGTTCTTATAAAATCTTTATGATTCTTTTTTTATCTAGACAGCAAAAATAAATTTAAAAAATATAGATTTTTAACAACAAAGAAAACAATAACATGGCTGCAAAATAAAAACACAGCGACCGCGTTCCCTGTGTGCGTCGATGATGTGTGTGTGTGTGCGGTCGGACGACTGTGCGGACTCGCGGTCAGAAATAAGCCATTTGTTATTGGAACGGTTAACGTAACACGCAAAGCTAATCTTATTTCTATCTGTATTTGCTTCTATAATTACACGCAACGTAGAATTGGGGGCGAAGTATAGCCAAGTATAACTTATTCGTTACAAATCGTGCGATATTTGGATATGTAGAAATAACTTTAATCCAAATGAAACCATTTTTTTTATTTTCCTGCCTAGAATTGAATATTTTCCCGCCAGAAAGTAACAATTTGCATTGATGTGTTCCTGTTTGAACGTTGAGTGTGCCAGTGGTTGAATGTTACAGGCATTTTGACGACATAAGAAATACTTTCCTACTTTCGGATGAAATCAATTAATTGCTAACAAGCAGCCCATCAGTTTGTCTGTCTAAATGAAACTAATGAACTATCTGGTGTTCCAGAATTTATGCTATCATCAAGCTATTGATACATGCTGTGTATAATGAAATTTATTAATATACAAATATGATACATTAAGAAAATAAATTTTGAACAAAGTGATATGAGAAAATCACTTACAACTCAAATATTAATATCATTAAGTCAGATAATGCGTAATATTTAAAACGTAGTTTTATGCACTCTATAAATAAAAGATGACCAGGCGAAAACAGCGGCAACCACTTACATTACAATTATTCCTAGTTCAATTTCGTCTTGTGAACTTAAATAAATGGCAGGCAAATTTTTGAACGCAGTTTTCTTTTGCGGAAATTAATATTTTTATAGTTTTTATATTAAATACGATTTCATAACACATTGCTTAAATAAGTCAGCGTCGTCCGATAAAAAAGAGTAATAAGTACCCTTGTTGTCCAACCTAACATGGATACAGCACATTATTAACCATTTATTAAAACCAATTTACAATCAGCGAATAATTTTTTCAGCCATATTTCACACTTACTTAATTAATTTCTTGAACTTACATGGACCGATTGGATAAATTGGTAAAAGTTATGTAAAGTTAAAAATGATGGTTTTTTCTTAAATTAAAATAAAGACCCACTTGAGATATGAAAATAACAAATAAACAATCCATAAGGAAGACACACAAAAATAAATAAGGACAAAATCGAAACTGAAATTATGTAGTTTGATTAGAGAAAAATTGATTCTAAGATTCATACGTACGTTTAGCTTGAGTTGTCAAAAATAAAAGCATAATTCAATGGCTAATCGTCTAGACAATTCGAGAATGAAATGATTTGTTCCTTATATGTTTTGCTACAGACTAATATAAATATCAGGCTGCAAAATACCATTTTATAACGATTCCGAAATCAATATTAATAATATTATATACATATATGTAAATAGAAAAAAAAAGATCATACCCTGGCTCGAAATATTTCTTCTTTATTCTAAAGTATAACACAAAAAATACCAAACTTATGTAATCGCTGATAAAATATTGAATTTACCTTAAAGTTCCACTCTCCCTATGCGTTGGCTCAAAACGCTGGTCATCATGACATCGCTCGGCAACTATAAAACCATATTAAACGTGTCGCTCACACACGACGCGCGGCGTTACAAATTGCTGTAATTTTGTGCCAGCGACGCCTCTGATCCGCCAATAAAAGGAACTTGCTAATCATTGGGGACAATATTGAGTAAATATTTCTGAAGACATGTTTCACGGGTATTTTTTTATTGTAACTTTAGCTATAGTTCATTTAATGATGTCATGGTTTGTTGGATAAATAAATAGCCATCTTTATTTCTGCACATGAATTAAAGCATAAAATATAACAATGGAATAAAATATTATTTATTTACATAAGGATTATTTACATCGAACATTAAAATAGTACATTAAAATAGAATCAAAATTTAAAATAGTGACAGTACAAATCATGACCGCTTTGAGTGGTGGCAAGAACGCTAGCAGCATTTTCCGGTTCAATCGAAATAACAATCTACTGGATAAAAAACACACCAGCCTTCTCGGTAGAATAAACTACGCGATTACATACAAATCTAAATATAATAATTTCTAATAAAATTAATTTCTGCATATTCATTCGACATCCAACGAATTGATAATTCAAGATTATATCTCAAATGTTAACAATAAAATGCATTTACAAACCATCAAAAAATCTTATCAATATTTGCCAATGAGAATGTTATTAATAAAATCACAATTTCATGTGTGAGTCATGCGCATGCGTCGAACTCGAAGCAAACCACACCTGAAGGACGATCTTATCTATTTTGCCACAATGTTCATGCACCAGCCATCAAACCTCCAGGGATATCTCGCAAAATAAACTTGGTCATTGCACAAAGTAACTTCAAGCAAATACCAGTCTTAATACTTTGACATAAAGTTCTAATCCTATTTATCAAAGTGGCATAATAAAACTGGCCGAAGAAAGGACATCTCACATTGTCATTTTCTGTTTGAAGCCTGTCGCGTGATGTACATAACTTACAGATATGAATGACACAAATTCAATTTCAACTTTAATTATATTAATATTAGAGTTGAAAATTTAATGTATAGCATGTATACAAACTTTATTTTTATCGACCTTGACAAGGTCAGAGAATCAAATTAAGTACAACAAGAACGTCTCAAGTTATCAAGTGATTAAGTGCTGTTCACTTATAGCTAAGTTTGTAACTCTGAACTTTTAAATATCACCAACAGCCATAAGCCTATTTCTGACCTATCACGATCAACTGAAAACAATAGTTGGTTCATTTGTCCAATAAACGATAAATGGTAACATCGAGCCTTATGATATACTAACTTAACATTGCTCTACATATGTATAGATTAAAAACCTCCATAAAAAACTACATATATGTATGTGCCAATTTATAAGTGATCTATCAAACAGTGTCGAAGTATATTAATCTCAACCAGATATACTAAAATATTTTGAACTATTTCTTGACCTTATGACTTCTTAAAAGGTCAAGAAAACATAAAAGGTCAATAAAAGATCCATTACAAACGTTATACATGACGATATTTAAAGAACTCGCATCGCATTTACTAAACGGCAAATTGAACGGGAAGTAACCAACTAATCCCGTATTATCCGAACAGCAACCGCAACAAATTGACGTTATAAATTCATAACGATTTATTTACATAATAGCACTAAGAGCTTTTACGTAGTCGGTCCGTTCATTAGTAATAGTAAGCTAGGTAAAGTGGCTAGCTCTAATAACCCTTGCAAGTCACCTGCATTAACCGGGGAAGTGGGGTGTGGTACAATTCAAAGGCACTGGAGTTATCGTATTATTTTGCGAGTAGATGTCGCGATAGCCAGTAAACGCGAGTATATATTACAACGTTACGTTGACTAATAAGCGGTTAGTGTAGAACATTCTTCCCGTCTGTACTGGCCATCGTCGCGTTTGGACTCTTCTACCACTTACCATCAGGTGGAGTAGAGTCATTTGCCCTCCCGGCGAATAAAAAAAAATTAAGATAATATAAAGATAAACGGCTGTTAAAACAATGATTTCGCTCTCTCTGTCATTATTGATTTGACATTTGAAACAAGAAGACGGCATTCTGTAACTTATCATCCGTTAAGCAAAGTTTATAAGTAAAAACGATATAAATTAAAATTCATTATAATTATTACACTTACATATAAAGTAGTCTAAGTTAAATTACTTCCGGTTCGAAAAAGTAAATCTCCATATAAAAACTGTTGAAAGAAAGCTTCGATTAATATATTAATTATACATAGAATAATATATATCTTGCAAAATGGCTATTTGATCGTAATTCGCCTATGAGGGATCATAACCATTATCGCTGTAAAAAGTATAAACCACTGCTTATGCCATTAATGCGCAGCCAACCGTTGGATCCAATTCTTCTCATTGCAACAAGTCTTCTTACTGGATCACAATACAGCATATTTGGAGCAGTAGAATAATTAATGAGTGCGTTAAATCCTCCAGAAGAAGAATTTGCAAAAAGCCCTACTGGTAGTACTCGCTAGTAATCTAAAAGATGGCAACGTACCATCAGCTCATAGACAATGCGTTTTAGGAAAACCGAATCGCTCATTTCATACAGCACACCCCAAAGCGTAGCGAGTAAACCGATTACGGGCGAGTGGGCCGCCGTATCTCGCGATCATCACGCGACCACCCTCACGAACCACATTCGGCGTTGGTAATGACCCCACCGTCACCGTCACCACTAGCCACCGTTACACTCACGTGTGTCACAACGTACCAGAGGATTAAGGTGAAATTGATAAACAGTTTAATTATAGCAACGGTAAAATTGCTTAATGTGTAAATGTGTGGCTTTTCTTCGCTTGCACTTTAGATGCCTTGATAAAAAAAAAATGTTCTTGTTATTGCAGATTAAAATACATATATAATATATGCTAATAAATCCTGATATGAGAAAAAATGTCTTTGTCAAGTAACAAAAAAATATTTCTAGTGTGATCTTATACTTTAATTACCAATACTTATACAGAAAAATATTCAGTTCAGTAAAACTGAAGGAATTATCATTTAAGTATTAACATTTAACGGCTTTGTTTGCAATAAACCTATAAAACTTATTTTCCATTAAATTCATATGGAACGATTCTACTAATAAATAACGGTAACGTTACGCTCCTGATTCAATTCCAATTCAACTTTGACTATTCTATATTTATTCGGATGGAAACCGAACCGATATGATATTAACTTACATTGTGTCAAAAAACAAAAACTTATTCGCAATGGTTAACTTTTATGCCAATATTCGATAATTAAATTAAAGAATAGATAGACGGATTAACCGCAACGATCACGCTTCTATAATACTAACAATAACAAAAAAATCTCACTTCAAACACACTTAAACTTAATCATAAAAATTATTTGACGGATTCTAGTTTGAAAAATACTTACCTTATTCGGTCCTTATATTATACATTTAAAGTAGAATACGTTAATATATATACCTTTAAAAAGCTTCTCTTCAAGTCGTAGATTATTTTTGTACAATTTCTTCGGTTATATTTTTTTTATTACAGAAGCAGATGTAGAATAAAGTTTCATACCTATGTATATTTTATCGTAATACAATATTACATATTATGATGACTGCATAACAGTTGCTGTAGTATATCTATAATAAAGTCATAGAAACTGTGTCTGTACATTTAATAAATTTCTCAAAAAACGAGTGCGGGTGATAATGGTAGAGTAACAAAACACGTAAATGTTTTTTTTGTCTGTCTGTATGTATGTGCTAATCTCCGAAGTTATTGAACGGATTTTCTTGCGGTTTTCACAGGTGAATCAAGCTCAGTATCGAGCAACATTTAGGCTTTGTTTCATTGAAATCGGATCACAGTTAAAAAAGGTATCATCAGTTAAAGAATATTTTAAATTCGTATTTTACATATCGTATCTATACACATAATAAACCAGTATATACCGTGTGTCTGTATATTGAATAATTTTAACAAAATACGAGAAAGCCATTTTTGATTGCGTTTTTAATATATCGTAATAAAACCAACTTTTACGAGGACGAAGGTGCGGAAACCAGCTTGTTCTATAATTAGTAATAGTAAGTAATTCAATACATTATAGAGATAACAATCTTATGTGATTTCACACATTTCACGCCGCACGTCACGTTAACAATCAAGGGTGCTGTTATACTATAATTTGATATTATTTTATAATCGCCTATCAAATGTGTGATGTAATTTCTCAAACGACGCTAGATTGATTAATCGGACTCTTGTATGTGTCAAACTTTATTAAGCCCTATATAGAACCATATATATATATAGATTTATTTTGTAGACAGACGAGTAAATAGGCTACCTGATTGTAAGTGGTAACCACCGCCCATAGATTTTGGAACTATAATAAATATTAACCATACAACATCGCCAATGCACCACCAACCTTGGGAAGTAAGATATTATGTCCCTTGTGCCTGTTACACTCACCCATTGTACCGGAACGCAACAATATGTATTGCTGGAAAGCGATAGAATATGTGATGGCACCTTCCCAGACATCAACGTAATATTAAAATAAAATATAAGTTTTTATTTCACTAAACTTTAATATATAAAAACTGTATAGCTAGCTTATAATATTTATGCCATGTTAATAATGAGGTCGATAACATTTCTTCGTCATTAATGCACCAACATTTAGCCCACATACTAGCGAAGATATGAACGCATTCTATAGATAAAACCTTGAACCATTGTCTCGAGGTGGGTCAGGAGATAGTGCGGAGAGACGGGCAGCTGGCGTGGGAGTTGATGGTGGATTAATGTTGAATAAATCATTTATCGCGGTTTAGGGATCCGTTGAACGCTATGAATAACGATCAATTATTATGAAACTGATTAAAGTTACTGCGGCGATCATTATAATAGTACAAATTTACTTTTTTTTTTCATAAATTTTGTTTGTAGTCTTGTACCTCTGTGCAAAGTGCTTTTAGAAATATTTGACATAATAACTTCTATAGTTTTAGGTATTTTTTCTCAACTTATTAAATGCTTTTAAAATATGAAATACTTATGGAGGTTTATACCTTAGAAAGTAAGAAGTTGGAAGTAAAAAAATGAAGACTATAAAAGTGTTTTTATCTAGACAAGTTATTATGATAAAAAATATTACTAGCTTAACATATATAACTTTATCGAATAAATGTAAAACCATGTTGGCAAATTGTAAACGGAGCATTGTATATCACGGACCGAATACATAGTTGAATATAAACATTAACGGCCTTACTTATAAACGTTGTTTAGCGGCTATTTCGTTAAATACTGATTTCTCTCATTCTGTCATAATTACTTTGACATTCGAAAGAAGAAGACACAACATTGTCTAACTAATCACAAAATATTTATTTATTAAAGAACAAAGGATACACGGTTACGAACACAATTACATCGTGCAATATTTTTTTAAAATATATGTGCTCCTATTAATATCAGCACATCAAGCACATTAAACGCTTCGTATGCGAGTTCTCGTCAGTATACTTTTTTTTTTAGTATAAGTAGGTGGATGAGCATATGAACCAAGTGACGGTAAATGGTTATCAACGCCCAAGACATTGGCATTGTAAGAAATGTTAACCATCGCTTACATCCCCAATACGCCACCAACCTTGGGAACTAAGATGTGATGTCCCTTGTGCTTGTAATTACACTCATTCACCCTTCAAACCGGAACACAGCAATACTAAGTACTGCTGTTTTGCGGTAGAATATCTGATGAGTGAGTGGTACCGACCCAGACAAGCTTGCACAAAGCTCTACCACCAGTAAAATTGAATGTTGTTGTTCGACACGTGAAGGTATCATAGTATGAACGTACCATTGCTCGTAGGTTGTATCGAATAATAGTTTATGTACAACACGGGGTGTGTTAGTAGCTAATAAAGAGGTATACATATTATATTTAAAGACAAAATCTATTTTAATATGTCTGGCCGTTTCAGTGTTACAGTCGTTTGCTAGGCACGCTATAACACTACTTTTATTACCTACTAGCAAAACAACATGGAATTCAGTTTGGGACGAGAAACATTGAAATTGTACGTTAAAAATTAATCATATAAAACATTTAAATTATTAAAATGGCTGGTTAGTAGCAAATAGCGATATTAACTTAGTCAAAGGTAAAAATCTTTATTCAATATAGAAACGTTACTTATTTACTTATTGATTGTGATAAACCTCATCATTAGATAGAGGTAGTTTACATTTAAATAACAGACAGATAAAATTTATTATTTGTATACATGTTACAAACTCTCGTAAGATCCACAAAAGTATTTAATTAATACCAAATATATAAAAAAAAAAAAACAGAATTAAATAATAATATAATAATATCGTGGGACATTTTTCACACACGGCCATCTGATCCCAAATTAAGCTTGTACAGAGCTTGTGCTATGGAAACCAGACAACTGATATACTATATATACTATTTTTCTTATGTATATACTTATATAGATAATTACACCCAGACTCAGGACAAACAGACATGTTCATGCACACAAATATCTGTCCTGGGTGGGAATCCACAACCTTCGGCGTGAAAGGCAAGCATCCACCAACCACGCCAACCGGCTTGTCAATATGTTATTAATAGAATACAAATCTTTCGAAATATAAATGATTAAATCCAATAAAAAATATAAAGATTTTGATTTTAATATCATACGGAACATGCTGTTATGTAAGCGATATCAACTGTCAATTAAAAGTTTATCCACTAATACTGTTAGGGGGATTACTTGACCAATTCTTATAACCATGATAAGTGCTTTCTAAAACTAATAAAGCGAAGCATTCGGTAAATCAGCTGCATATTATTATAATAATACAAACAAAATGTAATAATTAATTAATATATTCATTAAAATGAACAGAAGTACTTTTCTGTTATATCTCACTTCGCATTTCGATCAAAATGGTGCGTATATTCTTATATTTTAAAATAGTATTATATCCAATTAATTCCCGCCCGCGGCTTCGCCTGCGTATGAGGGGGCGTTAGGTTCGCTGCCTTTTCTGTACCCCTAACAAGTTGTATAATGACCTCTTGATTAGTTAAAACATGAAAGCGTAACATACAAACGAACTAAATTTCACACATAATATTAGTGAAAATATCGCTTATTATTTTTTGACATTTTATGGTTATGCGGTGAGTTTTGCGTTTGTTCTTACGGAATAACTCTGACTTTATTAGTTCCGTAACAGTCTGTGAATGTCCAACTGCTGGGCTAAAGGCCTCCTCACCCTTTTTAGGGAAAAGGTTTGTAGCTTATTTCACCACACTGCTCCAGTGCGGGTTGGTGGAATACACATGTAGCAGAATTTCAGTGTATAATACATGCATGTTTCCTCACGATATTTTCCTTCACCGTACAGCACGAGACGAATTATAATAACAAATTAAGCATATGAAAATTCAGTGGTGCTTGCTCGGTTTGAACCCACGATCATCGGTTAAGATTTACGCGTTCTCACCACTAGGCCATCTCGGCCCCTATTAGTTATTAACACAATTATTATATTTACGAGTACGTCGTTAAGAACGGTGTCTTAATCACTACATATTACAAAACAAAGTCCTTCCGCGTCTGTCTGTCTATAAAACAAACTATAGTTCAGTAAAACTCCCTTATTATTAAAATTCTAAATAAAAATTGTTTGAATCCACGTCCTTGAATTAAAACCGATTTGTTCTACACTAACTCACTATATTAAATAACCAATTAATTAACTAATTCTCATTAGTGAAAGCAAAACGCTATCGATTATTGATATTAATAATAAATACAGTGTTTTGTACACATTTCATTTGTAATAAAAGTGCAAACCACGTATAACGTATCACTTGTACAAATGGAAACGTGCGAAAACAATACGATATCAGATTTTATTAATCTTAAAATTGAAACAGATCTTCCAAATTTAAAGGACGATATACTAAATGAAATACTTAACGGAACAATTTGCGTCATCATCGGCGGCGTTATCACGTATTTTATAATTAGACAATATTCGACGAGAACGAGAAATTTGTACCGCTATTTAGGAACTCAACACTTGATATCGAGTGTTTTACAGTTGATAACAATGATGGGATACAATGTGCTTTTTATGCCTGACTTACAAACAATGTCACAAGTTTCATACCAAGTTATAACATACTTGAATCTTCTAATACCGTTTTGGACGATGAGCATTGCCCTAAAAATGTTTTCAGACCTGTACATCTTCAAGGGAGTTGAAATTTACACAATCAAAGAAGTCAAAAGCTTTACAAATACATCAGTTCTTATTATAGGACTATATGAAGAACTTACAATATTCTACAATTATCTTATATGTCTTGAGAAGTTCTCGGTGATACCAGCAATCAGATTGACAGGGATGCTCTTAGTGATGTCAGTTACTGTTGTAATATTCATATTCGTGTTGATATATTGCGTTAAATCATCAAAGTGTGAGCGAAAAATGTCCTTATTATTCCTAATTCATTTGTTTATATTGTTGTCTTGTGATTGTATTTTAGTCGTGTTCAAAGTGCGCTCGTGTGATCCTAATTCTTTGGGTTACGCTGATGCTGTGTTACTGTGGTCAAGATTGATTTTCGAAATGGCGTGGTTAGTTTTAATTATATTTTTGGATGTGCCGCTGTCTGGCAATGAAGTTATATAATCATGTATCACATTATATAAAATCCAGATTCTTTTATTGAAACGTTTTTTTTTTCTTTTAATGTATATTGATTTACATTTCAGCTATTTTTAATGTAAGCTTGTTGTAATGCAAGAAGGTTTTATTTATAGCTTTTATACAAAAGTAATAAAATTAAAATTATTTTGATTTATTTTAATTTAAGATTTATGATTGATAAATAATGGACCAAATCAATCAACTTTATATAACCAGAACGTAAAATTTACGCTTTCACGACAAAAATCTACATTTACTCGGTGGTATGGCTTTGTGCAAGACAGTCGGGGGCGATGGTAACATACAATGAAATGCTTAAAGTACAGTTAGAACTGAACAGACACCATAGATATCGCAAAATAGGCTCAAAGTACAATTTAAAAAACATAGAATCTTATCTAAATGAAAAAGCGCCATTTTCTTTAACTACTGTAAATAATCGTCGTGCGTCACACGGATTTATAAAAAAAAAATTGTAGAAAGATCGTTTATCTTTGATAATCGCAAATTGGACAGGTTTCGGATTCCATATCGTATTTTGTAACCACTTTAAAAATCACTAGTCTAATCTTATCATCGTTTACTGGCTTCGGATTTATATTACGAACATTCCACTAATTGATATGTGAGTTAGGTTTTGATTGACCTGAGATTAAACAAAAAATTAGATAACATTAATAGTAATTTCTAGAAACTAAATTTCGCGTCCAATAACCAACAAATGAATATTAGCAACCATCTTGCATCAGAATCTCAAGTGAGATTTTACATAAAGCGTGGCACTAAAATGTTCTAAATATTCTAAATCTCATTTGCTTAAAAAAATAGTTAACACGAACAATATTGAAAAGACATGTAAATGTTTTAAAATCGAAATATTCTTTATTCAACTAAGTTAATATAACTATTTTTTATTGTTATATTAAATATAAAATAAGACCAGAATAGAAATTTAGTAGTTACTTTTTCCACCAATTCGATTGCAAATACTCGAATAAATCGAAAAATAAATCTAATTACTCGAATAGAATAACATGACTTAAAATAAATGTAAATATTCACTTAATAAATAAAACGATTATAAAATATTCACAAAAAGTATTCAAATCGTATACAATTTTCGTCTATTACTGTGCTGGCAGTCGTTCTCGATCGACAAAGACGTTTGATTCCAAGTTGTATCAATATTTACATTGGGGTGGATTATCAGACAGATTTACAACAAGGAAGTGCTATCGGTCGAGGCCCTTTTACCGATATTGTCACAATTTATACGTATGCGTATACACAAGATATTACTGACAGAACTCTTTTATCGATGTTAAATCTTTTGTTAGTTGCTTGTGAATGAATTAATAATGAAATGACATCTTCTATTAAATCGAATGTTCCGGACGATATTATTGAAAACCTTAATGAGATCTTAACCAACTCTCTTGAAATTTCAAGGATATTTGGCTTTCTTAGCAAGATTTCCTTATATAACTTGCCGTCGGGCATTTGTGATATCGAATTTTCTGATAGCTAACAAAGATCTTTTCGTGCAGTCGGTGACTGAACGTTAATGTAGATATTTTTAAATTCACTCCTCAATATTTACCTCCATAATAAAGTTTTGCTGACAACCGACGTTCTTGGATATGCAAACAGTACTATTCAAAGGCTACGGATTACCCTCAGTAAGACACACTGGGACAATGACAATTTGCTACAATTTTATCTCAACAAAAAGCAAGCGTTTTATTTATTGATGATTATGATTTGTGATCAAACGAAAGTCAAAATTTTAACTCTTCGTGTACAAAATTTAAACGTAGAAATATAAAACGTTTCAATCACAAAAATAGTTCTCGTACATAACCATTGATACCCAAAGCAATACTAGGTTAATGTTATTCTATTTAATAGCATTCACCATTACCGAATGAGCACGTATATAAGTTGGTATGTATATTTTTAGGCCAACTAAACATAACCTACAATTTATTTTATCGTTATTGCGACACAAATAATATTTATCAGCAAATTATTTACCTACCGTTACGCAGTTCAATGTTATACTTAATAATTGACATTTTAAAAATAATATGTGAAACTATATTCGTTAATAATATACAGAAACATCAAGATTGTAATATATAACGGTAAAAATTACCCTAATAATGCTACCGTGACAATGAAGTCATCAATGACATCTCGGCCATCTTGCCACGCAGCTGTACATCGATAACGTCGACCGATCGATCACCGCACGTCACTACGGCGTGCCAGCCAGTAATTTATTATATTGGAGTAAGTCCGGATGCTGTCCAGGTATTCTGTCAACACCCAATAAATCAATTAGATGCAACATCTCTCTCTGATAAGTACTGAGTGCAGTCTAGGTGATACAAGAAATGTCGGTGCGTACGTCACGTATTCATACGGATTATCATCGATAATTTACAATTAGTGATGTACATTCGATTTTCTTATCAAAGTTAAATAAAAAAAAAACATTATAAACTATAATTTTAAGTGTTTTAGTATAGAAAATTTAATTGATTAGTATTTATTTTAACCAATACATTTAATTAATTGTTCACTTACATTATATTGCTTAACTGTATAGGAACAATGTTTAAAATAGTTTTATTAAAATGAAATAAATATTCAGATATGTTAATCGTATCTTTATAATCATAATATAATACTCAATATTTTTATTGACATTTGTTATTGATATACAAAACAAACTATCAATATTTCGAAAAATATATATATTTGTAAATTGTAACCGGAGCGCACTACACTGATACTCTTATCACTAAATTACGACAGATAAGCGTTGATTGATGGTGGCACTGAACACACATATTATATGCCTCATCTCCTCACTGGCTGCTACTGGTTTCCGAGTTTCTGACGCCACAACTCGCTCAGAGCATCTTTGATACTTTATCCACACATATGACAATTTAATTATACATCACCCATGTATGCTCTTAGCACTTCAGAATCGTCATTATACATACATTCAATGTAAAGTTACCACCGGACATGAAACAATGGAGATAGATCTCCAATTATATAACACAGGTATGTTAATAAAATAGTTAAACTAAATCAAGATATCAATATAGTTACACTACAGATATAATCGTATCACTTGGTGGTAGGGCTTTAGGTAAGGTTTTTCTTAGGTACCATCCACTCATCAGATATCCTACCGCCAAACGCTAATATTTAGATTTGTTGTTCTGGACTGAAATGTGAGTGGGTCAGTTAAACTACATATGCAAGAGACATAACGTCAAGGTTGGTGGCGCATTGGCGATGTAAGCGATGGTTAACATTTACAATGCCAATGTCTATGGGCGTTGGTAACCACTTACCATCAGGTGGCCCATATGCTCGTCTAACACCTATTTACTAAAATATATATATTCTGTAAGAAATTATGTTTATATTCTTAAAATGTTACAATTGTTATGGTCAATGTCACGTATCAAGGCAGACTGCTGCGGTCTTGAGATTTTTTACACAATAGCCCTACAGATGTTTGTTTCAATAATTATGACAAGAACTTATTATTGGTGCGTCCCGATATATCATATAATAACTTAGTAGCGATATATAGCCTTGCTCTTATTCAAATAAACAAATTTCGACGCGATTCTTTAAATTAAGGTATAGGATATACCTTAATTTAAAGAATCGCGTCCTGTCACCGTCGACCCTTTATGTTCGTTAAGGGAACATAAGGAAAATTTATACTTATACAAAATCGATAGCAAATTATATTTTAAGCAATAAACCCCTTATTGCTTAAAATTAAATACAGAAAAATTTTGTTAGTGCATGTGCTATCGAGGAGTTAGTCTAGCGAGTTAAAGTATAGACAATGGTATTAGGGTGCACTGTCCTCATCACCAGCAATTAAATATATTATTTTATTCATTTACTTGTAATTAACAGCGTTATAGCGGTACAGTTATATATATAATGTTACAATTAAAGCGTCTTACTTTATGTGAACACAAAACATATAAACTTATCCTTTTATCATTCATTTAAAAGTTATTACAATAAATATTACACGAGACAAAGTTTCGAATCAATCCCAGATGATAAAATTCGAGATTTTTCTTATAAACAAAGATACGAATTATGACGTGATCAAAATATTTTATTTCGATATAAAAACAATGATATGGACGAGAATGCATTTAGGTACGTACACGGTTATCGCGCGGTATCGCTGAAATCAAATTCGTTGATTCTTAAAATTCACCTCAAACCTCGCTTGAAAATACGTCGATATCATTTGGCCTTGTCGCTAATACTTTACGATAAGTAAATACCAACAAAGGACACGTTTCGATTTAACGCGATTACATTGCTTCAAAACGGGTAATTCCATTATCTAACCGTCAATCAGATTTTCAAAAACGTACCAAATGTTACAAGGATACACCTCTTGCGCCTGCGGTTACACTGGCTTACTCACTCTTCAATGAATACAGCAACACAAAAAAGAGAGAAACAAATAAAATTTGTTCAACATCACATTATAATCTATAACAAAATAATATAAAGAATATTTATAAATTTAAAGATTGATTGTAAAAAAGAAGACAAAGTATAATAAAGCTTTATTAATGTTAATATAAATTCATATTTTCAAATGTTTCTGTTCAGAAGGTCTTGACGAATTTTCCTCCAGCTATCGGACTTCGAGCAGTCCACGAACTGGAGAAAACTTACATTATTGCTTATATTGATAAAGATATAATAACGAACATTTTCTAATTGTTTATGTTAGAGGAAAATTTAAGAGCCTGTTTCACACCTACCACTAAAACCAATACTACACTGCATGTTCACAGGCGGAATTCATATTTTTAGAACATATTTTATATATAGACCCTGTCCTGTCATACTTTCATTATCTATGGATCAAAATTTATCAATATTTGTTTTTTATTTTACTGAAAAATGAGCGATTTACTTAACGGATGTGCATAGTTATCTCATCGTAGGATTTTCTTTATCGTAATATTCAAGTAAATCTGTCAAAACCGAGAGACCATGACAATTTGAATTTATCAATTCTCTACAGTGCCAATGTACCAATTTTGAATAAAGTAATGCACCGCCAACCATTAAATGTAAGATATAATGTCTTTTGTACCTGCAAATGGTGCTCCCATTGCACACTGCAGTTATAAAATATATTAAAATACTATTGAACATACACTAAAACCATTTACTCAGGTATGTTAGATTTTGTTATGATTCTATAATTTTTTTCAACGCTCCAACACTGAAAACTTTACTCTTTTTTGTAAAAAATTTGTAATGTGTTATCTAGTTTCCGAGGTAGGTAATTTGTATACTAAATTATTAAACAGAGTGTCATTAAGAACAAACGTACAATGACATTTTATAACAGTTTATAAGTGCAGGTTGGCAGCACCATTACATTAACTCACTCTCCAATCCTGACAATGCGATACAATGTTTTAATGAGTTCATAACCGATTCAGCGTACTTAAAAATACGTTGATTTTCATAACTCGAAGATAACTGAAAAATCTCAAGTACACGTTTAAATTTTTAACGAACTGAATCTATGACGAAACAACAAGATGTTTTAAAAATGATGATGGTGTATAGATTTGCTAATGATTGCGGACATCTCAGATAACCTATCTCCGTTCAAACGTCACATCTACGTTGATTTTTTCTCCAGGAAATACTTAGTAAGGCTGTGGAAATTTAAGATAATCTTATCGCTATGTGAGCAAGGTTTGTTTTGATATCAATCAATGTTTTGTATTTTTAGTTTCACGCAAGTTAATTTGTGGGTTTTGACAAGAAAGATGGAATCTACAATGCATAACAGTTATAGCTTTACGTTAAATTTAATCTTACAAAATTCAAACTTGTAATAATTTACTTGGATATGTCTACTTATATAGTGTTTATTTTCACATTAGGAGGTAAACCAATGTCGATAATTTTCAAACAAAATATTTCCCGTAGATTGATACATTCCGTACAATAGAATGAAGGCGAAGGAAAATATCGTGAGGAAACCTGGATTTGTCTAATTTCATTGAAATTATGACACATATGTATTCTACCAACCCGCATTGGAGCAGCGTGGTGGAATAAGCTCTAAACCCTCTCATCAAAAAGGCCTTAGCCCAGCAGTGGGACATTAACAGGCTGTTACTGTGTGTTGGCTTAACAGCTTTTTCTGTTAGGCATTATAAAAAAAGTCTTGGTCTTGGTTGTTTGATAATAAATTACATATTTTTAAAAATATATAAACTAGCTTTAATACGAATAATATGTCTTAAATATAATAAAATAATCTTAGTTATGTTTTATATATTAATTTCGACTTGTGATATATTTATAAAATAATGTATTATTCCTCATCCAAGTCCTGGTCTACTGTCCGTAACAGTACAAGTTCATCCCAGCGGAGCGTCAGAGACGATTGATGAGCTCTCATGGGGTGCTAGTGCCTTGTCCGTATATTCTACCCCCCAACGTTATAAAACCGCGCGAGCCATACTAAGCCTTGCGCATATGTTTTAGGGTATACATTCGAATGTATTTAAATAACTGTCCACTGTATGGTCTTAAAAGTAAGTTATTTTCCTCGGTATTCATTTTATTTAACTGTGTATTTATCTTCTATTGTAAATTATGAAACACAAAAATTATGAATTATGCAAATAGGATTACCATATTAACATATATATATATATATATATATATATATATATGTATAAAGATTATATTTCACATGGATACATTAGATATGCAGTTAACTATAACGTTTCAAGTTGTATATATATATATATAAGCCATTCTATTGTCTTTGCGTTTAATTATTGTTTTTTAATTCTGCAGCGATTCTTTTGATTTTCTACGTTTAAAAAAGAAGAGACAAAGAGAGAAGTCATTGTATAATTTGCCTTCGTTTTCTTTTTAAACGGTTTTGCTTATCCATAAGTACGTATACCCCCTGGCCCTTGATCAGGGTAGAGCGAGTTGGTGTTTCAGTGCCATTTCGTCACATTAATTACGTTTCAGTTAATATTATATAAATAATAATTGGCACATTTGTAAAAATCAACAACGGTTATGTACCCGTGGATTATATAACTTGTTTTTGATATTTTCGCGACCCTTGCTACGAGGCGCCTAGAGCGATCGCTCCTCTCGCTCTACCCCAGGGCCGACAACAAATCGTTGCGGGTACAATGCAAAGTGCAATATCGGCGTCTATTTGCTTTATCAATTTATTAAAATATTGTAAAAGTAAAAGACAATACTGTGTTTCATATTATGCCATTTATACATTATTTAATAATTGTTATATGTAGTTATGTAAATGTAAAGTAAATAAAAATGCAATCATTATAAACGAGGCGACGATTACTACCTCCTAGTGTTGTTGACAAAAAAAGGTTTAGATTATATCCTATTATTAACTTTTAAATTGAAAATAATTATAATTTAAGCGTTCTAAGAAATATATAAATTAATTCTTAATTATATTTTTAGAGTTATATTTTTTTTAACTCATTAACTCATCGCTCATTTCATATCAAGATAATAATTTTAGTGAAAATATTTTTCAATTGAAATAAAGATTAAATGAAATGATTAAACTTTAACGGACGGTATTTTTAATTAATTAAATATTTATAATCTCACTTAGATCGTACTTAAAGAATACATTATTTATCATATGTGAACTACAACTATGTATTATGGATAGAACACATGAATCTTAACTGAAGATTGCGAGTTCAAACCTGAGCAGGCATCACTTGAATAGAATTTTCATGACTTTTATTTGTGTGGTTGAGTGTGAGGAGGGGGAGAAACGGGTGTTATGTAGGCTATGGTATAAGCTTCATTTGAAATTACATTCAAATGCCTCCAGTTATTTCTGTGTGATGAAGTAACATAAATCCAAACATACAAACTTTCAAATTTATAATATTAGTATTTTTTTTATTATAGTTAAGTTGGCGGGTCACCTGATGGTAACCATTCCTTACGTCGCCAATGCCCCACTGACCTTGGGAGCTAAAAGTAGTGTAAGAGACATTACTTCGTGCCTGTTACACTGGCTCAATCACCCTTCTAACCGCAACGCAACAATAATAATTATAGCTGTTATCTACCTAAACAGGCTTGTCTAACTACCACGTAATTATTTGTAGAAAAAACCGCATCTAGTAACATTATAATTAAATCACGATTGTAGTCAGAGTGCGTTGAAGTCTAAATATGAGTTGCGCAAGTTTGCAGCAAATATTATCATAATGAGCGACCCTTCGGTGTCAGATGATCGCATCACGAGGGTCCAGGCCGTTTTATCTCTAAGACTTGGAAATATAGTGATTATAATTGTTAGACATACGTTATATATATAAAGATATCGTCTGAAAAATATTAACTATTATTATTCTTTGATATGTACATATATACATATATATACATATACATGCTATATAATTTTTTTTTTTTATAGAATAGGAAGGTGGACGAGCATATGGGCCACCTGATGGTAAGTGGTCACCAAACGCCCTTAGACATTGGCATTGTAAGAAATGTCAACCATCGCTTATAGCCAATGCGCCACCAACCTTGGGAACTAAGATTTTATGTCCCTTGTGCCTGTAATTACACTGGCTCACTCACCCTTCAAACCGGAACACAACAATATCAAGTATTGCTGTTTTGCGGTAGAATATCTGATGAGTGGGTGGTACCTACCCAGACGAGCTTGCACAAAGCTCTACCACCAGTAAATACATTATGCATTGCCGTGTGTAACGCAGCGAAATTGCTGGAGAAATATTAATTATGATTTTGACTTTATATTTATACTGCACCTTAGGAAAAACACTTAGTACAAATAATTACGTATACAAGTAGCTTTGTATACGTAAATACATATATATGTAAATACGTTGCTTCTGGCTAATTAATCATTTATATAACTAATAATAATAATAGTTTATAGTACATAATTACATTTATTTATTTAATAAAACTATTGTCACTGTTGTGTTTTTAGTAAAATATATAACAAAGGTATAATAATACGAAAAGAATATTTAACTCAAAGACATAATGCGTATCACAAGGCAGACATTTTAATATAATTCGAAACGTTACCTACCCCTCGTATAACACCGTAGAATATTACCGGAATATTATAAAGTTCCGCAGATAATTTAATAAAATCGAACAGAACCAAATACATTAGAAGAATATATATATGTATGTATGTTTTTACGCCTCCAATTGCGTTTGTTTCTCTAACATTTCTCAATAACAAGCAATAGTGTTGACTTCAAATTAATTTAATTAGAACGTAAAATAATTAAAATAACTGAAAAGCTATTCTGTGAGAAATCACTGCGTATCTTGCTCGCGAAATTAAAAGCAACTAACAATGATACGCTATTTTGATGCTTTTATACTTTAAACGCTATAATAATTATAGTCGATGTCGCATTCTGACATTTCACGATAGTTTTCTGCGGTGTGTTTCGAGTTTGTTCTTATATACTGCCTCGTTGGTCTAGTGGCTAGATGTAAGGCCGCAGACCCGGAGGTCCTGGGTTCAAAACCCGATTCGGTCAAAAAAAATTATTGGGTTTTTCTGTCGAAAATTCTTAATAGCAGCCCGGAGTCTGGAAGTTGGTTGTGTGTACACTCCCGTGCCTCGCCGTTGGTCCACCGCTTGAACTCTTTCCGGTTGTGTCGGATTGCCGTCTCATCGGATTATAGTTAGAGTTAAGAAATAAAGAGCGCACCTGTGTTTGCGTACACTTGTGCACTATAATATGTCGTGCGCAGTTGGCTAATATCTCTTGAGATTGGCCGCCGTGGCCGAAATCGGTCTGGGGGACCTTAAAAATATAATAATATAACTGTAAAAGTTTTTATCATTATTATTATATTCATTAATATCGATTTATATAATATTTAAACTAATTTTAAATAAATTTAATTATAAAATAAATTCCTTATCTATTCAAATCCTTAGGCTGAATCTAGTAACCACATACCCGAAGCAAACATTAGAGTAATAATATTTTTCTCCCATGGTGATCCGTCACAACACGTCGCCGCCGTGTTGTCACGGCGTAATGCACATAATAAACATATTAATATTTAAACCGAGGATCTACTTTTCGAATTACCTAATAATTCTTATATACAACACTCACATAAATATTTTACACTACTGCTTCTTGTTTTTAATCACAAATTGTATTTTTTTATAATTTTATATGTATTTTAAATGAAAAAAAAATCAACTAAATAAGTATTTGATTATAGATTTAATTGGATATCTATGACCTAATAAACATAAAATTTTAATTTTAATTTGAGTACGAAAAGGTTTACGAAATGTTTGTGACGAATGCTGAGTTGTACCTATTTTATCAAATGTAAGACTAGCGCCGTTATATTCTAATATATTGTAAATAGCTGCCAATAAGAAATCCAAAGCTGGGTCAAGACTAGCTTGTTGTTATTCTTGAAATAATTGAATATCAGTATATTAAATTTTATTTTTGTTATTCTCGTTCAAGAAAAAAAACAATGATTGTATGAAATGAATGAAAAGTAAGGAGAGTATATATATAAAGTAAGGAGAGTATATATATATGTATATATATTCTCTTCAGACTTCACCTGATAGTACCATAGGCATTGGCGCCGTAAGAAATATTCACCATACCTTATATCGCCAATTATACTCCAATTATAATCAGTGGGTGGTACCTACCCGGACTTGCACAAAACTGTACCACCAAATGAAACTGAATAAAAATAAAAATACTTAAATCGAGTATGCTCTTACTCGTAAAAGCACTTTTAGATCTTTATTTTACAAAATTAAATTTATTATAAACTTACCACCGGCTCGGAGTGTAGATTCTACCGAACAGAACCGGCTAGAAACTCCGTAGTTTACTCAATTCTTCCAATTCATTCACACCGTTTAGTTAACTTATTAAATATACCGAATTACGTTATTATTTATCCTGCATGAAAACCAACAAATGTTAAAAAAATAGCAAAAAAAAATAGCGCGTTTTCAGTATCTATATAATATTCTATTAAGAAATACAACTTTTTTTAAATTTTTTAAGTAACCCAAAAATACAAATTGTTCTTTGTATTTATTTATTTATATATCACATAGCCACCCCAGAATAAATACGGTGAAAATATTATTCTCTAGCGGTGATCAGTCATAACGCGTCGGATGTCGGCCGTCGGTGTCGGCTGATGTCGAGTGTCGGCGTAATGCACGTAACGAAAATATTAATACAACTCAGTATATAATATCCTTTATATAAAGCCAGATGTCGCACTATGTATTACCACGTATTACATTTGGGTTTTGAGTTCACGGGTTCAATTCACGGATGTAGTTTTGATATTTACTTTAAATTTGTTTACCATTTTGTAATCGAGGTGCACGGATGAATTCTGGAAGACTCAGAACTCGTTGCTTTAAAAGAAATTAAATAAATGTAAATTGCACGTGTTTGTGCGAGCACGCGTGAGCTTGTGTGTGTTTCTACCTGTGACTATGTTTTCCTTTGACAAAGTCTCAAAACGTTAGATAGATATAGTTTTTAATTTTATTATACGACGATAGTTTTATTTATACTAATTATAGACTTTTATGATAACTACACCATCGTTTGTTCTCTTCTTCAAAGTTGATGTTTGTTATTAAAAATGTTTTTTAACCTGATATCAATTAAGTGCATTTTACTGCGTGTGAATGTGTACTATGTTTAAAAAATATATGTAATAATATATATACTATATAATAAATAATAATAATATCCTGGGACATTTTTCACACACGGCCATCTGATCCCAAATTAAGCTTGTACAAAGCTTGTGCTATTAAAACCAGACAACTGATATACTACATATACTACTTTTCTTTTGTAAATACATACTTATATAGATAATTAAACCCAGACTCAGGACAAACAGACATGTTCATGCAAACAAATGTCTGTCCTGGGTGGGAATCGAACCCACAACCTTCGGCGTGAAAGGCAAGTATCTACCAACCACGCCAGCCGGCTCAAATATGACATTTCTTTCTAAAAAAATGTAGTTACTACTGTTAAAATATTATGAATTATATATTTTAAGGTCATTGGATACGAATGATATAACTCTCATATCTCGATCATTATCAGAATAACACATTTAGAATACAGATTATAAATTAATATTTTTGGTTTTAATGACATTTGTAGTGACGTGCACACATCGATATGCGCGATACAGGTAAGGGATTACCGGATTACTCATATTGGCACGCTTGTTTGTTTTATTTGGCATAACGTCGGAGTTATCTACCTTAATTATTTATTAAAATGTGCAAGTAACATACATATTACACTGTTGTATTTTAAAATATATTTACTTTAGAAAGAAAAATGTTACCATTTTAATCTTCAAAGTTTTCTTTAATACAATAAAGATATTGAGCAATATAATATTATTGTATGATAATTTTTGATATAATATCAAATCATTCAAGCTTTATTACACATCTAACATGTCAACTCAGTAGCAAATTGAAATGTCAGCTGCCAGTACATTTTTTATTTTATGTGTACACCCATTTTTCGGTAAAGAATTTAGGCAAACATGGCGGTTCGGTGACAGTAAAAAAATTTAATGCATCTGCCGTATTGTCCAATTTTCGACCAATCGCGCTGCTTCCCGCTCCCCTAGCTGTCATTTAGCTGTCAGACGGCCATTGACATGTAATAGGGACTACGTGATCCGTAATATGATCGACTTTTAAAAGAAAGAAATGGATATTTTAGTAGGTCACTGAATTTATATCATCCAGTATTCTATCCTGCTCGCGCAGTTTTAGCCACGTTATACAGACAATAGGACCATGGTATTCGAATTTTAAATGTAATTTTTTTTCGGGGCGTTGACGCGGTACACGGCCAGTCGTGTTTAACAATTGAATTGATTGAATTACGAGTAATTCGGACGCGGCGTTATTGATGAGTTACATTGCCGCCCGCATCGCTCGGTAAATAAAGGATATTATATATAGGGGTGTTAATTCTGCAAAAAGCTGATGTACTGCGTGAATTCATGTACGTCACAGAATGAATACCAAGTTTTCGAAGTAAAGAAAGACATTTATATTTATTGAATATTGTGATTTAATCTCAATCATAATATATTATTAATTAAATATAACTATTATAATGAAAGTTACAAATTTTAGAATATTTTATTACAACATAATAAATTCATTTAATATATAACTTCTGTGGAATATGCAATAATATACGAACTGGAAATGAGTTCCAGTAAATTATAACTACGTTTCGTTTTATACGCATTATTTCATCGATTTTATAAAATGGCAACACAATTGCGTGATTTGGCAGTGGGATCGAAAGCAAAAATCTAAGGCCAGTCGTCGTTGAACAAACATTTGCTGGCGTAATGGATTAGCGGTGTCGCGCCGGCCTTCTTCTGTTACAAGTACAAACAGTAATACGCGGCGCCTTTGACGGTTGGTTTGCTGTATATTGGTCGATTCGAGGCAAATATTGGCTTCAAAAATGAACTTTTTGGATTAATTTTAGTAACTTCATATAAAGTTTCTATTTGTTAAAGACAAACAACGTAAGGATGCATCAGCGTCTTCCAAAATTTAGCTTCATGGTCATCCTCTAACTAGCATTGGAGAAATGTGGTGAAATAAGGATCGAACCATTTCTTCAAGTGGAGAGGAGGCTTTTGCCGAATAGTAGGATATAATCAGACTGTTATACTTAGTAACAGAAGTTTCAGTAGGGTGGGAGGTGTTAGGTGTCCTATAATATTTTCTGTACCTCCGACTATTACGCCGTGTATAGAAAATTTCATGATGATCGGTTGAGTAGTAAAGGCAAAAAAGCGTAACAAACAAACTTACTTTCGCATTTATAATGTTAGTAAGGATTCGCAGTGTGTGTAATATCTTAGTCCTACATTTTCTTAAATTAAAATAAATTGGGTATTTTATTTTAATTAAATAAAGAAAAATACATTAACTATAGCGCTAACTGTTTATAAATAACTGAAAAATAGTATATAAAACCACAAAAATATATTTGAAAAAAAAGGATCCGTTCTTTCACATTGCTTCTTAAAATATGAATTTAAAAAACGGAAGTATCAATGAAAATTATACGACTTCTAAATCTGCACGGTTTATATAATAGCTGGTTCTGTAATCACCATCCTCTTTTAAATACCCGGATAACTATTATTATCTATCCTTGAAAGACAATACGCCGAAACTCGTTGTCAGCAGTACACCGCACATAGACAAAGCAGAGAAGTTTGTATACTTTTGCGTCACTGTCAATATTGTCACAGGCGGGCTGCGTACGCGCATGCCGACCATTTGACGGGTTCGTTTCCATTGTAAATACTATTTCTTAATCATCCGTTTTCATTTAAAAGTTACAGTATACATATATATAATATTATTTGATCATATAGTTAATGGTAAGAATACTTTGATGTATAATTAAATTGATCTAAGGTATTCAATATCGCAAAACTGTCTAAAAGATTCGAGTAAAATCGTAAGCTTCGTCTGTATTATATAACGTTACATACATATTACATAACTTATTTCAATTTTATTTGAAACCTATATGAGGTCGTTATTTATCTACGTTTATGTATAAGAATGAAGTATAATGGAAACACAGAATCATCTCGTATTATGGGTCCAAGTGCAAGCGGGCAGGTTGCGCAAACAGACGCACAAACACGCCGCTGTTTGGTCTGCCAACGGGTTGCATGGTGCTTTGGTTGCGTGTCAATGTGAAGTGTTGTCAGACCCGCATATACCGTGGGTTTGCTTAAATGATGCAATAGTTGACTACACGATGCTGTGGTTGTTAATCTACAATACCATGATTGGTATTGGTTTACTTTTCAGTACAGTTATTCCAAACATAATATTTCTGAAAATGTAAATCGAAAAACTTTATTCTAGAAGGTTCTTTATTTGTTGGTAGGACTTTGTACAAGTCACATATTCTACCGCCAAATTGAGGTGTACGTGAGCCCGAGTAACTACATGTACAATGGACATAAAATCTTACTTTCCAATGCTGGTGGCACATTGGCGATATAAAGGATGGTTATTTTTTCCAATAGTACCAATGTCTACGGGCGGTGACCACTTACGTGACCCATTTGCAATTACTTTACATCGTCAATTACATTTGAAGTTACTTAAAAGAAACACAGCAGTGATTCGTTTAGCACAAACTATATTACGTAGATATGTTGTATAATATATAATACACTTAAATTCATATAACCTGCATTAATGTTTTGTTTATATTTTATATGTTTTTAATTTTATTACTCGATAAATGTAAAAATAACGACAAATACAGATTCACGCGTAACACCAAGTTTCCAACTTCTAAGTCTCTTTTGTCGAATGTTGATTCTCCCACCTGGGACAAAGGTTTCTCTTCATAAATTTAACCCGAGATGAATGATATCGATAAAAATTATGGTATTATAATCGTATTCGTTAATTTATGTGCAAATTATACTAATAATTAATAACTATTTGTCATAAATATTACGCGTTTTTAATTTCCACATATGGTTTTTCTTAAATAAGTAACTACTGTAATGGTAGTATGCAGTTTTTAGTTCGAAAATGTTTATTTCAGTGGAGCGAAAACCACCCCATAAGCAGATATGGGTTACATTATGAATCTATACAATATATAATATATAAAGAGGTAAAGTTTGTGAGGTTGTAGGGGGTAATCCCTGGATCTACTTAACCTATTTTGAATTATTTTTTTAGCAATAGAAAGCATCATTTGTGAGTGTCATAGGCTATATATTAAAACGAAAAATTAAACGACTTTTTCGTGGTAGTGGGATATGCAAAGTAAGTCGAAGAAAAAACAGTCGAACGAAAACGCTTCTTACGAACGCTGCCTTAACGATGAGAGATATATGATTGAGTTCTGGAAAAAAGTTGTAGAGCATAATAATGCCTAAAAAAATTCAAGACAGTATATATCTAACTTTTATATTTATGTCACAAAAAGGTGTTTTTATATTAAAATAATTTAAATCGTTAGGTCATGTTTACTAGTCATATTATCAACAATTATGAACTATTATCAAAATAGGTAAACTTATCGTCTTAAGTGTTTAAAACAAAAGACTTTTCCGTTTTACTGCATTGTTTGGTGGCATAGTTTAAGGGATAATTTAAAATATCAAATACGCGAGGCAATTTTATTAATGTTCGGACAATCGATCACAAGTAAAAATGTTTTCCGCTCAACGAAGTGGACACGGTTCAGCTAGTAATCTATATAAAAAGTAACTTGTGAGCTACTTGCTTACTTTAGCTGTACGACTACGACAGCTGTCAAATTTAGAAAATGAGAAATAAGAGCTGTCTGAAATAAAGTATATTCATATATTGTTTCATTTAAAATATATAATTTTAATAAGAAATAAATTTAGATCATTGATAGTCTATTATATATTTTTATTAATCATTCACCCTTAACGTAAATATTCATCAAAGCGACTTTTTGTGATATATTCGCAGACGGAGGTGTCCACAACTATACGTTGTCATATAGACAAACATTCATCGGTTAAAGAGTACCAGTTAAATGTTCGTTATAAAGCAATACCAATATTAAGTAAAGAATGGACTAACTCGATCGTGAATTAATAAAACACAAGCTATTCAAGACCTGTGTTGTTAAACTATTCCCTACAGTACGCTACATTAATTCTGTAACTACTTTGATTTTGTAATCTCCTTTGATTTTAAAATAATAAGAAACTTTACACAAATATTTCATCTTTAGTTAAATTTATACATTATTAAAAATACGAGCAACTTTCAGCTCAATAGGTTAGGCAGTGGTTTAAAATTCAGCTTTAAGATTTCACATAACATGATTGTACTGAACGAGGAAATAAAATAAAATCTTATAATACATAATAGTCAGTATATTACCAGGCGCGGGCGTCAATTTGAGGCGCCATGTTCATAAAAATTGTTTAAAAAAACGTTTTTTACTAAATCAAATTAGAGAGTCGAGATGGCCTAGTGGTTAGAATACGTGAATCTTAACCGATGAACGGGGGTTCAAACCAGGGCAAGCACAACTGAATTTTCATGTGCTTAATTTGTGTTTATAATGCATCTCGTGCTTGACGGTGAAGGAAAACATCTTGAGGAAACCTGCATGTGTCTAATTTCATTGAAATTCTGCCACATGTGTATTCTAACAACCCGCATTGGAGCAGCGCGGTGGAATAAGCTCCTCCTTCTCCTCAAAAGGGAGAGGAAGCCTTAGCCCAGCAGTGGGACATTTACAGGCTGTTACTGTACTGTTACTAAATCAAATAACTACACGAATTGACGATAAAGAGCAAAAATGAAATGAAAAGATAAAAAATAGGGCAGTGTCGTTTTGTGAGTTTTTTTACTATTTTATAAGTATAGAAGAGGAATATATAAGGTTTTTGCCCAGCCGGGAAAGATCATAGCGTATTATTATGCGTGTCTAAATGCCAGTGGAAAGGTGACAATAAAGCCGCCCATTATCTAAAAGAAACGTTTAATGTTCACCCAATGTATATTTATTAATTGTTACTTGAAGCTGGCGCTTTAATTAAACGTCTCCGTCCACCCCTCGTCCAGTTAATCCTTCCTTTTCCATTTAAGCTGACAACCCGTTACATTGCAACTGTTGTTGAAGAATGACCGTTTCTCTTTTAATTTGTTTCCTTGATCGCGTTGAAACTTTATGAGTTTATCCTGTCTTGTTTTCGCTAAGTCGATCGTGTAATATGTCGCTTATCAATTCCTCAATTTTTATTTCACCATATATTATGTCATTTTGGTGCATGTATCGTTCAAATGTTTTTACAATTATATTTTTATAGTCAACTAGTTTTTGACCGCGGCTTCGCCCTCGTTTTAAGGGAGCAGGTGTTAGGTATACAAAATAGCCTGTTTAACGCTTTTGCCGTGAAAGCGTAACAGACAGACAAACCGAGTTACTTTTGCATCAGGGGAGTAGCTGCCGCCGTATCAGTCTTATCAAAGATACAGGGCTTCAGGGGCCTCAACCCGTTTAAGCAAAAATTCGTAAAATATTATCCAAAATCTCACTCGAACTCTAAGACCGTGCGCTAAATTTCCCGGGAAAAAATGAGAATATTATACACATTATATTTAGCGTTCAGATACATGATAGAAATAACATTTTATATGCACATTATTGGATTTGAACCCTTTTGGAATAGTTTTCTTAGATAGCAACTTAATATGTATTAGCTTATATTATAACGATAGGCAGTCGGTATACTGTTAAGGCAGTGATTTTCATGGCAATATGAATAAAGTGTGATTTGAGCTACCTTAAAAAAGGCAATTAAAATACAAACAAGGAATTACAAAACGATAAAACTTGTAACTATTCATTAATAATTTTTAAACATATTTAACAGACGACTTTTTTATATAAATTTCTCGAAGGCGTCGTTTAAAAAAAGTGATTTATAAAATATGTAATGCAAACGAAACAAAGTCAAAAGCCAACTTGTAACATAAAGTTGACAGCACGGACACGTAGAACTCAATTCATGTTTACTTTTCTACAATAATAAACGTCAAAACTTCACGTATACGAAGAGACCGCGGGTTAGGCACTCCTGCGCAGCGGGGCGCCTCCTTACAGCCAATATTGAAATATCTTTTATCTCTTTCGTCCATGTATTAGAAAAAATTGACACCTGTCTCGATTATACACGCGATTTGCTCCCACGGACAATTCTTTGTAATGTCGTAAAAAGATTATGAGCAATGAGGCTTTGTATAAATAAACCTGCGTCCGCAAATATTTGTCCGAACGTAAAAAAAGGAGTGGACCGAGGTTTTATTGTTTTTTTTTACGAAGTTAAATAGCGTTCTATTTCATTATTGTTATGAGAAGGTTAGCGGATGTTAGTTAAACAAATACCGACTAAACTCAATAAAACGCCTTAAAGTCGATCCCTGTCAGCTAATCCCTTTAATACGAATGAAGTAAATTAGACATGATACTTACAAGTTGGTTGGACTTTGTACAAGCACTCACCACATATTCTTCTATCCAACAGCAGTACTTAGTATTGTTGAAGAATTAGTGAGCCGGTGTAACTCCAGACATAAGGAACCTAACATTTTAGTTGCCAAGGTCAGTGGCGTATTAACAATGTAAGGGATGGTTAATATTCCTTACAGTGCCAATTGTATGAGCAGTAGTGATCACATACCACTAGGTGGCCCATTAGCGCATTTGCAATGTATTTCAAATAGATGAGTTGACCGAACAATCTTTGTTTAAAAGTATTAAAGATCAAGTACATTGTAGAAATATAGTAACAAAATTGATGATCATCTTGCCTGTATTATGTCTTAACATCCATTCAAATTTTGCTATTTTTTATTTCCAGCACCAAAGCTGATGATACCTCCAGCAGACTTCGTGAACCAGGGCGTCCTTGGAAGTCCGCAGGACGGTCTCCGCACACCGACTGGCAGTCAGATGCTCGCTAATCCACTCCTCAATTTGAACAACACCGGCCGAACCAACTTCACCAACAAACAGCTGACTGAACTCGAAAAAGAATTCCACTTCAATAAATACTTAACAAGAGCGAGAAGGATAGAAATAGCATCCGCCCTACAACTGAACGAGACACAAGTCAAAATCTGGTTCCAGAATCGAAGAATGAAACAGAAGAAACGCATCAAGGAAGGCCTGATCGTTGCCCCCGAGGTCGCTTCAACATCCCATTCCAGTGCTCTAGGCTCAAATGAAAACAGCAGGGAGTCGAGCTAAATAGTGTTCGTGTATGAGTGACTTTAATACGATTTACCTGAATATACAAAGATGGGGTCAATTTGGATAACGATCAAACCATAACGAAGTTTGTCAAATATTATGTAGGTAGTAACTAAAACCAACGGCTTGAGATGCTTGTTTTAGCCCCATTTGTAAATCTATATACAATTTTTCTGGCTATTTATAAGATATAACAAAAAAATCTTAACATTTAAGATAATGCGGTTGATCTACATAGGCTTATAATAATCTAAAGTACTTACGAAGTCAATACAAATGGCGAAGGAAATTATGCCATCATCTTGTCATCAGGCTCCGCTTTCTTCTTGTCTCTATAATAAATATTTATGTCATGTTTACATTCCGAAGTATAAACCTAGTCGATAGGTATTTAATTATACATATTTGTTAAATTAAGTGTAAAAATGTAACATGTTATTAATGTGAGCAGTTGTTTATAATAAAGAATATTAACGTAACCCTTTAAAAGGCCGCAACATATCTATTTAAAACAAAATTAAATCTTTAATGTGCTGTAATGTAATAAATAATATAATAAAGTAATGTTGCTTATTCACTTACCAAGAAATTTTACACGCCATTTGTTGAACATTCATTTCGTCAAAGTTAATTAATATTTTGTCAAAGATCCCAATCGTATATCCTTGGTTTTTTTTTTAAAGAAAAAAAAAATTGTAAAAAATCTGCTTTTTTAAATGGATGCGATTTAATTTTTAATATTTACTAAATCAAACTACAATCGATAAGATATTTAAATGAAAGTTGTTTTTTACTGCGATAATTTTTGTAGCCGATTTAACGAACTTCGTTACTATTTTCAAGTCACAGACGCCATTTTGTAACAATAAAAGTTTCAGTGTTTGGTTATGAGATTACTTAGAATAGGTTTCTTTTCTAAGATCAAAAAATATATATAAGGTAGACGTAACAGTGAATTATGAAATTCATGCTTAGATAAACTCATTTTTTAATTTATTTTTTTTTACAATTGTTTTAATTGTTTGAATAAAAAGCTTTTATATTTTAAGATATTTTTTACGACGTAATTTAAACCAAAGTTTATTTTGTTTTATATTTTTTTAAAGTAAAGATAGCAGCAAAAGTAAAAAAAGAAAATTTCAAAATTAACAAAATTCAAAATTCGATTTATTGAAACCGATAGACAGGGCCTTTTTAAATCGATTTTAAAAGGCTAAATACTATAATTATCAATATAACAGTAACAATAAATGTTTTCTGGAAACAAAACTTTTGTTGCTGACTTTACGTTGGTCATTTTCAAAATACCGCTTTGAATGCTGATGATATTTTACTTTTCTTTAATTTGAGAATGACCGTATGTTTGTAGAATAGTAATGTACAGGTTTCAAATTAGAACCATCGCTAATTAAATGTATATAAAGCGCGTTAAGTACGATTGTGTGTACATTTTTGTATTATTAAGTAACTATTAAATCTACCAATAAATTAATTACATCTATTTTCAAGTGAACTGTTATTATTTTGACGAGAACAATTATAATATGTGTAACGCAATTTATTTATATGACCTGAATGCTATAATAAAAATTACCTTTGAATCCCATGCGGATACAAATTACCCAAATTGGCTGTTAAGATTAGCACATTAATTCCATTTCGGAGACCAAATGAAGCTATGTGCTTTTTTATAACTTTATATAAGGTGTGCAATGTTATTAACTCCTACAAATTAGTTAACCTTTTAAAATAATAATATAATTTAAATTTACATTTCAACTAACCAATAATAAGTTATGACCGAAAGAATCTGAATGGTTATAACAGATGAATCTTAACCAAAGATTGAAAGATTGAACCATTTGTTGGTCCAAGCCCGGGTAAGCACCACAAATTTGATATGATCAATATGACTTTATAGTTACTCTTGTAGTCGGTGCATGAAAACCTCGTGAGAAAATCTGTATGAGTCGATTAAAATCTATTACATATGTGTGCTAACCAGCAACCCGTACAGAAGCAGCGTATTTGAATAAGCTTTAAATCTTCTCAAAAGAGGAGACTTTAGCCCAATATCGGGAAATTTAAATTTACTATATAAATGTGGATGCTGTCTATGATAATCCCTCAAACCAATAAATAAATAAAAAATAAGCGCTGCGCGCTCACAAAGAAGCAAGGGAAGCTGAAATAGGATGTTCTGATGCCGGACACTTTAGACGTCACAACATCAGAGTCATACTTTGTTGATCACATTCGTAATAAATATTTCATTTTACTTTATTTTATATAAAAATACGAAAATAATATCCGCTATATATTTTGACCACGGCGGCCAATCTCAAGAGACTGCCAACTACATAGGACATTATTATAGTACACAAGTGTATGCGTAAACACAGGTACAGTCTCCATTCAGTCACTCATAATTTGTTGGATTGTACATACTTCCAACTTCCAGACTCCGGGTTGCTACTGAGAATTTTTCAACAGAAAAATCCAATAAGACCTCAGGATCAGCGGCCTTATATCTAGCTACTAGAATAACGAAGCATTCGACCGTTACACATAAAAAGATCTTAAAACCTCACATAACGTCACGGCTTTGACTGACATATGAACATAAAAGTACTTTAAAATGCAGATGATTGGAATTGAAACCATTTTTCAATTATAATCTGAGCTACCAATATAGGTACTTTCTGACGGGTTTTCTGGGCTTATCTTTAGTCATTCAGACTCTCATGAAATGGTTCTATAAAAATTGTTTTATTTATATTTCATTGACCCTTAGGTATTCATTACTTAATTTGGAGAAACAGGGTTAATAGTTATCACTAGCAACTGGGTAGACAGTATTACGAATACAGTAATGACAAGTGTACAATCAGTTTTTTATTTAACGAATAAATCGAATAGGAGTCGCTCATAGATTTAAGAATAAATGTTAATTTTATAAATGAACAGGAGACCTGTTTTAAGACTATATCGAAATAAAGGTAAATTTCACAGACTTAAGAATCTGAGATGTCGACGGCCAATATAGTTTTTGCAACACACTTGCCAGCTAGCAAAAAGGTTTAAAAAGATGATGACAAATTTCACTGTAAACAGAAAGTTGACGAATATTCTACGATCTGCGTGGCTGAAACTGCAATGCTAGACCAAGGGGGTATCGAAAAACAATCTTGCTTGATCCTGGCAAAGGGATAGCGCCAACTGGCTAAATGCCTCATAAAGAACTCTGTTCCTTTTTCTTCCAACAATATGTATATAATATGAAGCGGTTAAAAGCAGATAAATATATAAATATTACCTATATAATGTGATTATATGTTTTTAATACATGTATTTGTGTACTTCGAACGAAAACTGACAGCCATTCCTTTTTCAAAGGAACGTGGTTAAACTATAATAGATATACAAATTGTTCTATGCAATAGCCAAAAAGTGACATAATACGTTTACTTTTATTCAATTTATATTAGGTAAATGGAGAGACAAATGGACTTCCTAATGCTAAAATGTCACCACCGTCCCAAGGGATTGGCACTGTAACGAAAATTAAGCAAACTTTATATCGCCAATGCGCCACCAACATTAAGAAGATATCATGTTTGAAGATTTCATGAACATGTATGTTTGTCCAGAGTCTGGGTGTAATTATCTATATAAGTATGTATTTACAAAAAAAAAAAAGTAGTATATGTATTATATCAGTTGTCTGGTTTCCATAGCACAAGCTTTGTACAAGCTTAATTTGGGATCAGATGGCCGTGTGTGAAAAATGTCCCAGGATATTATTATTATTATTATTATTATTATTATGTTCCTTGTGCCTGTAATTACACTGGCTCACTCACCCGTTAAACGGGTACACAATAAATTACCTAGATTTAATTGTAAAGTAGTGCTGTCTAGGGGTAGGATGAGTGATAAGTGGGTGGGACTTAGCCAGGCGGACTTCTCAAATGCTAAATACAAATGTTCAAAAATTTTATTTAACACCACAAAAACCTATAAAAAATATTCGTAGGCCATTGAGAATATAAGCAAAGCTGGATATAATATTATAATTCCTAAATAAAATTTAACATTTTAATATTAACCGTTTTATAATATTTAAATATTTATCTGATATAATAACAAAATAGTACAATCTTAGTACAATAGTCACAATAGATACGTTTCATGTGAGAATAGTGGCGCCATCTCTTCACGGCCTGCAGTATTAAGATCAAGCGCTACTAACCCCTCGATAAAACGAAAATTTAACCAAACAGGATTCAATGAAACACCGACAGAGGTCTATAGTTTAATCGTTATGGGATGGCTGTAGAAATATTCCTTAAATTATTATTGTTATTCTTTAGACTGTTTGTAATTTTCAACAATTTCAAACTTAAAGTCATTCTCTTGCAAATGTTTGAGGATACTTGTTTTCCTGAACGCGACGCCAGCTGTCATAACTCCACTTCTGTAATAATAATATTATCGAAAAGGTGAATAATATTATACATATACTAACAATATAAATGCGAAAGTATCTCAGTCTGTAGGTTACGCTTTCACGCTTAAACCAGTGAACCGAGTTTTGATGACATTTTGTATGAAGGAAGCCTGAACCAGTGGCGTAGCTATTGTAGGGCCAAGTGTTGCAGTGCACCAGGGCCCGGAGCTCAGGTGGCCCTCTAACCTCAGCTTTGAAAAAAGAGGAGCATAAAAGAAAAAACAATCTTGTGTGGACGGGGAATTCTGTTAAAAATCGTTTTTTTCCCTTTATTGATCTCATCTGTATAATAAATATTCTGTATTGTCATATGCATCGTTGTTTATTGATAACCATTTTCTTCTGTTAAACTCATAGAGATTGCCCCTCAAAGAGACGCCGTATGGATTTAGCCTACTAGGGATAAGTTGAACTCACTGTTTCCTATTCTTGTTGCTTAATTTTGAAGGACAATATAAGTTTAAACTACACGGAAAGAGGGGGATGAGGGCCCGATTCTTTCCTTATGCACCGGAGCCCTTGTCTACCTAGCTATGCCACTGGTCTGAACCCTAATTAAGAACATCTCTTAACCTTACACTTGCCCAACACAATCAACACGCGGTCAAAAATTAGTAAAATAATAAATATATAACACTAGTTCCTGTAATATACAATGCTGTAGCATTTTATAGGAGGAGGCGGCTTACACACACACCACAAGTCAATGATCATGAATTGCTTTAATAACCAACATTAATAATACACTAATATTATAGATATTCGTGTAAATTATATAATAAATATCCAGTACCTTTTCTCGTCTGTTTGTCAACCGCTATTTTTTTACGTATAAGTTATGGACGCGCAAAGTGAGACATTTTCCGTCACCTAACTCTATATAATATAACCGTGGTTTGTGTGATAGTTCTAAAATTTTGAATATAATTTCCGTCAAGCACCAGAAAAATGGCATAATAGCATGTCAGTAAGCAATGCAGAACTTTGAACTATACTTCTCATATTGACCTGATCTGATGCTGTGACCCATTATTGAGATTGACGTATTCCGTCTACTCAGTCGTTGCTGTATTAGAATATACTATGTAAATAAATTTAAGTAAATATACATACGTGGGAGGCAATTTATCTTTCTCCTTTAGAATAGCTATGGCTGATAATACGATGCCCACAGCCGTGCCGACGTAAGCCGGATCAACACCAGACAACTGAAATTTAAACACGTATCTCACTTACAAAGCTAATTTAGATGATGTTTAGTTAAACAATGATTTATCTCTTTCTATCATCATTGAACAAGCATTCGATAGAAAGAGATAGTGTTGTTTACACAATCACCACTTACAAATGTCTACAAGTAAAGCTGATATAAGTCAACCGACCAACGTGAAATTTTGCAAAGACGTTGTCAGGAGTACAGAATAGATGTAGATATATATATATATATATATATATATATATATATATATATATATATATATATAACTTCGTGAGAGTAACATTATGCTCTAATGTTGGTTGGCAATAACGCGCCCATTAACTTACCTATACAAATATATGAACTCGCAGCAATTAATTTTATTAGTCTTTTTAACACGTTATATATCAAGAAGGAAATAATAATAATAATATTCTTCATTAAATATTTTTTGTGTACATTTCATTAAATATGACAAGAAAATTACATATACTTCATGTGGTGCTAGGATTCAAAATTGAAAACGGGTCATACTTACGCTAACTCTGGCGACAACTCTCTTGTCTGGCGTGCCCCCCACATCGGTCCCCTCGTCCCAACCTCTCCCCAACATGTCATATTGAAAGCGGGAGCCGTCCATCGCGCTCTCATTTGGATCACCATATGTCACTAGTCCAAATGAACAGAACTTCGGATGTTTTAGAAGCAACCGTCTCGTACAAGGTATCTTGCTCAAAATGAATAGCAAAATGCAACCAATAATGGTCCCTATCGCGGAGAATATAGAAGGGAAAGTTATATAAGGCTTGTATTGAACCGGTCGCTTGCCATCCGTCGCTAAGAGGTGTCGTTGTGTGCGATGGACTACGAAACTGTCCGCACCCGGAAACGGGAGACACCATTTGTTTAAATTCTTATGAAGCAGGCACCTGGAGGCATCAACAGATATCAATACATATTATAAAAGAAAGTATCTGTGAATTGGGTTTTTTAAGTTATATGGCTATTTGCAAGCCACCAAAACAAACATTTTTTAGACTACCGCTACCAAATAACTTTAAAATTTTGTGTATGATTCACATAGGCGTTATGTTCATTAAAATGGCAGAATTTGAAAGAACGTAAGCTGTACTCCACGATGGTGAAGCCGCAGGTTTTACTAGTAATATAAAATGGTTTAAAACAAATAAATCCTTGAATAGTCTATTTAAAATCATAAGGAAATATAGCAGCATCCGGTAGTAATGATATTTGGTTGTGTTGGTAAAGTACTCACTTGGTGATCCTCAAAAAACCTGATACCATACATGATAGTAATCATTACCTAAGGTATTAAGACAGACAGAAAAACAACTTATTTGTCATGTTTTTATAAGTTTCAAATTATATTATTTAAAACTTAATTGTGCTAAATATACAAATTCATACCTCTGTTTCAATTCCGGTTCAACATCAAAACACGGTCTTTGTCGAATCTTTTTCATAGATATGTATGCCATGCTGAAATTTATTAAATATTTTAAAATAAATATTGCTCAAGCATTGCAAAGAGCTGAGATGGCTCAGGCGTTGGAACGCGTGAATTGAACCGAATCCTAATCAAACCCAGACAAGCTGAATTTTCATGTGCTTATGCTACGTTTATAATTCATCTCGTTCTCGACGGTGAAGGAAAACATCGTGAAAATACCTCATGTCTAATTAAAAAACTTAAAACCTTATTAGCAGTGAGACATTCGCAGGCACCTTTTTACTTCATGTACTGCGAAACTCCTTTTCAGTGACCTCTATCTGCCATAGAGGTCACTGAAAAGTAGTTTCGTTTAAATGGTGCAGAATTGTAACAGCAGCAGGTTATTCTGTCAGAACAGAATTCGAAACTCATCGACAACGGTCGTGAAATTTCAGAAAAGTGATATGCGATATTTAGGCTCCGAAAACAAGCTCAATATTTTAAGCTACATAGTAAAGTTTTAAGTGACATATAGAATATCACAAACGCAGGGTGTGTTTGTGATATTGCATATAGTGTATTTTTCTTCTTTTTTATGTAATATTAACCTCCATGTATTCTCTCTCTCATAAACTTATGCAACCAGTCCCGGATTTATGTCAAGACCTAAGCCACCGGCTTAGGGGCACCACCCTAGCAAAAATAATATAATTTTACTCTTTATCATCAGTGCCCCAGAAGCCTTTCTTCGCTAACTCCAAGCTTGCATGAAATGGCAATATGCCACGACCTAAAAGAGATCAGGCGCTAGAGCAATAGCTTTACGTACTCTGCGTAACACTGAGGTCTAGCACTGGCAACTTTGTAACTCATAATATTGCAGGACTGCAACAGTAAAATTTAGTGACAAATACAACATGACAGTTACAAAAAAGCAATGTGCACCCTTTGATTTGTAAATAATCTTAAATCTAGTTCGCCATTAAAAATTTTACCTGTTAATAATTGATACCCAACTGCTGTATCGGATAATACCGTTACGTTTGCTTTCCGCCATCATCTTTGGTGGGAAATGAGTTATTAAATATGACTCCACAGAATTTAACGTGCCTGTGGAAAATATCAAATAATAAATTAACTATGTGGATGTTTAATAGTTCTGTTCTCAGAAGTAAATATATATTTAGGAATGAGTATTAATAATCGTCGGCGGTCATACATGCTAAACATTAATACTAAGGTCTGTATTATCAGATTGAGATGAAACTTAATGTACACATATGCAGATTTTATTGTGGTTAACACCCAGAAATATAAGCGGTTTTCTAAACTATTGAGCACTTATTATTCTTATAAGTCTGCTTTGCTATTTCTTTAAACCAAATTATTGATTATTAAGTACATTTTAAAGGAATACTGTTTTATGAATTATTTGCATATCATACCACCAAAATTCTGCTCCAAGAATGACACCCCAAGATCTGCCGGGATACTGCTGAGACCACAGGCATTGATAACATAGACTCCTGCTTCACGTGCCGGCTGATCATACTTTTCTTCCAACAACTCAATGAACTAGAAAATAAAATAAAATATTGTATTTTTTTTTTATAGAAAGGAAGGTGGACGAGCATATGGGCCACCTGATGGTAAGTGGTCACCAAACGCCCTTAGACATTGGCATTGTAAGAAATGTCAACCATCGCTTATAGCCAATGCGCCACCAACCTTGGGAACTAAGATTTTATATCCCTTGTGCCTGTAATTACACTGGCTCACTCACCCTTCAAACCGGAACACAACAATATCAAGTATTGCTGTTTTGCGGTAGAATATCTGATGATATGGCCAGTCAAAGACAATTTTCGGTCGAGGCGGCCATTCTCAACTAAGAAAAGCTAACTACGCAGGAGCACTCTACATAATCCGGTGGGACGAAAAATCTGACACGATCGAAAAGAGTTCAGTCGCAGGACTAACGGCTTAAGGTAGCCTAGGTAGGTAGGTGGGTTAGTACTACCAACATTCAAACTACTAGGAATTGAGATAGTCAAGAGTTCTTAATATAGCTAACACGATGGTTCACACCTGTTCCAAAGATAACTCCACCAACCACCACCAAATACTGATGTTGTTCAATAAATTAGTGATGTTATTTTTCGGTTTAAAAAAAAGCCGAGATGGCCTAGTGGTTAGAACGCGTGAATCTTAACCGATGATCGTGGGTTCAAACCCGGGCAAGCACCACTGAATTTTCATGTGCTTAATTTGTGTTTATAATTCATCTCGTGCTTGACGGTGAAGGAAAACATCGTGAGGAAACCTGCATGTGTCTAATTTCATTGAAATTGTCACATGTGTATTCTACCAACCCGCATTGGAGCAGCGTGGTGGAATAAGCTCTAAACCTTCTCCTCAAAAAGGGAGATGAGGCCTTAGCCCAGCAGTGGGACATTAACAGGCTGTTACTGTAATTTATTTAAAAAATTATTAATATAAAGATTAGTATTTTTAATTATATATTAAAATAATCATATTTTATTTTTCAATATAATAAAACTGATATTTAACTTATAAATAAAAAATACACGCAATTTTGTTACAGTCCACGTTTTTGAAATGGCACTCGATATGGACCGGTCGAAATGTGATCTTATTCTAAATGAATTACTGAACTTATTCTAAAATGACTTTGGTTTACAAATTCCAACAACTGTGTACTACTGCTTTTTTTACAAGAAAATTTCAATTCTTAGTCATGACACCATATGACAAACGTACCTGAGTCTCCCCACTGACATCAACATAATGTGTCTTGCTGTCAATAGCAGTGGACACCACTACTTCCCCATACTGTACAAAAGGGCCGCAGCAGTTGACCAAGACTTCCGCTTGACAACACATCTCCATTATAGAAATTTTGTCCTCTACGTCAGCTATTATTATTTCAACTTTTGACAAATCATCACCTAAAAAAAACCTTCATTATGTAAAATTATAAAACTGGATGTGTATGTTGTTTCAGATTATGAATTTTTAGATTTACCCAATCCTGGGAAACCCATTATATTCTGGAGGTGAGCTAGTGGTCGAATAAAGTTCATTGCGATATTTCTTTGTGTATACAACACAGGGTAGTAAGGAGTCATAATTGCTTATCAGTCATAAAAAATGTTTTTAAACTTTAGATTACATTAAAGAAAAATATAGGACAAAATAAAACTACACATAATAGGTATAGTTTAGTCTAGAAATTAAAACTCGCTCACAAAATATTGCCGTCTATACTCACTCAAGAATATTGAAGAAATAATTTTGACGCAATTTTATTATTATTGTTATTTTTTAATGAGACTAGAGACTTGTAGTGATGTAGAGCCTCCTTCATATTTTTTGACAAACCCTTTTATCACACTGTAAGCCATCATGTAGTCATCCCATTATAGATACCGACATTTGTTGCAGATAAGAGAACCAGCTACCTCGAGATTCAATATTAATAACCTTGGATTATCTAACTCGAGAGATTTATTATATAGTCCAGCGGATTAACAATTCCCAAATCTTCTTTTCTTCGGCTGGATTTGAGACTTGTGTGTGCTTATAGTGGCGACAGAGTGAGGCTTTGTCTTCACTGTTTCAGTCATCGGCTGTCTTCGATAAAAATCCGTTTCAGCCTGGGGCCGAATTCTTTTCCGATTCAATTCCGATCCAACTTTAAATCATCTATATTTATTCGAGTCAGAACCGAACCGATAATATGTTAACATATAGCGTTATGTCAAAATCAAACGTAATCGTTAACTTTTATGGCAATAGTCGATAATTATAATTTGTTAGTAGAATTGGTCCCCTGATTATCGGCCTTTTAGCTTGGAGATTTGTTCTATGTGAACACATCACTCACTGTACATACATTCAACAAAATATTTTAAGGAGTATAAATAAACAACGTAATAATATTTTATTTTTAATTTTCATTTTAACCAAACTCGGATCAATTTTTCTTATCATTTAAAAAAAAAGTCTCCCATAATATGCCTAATATGCCATAATATGCTATATATGTCCCTGTATAACATTTCGATGTTTCATTATATATTAAGCGCATTATTTTCCTTTACAAATTATTTGTAACAACGAATACATGAGATTATGTACCAACGAATCTATTTTTTTATAATATAACTTCAACGCGATCTAGATGAGTCATCTCTTGTAACGTGCAAATTTCTGTATTTTTTCTCATTCGATGAATACAAATGGATAATTATGTTGTTTAATTATTAATTGTCCGTGACCAAGGCTTATAAAATCTAAACATGTATTTACTGCGTAACAGACGTTCGTGTTATACAACGTGTACATTACATCATTGCGGCTTTTATTGAACTCTCATACATTAAGAAGAAGGTCGTATGTAGAAAAACGTAATAAAGGCCACATTTGCAATTTAATATGTTCATAACCCATATTGTGGTGTGATAAACATAAGTTGGTTGTTTTTAACATGATGACTTATTATGTATATCCGCCAAACCGTATATGACCGTATATGTAGACCGGCGTGGCTCCTTTGTTTCGCAAACTTTGTTTAGTAAATTCTAATTACTATTATTTTGTCAAAATTACTTTAATACAAAATTCTTTTAAATAGTATATTAACTGATCTGGATTCACATATTTATAGATTCCATGACAATGGGAAACAATTAGATAGACATATGAATGTGTCGAGCATTATCGATAAATAACCACAGTATATCCAGTTTAGTTACATAGTAATAGCCTGTGAATGTCACACTGCTGGGTTAAGGCTCCATCCTTTTTGTGAGGAGAAGATTTAGAGCTTATTCCACCACGCTGCTCCAATGCGTTTCAACCTGCACTTTTCCGCGCGATGTTTTTCTTCACCGAGCACGAGATGAATTATAAACACAAATTAAGCACATGAAAATTCAGGGGTGCATGCCCGGGGCTCGAACCCACGATCATCGGTTAAGATTCAGTCGTTTTAACCACTGGGCCAGATTAGTTAATAATAATAAATAAAATCTACGCTTCGTGGCCACGATGATAAAATAATAGAAGTATAATATAATTTTTTTAATATCAGAAAATAATAAATAAAATATACCAGTTTTTTTCGATATTTCTTGAAGAACATTTTCCAGTTTGTTCCGGTTCCTTCCAGCTACAGCCCACGTGATATCTGGGTAATTCTTGCCAATCCGCGTCAGCTCCTTAACCACGTGTTTTCCCGTGAAACCAGTTGCGCCAAGTATTACTAGATCTAATCGATTTCTAGTCGACATCTAGAATAAAAAATAACAATAAATATAAAACCCTTGAAAATGTACAAAAAATAAATAAATATAAAAAGATATTGCATACATTATAAAGTTAACATTAACATGTTTTAACAAATTATGAAAATTAAGAAGTAACAGACAAAACGGTTACGGTGAAGGAAAACGCCGTGAGGAAACCTGCATGTGTCTAATTTCACTGAAATTCTGCCACATGTGTATTCCACCAACCCGCATTGGAGCAGCGTGGTGGAATAAGCTCCAAACCTTCGCCTCAATATGAGGAGAGGAGGCCTTTAGCCCAGCAGTGGGACATTCACAGGCTGTTTCGGAAATAATAAAATAATATAATATAACAAATAGAAGAAGATATTAAGAATTAAATTATTATAAAATTATCACGTAGTGGAAGTATAAAATGAACAATATATAATTATCTGAGAGCATTTAAAAATTTGGAATACGATTAATTGCAATCAATAGTAAGAGGTCCATTTACAAAGAGGTTAAAAAAAAAACAATTTATTATTATTATTAAATTATTATTATTTTTTAAGAAAAGGATTCAATTTGTCATTAAAAATATCTCTTATAAGAGCTTCGTTTGAATCTTTTTTATTGTATTTTTAATCATATTGAGCGTATAACAAAGTACAAGTAGAACAATTACTTCCAAAAGCAAAGTATTAGACCTTCCAGAATAAATAATTAAATAACGACATCTAAAATGTGAGCAGGATTTTTATTATTATTCAAGAAGAAACGAAACAAAAAATACCAGTCGCAATAAAAGAGATAATTAATTAAGATTAAATAAATTGCGTTATTTTTTTTTATCGTGGCGTTATAACCATAATATAATGAAGAGATATTAAAAATGAAATAAGGATGTTGTACTGTTCAATGTAAGTGGACATAATCGTAGTTACGATGATAAGTTAAATAGACAATCACCGAATCAAAAATAAATGTAAAATTGTAAACTTTACTCGTTCGTAATGAATACAATTTTAATTAGGGGAAGGTGGCCTAAACCGGGTAGGTATGTTAACATTGAAAGGTAATTTTTATTTGATTATATATAACAGACTTTATTGTATTTGATAGAAGTGTTATCGAACTTAAAAATAAAACAGCCCAGTAGTGTAATTGTGTTTTAGATAATTATTTATTGTCACGAATTAAAAGCTCTTCAAAAACCCGATTTACCCTAATAGCCTAAAACGAGGCGTGAAGAAACATATCGCGGGCCGGCAAGGCGGGGGCCTCCTACTAACCCGCTTTAGAGCAGCGTGATGGAGCACTCCAAATCTTCTCCTCAAAAGGGAGAGGAGGCTTTAGCCCAGCAGTGGGCTGTTATTCACAGGCTGTTACTGTAAGACGGGGGCGGCTAGTACATAACATTCTTCCCGACTGTACTGGCCGTCGTCGCGTTTGGACTCTACTATCATTTACCATCAAGTGGAGTAGTCATAGCGATATAAATTATGACAACCTGTTCAAAATAGGTTTTGAATGGTCCATAAACGCAACGATCCAAGAGCCAAGTATATGCGTTGTGTTGTGTGAGGAGGAAATGAAAAATAATTCACATTATGCTGTTTCGAATATTCTAAAGCATCAAGAAATTTTAGAGATTTTCTAGTGGTTTTGGGCGGACTTCTGGATATTTACATTTAAAGATTTCAATCTTTGTTTAAACTTGGTTCTTAAAAATGATATTTGTATTACAATAATTTTTAATAATGTTAATGACTGTGAAAGATTTCTTAAGAAATCAGTTAATATAAAATCTAAACCTATTAAAAAAATGTCACAGCAAATAGATTGAGATGAGACCATCTAGGAGCTATTTTGAACCGAACGCAAAAAGAATCGTCACAATAAAAGTTATAGGCGCGCTTTCGTTAGTCGACAATTTAGTCCGAAATTCCCGCCTAACGGAAAAAGGTTTTACATGAAATGCTTACCACCCGTATCACCGTCACATAATTGTATGTCACGGTTGTTTTCTTTTAATGTTAATGTACGTTATATATTTAATAAATACAGGAGGCATACATACCGTGGTGTTGAACTGACGCCGCCTCGTCTAATGATATTGTGAAGTAACAACGATTGAGAATTGCAAACGATAGCAATAAAAGTCGTTTATTTCACACGTAATAGAACGTTGTTTTTATAGTAGTTAATATGTAGTAACACATGTACCACGCTAAATAATTATACGTAAGTTACTACTTAATAAACTAGCAAAAGAATTAAGTCGAAACGATGATCCAGAAGAAAACATCGTCTATTTATAATATGTAAATAGGCAAAGACAAAAAAGTTCACTGATTTTTTCTCGTGTTTTTAAACTTTTTTTTTTTTTTTTTATTTGATAACTTTAAAATAATTGTAAATAAGAGGAGCAAAAAAGATACAAGACAGACAAATTTTGGACACTATGCTACTTTGCCAAGGATCTTAAAAAAAAGGTTTTAATGATATTTTCTTTATTTAAATTTTTATTTAAATTAAATTTATATCTTCTTTTGTAAAATGTACTTAAACTCACATGTAAACAACATTCTTAATATACAATAATATATAATAACCATTGTTCATATATTAATTGATTGAGTACTATTGCGTAACAATTCTTTTTTAATTCTATTTAATCATCATTTAATGAGCTCGATGTAGTCATATAATTGAAGGAGCAGTAATAATAATAATAAGCTTTGTTGCAGAATCTTAATAAATAAATATATTTTCCTCCAACTTTCCATAATGACTATGGTCGTTTTTTAGGGATTGTTACAAATTTAATTAAACAACTATGAACGGATTTATCGCGTATATTTAAAAAATAAAATTAACATTTCATGACGTTTCACACTTTTCAGTGTCCGTGGCCACAAGCAGTTGTTTAATTCAAATTATTTATGTATTAACAAATAAATTTGAAATTTAAAATAGTTGAAAATAAAGTAACATCGAGTGGGCCAACCACAAAAGCGGGCCGCAGGTTGAGTACCACTGGTCTAGACCAATATATGAAGTAGGTTTAATGTTCAAACAAAGAAAATGTGACATTTAGTTTCTTTTATAAACACAAGTTATAAATTACTAAAATTAATAATTTCTAAATTCCATTATAAATTACTAAGTAATTACTAAATAAGCAATAATATGAGATAATGGAAAGTTATTCAAAATCAAATTATTATTATTACCACTAAATAACTACTGCGTGTAATTGCGGATTCGATTCCTGATCAGTTCTACTGGCTCAAATTATACTAAATAGAGAAGTAAAAAAAACACGAAAGTAAACATGTATTTTATTTTATACCCATAAATATATTATCTACATTAACATAGACACATAGACATAACTTGTTTTATAAATAGAAGACTCGTATAGACATCAGGCTTACACATATAAGGTTATTAGATCGTTTATATAAGGACTTTAATACTTTCAATGGTTCTATGACATATTTCTTTGTCCACTTCAATTAGATGTTTTAAGTTAAAAAAAAACGTAATATATTGTTTCGTGTGAATTGCTAACTATATTTGGCATCTAAATCATTAAATAATAATGAATAAATTTGTAATAAAGCGGTATATTAACATCATTAATACCAAGAATATTACACAAAAAAAAAAACAATTAACAACTGCTCATTTTGCCTATTCTCGTAACCAAAGTAAGGGTCATTGACATTCGCCCTTTTAGCACCAGGCCACAGATAATACAATGTACCCTGATAATAAATACATAGCAATATTTTAACACAGAACATTGCTATTTCTAACTGTCGTAATTTTTACGCAATATATTAGAATTCATTGCATATTAAAATCAAATTACAAATGAATACTTTTAATTAAATTATAAGGTAAAAAAACAACATCATTTACAACAGCAACCAATATTTATTTCTTACATTTATTTAATTTGAACATCAACAGCCTCTTTAACCAAACGGTATAATGGCCATCTAGCGACGTGAAAGTCCCAGGGTCAATCCTGACCATAGGATTATATTATACCCACTTTAAACTCATGCTTGACTATTACTTGGAGGAAAAATAGAAATATTAGAAGTTATTTGAAAACATTTATTGGTAGTATTCTTGAAAAAAAAAGTTTTGGCACAGATACCATATAATATGTACATAAATAGAAATGTTCAATAATATTACAAATGCAAAAGTGACTTCGTTGTTTTTGTTTTTTTTTTTTTGTTTTTTTTTTCAGCCTTTTGCCGTCCACTGCTGGACGAAAGCCTCCCCATAGAACGCCATTTTTTTTCTGTTTACATACGTTTAAATAACTCAATTAAAGCTAACAAAACAGTAGCATTAAATCAATATCATTACAGTAGAAATATTATAATTGAATCAGATATAGGGCACACATTATCCCACCACATACCAAAATATAACAAATAACACGACCGTAGCAATATAACAATCGAATTAAAAAAAATTACTCACCCTAAAATTAATAATGAAAAGATAACTTAGTAATATAAAAAACACTAAAAGTAATTATTGCAGATCAACAGATTTATTTGGTAAAGTATCAAGTCTAAGAGTGCAACGTTTCTGCATGAAACGTTTCTGGATAAGGAGTTTTCCTAAATGTGAATTGTCGTTGGATTTATTTTTCTTCTGGAAAATATCATGTAACGCAATGTTGTCGGACATGCTCGTATTTCTTTGTCTTCTATATAGATATTTTCAAAACATTTATATCTTATTAAAATCAGTATAATATTGAATGCACAGAAAGCATTTAACGGTTAATTAAATATTTATATTAAAATATTAGATTTTAAATAGACACAAATATATATTCAAACACATTTTTTTTATAGAATAGGAAGGCGGACGAGCATATTGGCCACCTGATGGTAAGTGGTCACCAACGCCCATAGACATTGGTATTGTAAGAAATGTTAACCATCGCTTACATCACCAATGCGCCACCAACCTTGGGAACTAAGATGTTATGTCCCTTGTGCCTGTAATTACACTGGCTCACTCACCCTTCAAACCGGAACACAATAATACCAAGTACTGCTGTTTTGCGGTAGAATATCTGATGAGTGGGTGGTACCTACCAAAGTTCTACCACCAGTAAATGACATCACATTCATTGACGCATTTGTTTTTTAGACATATTCGTTGTTTGTCATTATTGGATCTGTGGACAATAGGTATGGACGTTACAATTAGATTATTTTCGAATTAATTTTGTAATACGTTAGTAAAGTGTTGAAGGTTTTGACTTATTATTAAGTATTAATCATTTTTAAATGGTATCATTCAACCATAACGGTTTATCATTTCGAATTTAATGTTGTTTTCGTCCAGTAATTGAATGATGCTCGTGTCCTTGAATGCATATCCGGTTGTCAGTACTCCACACCTGTAACGACAACAACAAAAAAATGTAATATATGTTTTTTTTACAGATGAAATAAGCGGACGGATAGATTGGCCCATAGACATTGCCACTGTAAAAAATATTAATCTGATGATAGACGTCATATCTCTTGTGCCTATAGTTACACTGGCTCACTTATTCTTCAAGTCAAACACAACAATAGTAATTATTATTGTTTGGCAGAAATATATGAGAGGGTGGTACTTATCCAGATGGTCTTGCACAAAGCCGAGGTATCAAATAAAATAAGTTACAGTAATTATAAAAGTGAGCTCGGCTAATAATCATAGTTTGAAATACGGAGTAGTCGGAATTTGGGATCGGATCGGCTCCTCCCAGCAATCGATTTGGGACGGTCGAAAGCATCATATGCAACGATAATATTACAGGATATTTTTTTAGGTTTAAAAAACATTATTTATGTTTCGCCACTTAAGAGAGGCAAATCTCACTCGGGCATCTTGTCCTTCTCGTGGAGGATCGTCAGCGCCGAGTACAGCACGCCCAGCGCCGTCATGCCGTAGCCGGGGTCCGCACCGGACACCTGCGGGCAACGCGCTCAGGTCGTTATCGAAAATATCGTAGGGAGACGACACTCGCCCTCTCCCCCCGGCGCACCTGCACGCAGAGCGCGCGGTCGGGCGGCGCGCGCGGGTCGGCGCCGGCGGGCCAGCCGCGCCCGTACAGGCGCACCGCGAAGCGCGCGTGCGTGTGCGCGCGCTCGGCCGGCCCGCGCGCCACGGCGCCCAGCGAGCAGCGCTCGGGGTGGCGCAGCAGCAGCGCGCGCGCCGCCGCCCACCTGCTGAGCGCGAACAGCAGCGCCGCCAGCAGCAGCGCGCCCAGCGCCGCCGCCAGCGACGGGAAGCACGCGTACGTCTTGATCTGCGCCGGCCGCGTGCGCGCCGCGCGATGCAGGCGGCGCTGCGTGCGGTACACCACGGACGCGTCGGCGCCCGGGAACGGCACGCACCACAGCCGCCCGCGACGGTGCACCAGCGACCTGCGACGGGTTTACGTTTATTGTTAAGATATATATATATATATATATATACATAAACGGAGTATAGTCAGGACATACAATAAAATTACGACCCTATGAAATTTTAGGCTAGATTACATTCCTAATAAAATTAAATTCATAAATATCAAGTATGTCCTTCTATCAAAGAGTCATCGAGTGCAATCAACCATCGAATCGCTCACTTTTTACTTTCTGCTTCTTATTTGTACAAGTGATTGGTTTGTTTTATTTTATTATTATTTATTATTTCTGTGTAATTGTACTGTTTGTTTCCCTAGAAATAAATAAATTTCTGAACATTAGATGTCTCTTAGATCTAGTCGACATTTAGCCGCACATCCTGGATGCCGGGTTCGAACTCCAGGTTGGCCCGATAAAAAGTTATAGCGTTTTTCCGTTAAAAATTCTCAGTGACTGGAGGTCTGGAAGTTAGACCACTAACGTGGCTCGGAAAACACGTAAAGCCGTTGGTCCTGCGCTTGAACTCTTTAAATTACCGTCCCATCGGATTATGAGAGTGAGGGAAGAGTGTACATTCTTGAGAATAGTCAACATTCTTGGGAGAGGCCGCCTCGACAGAAATGGGTCAGGACATCGCCATTTCTGAATATCACCAAATCATTTGACAACGTTCCAATCCCCAAGCTTTTAACTAAACTTGAAAATCTAGATGTCGGAAGTACTCAAAATAATTTATTTCGCAGCTATCATACCGGTCGGTCTTAAATTACTAAAATCAACCCAATCTTAGTAAAAAAATTTCAAACCTTTGCTTCAGTTTAGGCTCTAAAGGCGGCAACCTTTCCGGATACAACTTCTTCCTTAGAGCGGGTAGTTCGTGGTAATGCGCCAAGCTAGAATAGAAAGAAAAAAAAACATAAATATCTTTGTATTAAAATAACTTTCAATCAATCAATCAATCAACAGCCAATCGTTGTCCACTGCTGAACATAGGCCTCTCCCAAGGTGCGCCAAAGCTCCCTGTCCTCCGCCTTCCGCATCCAGTTGGTGCCCGCCACCTTCTTAAGGTCGTCGGTCCACCTGGCTGGAGGGCGCCCTACGCTGCGCTTGCCGATTCGCGGTCTCCACTCTAGGACTCGTCTGCTCCAACGGCCATCGGTCCTACGACATACGTGACCAGCCCACTGCCACTTCAGCCTGCTAATTTTGCAAGCTATGTCGGTGACTCCGGTTCTTTTCCGGATAATCTCATTTCTGATCTTATCCTTCAAAGATACTCCGAGCATAGCTCGCTCCATAGCACGCTGAGCGACTTTGAATTTGTGGACTAGTCCCGCAGTTAGTGTCCACGTTTCGGCACCGTATGTCATGGCAGGTAAGACGCATGGTTGAAGACTTTCGTCTTCAAACATTGCGGTATAGACGACTTGAGGACTTGACGAAGGTTGCCAAATGCTGCCCATCCCAAGCGAATTCTTCGATCGGCTTCCTTCTCGAAGTTGTTCCTACCGACTTGTATTATCTGTCCTAGGTAGGTATATTCACTAACAACTTCGAGAGGTTTCCCCTCGACGTATATCGGTCCCGGCACGACATGCCTATTGAACATGACCTTGGTCTTGTCCAAGTTCATACCGAGACCGACACACCGGGAAGACTCGCCTAGGCTACGCAGCATTTCGGTGAGTTGTTCCAGCGACTCTGCTATGATGACGATATCGTCGGCAAATCGAAGGTGTGAGATGTACTCGCCGTTTACATTGACTCCATACCTAGTCCAATCCAGCGTTTTGAAAACGTCTTCCAACGCGTTGGTGAACAGTTTCGGGGATATTACATCCCCCTGTCTCACCCCTCTGCGCAGTTGGATCGCCTTCGTCTTACAGTCCTGGATGTGGACAGTCATTGTAGCGGCGTTGTACAGACATCTCAGTACCTCGATATATCTCCAATCGATATGACATCTCTGCAATGAGTCGAGCACTTCCCAGGTTTCAATGGAGTCGAAGGCTTTCTCGTAGTCCACAAATGCCATACACAGCGGCTGATTGTACTCTTCGGTCTTCTGCACAATCTGCCGAACAGTATGGATGTGGTCCACGGTGCTGTAGCCTGATCGAAAGCCGGCTTGCTCTGGGGGCTGGAACTCGTCAAGTCGTCTGGCGAGACGGTTCGTGACGACTCTTGAGAACAGCTTATATACGTGACTTAGGAGGGAGATTGGTCTGTAGTTTTTCAAGAGGGTTTTATCACCTTTCTTGAAAAACAGTACCACCTCACTCCCGCTCCACGTTTCCGGGGTCTTGCCATGTTGGATGACGGAATTAAAGAGGCTTGCTAGCTCTTTCAGGACCGGAGTCCCGCCTGCCTTAAGCAACTCTGTTGTGATTCCGTCATCTCCCGGAGCTTTGTTGTTTTTAAGCTGTTCTAGAGCCGCCCTAATCTCTCCTTGGTCAACGACCGGGAGCTCCTCGGAGTAATGGCGCATAAGAGGGGCGCGCTGGTCATCAATACTGATTCCCACGGGTTTATCCGATCTTGAAGAGAACAACTGCCCATAAAACCTCTCTACTTCTCCGACAATCTCAGGCCTAGAGGTAACGACCCCACCATTTTCAGTGTTAAGTTTTGTCAGACGCGGCCTCCCAAACTTGCGAGCGAACACTTTCGATCCCCGATTTTGCTCAATCGCAGCCTTGATGGCACGGGTATTGGAGCGTCGGAGATCGCGTCGCGTCAGCGTTTTTATTGTTCGGTTTAAGGCCTTATCTGACAAAAACGATGGTAGTTCTCGTCGTTTTCTCATGAGCTCGAGTGTCTCAGCAGAGAGTTTTGGTGCGTTGTCTCTTCTCTGTGGCGGAAAACACTTGCGGGATGTGTTTTGCAGTATTTTGACCAGCGTGTCGGTTCTCTCATCAATGCTGCTTATGGTTTCCAACGCGGTGAATTGATTTTGAAGTTCCATTTGGAACTTTTCGGAGCCTTGAGCAGCTTGGAGCATGGTAGGTCGGAGAGTAGACCTCATCATTCTCGATCTTTCGGCTTTTAAGTTGATATTTAGAGTGCCTCGAACCAAGCGGTGATCACTTCCGGTATTAAACCTGTTGATCACTGAAACATCTCTAAATATGTGCCTTTTATTCGAAATGATAAAGTCTATCTCGTTCCTTGTCACGTTATCGGGGTTTCGCCAGGTCCACCTCCTCTGAGGCTTCTTTTGAAAGAAAGAATTCATCAAATAAAGCCCCTGCGCTTCGAGAAAGTTTACCAGCATTTGCCCCCTGTGATTTCTGCAGCCCAAGCCGTAAGGTCCGACTTTCGATTCACCGCTATCTTATACTCCCACTTTAGCATTAAAGTCTCCCATAACAACATTGTAGTGGGCCTTCGAGGTGTCGTTGAGGGCCTTTGCGATGTCCTCGTACATCGCTTCGACCACATCATCAGAGTATGTCGAAGTTGGCGCATATACCTGTACAACCTTCAGGGAGTACCTGTCGGAAAGTTTTAGGACAAGGTACGCTACCCGGTTCGACACACTACTGATTTCCACAATGCTGCTAATGAGATCCTTTTTGACTAGAAAACCGACACCACCCTGGGAGAGGTTATCACCTTCGCGGAAGTAGAGTAAGTTACCGGACTCTAGAGTTATCGTGTCCTCCCCCTGTCTTCGGACTTCAGATAACCCCAGTATATGCCAGTTTATATGACTTAACTCTACTTCTAATTCGGCGAGGTGATGGTCCAGCCTCATCGAGCGTCCATTATACGTTGCCATGTTCAGTCGTTTTATACGGTAGCCTGCCGTGAACCGGTGATTCTTAGCACCCCCTGCCCTGCCGATACCGCGACCGCTACCTTGGTCGGGCCTAGCGGGCTTGCCGGTAACTGGAGGCCTTTTTTTGGGCGCATCTGCCATTAAGGGAGGGGTAAAATAACTTTAGAATTGAAAATTCACAATATTACACCAAATATAAAGCAGAACCGGATATATATTGGATAGCGTTAGTGGATAATTTGTGAAATCACATGATCAAAGTGAATACCCCCATTTTTTTTATATGTTTGCCGGGATGACAGATGACTCTACTCCACCTGATGGTAATTGGCAGTAGTCCAAACGCGACGACGGCCAGTACAGTCGGGAAGAATGTTCTGCACTAGCCGCCTTCGCCTTACCGGCCCGCAAGATGTCTCTTCACTTCGTTTGAAGGTCCACAAGAGATACTAAGATAGTGCCAATGGACACATTCTTCGATATAACTCTATTTTATTAGAACTTAAGGAAGTAAACACTCCCTCGAACTCACCTGTGTATCAGCGACTCCCAAGTCCCATAGTTGATAAAGCCACGCGTCTCGACGTCATTACTTGCGGATATATACGATTCCACAGAGTTAAGCGTGCCTGGAAATTAACGCACAGCAATAAACATCTCTCTATACTCACTATTAATGTAAATATACTATGGTTCGATTTTATCTGTGCCCAATAACACTTTTTTTTTATAGAATAGGTAGGCGGACGAGCATATGGGCCACCTGATGGTAAGTGGTCACCAACGCCCATAGACATTGGCATGTAAGAAATGTTATCGCTTACATCACCAATGCGCCACCGACCTTGGGAACTAAGATGTTATGTCCCTTGTGCCTGTAATTACACTGGCTCACTCACTCTTCAAACCGAAACACAACAATACCAAGTACTGCTGTTTTGCGGTAGAATATCTGATGAGTGGGTGGTACCTACCCAGACGAGCTTGCACAAAGCCCTACCACCAGTAACACTGTCAGCATACAAATCGTAGCTGTCACCGTTCTTTCGTTTTTGATGTTCTTTTTTTCGCGCGGTTACCATAGTATCTGTCAGTATGAGCTGTAAATGATTTTTATCTCACAAATAGCTAATTTGAATTTCTCTGTACGTGTCTCGATAAAATGTCATTAAAATCGTTATTTTATGAGTAATTATTTAATTTTAATCGATATTTCACTTATGTCCTGATAAAAAATAGTATATTCCTGTAGTGCACACACACATACACAATAATGTATTAATTAGTATTTTATAATATGAATATATATTATCTGTGTATCTATCCTTCTGTCATCTCGGATGACACACGTCGCGGAGCGCGGGAAAGTAGAATATATATTGGAATTGGCGCGAATTGGCGGTGTGTGTGCATAGCGAGCTGGTATATAAAATATAATATGTATTATTAAATTTGTAATACCGAGCTTACGCTTTGAGTTAAAACACGGTTAAAGAGTGAACATTACAATTCCAGAGTAAAGTTCATCGAACCCTGGATTTACATATTAATTGAAATATGCTAATAGTTCTGCTTAATACATACATGCATAAGAACAAACAGTTCTTGATTATCATATATTTATAATACAATACTGCACACGCATAACGAATACACTTAAATCTTAACCAATAATGGATACTGGTGGTAAAGCTTTGTGCAAGCTCGTCTGTGTAGGTACCACCCACTCATATATTCCACCGCAAAACAGCAGTACTTGTTATTGTTGTGTTCCGGTTTTAAGGGTGATTGCACTAGTGTACACAGCCACAAGGGACATAACATCTTAGTTCCCAAAGTTGGTGGCGCATTGGTGATGTAAGCGATGGTTAACATTTCTTACAATGCCAATGTGTATGGGCTTTGGTGAACACTTACCATCAGGTGGCCCATATGCGCCGCCTTCCTATTCTATAAAAAAAAAGTTAAAGTTTTTATGTAATCAACTCCACTTGCCATTGAAATGGACACATTACACATTTATTACAAGCGTGGAGTTAGTATCCGTTGGTATCCACGCAGGAGAAATAATAATTCAATTGTATTTATTTCTCTATGTAAATTGATTGTCAATAAAGAGTAACTACTGAGTTTCTTACCGGTTCTTCGATAGAATCTACATTCCGAATCGGTGGTAGCTTTAAATTCGATTTAATCAATAAAATTGTCCTCGGAAGAGCCTATTTGAATAAAGTATATTTTTAATTTGATTTGAGTTCTTACAAATTAAAAATAATAAAACTATGCAATACATAATAATAATATTTATTTTGGTAATTAATATTATTTTATATTACGTTTAAAACATAATCTTTAATCTTTCCTACCATAATTTCAGCAAAGTGAACCGAATACCATGATATTTAAACTTTAAAAAAGAAACATATTTATAAATGTTGTCTATGCCTTTTATTTTTATTGATATAAAGAAAAAGCAATTATTTAATGTTTTTTTCAGTAATTTAGATTGTATAAGTAGTATAGTTGATGAGTCAATTATACAATAAATAAAAAAATAAATTGCCTAAGATTGTCAATAGATAAGGCGTGTTTTTTTCCTCGTCACGTAACGTGAATAAACTTGCTGATGACCGTAGAGCGGACATCATCTTTTTTATTAGTTATCATCTACAAATGGTTCAATTAATTGTTTATCGCATTGTGTTGCTTTTGTTTTCAATTTATTTGTTTTGTCTTTGTGTGCTATGTGTCCGAATATATCAAGTATTGTATATGTCACGAATGTGACGTCACGAGGCAGAGCTAAATAAGTTATTTTATGAGCCGTACTGTGTAGCTGTGTTTTAGTTACAAGGACGAAATAGCCCGTGAGATTACAAAATTCATTTTTTTCAAAGAAGTAAACCCGATATAATACATGTATGTACTATTAATAAAATACTTTAAGTATGTTACCAAACAATTAACTGCACGAGGCCCTATCGCCAGTACATATTTCTATTTTCTATTGGATGATATTCTTCCTAGCATTGGAACTTTGATATTGTGGCTCTTATGACTTTAAAGTATTTATATACAGTAACAGCCTGTTAATGTCCCACTGCTGGGCTAAGGCCTCCTCTTCCTTTTGAGGAGAAGGTTTGGAGCTTATTCTACCACGCTGCTCCAATGCGGGTTGGTAGAATACACATGTAGCAGAATTTCAATGAAATTAGACACATGCAGGTTTCCTCACGATGTTTTCCTTCATAGTCAAGCACGAGATGAATTATAAACACAAATTAAGAACATGATAATTCAGTGGTCCGGGTTTGAACCCACGATCATCGGTTAAGATTCACGCGTTCTAACCACTAGGCCATTTCGACTCTTTATAGTATTTATATAAATATACTTTATTGTAAATAAAGCACAGATTACATCAGAGCAACACAACAAAAAAATCAAAGCGTAAAGGCGGTATTTTTGCTTAAAGCGATTTTTCGAATTGATATATTGACGAAGTTCTACTTTAATGAGAAAAGGTACCAGACCCTGCGCTGGATAGGGAATATGCATATTATTTAATACATCGTTTACTCATTCCTACAACATTTCAATGTCCACATGTGTCAAGAAACAACTCACCACAAAAGTTCTTCTGTAGGTAAATGACACCTAAATCGTTGGGAATACTGTCGAATCCGCAAGCACTAATCACGTACACGCCGGCTTCCCGCGCCTTCTCGTCGTACTCCAGCTGCATTTTTTCTATAAACTGGAACATAACGAATTAAATTCAATTAATTCTTAACTGGTTTTATTAAATGTCGGAAATGTGTACTTTTAATGAAATATGTATATGCTTGGATGTTTCTAATGTTTCTTTGGTTTAATTTGATTGTCCAAAAGAACAATAAAACTTTTATATAACTAAACATATATGCTAGTGTACAGTCGAGTGTTAAAGCCATTGTTATCGGACATCAGGGCCAAAATTAGAACCCCGTGACCTCGTAATGTTGTAAATTTCAATCAATCAACAGCCAATCGTTGTCCACTGCTGAACATAGGCCTCTCCCAAGGTGCGCCAAAGCTCCCTGTCCTCCGCCTTCCGCATCCAGTTGGTGCCCGCCACCTTCTTAAGGTCGTCGGTCCACCTGGCTGGAGGGCGCCCTACGCTGCGCTTGCCGATTCGCGGTCTCCACTCTAGGACTCGTCTGCTCCAACGGCCATCGGTCCTACGACATACGTGACCAGCCCACTGCCACTTCAGCCTGCTAATTTTGCAAGCTATGTCGGTGACTCCGGTTCTTTTCCGGATAATCTCATTTCTGATCTTATCCTTCAAAGATACTCCGAGCATAGCTCGCTCCATAGCACGCTGAGCGACTTTGAATTTGTGGACTAGTCCCGCAGTTAGTGTCCACGTTTCGGCACCGTATGTCATGACAGGTAAGACGCATTGGTTGAAGACTTTCGTCTTCAAACATTGCGGTATAGACGACTTGAGGACTTGACGAAGGTTGCCAAATGCTGCCCATCCCAAGCGAATTCTTCGATCGGCTTCCTTCTCGAAGTTGTTCCTACCGACTTGTATTATCTGTCCTAGGTAGGTATATTCACTAACAACTTCGAGAGGTTTCCCCTCGACGTATATCGGTCCCGGCACGACATGCCTATTGAACATGACCTTGGTCTTGTCCAAGTTCATACCGAGACCGACACACCGGGAAGACTCGCCTAGGCTACGCAGCATTTCGGTGAGTTGTTCCAGCGACTCTGCTATGATGACGATATCGTCGGCAAATCGAAGGTGTGAGATGTACTCGCCGTTTACATTGACTCCATACCTAATCCAATCCAGCGTTTTGAAAACGTCTTCCAACGCGTTGGTGAACAGTTTCGGGGATATTACATCCCCCTGTCTCACCCCTCTGCGCAGTTGGATCGCCTTCGTCTTACAGTCCTGGATGTGGACAGTCATTGTAGCGGCGTTGTACAGACATCTCAGTACCTCGATATATCTCCAATCGATATGACATCTCTGCAATGAGTCGAGCACTGCCCAGGTTTCGATGGAGTCGAAGGCTTTCTCGTAGTCCACAAATGCCATACACAGCGGCTGATTGTACTCTTCGGTCTTCTGCACAATCTGCCGAACAGTATGGATGTGGTCCACGGTGCTGTAGCCTGATCGAAAGCCGGCTTGCTCTGGGGGCTGGAACTCGTCAAGTCGTCTGGCGAGACGGTTCGTGACGACTCTTGAGAACAGCTTATACACGTGACTCAGGAGGGAGATTGGTCTGTAGTTTTTCAAGAGGGTTTTATCACCTTTCTTGAAAAACAGTACCACCTCACTCCCGCTCCACGTTTCCGGGGTCTTGCCATATTGGATGACGGAATTAAAGAGGCTTGCTAGCTCTTTTAGGACCGGAGTCCCGCCTGCCTTAAGCAACTCTGTTGTGATTCCGTCATCTCCCGGAGCTTTGTTGTTTTTAAGCTGTTCTAGAGCCGCCCTAATCTCTCCTTGGTCAACGACCGGGAGTTGGGGAGGGAGGAGTTGTAAATTTAGATAAGAAAAAAAAACAAGCGTTCTAAGTAAGGAAAAAGTTTTTACTGTTATCTTTATAAGTTATTGCAAAACTAGGAATAAACATTTTTTACTTGTTCATAAATATTTCTTTTTTACTATTGGCCTGTTAAATCTGTTTATGTTAATTGTTAAATTGTCTAACATATGAGACAAAATTAAATAACTTCATTAAAACATAATGAAGTTATAATGACGAGCCGGTTGGCGTGGTTGGTAGAACACTTGCCTTTCACGCCGAAGGTTGTGGGTTCGATTCCCACCCAGGACAGATATTTGTGTGCATGAACATATCTGTTTGTCCTGAGTCTGGGTGTAATTATCTATATAAGTATGTATTTACAAAAAGAAAAGTAGTATATGTAGTATATCAGTTGTCTGGTTTCCATAGCACAAGCTTTGTACAAGCTTAATTTGGGATCAGATGGCCGTGTGTGAAAAATGTCCCAGGATATTATTATTATTATTATTATTATTATAATAAGGCAAGCCGAAACGAATGTAAAACAAAAACGACTTATTATATTATAAAAATTCATAACCGGTTTAGGTTTTTTTCGGTTTTTTTTTTTGTTATAGTCTCCACAGACATGTCCGTGCCTTTGTTGTATCTACCAATCGTTTTACGTGCGTCTGCATATTAATCATATCCAGACATCAACACGATAAAAATTTGGAATTCAAGGTCTTTTTGCAGTCGCTCGATTCCACTTTAGAGTTGCAGGGATTTTCTGATTGACTGATCGGAGTGAGATTTGGGATGTGGGTGGCTTTAGTGGAGAAAGAAGTCTAAGGTTTTTAGTATCTCCCTTCTTTAACCACGACCTCGTGGTGATCTGAGGCTATCACGGACCCAATGCAGTCTACTAACTCCCCTCTGTCTAAGTCCACTTTCATCACATCACGTCTTAATTTTTTGGACTGGTAAAAATATAGTAAAAAATCTTCCCGCCAACCCGCCGGACTATACGTCGCCGCGCGAGTCGCCGCAGTGTCCCCGAGCCTGCACTCACTAAATCCCGCACCGATTTCGATGTTGGTGGAGTCGCCGAATAGAGGCTGGCCTTCCTCGTCGGCGGTGGTGGCGACTTTTATTGGTCTATTTATATATGATTACCTAATATTATTTGGGGATCTCGAGCCCGTTGATGGCTTTGTCCCGTATAAAAATCCAATTAAACTATCGATTTGACACAACATTTCAAAACCTGACTGGTTCAAAATATTCTTAGAATTTTTTTCCTCAACTTCGCGTGAACGCCCCCGCGGAATGCGGAATTCATTTGTCGGATTTTATTAATATATGAATAGATTCAGTCAGTAATAAATTATGAGTTTAGAGCTTTTTGTACTAAATCTCTACCACCCAGTAGCTGTGACCACCCAGGGTTTAGGACAAGCCAGTCTCACTCGGCACCACCTACCCTAGATAGTGTAACTACAGGCAAAAGGGACGTAATACCTTAGTTCCCAAGGATTATGGCGCTATGCGATATAAGGAACGGTTAATACTTTTTACAACCTTCTGACAGCGCCAATGTCTATGAGCGGTGATGACCATTTACAATGCTGCGGCTCATTCGCCCGTCTACATACCTATAACAAAAAAAACGTATCATTCATTCTATGGTAGGATACCAAAACAATAGATCCTGTGTGCGCTTTAAAAGCCGTGCGGATGACATTAACATAAGTGTCTACCGAAACTGGCCAACCTAGAATTATTCTAAAGTTGTATCCGCAATATTAACAAGGCTAATATCAAAAGCAAGACCGTTGTCAAGTAAATGTGCCCACTTATTTATTACCAAAGATCGGATTTTATGCATTTTCATATTTAATCCATTCTGATGTTGATGATGCATATCGTTAGTAATGTTTTAAATGCAAGTGTACTTGTTTGTTGCACTTGTTTAGTGGGCACCACCACCAGTTACGTATTAAAAACCCACCTAACAACCGTTCAAATTTCAATTCATAAATAACAAAATAATCTAAATAAATTATCTTAAATCCTTGAAATTAACATATGACTTTTTGCATTTAAAGTTGTAATTTGCATATACATTCTACGTAACAAAGGCCTTTGAAAACTGCAAGGAACATTTTATTTACATAATACTACATTGGAGCCGTTGTGACCGTGAATCGCGGTTCGAACACGTGAATCCTAATCGAAGATGGCGGATTCCTCCTCTAGGGCCAAGGAGTTCACCTCAAAAGGAGAGGAGGCCCTAGGCCAGCAGTGCGACACCGCCAGGCCGGCTCACCTGCGGCTCCCCGCACACGTCGACGTAGTGCGCGCGCGCGGCCACGGCGGCGCGCACGACGGGCTCGCCGTACAGGCGGAAGGGCCCGCAGCAGTTCACCAGCACCTTGCACTGCAGGCACATCTCCTTCAGCGACTCCTCGTCCTTCACGTTAGCCTCGATCTTCTTCACGGACGTTATATCTCCTTCTGTAATTATATATACAATCACGAAAATAATTAAATACTTTTTTATTTCATAGTGTTACCTTACGTAATGTAAGAACGCAACATTGTAAAACAATAGCCGTCTTAATGTAATTGATACCTATTATACCGAAACATTGTCTTGAGAATAAGACTTGGATACGACAAAGTATTCTCATATTTCATCACTAAGAGCATGACATGGTTAAAAAGCCTTCATATATAAGGTCAGGGATAATTCAAATAGATATATTCAAATTCAAGATATTTTTTATTTAAATTTGATTATAATATATATGTGCGATTTTTTTCGATAGCATGTTGCTATTTTGTAGATAATAGATAATTCCATTGCCGTAGAAATTTTGGAACTTCTGATCAAAAAACTGCGACAAGTAATTTTGACCCTTTCTTTCGATCAATTCCGGCCGTGTTATATTTATTTAAAAAAAAGTTATTTTAAAAAGGGGTAAAAGCTCATGGTGAACGATGTCCTTCCAATCCCACCATACACACAGCATCGCCTTCTTGCGAGTTAATCCGGGTTTCGCTATAGTCTGTGGAGTATGTTTGCCCTTTGGCCGCGGTTTTTTTTCTCACATTCTTGTCATTTTTCATCACCATCATTAATTTCAAAAACGGTTCGATTTAATTATGTTTCAATATAACTTTTTTGAGCTTTTTGAGATTGCAAAATGCTTAGAGGTTTCCGTAAGTGACCTCGTGTAGCACGCAAATATAAGCTTTTTCGTAGATCCATTTTCTTGGTGGTCAAACCTAAGCTTTGTAACTACTCATATACCGAACTTGCTCTATTTTATCAAAAAATGCATCGATTTTATCCGTCCGACCAAGCTAGAGCAAACTTTATCTTTGACATCTTTCCCGGACTGTAAGCTCTTGAAACAATTTTGTGCTACTCTTACTAACCCTGCGTTAAATTCGTAAACGTCATTCGTTAAATTTTTTCGCGGCTTTTGTCGGATTTTTCGTTTTTTTGTAATAAAACTTTAAAATTTATCTAATTTATTCGATAAATTCACTCATTTTGGCGGACAGAAAACCGGCGGGAGACATTTTTTATATCTTGTTGTTGTTATTGTTTTTCTCTAAATGTCATCTATTTAGTGGTATCAACAACAGTCAGATATACTCGTGAACACTACAACAAAAGATTACTACCACTTTTTACAGATAGAATTCGAAATATCTTTATCTGGATTATTTTGGATTGTATGGGGTGGTTCTAACAAAACGCACATAATTGAAGTTGAAAGAGCCCAAAGAATGATACTTAAAGTAGCTCTCTCTAAGCCACGCATATTTCCTACTGTAGACCTATATAGGGAAGCAAATGTTCTAACAGTCAGAAAACTTTACATTTTGATATAGCTGACTCTAGAAGATCTTATGAAGTATGTAAATCTGTAATGGTCAAAACATTTTTTGCCCAAAAATTCTTTGATTTTAAAGCAGCCAGGCTTTACAATAAATTAAATAAATTACTCTCTATTTCAAATTTACTAAAATTCGCATGTAAGAGGAAATTAACTAACTGGCTTTTAAAACTGGACTATGAAGAGACAGAAAAATTATTAATTTAATACATTAATAATAAACAAGCAATTGTAGTAAAAAAAAAATCTACACACCATATATACACATACATACAACACACAGGCACAAACACACACACACACACACACACACCCATAAACTCACACGCACATATTCACAAGCATACATTATCTTTTTATTTCAATTAGCATAAGTATAACTTATTACTAGATAATATATTGTAAAAGCTTTAGTGTTTCTCGTGTTTTCTATAAAATTAAACAAATAAATAGTTCCTTACTCAAGAGGGGGAGCCAGGAGACCCTTAGCACAGGGCAACCTAGTTTTGGCTCCTGTATCCCACATATAACTGTATTTATATATATTATAAAAAAAGAAAATGTAAACATTATTGTCTGTGGGAGAGAATAAAAAAATAAATTTATTAAATTTATTATTAAATTTTATAAAATTTGGTTGGTTGGTTAGCGTGTGATAGTCTTACGTTACCTTGAAGTATTTAAAAATAATATAAGTATAATTTTATTTCGTGCGTGAATGTGTGTATGTGAATATAAATGGAATATCATATTTAATTAATTATTCTCGTATCAAATTTACGCAACATAAAATAAAAAAAGAAAAGATAAGTTATTTTCCGTGCTGTAGATATTTTATCCAAAATATAATATTTTAAAAGTAATGAGTTAAATGCAGACGTTTACGAAACGTACTTACCCGGCCTCTAATATATTTGAAAATAGATAACTAATTCTGTAAAACTAATAATTTGAATGTATGACGTATAAGCTTCGTATGAGTAATGATAAAAGAAGTTTTTTTATTATTTCACATCACAAAATCTTAATTGTAACCAGGACGGGCAGGTTTCCACCACCCACTCATCAGATATTCTACCGCAAAACAGCAGTACTTGGTATTGCTGTGTTCCGGTTTGAAGGGTGAGTGAGCCAGTGTAATTACAGGCACAAGGGACATAACATCTTAGTTCCCAAGGTTGGTGGCGGATTGGCCATGTAAGCGATGGTTAACATTTCTTACAATGCCAATATCTATGAGCGTTGGTGGCCACTTACCATCAGGTGGTCCATATGCTCATTCGGCCATCCTATTCTATAAAAAAAAGAACGGAGACAAGTAACGAAACAAAGTGCGTATGTACAGTATTCTCATAATTAGGAGTAATATTATAAGTCGTATTTCTTTTACAATAAAGACTATTTTTCCAAATACACAATCAGGTATGGAAAACAGTCTACGCTCAAGAGACACTATTCCAAATCGATGGGGTTTTCCATTGGCTCTGGGAATATTTTTCAAAATTAATATTATCATAAATTATTTTTCATGAAAATAATTATTTTATTGAGGCGTTTAAATTTACTCCAATATGAGTAAAGGTAGATAAAGACGATACAGCACCTTTTTCTTCCGTTTTTGTAAACCGATTGTCATTTATTTTTGGTTGGTTTAGTGTTGTAAATAAAAAAAATATGTTTTCTTTATCAATGATTATAACAGTCGAATTCTGAGCGAACATTAGTAAGATAAAAATAAGAATGGTTTAAACATTAGCCATATAAATAAAGAGCTATGATGTAATAGAACTTTTTTTAACGCTGGAAAAACGCATTACGCGTTTCCCCCACGGGAATAGTGGGGGGGTATGTGCTCGCCGGTGTCCAACGCGCCGAGTGCGCCCCGAGCATCGGAACACCCACTAAAAAACCAGCGGTACCCTTTCCGTCTTAACGAGGAGCGCCACGGGATCGCTTTCGCATGCTACCCTGGCGCTCTATGATGTAATATAACTTAAATCAACTCCCTTTTAGCCATTACCTAGTTATCTTTCTAGCTTATAAGTTATCTGAGTTTTCGGTATGCGGTATTTAGTTGAAACTAGAAAGCATTACGCAAATGCAACAGAAACGTGTAAACAGCAAGAAGAAAATATAAATAAGAATACATCAAATGTTGATGCATCTGTTTTAATTATTTTGATCGACTATTGTAAGAATCGTTTGTATATCAATTTACTTATCAACGTTATTCATCTCAAAGCGTATTGGTAACATTACGATCGCAAGTCAACTCTTCAAGGTCGTTAATTCGATTAAGATTTTTTATTGCAAAACTACCAACCTACTAAGCTTCGCGTTTTTTTCGTCGTAATCAACATTCCGATTGATAAAAACGTATAAAGATTTAAAAGTACTTAACTATTTGCATGTAAAGTAAAAAATAGGAGATAAAATTTGTAAATCAGAATAAATATTTCCACGCAAGAATTTGTTAACTTATGTGCTAATAGTATAATTATGTAGGTAAATAGAATTAAACATTTTTTTTTTTGTATTTTCTCGCCATAGACATCGAAACTGCAAGAAATTTTAACCATCGCAAATGCCTCATCAACCTTGGGAAGTAGATGTATGTCCCTTTTTTTATAGTATAGGTAGGCGGACGAGAATATGGGCCACCTGATGGTAAGTGGTCACCACCGCCCATAGACATTGGCGTTATAAGAAATATTAACCATTGCTTACATCGCCAAAGCGCCACCAATCTCGGGAACTAAGATGTTATGTCCTTTGTGGTTGTGTACACTGGCGCACTCACCCTTAAAACCGGCACACAACAATATGGTACATACCCAGGCAGACTTGCACAAAGCCTAACAGAGGACATAACTAATCTCAAACCTTATATTGTTTGTGAAGATTTTTTTTATATTCGCCGGAAGGGCAAATGACTCTACTCCACCTGATGGTAAGTGGCAGTAGAGTCCAAACGCGACGACGGCCAGTGCAGTCGGGAAGAATGTTCTGCACTAGCCGCCTTCGCCTTACCGGCCCGCAAGATGCCTCTTCACGCCTCGTTTGAAGGAACCCGGGTTGTAAGAGGAGGGGAACACGTGAGCTGGTAAGGAATTCCATTTTTTGGATGTGCGACAGAGAAAGGAGTTGCCAAATTTCTTTGTGCGCGATGGAATTGATGTCACAGTTAGGCGGTGACATCGAGAGCCAGCTCGCGTGGACTTAAGAAGGAAGGGGGAAGCAGGAATTAGAGAGGATAATTAAGATATATTGTAAATATTTAACTGATAACTATTGACCGATTTGTTACCGTCTCTTTTACTTGAACGAAAAAGAAATCGTTATACTATGTAACCTACGTTACGTTATATGCGTACAGAGTTTATTAATATTTAGTTTTAGTTTTATATCAACTATTTTTTATTTATGTAATTAACTGTAATTTACACACTGGCTTAAATTCAATCGCCAACTGTAAAAGTTTCAATTCCAATATTCCAATGGTCGAATAAGATACTTTTACCATTTACTATATAAACCTCAGAGCCGAGATGGCCCAGTGGTAAGAAAGCGTGAATCTTAACCGATGATCGTGGGTTCAAACCCGGGCAAGTAGCACTGAATTTGCATGTGCTCAATTTGTTATTATAACTCATCTCGTGCTTTATGGTGAAAGAAAACATCGTGAGGAAACATGCATGTGTCTAATTTCACTGAAATTCTGCCACATGTGTATTCCACCAAACCGCATTGGAGCAGCGTGGTGTAATAAGCTCCAAACCTTCTCCTCAGAAAGGGAGAGGAGGCCCAGCAGTGGGACATTCACAGGCTGCTACCACCATACCATATAAATCACTACAAAAAGTTCTTAATTAACACACCTTACTACTTATATAATGTAACGAACACCACAGATTATATACGACCTCGACCAATCATGTATCAATTCAAGTTCGACGTTTTTTATTTATCTATACTTCTATAAGAATACGTACAAAAAAATGCTTTTATGAATTTGTTTAAGCTAAATTAGATTACACAGTGTTCGTGTAACCGTTTACATATATACCACGTAACATATTATGTATATCTACTATGTAACCGGTGATGGTATGTAATATTTAGTTAACATTCACTAGTAAATGAAATTTCCTTTTTATACAATCTTGATCACGTTATATAATTTCTGTTTATCGGTACAAAATATTTAGTTTAACAAAAAATTCTAAACTTTTTTCAATGAACTGACTTATTAAAATGCGAACACGCATTTTTTTGCGTTTAATCAAATAAAAGATAAGCTTTTTATAATACAGCGTATTTGAATTTTATAGAAATGTATCTATGTTTTTGATATATATCAAATATGTATTTTTTGATGAAATTAAAGCGATAAGTAGCTGATACGGCACACACTATTTCAATTGGACAGGTATATAAAATCATAAAAAACGCGCTAAAGTCACAAGCAACGCTACCAAGGAGACTCGGGACTACGCCCTTACAATGGCGAATTGTACCGAAACCGAAACAGCCTGTGAATGTCCCACTGCTGGGCTAAAGGCCTCCTCTCCACATTTTGAGGAGAAGGTTTGGAGCTTATTCCATCACGCTGCTCCAATGCGGGTTGGTGGAATTGTATTGGTGGATGGCGAATTGTATCCGAACAAAATTGTTTCGTGAAGGAAACAGTTTTGTTCACTGAGCAAAATGAAGTAAATTCTTGTTTTTAAATTAAATGTAACATAATTTATTTAAGCAAAAAATCAACTTACCGATTTGATTGGATATTTCTTGAAGCATAGCATCCAGTTTCGTCATTGAGCGACCGGCGACGCCCCATTTCAAATCAGGGTAGTTCTCAATGACCTTACTAGCTAGCATCTTCACAACATGCTTGCCCGTGAATCCCGTCGCGCCAAAAATTATTAAGTCGAGACGAGACATCTGTAAATATAAATAAAACTTATACGACCTCACTTATAAAAGTCGCTTTGTGACCTGTGTAGTTAAATACTGATTTCTCTCTTTCTGTCATTATTGATTTGACATTCGAAAGAAGAAGACAGCATTACGATTTACGGTTTACGTTTAACACAGCACGTGTATTCTTAGCTCATGTTAAGTTCGTTAAAATTGTATGTCAAAATTATTTAAGACATTTTATTGTCTTCGTGCAAATATTATTAATATTTACGTAATGTTTGTAAAAATAAACTTTTGTGGGTTTTACATTATTGTGTAATCGCTAAAGTTCAAATGGTACAGCATTGATGGTAGTTGCTATTATTATTTAAATTATTGTGTTTTATACTTTAATTAAATTTTTATACATATGTGTGTTTATTTGTTTATAAGTTTTTTTTATACTTTTTTTATTACATTATATTTATCATCGTCTCTCAATTAAGGTGGGAAATTGACTTGCGAGAATCCGTTACATATAATGTTATTAAATAAACAGTCCAGTTAGGAGGGCACGAATTTCAAGGGGTGAGGTTTGATCCTGGTACTTGTGTGCCCGTAAGCAGTAGCGCTATTGACGCTTAAATACTATTTAATTTTTCTTATTTGTATCTTTATTTATTTTACTTAATTAAAAAAAAGATTTATCCTACTTGATTTATAAAAGACGGTCGCACTATACGGTTCACGTTCTATCGTTTGGCCACGTTCGACGCTCGTAAATTCGGCATAGGTCTTACCTTTAAAAGCGCCCACGCAGTACTGAATTCGAATGCCCAATTGCCCAAATTGCCCAACACATCGCAAGCATTTTAGATGTTATCATTACGTTTTTTAAGACTTTTTATTAATTTTTTTTAAATAATTAAGAAATTTTAATTCTTAATGAAGTAACGTTAATTTTGGTATATTTTTTTCTTTAATTGATATAATTATATATTGAGGAAAATTCGCAGCTATTTCGAACCGTTTTTAGTATTATTGTGCCTTTGAATGCTTCTGCTTTAAATGAATGTGTTCTTATTATTGATCGAAATTTGAATGCGATTTTTTATAGTTAAGTCAAAAAATGCATATAATGATTAAATCACTATTTTAAATATAGCATTATCTTTTCTCCATTCGAACAGTTCACCACTGTAGTAATCTACAAACTCAAAAAAGTGCATTCGCGTATTCACGGAGAACTTGTTTCGGAATTTTTGGCTTTGTATAAATGATCATCTTATACTAATAACTGTTCTCCATTTTTCAATAAGTAAAAAATTTCAAATGTTTTTTTTTTTTTTTCTCACAAACGAAGCCGTTTAGTTGAAGTAGACCATTTAATGAAAAAATGACGGTTGAAATATAATAGGGCTCTTTAAATTAGCTTATTATTTTTACCCATTCATTGCCGACCAAGAAATTAGGTAGGTCAATACATTATATAAAGGTACGACGTCCAGGGGCGTCCGTAGTATCAACATTTACTGGGTTTTGTGCAAGCTCGTCTGGGTAGATACCACTCAGTCATCAAATAATCTACCGCAAAACATCTATACTTGGTATAGTTGTGTTCCGTATACAAGGGAAAGTGAGCCAGTGTCAAGGGACATAACATCACAGTTCCCAAGGGACATAACATCACAGTTCCCAAGGGACATAACATCACAGTTCTCAAGGGACATAACATCTTAGTTCCCAAGGTTGGTGGCACATAGGCGATGTAAGCGAAGGTTAACATTGCTTACAATGTCATTGTCTAAGGGGGTTGGAGACAACTTACCATCAGGTGGCCCATATGCTCGTCCGTAATACATTAATAATTACGCATCGAAATCGAGGGACGAAATTTTATTTAAGAAAGAATTGAAGAAATCACTTAAAAAAAATTTTGTTCTACTTTGTATAGGCAAATTTGCATAGACTGTTTGTCAATGCAAATGCTTAGAATAAATATCACGGCGCTTTAAAAAAAACACTTATACAATTATGCAATGTGCAATCTCTTGTCATCTTGAAATCTAACGGCCTTTTGCGTAAACGTTGTTTAGCAGGTGATTAGTTAAACAATACCGTGTCTCCTTCTTTATAATGTCAAATAAATAATATCAGAAAGAGAGGTCATCAAAATTATACTACACGATAAACATCGTTATTTTATCGTGTAGATTCAAATTTGGGATATTAATTGCCGATGTCAAAATGAGCTGGCCAAAAAGTGATATTCCACATACACATAAATAGTATATTGTGTAATAAAAATTAAAAAAAAATAATTACTACGTAGTTTTTACCTCTCTAAACTTGGGGGTTTTTATATTATGTAATGCAAGATGAATTTTAAGTATCGTTTGTCAACTTCCAGCATAATGGAGCACAGAGTAAGATAAATATAATAATGTACGTTCAAGGCGATGCATACTACTTGCATAGATATGCGTAGACAAGTGATATGGACTCTGACTTATAACGAATGTAAGACTAAGTCAGATTGTAATATATAATATTAGATATGATACGAATTATTATTAAATATTACTGGCGAGTATAAGACTATTATTTTTATATCAATCTATATTAATCTATATTTTAAATCTGGCAACAAGAACATTGACAGATACTCTTTATGGCGGGAAACTGATAGACTTGAATACTTTTTACGAGCATTGCGGATTGCGTGTTGAGATCTAGTTTTATTATTATTATACACGAAAATTTTATTTATACGAAAATGTCTTCATTGGTATTTGTTAAATTTAATAAAATTATTTTTTGATAAATGTTGATGCGTAAGATAGTTTTTTTTATATTACACAAAACCTAATATGGAACGGATGTCTACTTCTCTTAACAGAAACCGAATTATTGAGACCAAAATGAATAGCCTTTTAAGCCTTAGTGATGCTTCAATACCGAGCCGAGATGGTTCAGTGGATACATACGTCAATCTTAAACAAAGATTGCGTTTTTAGTACTTATTTTTTCATAATTTAACTCGTGCTCAGCGGTGAGAGAAATCATTAGGGAACCTACATGAGGCGAATTATATTTTGACACTTGTGTATCCTAGCGCAGTTGAATCAGCTTAAATCGTTTTCCTTGAGAGGAGACATTTGTGCCCAACATTGGGATATTAACGGGCTTTTTACAACCAGATACACAAGTGTACAATCCTTTAAGTTCCTTACTTATAAAGTTGCTGTTTTAATAAAAAAAAAATCAAACATCAAACTTTTTATGAATAGAAAATATTTTATTAATCAAAGTATTTACAATTTTTCGTTTTCCATACAATTTTCGATGTTCTTTTGTCATTTTAACGGATGATCTCTGCTATGGAAATTCTGAGGTCGGGAATCGATGAAATCTTTAAGCACGTTTTTTAACGTCTCATTGATATAAAATTTTTCCCTTATAAATAGTTATCAAAAACCCAAAAAAGTTGAAGTCTCCAGAAGCTGTAATGAACAATGCCGGTACAAATCCAATATACACTCACAAGCAGCTTTTTGACGATGATGTTTGTCTTGATTGTTGCGGAATGAACTGTAGTGATATATCAGTTTTTCGGTGTTCGCCCACGCGCTAGGGTTCATCAGACCTATTTTTTCAGTTTCCTGTTAGTTACCCGACTATAAGTCACTAGATTCTTGCTATGACCATGAAACTAACGGCGAAGGTTGTTCATCATCATAGTCTTGGAATTTTTATCTGATTTTCCAAAATTCAAGAAAAAACAACTCAAGCACTGGAAGTATCGGTAGAGTTTGATAATGAGCTTATTCCGTGAATCAATCCTGTCATCGATAGAGCCAGACTTGCCACATGTCACTTTTGGGTCCCCTAACCACTCAAAACGTGAACACAATTCCAATGGTTGGTGCAAGTGTGTTTTCCCATATCTATCTCATAATAGCCGAAACACTAATTTTTTTTTCTTTATATAGCCTTTTTACAAAAATAGCGCGACGCGCAGGTTCCAATAGCAACAGGAATTGAAATCTACTCTATTTGACAGGATTTGAAATCTACACTAATTGCAATCGATCTTCCGTAATAGCCCTGCAGGTTCCGATGAAATTTAAATTAAACTCCGCTAATATTGTCTACATCGTTGAAGAAAATTTTCACACTGGACTATAATTATCACTATAATAATTGTACATCACTATTGTTATTTGAAAAAAAAAAACTTTTTACTATTTACTATTATTATAAAAATTTAGTTAAAACAAGCATTTATAACAATCACTTAACCTTTTTTTCTTACTAATAACATGTGTAAATTACATAAAAATCTGTTTAGGGAAAAAAAACCTCGTTTTAGTATAAGTTTATAAATCCTTTTTACTTACCTTAATCGTTTCGTTTCCACGATTTCAAGGAATAGTTTTTTTAGTAAAATGAAAACCAACCCTCATTCAACTCACGATTTAACAGGCACAGACTCACAGCCAAATAGCAATAAGGGGCTGTGAAATGCTGGCCGGTTAGGTTAAATAAAAAAACGGGAGAAGTTTTCGTTTACAACTTACGCACGATGGTCCACAAGGAATAAGCAAAAGTAAATATCATGTAAGATTGGATGAAGATGATGATATAATAAAATTCGATTTCATTCATTTCTCAGATAAACCTGGCGGAGTTTCCCCCTACAACATGCATGTGTAACGATCAACTCAAACTTCCCGACACCGGGAACTGGTAGCAATATCGATTACTGATATCACGTGATGTTCGACAGTTGGTGGCTTGCCTACCTAACCCCTTCCATTCATAGGGAGAAATCCTAGATACAACGGGAATCCCCTTACTGCGCATGTCTTAATAAATCAATAGATGATGCGTTCAAGAATTCATTAAATAAATAACATATAATACAACAGACGCTTATAATATCCCAAAGACTAAATACAAATCGAAATCAATCAAATTTTAGGTGTTCCCTTAGGAAGTAGTTTTTTTTTATCAAGCAAATGAGATTGATAGCGACTTGAATTGTTGCAAATCGTAGGCTAGACTTGGGTAAAATGTAATCAGATTAACGATTATGTTTACAAAAGGTAATCATCAAACACGATTACAGATTAATTTTGATTGATTCTAAAAAGGACGCGCAGAGATTTTACGCGCACTTATTTGGCTCACTCACTCACATCACTTTTTTGATTACTTTCGTTATACTGTAATCGTGATTGATAATTACACATTGTAATTGTTAATCTAATTACATTTTGCCTAAGTTTGGCGTAGGCAGTCAAGTTGAGACTAATCGTAAGCAGCGAAACAACAATTCGGAAAGAGCGCGTCGATATCTGTAAGCATTTTTTTTTAACTGTTCGGAAATTTTTCGTGATCGACCTTTTTAAGCACACAATGACGGGTTCTATAAATATTGTTTCTTTCGTATATTACAGAAAACGATAAACTGTAAAACCATATTTATCGATATTTTCAGTTGTTTTTAATTAATTATTTAAAAATATTAAATTAATTATTTAAAAAAGTTTACATTGTGTTTTAAAATACAATAATTGTTTATTTAAAAAAGTTTAAAAATATATATTTATTTATAAAATGTAGTATGCATTACTAAACAATTATATGTACATAGATAAACGAAAACCAGCGTCGATTGAAAGTTTAAAAATAACATAGGTATTGGAATTTAACAATTGCGTGAGGAGACAATATGATGCGGCGTCAATATGAATACATTTTGAAGAACACCAATAACCTACTAACAAAACGTCCATACCATCTTTACTATTAGATTACACTTTGTATGTATTCTAGTAACTCGAGATAATTTACTAAATCATTACATTACATAAATGTCAACAATATTATTAATTTTGACATATCAATCATTGCTGATAAGAAACGATGCAACCAGCATTTTATCACAAATCAATCCAGGCCAGACATGTAATAAATTTAATTGAACAATTACTTACCCTGCGGTTTCTGTTATAGTAATCAATATTCAGTATAAGCAATATAAATAAAAAGTTTACAGCTTCTTATCTTCTACCATAACGTAATTCAAAGCGAATAATATAGCCGCAGCGAGCAGCAAAACATTACTATTTACTACGTCACTCCCCGCCCTGCCGGCCGGCTAATCGGAAAAATTTCAAGACTCTCACGTAAACCAAATACGCGCCTATGAACAATTGCCACAGAGTAGAGCACAATTACTTTTCAGTATTGATATTTCCATCAGTACTACAATGTTGCCAATACTTAAATATTTATTTTTACAATAACATAGTTATGAACCTTTATAAATATATCAAATTAGACTATTTAAAAATCTAAAAATCCATAGATAATTATACTAACTACTACTATTTTTTAATTTAATCTTTAATAAAGTTACACATATAGAATTTTGTACATCACTGGCAAATTAATAAATTAATTTTTAAGCTTGTGTCGTGTCAATTGTCAGAATCAGCTAAAGTCAATTGCGCTTACAATTTATTTTAATAGTTGTATAACCTAAAATTACTTTAAAAATTATAAATAAAAAATGGAGTTAAACGAAAGAATTTTAAAATACCTAGATGGGTGTGATAAAGTTGATACATTAACATTAGCTAGTGAATTTAATGAAGAACACCAAAAGATTGTCGGTGCAGTGAAAAGTGTCGAAGCACTAGAAATGGTTATTTCCGAACCAGTAAAAAGTACTAAATGGGAATTAACGGATGAAGGTAGGCTAGTTGCTGAAAAGGGCAGCCACGAAGCTGTCTTATATAGAAGTATTCCTGAAGAGGGAATTAAGCAGGCTGATGTCATGAAGGTATTAATAGGACATTTATTACTACTTCAAAATGAACCTCATAGAATGAAAGAGGATCTTTCCTAATAATAATGTTATTAAATAACAAATTAAACAATCAACTTAAATATTACACTTGAATGCTATGTGATTGATTGAAAGAGATCTTTAGAAAGTATAATAAAATTTGTTGCTTATTAATATCTATATGAAAAAATTAAGTTAAACTTCTTGCTTAATAGATTATTATTAATACATTAAGGGCCTAAATATAAACAAATAAAAATAGCTACATACCTACCTAATCACGACTGTGTGATTCGGTGGTAAGAATGCTAGCAGCTTTTTCCTTTGAATTCGCTGTTAATTTTTAAAATATTAATAAAAAAACCTTTCAGAGTGTTCCCAATGCAAAAGTAGGATTTAGCAAAGCTATGTCTCTTGGCTGGATATTCATTGACAAATCAGGAGCACCATTAGTGAAACGGAAAGTAGAAAGCATTACTGATACAGTGCAAGACCATCTCAATGAAATTAAGAAAGGCATAGACAACTTAACTGATAACGTAAGAAATGATTACAAAAAACGGAAGCTCTTGCAAGAAATCACAATTAAGAGTTTCTCATTATCTAAGGGTCCTCACTTTGCAACATCCATTAAGAAGCTAGAGACAGATCTAACAAGTGAAATGCTGCTAACTGGTTCATGGAAACAGTTACAATTCAAACCATATAACTTTTCTGCCCTTGGTAAGTATCAACTAATTTCTACTCACAAATTATATGATAAATAATATTTATGTTAATGGTAAAGCAGACCTTGGTATTTTCATTTATAATTTATATGTACATAAAGAACATCATTATATATAATGGCTTTTCTTAAGCCTTCGTCACATTATTGTCTGACAGTTGTCAAATTGTAAAAACGGATAAGATTTAAAATTTTAAGATAGACAAAAAAGACCATAAATAATGTCTTTAAATGTTATTATTGTGATTTTACATAAAATGCAACAAATTAAGTGTGTTTGTATGTGCCCTAGATGGTCCAGATTAGACCTGGTAGACTTTGCTGTAGCCCAGTCTCAGTTATTTAAAAAAAAATAATAATATGTATAATTGTTTGATGACTCAGAAAGTTTTCATACTTATCATACTTGTTACACTTCAGCTTGGTCAAGAGTTACAAGTGATAAGGATTACTGATATAGTAAATTACCTAATATTGAAAAAGAAATATATGTAAATATTCAAGATAATCTGTGTTATACATTGTTACTCTTATCTAAATTTAAATGATTCTTCATTACATTCTTTAATTTAATGCATATTTAAATTCTACATTGATTATAGTAAAAAGTCCAATCACCTGTTTGTTATGTCTGTTTGTCAAAACATTAAATAATATCCTGTAAATATCTTATTGCTGTGCAAAGGCCTACTTAGTTGGGTTGGAATATAATCCTCCAATATTGGTCGGTACATATATCAACATGTATAAATTTTTTCAATTCAGTAATGCAATCCATCAAGCCATTTCAGCTCACAAAATTAAAAATATTTAATATTTATTAAATGTCAACATTGTTACACAGGTCAACCACCAGAATGTGGCCATCTACATCCCCTTCTGAAAGTAAGATCGGAGTTCCGTGAAATCTTCCTTGAAATGGGATTCACAGAGATGCCAACTAATCAATATGTAGAAAGTTCTTTCTGGAATTTCGATGCATTGTTCCAACCTCAACAGCATCCAGCGAGAGATGCCCATGACACTTTTTTCATATCCTCACCGGCTATATCCACTGACTTCCCCATGGATTATTTGGAAAGAGTCAAGAAAGTACATAGTGTAGGAGGTTATGGGTCACAGGTAATATATATATATAGTTGTCACTTATTAAGTACAAATAAAAGAAAAATACACAATCAGAATTAGATTAAATATTTAACTTGTAATTTTGTTTTGGATGTAATTGTTTTTTATTTAGTTTAATATGAGCCTCTTTACAATTAAACTGTATCTATTTATTCATCAATAGTATTTGTGTTTGTGCTTATTGTATTAATATTATGCCTCCGTGAATACATGTGCTAGGGACATAACACCTGAGATGCCGTGACTTGACAGTATAAAAAAAATTTATTTGTATAAAAAAAGGACTAAAATCATTACTAATTGCTGGTTTTTGTATTAAACAACATAAAATGACACCGGCTACAAGTACAAAGCAATCTCCAGGGTTACCGCTACGAGTGGAAGCTGGAGGAGGCGCAGAAGAACTTGCTGCGCACGCACACCACGGCCGTCAGCGCGCGCATGCTGCACGGCGCCGCGCGACGGCCCTTCGCGCGCCGGAAGTACTTCAGCATCGACAAGGTGCCACGAGCTGTATTAACATTCTATTTGGGTCCAAGGACATATCTGACTTGAAATAACCCTACTATGTTAAGCACAGGAAGGGTATTGGGTTAGGTTAATTTATCTATTGGGAATACATAATTAAACTATTTTTGTACGTTAATTTTTATACAATTGCTATGTATCACAATTACAGGTATTCCGCAACGAGACACTAGATGCGACCCATTTGGCTGAGTTTCACCAAGTGGAGGGTGTGATAGCTGACCGTGGCCTAGGCCTGGCCGACCTCATCAGCACTCTGGACACGTTCTTCAGTCGCCTCGGTTTCCACAAGCTCCAGTTCAAACCGGCTTACAACCCTTACACCGAACCCAGTATGGAGATATTTGCTTATCATGAAGGTAATATCATTTGAAATATACACATACTGAATGTGCAATGAATTTTTATTGATCTCAATTTTATTAAGAACAATAAAAATCTCTAATTGTAACCGTGAAATACTCTCCTTTTTACTAATATAAATATGTGCTGTTCTTGTGAACAGCATTGCCGAGATGGCCTAGTAGTTAGAACGCGTGAATCTTAACCGATGATCTTGGGTTCAAACCACTGAATTTTCATGTGCTTAATTTGTGTTTATAATTCATCTCGTGCTTGACGGTGAAGAAAAACATCGTGAGGACACCTGCGTGTCTAATTTCATTGAAATTATGCCACATGTGTATTCTACCAAACCGCATTGGAGCAGCATGGTGGAATAAGCTCCAAACCTTCTCCTCTTAAGGGAAAGGAGGCCTTAGCCCAGCAGTGGGACATTAACAGGCTGTTACTGATACTGTTACTGATTGTGAACACAAAAAAAAATCATAACAACCCCATCCTACTATTCATGTACCCCTATTTAACGACATTCATAACTTAAGATTATGTTATATTTGGTGGTAGGACCTTGTACAAACCCGTCTGGGTAGGTACCACTTACTTATCACATATTCTAACGCCAAACAAAGCAATACTTTGTATTTGATTGGGTTGGAATGGTGATTGAGACACTGTGACTACACATGGGATATAATGTCTTAGTTCTAAAGCTTGGGGGCGCATTGGCGATGTAAGGGATAGTTGATATTTCTTAAAGTGCCAATGTCTGGACGATGGCGACCATTTACCATCCGGTGGCCTATCTGCCTGTCCAACAAGGTTAATACCTAATAGGTAACTTTTTAAAATAGTATAGTGATAGTGTAGTGATAAATAATTGCATATGGACACTACTAACCCATCTTTTATATGAAAACACTTGACATTATATTAATTTAAATTAGTCTAATTTGATAAAAAATTCCTTTTTATCATCAGGTCTTGAGAAGTGGATCGAGATTGGCAACTCGGGTGTTTTCAGGCCAGAAATGTTGCTGCCCATGGGTCTGCCCGAGGACGTCAATGTCATCGCATGGGGATTGTCTCTTGAGAGACCAACTATGATTAAATACGGACTCAACAATATAAGAGATCTCGTAGGACCTAAGGTCGACTTACAAATGGTACAGAATAACCCAATCTGTAGGCTCGATAAGTGAAAATTATATATTTGTTAAATTAATATATTGTTTAATTTCATAATCGCTTATCGTTGACTTTTCAAAAAGCTTCGAATAATGAATAAAGTCAGGTTATAGTTAATTCTCCGACGGCCAGTTATTTCGCTTGATTTTAACTTAGTATTTTCCAGTGGGAGGAGGGATAAACAAACATTAGATTTAAATATTTCATGCGATTTGCCAATAACTCTGATGTTTTATGCACTGCAAACAGTTCTCAATTAATATATCCTTATTTATAAAACATCACAATCCCACATAACTATTTCTATGGAGTATAGGTTTTTTTAACTTTCGATAACTTCACATTCCAAAAGTAATTTTGTTTCGAATCCATAATACCATAGGCTTATAATATAGGCTTTAAGATCTCCAGTTTACGAGTTACTACATAGAATAAACAATTTGTTTTGTTTATCAATAATAAAGCATTATTATGATTTAAGTTTTCTTATAAAACACGTAAGCAAAGCAACTGACTATTGGCTTACTATATGGATATCTCTAAAACTTATTTGACAATTAAAAGATTTTTATGTACAATAAAAAAATTAAACTAAAAATAAATAATCCTTTAATAACATAATGGTAAGGTTCATACAATGTTTACTTTAAATGCACATTATATAATAAGTAAATGAGTTAAAAAAATAAGCAATAAAAATAATCACATATTTCAAAATATACATTTTTTGTATTTATTTACAACAAGCAATAAAGTTAATTAAATATTTTTATCTAGATAATTTATGTTGGCGAAAAAAATAAATTATCTATGGGTGATTAATTTATAATCTAGCGCGGTCCCTATTCTCTATGAACCATGTGACGCTCTCTTGAATGGCTTTATCGAAGGGAGTGAAAGTAAAGTCCTTGTACAGCGACCTAAGTTTCTTATTGGACGCTGTCTTCTTGTATTGTCCGTCAGCTTTGCTCGTGTCGTACACTATCTGCCCTTGGTAGTTGTAAGCCTTCTTAATTGCTTCTGCTACATCGCTTATCGTAACCTCGTCTTCTTCATCCACTGAAATTGAAATGGTAAATTTATATTTCCATATTTACTTTTTAACAGCTAGACACGACTCATAGCTGGGCAAAGGCACCTCTTGAGAAAGGGGTTTGTCCATGTAAAGCCTACTCTACACACGAAAGTTAAAAACAAATAAACAACTTTGACGATGAATTGACACGCTGTTATTGGTCGAGATCTTGAATAATCTATGATTATCACTATTGATTCGCGAAAAAATGGCGTTTCGAATGTCAGCCACGTTGTAATCGAAATTTTGGAAGTAAAATTAAAGTAGTCGGATGGGATTTTGTTGTATTATAAAGAGAGGTAGAATAATCAAAAACTGTAGTGCATTACACAGCAGAACTATTACGCTGGCGGGCGGACCGCTCTCAATTACAAAAAATCGCATCCCATTATGTTCGCTTATAAATTTTATAGATTCCAAGTTTAAAATGTGACATTGTCACTTATTTAATTTTTTTATTATCAAATGAACTTCTCTCAAACATTTTAAACATGTCAAAGAATAACGTTAGAATTTCTGCTTCATGATGTAAATAATCTTATTTAATGAAATATAAATTATTCTTACCCGATAAAATAATGGGTTCCACATCGTTGTAGTTTCTCAATACCCATATCATAAGCTTGGCCAAGTCCAGGGAATAGATAAATTGTCTCAATGGCTTGCCGCTGCCGAGCACTGTGAATGTTGGGTCGCCTGGAATATGAAATTAATCTTTATTATTATATAATTTATTAATGGAAATATTATTAGTCTTTGTATACACAACTATATTATTAACATATTAATTTTCGCTGAGTTAATTGACATATCCCTTACATATAGCCTTGAGGATGTTATGAAAGATATCGAGATGACTTCATAGACAATATTTAGAACTTTTTAGTTTTGACATATTCCTGTCATAGGTAAGTAAAATTTTATTACGATCGGCACATTAGTTTAGTTGCAATGAAGTGACAAACAAACATTTCATTTTTAGTGTAAGCAAAGGAATATTCACTGATAATAGTCTTGATATTTACACCACGATAATTATCAAGTGATCATTATCATTTAATAACTTTAATGTTATAAATTAAAAATAATCCAGTACATACTTTTCATCAGGAAATATGACATTATAATAATATAATTAATAAATTGTGATAAGCCTATACATTTATTGTAATTTTCATTATATAGATTATAACCTGCAACTTATTATTTTTATAGAGAGATAACCTTAATGTAAAACTTTTATTTATTTTATTTTACAATTTTAATTATTTATTTTACAAAGGTGTTGCAAGTTAGTTCGATTACAATATTACTTTACTTGTACAACTAGTAGATTTTGTGCAAGCCCATCTGGGTGGGTAAGTACCCACTCATTATATGTGAGTCGATGTAATTGCAGGCACAAGGGATATAAAATTTTACTTTTCAAGGTTGCAGGCGCATTGACTATATAAGGAATGGCTGTGGTGGCATTTTTTTTTACATATAATTATAGAATTATTCATATTTCAAATATTGAATATCATTATACTATAATTGAATAAGGATAAATTACGTGGGAACAATCAAAATAAGCGGATTTTTTTATTTCCATGAAGGACAATCCTATTTCAATTGAAGCTTTGGCAATGAAGATACACAATGATCCAATTTTAAACATTTTCCTATTAAATTGTTGGGCTGTTAGGGTAAAAATTAGGTTGTTAGAGTAAAAATTATTCTTTTTATAATGGGATTATTATATACAATTTGGAAAGATAAAATCAATTAACTAACTTAATCATTTTTAGAAATTTGAAATATTTATAAATTATTGTTCATGATTATCTAAATATTTATAAATAAAATGTTCATAATATTTTTATACATATATATAATATAAAAAATTATTATGAACATGAACTATTTGAAAAATGAACTATTCGATAGTTATTTTAATTTTTTAGTAATCACTGGGTCTAGGTAGTAATAATAATTCATTTCTATATATAACTAAATTCCACCTGAGTGTAAGGGGGGAGATACACAAAGCGTGTGTGCTAACTATAATATTAGTAAGGATAGGACGAAGCAAATGGAGAATATGTAGTAAATAGATCAAGATCACCTTTGGCTAGAACGAGACAGTCACTCACCGTTCCGCAGCGCGTCGTGCATGCGGCGCACGAGCGCGGGCACGACGTGCGCGGCCGACACGCTGTAGTTGTTGTGCGCGCCGAACACGTTGCACGGGATCACCGATGTGAACGCGCACCCGTGCTCCGAGTTGTAGCCTCTGCGAAATGTATACACTGCTGAAATTGATCCCGAGATACTGGGTCAGGAGGAGCATATCAGATTATGACAAGAAATAATGCAAATATTAGTTCAGCCGCATTTTCTTACATCCTTATGCACTATAATAGTTATGAGTTAGTCTGTACACCCTTCTCTTTTCAGAAAAGCTGCCAATGATCAGAATCAGTCAGAAGAAAAACATATAATTACACTATAATAATGGTATTTAAAAATTAAAATTATACAAATTTCAATTCAATATATTTTTTAAATTCTTTGTGTTTAACAATATTCATTCTATTTTAATTTTAAAAAAATCTGACACTTCCAAACTTACTTGTTTAAAATATCAACCATCCTCTTTGCATAGCTGTAGCCATAATTTGAAGGATGAGGTAGACCATTATGAACCTGAATATATACATGTCATGATTTATTAATAGGAATCAACTTTTCAGGGTGGGGGATGGAGATGTAATAAATAAAGTAAACCATCTATATAAAGTTACCCATCAGAAGAGAAGATACTAACTTTACAGTCCCAAAAATTCTACTTACAATTGTTGAATTACTAATATTAATTGACATTCGACAGAAGGATTTATGATTGGTGATTTTATGTTTTTGTTATTTTTAGGAATATAATATATACTTTTAATTAACATTTTCTTTTAACAAATTCTTCTTATAATTCGTAAAATGTTACAAACAATAATTTAATACATACCATAGTTTCATCGATAGGATACGTAATTTTGTCTGGAAATATACATGTTGATAGACAAGAGACCACTTTCTTGACATTGTTTTTGAAACAAGCATGTAGAACATTGTCATTTATAGCCATATTTTCTCTCTGAAATTAATATAAATACATCTTATTAGCCTCATTACAAAAGGCAACCAAGAAATATAAACAGAAGACAAAATATACAATAAAAGAAATAACTTATATTTCTATACATCCTGTTAAAATCTTTCACTTTAAATTAACTGGAAGAAGGTTTTGATATATATTTTATTGTTCGGTAAAGTATTATGCCTTAAAATTTATTACATAATTTATAAATAGCTGGTATATATCTAAATATAAAAAACTTACAAAAAATTCTAAGTTATGTGACATATTCTGGAACAATCCACCAACTATGGCTGCTAGATGGATCACATGGGTAGGCTTATATTTCTCAAAGAGTGCATCGGTCTGTGCTTTATCTCTAGAACAAAATTAAACACAGTTTTTAACCAAAATCTTAGTATTCATAGACTTCAGGATGGTAGTGTATAGTTTTTGTATCTTTAAATGTATCTTATTAATATAATTATTACTATTAATGCCAATGCAATTTTATATCATAAATTTTTTTAATGTAATTAAGTCAGTAATTGCTTTTTAACTTGGTAAAGGCCTCTTTTAAATCAGAAGGTATCTAACATAACTACAGCATAATTATTATTACACTTATCCATTAAGGATTGGTTTACCAAACTATATTAAATATCTTGTAATCTTTTCGAACAATTGCATATCCCTTGTAATTGAAATTATTTGAAATTCTAAGCTAACAACATATAAAAAATTCAACTAAAAATATTCATAGCATAAAACTACAGTGGTTTTAGGTTGTTAGAACTGTTAACAACTGATATAAATGATATTACAAATTAATATAAGCATTTACAATAGTCTTATACTAAAATATCTCTAATAGCAATGTTTTAATTAGCCTATTATTAATTTGTATTAACTACATAAATTATATTTTATTCTAGCTTTATTTAAAAATTATAGCTACCTAAGATCACCATCTTTGGAAGAACAGAATATCCAAGTCTCTTTACTGGCTCTCTCTGTATCTATTTTTCTTTCTTCTTCGACCACCGTTTTTATCGCTTGACCCACTAAACCAGAACCGCCAGTCACAAGTATTATACTTTTCTCTTCACTCATCTAAATATTAAAGATTTCATTTAATAACAAATACATTTATATGACTACAACAGAAATATATCAAAATATATTAATTTAAAATAATATCCCACAGCATCACCTTGGTATGTATTATATTGTATAAGTGAAATTATATTCGAGTATTTATATAAATAAACCAATTGAATACGTAAGCAAGCAAGTACTCTTTTATCAGCTGTTAAATTATACCGGTAATGAAATTAACACATCACAATATTAATGTTGACAACCAAGAGTATATCACAGAGTACCTACATAACCCTACGTTTTATTTGAGTTTGTTATCTGTATGTAACTAGGTGTTGCAAGTAAGTATTGTCTCATTGAGTATTTTTATCGTAGACAGAAACTAAGTTAGAACTAAGTTAGTTACTTAGTTTCTCGGTGTTTATGCATTGCATGCATTGCATTTATGCATTATGATTGCTATAATAAAAATGTATTTATTTAATAATTTGAAAATACAGCATTGTAGAAAAGTATAAGTAAATAAGCATTACGTCAAACAAATAAAATTATAAATAAACATATAAAATAATTTACAGGGTATAAAAAACATATGAACAATATAATTATGAAAAATATTAAATTATTATTATATTTACACGTTATTATAGTAAATGAGGATACATGATTAAATAACATTGTTTAAAAGATAATTTGAATTTGGAAATAGGCAGTAGTTAATGTTTTGATTAAATATGTTATATTTAGATAATATATTCAGAATTAAATATTATAAAGTAAACGAGAGTGGTAAGTTTTTTGTTAACAAAAAAAAATACAGTTTTATTTACAAGTAAATATATAAATAACGTACGTAACTATTATATTTATAATATTATAATACTCAAAGCTTTAAATAAATACAAATAAACATTAAAAATAGTAAAAAATAAAATAGTAACGATTGTCATAGTAGTGTAAATAAACGTAAGAAAATCCTGAACATCGGGGGTCAACATAGGATTAACAAAAATGACATTTGAAATACTAAACGTAACATATTGTTTTTAACAAAAAGATAAATATTTATAAATACACTGTTGGTAGGGCTTTGTGCAAGCTCGTCTGGGTAGGTACCACCCACTCATCAGATATTCTACCGCAAAACAGCAATACTTGATATTGTTGTGTTCCGGTTTGAAGGGTGAGTGAGCCAGTGTTATTACAGGCACAAAGGACATAACATCTTAGTTCCCAAGGTTTGGTGGCGCATTGGCTATAAGCGATGGTTGACATTTCTTACAATGCCAATGTCTAAGGGCGTTTGGTGACCACTTACTATCAGGTGGCCCATATGCTCGTCCACCTTCCTATTCTATAAATAAAAAAATAAGCATAATTAACGATCGCAACATACGAGTCTAAAATATTAAAATTTTTTTTAGTACTTACAATTGAGTGATTACATTTATTTATTTTTTGTCATTTCTACATTTTTTAAGAATTTTATACTTTACATATTTTACTTATCCTAATTGTATAATTACAATTACATACATACATAATTACCTACTTAATGTTATTACAGTTAAGAAAATTATAAAAATCGGGCAACTGTAACTTGGGAATTCCATATTCAAATAAATCACCATGATTCCTTGATGATTCATTTTAATTTTTTTAACATCCGTAAATATTGCAACTATTTGCTTTTCAAATCTTATGTTGCCAGCATTTTTTTACAAGTAAAATAATAGTGTCTATGCCTGAATCCTCGAAAATGATTGGTTAACAGTTTCTCTTCGAGCTTCATTCTCGCTCTGAAAACGCCAAATACGCTTTCAAACCAAAATGGAGGATTTGTCGGTCGAGGTGTACGGTGAAAATGGTGCTTATTATAAGGTTTGTAAATTGTGAAGTACGTTTGAGTTCTACATAAAACGCATCATTTTAATTAGTGATTTAATTATTCAGTTATGTGAAGCCATCGTTTTTAAGTTTTGTCACATACTTACAAAAATATTTTTCCGGGAAGATCATCGCGGCTGGAATGGACGCCATGTCCGACTGACAGGGCGTGAATTTTCCATGTGTTTTAGTCGATTCGCTTTCATTAATGGAAGCGTGATTGTGAAATCAAGTTTATCTGCAGATACTCAAATTCTACGCTTAAGCTTTCTTATATCTGACCCAGAAAACTTATTTATTTCTAGCGCATTAGCAAGTTATTGGATCATCACTGTTCTAAAATTTTTCTATATTTTTAGGCCATTGTCACCGACGTGCTCGACAACGAGGTTCTAGTAGCCTTTGAAAATGAGTGAGTTAATATTGGACATATTAAGTGTTATTTTTCACGCAGAATTGTTATTTACATCAATTATTTGCTTTTTAGCTGGCAGCCGGAATCTAAGTTTCCATTTTCTCAAGTGTTCTTACCACCTAAGGATACGGGCAAACACATAGAGTTCGTGGATAACCAAGAGGTCGAGGTGTTTGCGAGGTCAAACGAAAAGGAAGCATGTGGGTGGTGGACAGCTAATATCAAGGTATTAAAATACAAATGTCACTTTAGAAACAAGTCTGCCACTTTCTATATCAGACCTATAGGACAATAGCCATATTTTTTTGTGAATACCCTCGGGCACAATCATTGGAACTTTATAACATTTGCAATCTTGACATTTTGAGGTCAACAGCTGCTTTGTTCATATAAGTAGATATGAGGAGTGCATGCACAATACAAACAGGTATTTCAATTCCTATATAATATAACAAACCTTATTTATCACATATATACATATATTATTTGGTATAAATAATGAAATTACAGTTTTATTCATATTATTTTTTGTAGTTTTTATGTTGCTCTATATAGACTTTATTAAATTTAAAACCCAAATTTTAGACAACTGCATTAAGATTTAAAAAAGTAATTCATAGTGTTTTAAAACAGTTAACTAGACAGTGTTAAAAAAGAAAGTCTTCAGGCAACTCGGTATATAACAATGGTTATATAAGTAAAAAAAAAAATGGAGTTATACAAATATATCTCAGACATGCAAAGAATGTAATGATTAAAGGCATATGTTTAGTTTCAATATAAGCAAACATTTGATGGTACAGAATTATAATGTAATTATATTGTAATTCACACACTGAAAGATCACACTAAAATTGCAAATGTGTGCGTAATATTCAATCATATATTGCAAATAATATTTCTTAAAATCTACTTAAAATAAGCATGATGCTTGTAGTTTTAAAAGTTACAGTATTGTATATATAAGTGATATTAACAATAAAAATTGCATTTAACTCATGAATAAACTTAAATAACGAAATAATCAAGAAGTTATTATCTTCCATACTATGATGTAATATATGAATTTGTTAAAATCATATGTTTAATTGTACATTCTCTACAAACAGTTTATTATATTACTTGTATATAAGATATACTATATCCCATAGATGATGGGTTCTCCATTATCTCTTAGTGCCCTTAATTCTAATTATGATACATCATATTCTATATTTTTTGTCCCTGGAACATGACTTAATATTCTGTATATAAATCTTACTTATATATTTAAAAAGTAAATTGCATGTTTGATGTTCTATTTTGTTTATTATTTATATTGTTATTATATAAAGTATCGTTTATTTATACACTTTTATCTTTAAAATGAAAACTTCTATTTTTATACAAGAGATCAATTTAAAACATTACTTTGTTAAAAAGTTGAAATCATAGTAATGTTGTTTATTAATAAATGTGATAAGGTTTATATGTGATATTGAAGACAAGTGCTGTTGACAAACCTTTTTGTACATATACAACGAAATATAGTTTATATATAATTTATCATTAAATGTGTTAATTCTTTGTACTAATCTCTATACTAAAAATGGTCTGCCAAATTTTATTTCCTTCACTCAATACTGCAGAAATATTTTCCATGGTTGCTTGTGCATGCATTATGCATGCATTATGCAACTACTCCATAGATTGTAATGTGTTTGACAAAACATAAAAGACATTCCGGGATATAATTAAAAACACTATTAGTTTTCTAACTTTGATAAGTGAACAGGCATCTACCATAGACATGTTTTTTTTTTAATATAATTTTACTCTCATAGGATTAGGGTCCTGCATTGGGTGAGCTATAGGTTTTTATACATTATGTAACTATAATAATGAACTTACAATGTTTGTGCAATGGAATTATTTTGCATATTAATAGCAACTTCAATGTAATGTTTACAAATAGGGTTTTTGAAATAGAAAATAATCAATGGAAACTTGATTACTATCAATAATTTGATTATATAGATCCTATTATGGTGGTGCATGTAAGGAATCACATGATATTTCACCAACTTTTCTAACTCCACCCATTAGTATGCATGAGTCAAATATATAAGGCTCTTAAACCAGTTCCTTAAAAGCAAATATTTTGAAATTTTGTTTGTTTTTTTTTTTTCATTGTACATAAAAAATATATCTTTGTTCTTAATAATTCAAAATTGTTATGTAGAAACTCATTAATTTTTAAATATTTACAATTTCATATTGTGGTAAAGGACATATGCAATGTATAAAGGTCTATGCAGATGTTTTTTTTTAAATAACTTACTTTAAATTTTCTTTATCAACATTCTACTTAATTCAAACATAATCACAAGAAACATAGATAAAGTATGACAGTATGCCTTAAAAATTAAATCCTTATTAACAATACTAGTACGATTTTCATCAAATACCGCATTCCTGAATCGTTTATATTTTCTTTAATTAAATAGTATTATTTCTCTTAGTCGTAGCATCGCTTGCGCCAACCTTGATTCAGAACTGGGACGCGACCTGTTTAACTGTTTCATGAGAATTTTTTTCTACATCTCTCTTCATATCCGTAGTTTGGATTTATTTTATATTTATTCTATATTATAAAGACGGAGCGTTTGTACGGTGGAACGCGCTAAGAACAGGGACAATCGCACAGATTAGAATGATTATTGTTGTCTATGATAGTCGCTTGCTCGAGGAAGGTTATATAGTTTCACGATACGACCTTAGGCGTGAAGCACTAACTATAAACGTCTACCAATACGACTAACTGTATAAACTAGACACGTATAATCCATACTCATAGTGATGTATAAAATAGCACACTTAAAAAGTACTATTCAAACTTAAGAACATTTTCAATATAGCCATTTTTCAATATAGCCATTGGTTCAGCTTAATAACCATGTTTGATATAATTAAGTTTGGAGTCCAGTTCAGGTTGAATCTAGTTGGTTCATTTTAAATAACAATATATTGTAGCGTCAATCAAAACTATGTGTTTTCAAATTTAAAATTGATACATCTCGATATAGAGAAACACCAATATATAATTTACTTACAAAAGTTACTGCTACTGTGTGCTACATTCATGAAAATAGTTTTTCTGAGATGTACTTCACATTTGATTTGATTCCGTGTATATTCCGCCATAACATTCGAGTGATCTGAAAATTATCGAAATAAAATGCATAACATAAAATGCATTATATTTTGATCACCGTTCTTCTTTAATAAATATGTACATTATACTTCTGTGAGGTAAACGCGCTATACGATTCGGTTCTATTGGATTATTTTATAAACTTTAAACAACGTATCCACAAATCGTTTTCAATTCGAAATTGCGTGCAAATTAAACGTTTTATTGTAGTTCATATATCATATAGAGCATTTGTTTGATAATGCCGTGTTAGAGCGAATTAATTGTATGATTACTACAATAAATATACTAGATCCAGAATTGTAAGATTATTGTGTTTTTTGTCAAATGCATTGCAAAGTTTTTTTTTAATTGATTAATATTTCTCCGGATTAAAAAATCTAAATTAACCAGCGAGTATGTATTACTTTGATTCCTTGTAATGATATTTCAAATAATCTTGTCGTTCAACCAAGATACAGTATTGTTCGTTATAGGTCTTTGTTCTAGATTATTGTTTAATCGTTATTAATATCCTTTAAGTAGAAGATAATTATAATAAGTATATATAGATTTTCTTTACCTAGTCTTTTGTTTAATGAAAACTGGTTGATAAAATATTTATTACATAATACATAAGTCATTTATTTGCAATCATGACGAGCCGGTTGGCGTGGTTGGCGGATGCTTGCCTTTCACGCCGAAGGTGGGTTCGATTCCCACCCAGGACAGATATTTGTGTGCATGAAATTGTTTGTCCTGAGTCTGGGTGTAATTATCTATATAAGTATGTATATTTACAAAAAGAAAAATAGTGTATGTAATATATCAGTTGTCTGGTTTCCATAGTACAAGCTCTGTACAAGCTTAATTTGGGATCAGATGGCCGTGTGTGAAAAATCTCCCAGTATATTGTTATATTATTATTATATATGTCATATTTATCTTCTCAATTAACTTTAAATGAAATTGTTATTTATTATGGTTGGTAACATATGTAATGAAAGTGCAGGCTAAATTTCCTCCCTTATATTTTGTGTGCATTGCATAACAAAACTAAAACATTTATTTTATGAGACACTAGCAGACCCCGCGGTTTTGCCAGCGTGGAATTTTGTTTGTGACGAAAATCCTTCAAAATCTGCCCTTTTTTTTGAACTGTAGGTGTACAATATTTGAATTATTAGATAACAGCGGTAGTCTAAAATAAGAAAGATGATTGTATTGATTTTGGAATTTCGCAAATAGCCATATTAATATAAAAAGTGGCAGTTATTTTGAAATTACAGACATACACTTTAATTTTTATTTATTTGTGTAGATAAGGTTTATATAGTGGACAACAAAGATTACATATCCTTATGCTTTTGATAGATTTAACCGATTTTGATGAAATATATAAAATTACAGACATTCGAATTTTTATTTATATAGAGTACAGACTAGCTGTTCTATTATATTACTTATGATCTTGCCTAAATTTGTGATTGTGCCATTGCAGATTTTATTTAGATTATAAATACCATTATTTCATAATATTTTTTTTTTTTGCAAAAAGTGTTCGTATGAATCGTACTTTTTATGACAAAAAAAAAAAACAATTTTGCCCACTGAATTTTAACTGGTAACTTTTGGAGGCCACTTTATACCAAACTGAAAAATTTAAAGACAATTGTTTGATGGAACAAAATAATACATATATATAACAAAATCATTTTTAAATTAAAATCTGAATAATTGTTTTGTATTTTGTCTTTTATTCCAGATGATGAGAGGCGAATTCCTCGTGATAGAGTATCTAGAATGGGACAACTGTTACACAGAGATTGTGCCAAAAGATCGCCTTCGCGTCAAAACTACGAAGACGCCGATAGATAAAAATACATTTCACAAATTTGAAATCGTAGTTCCAGACGATGCTAAGGACTAGTGAGTATTACAAAAAAAATGCCATCTTAATAATTTAAATTGCAACTATTTCGTAAAACAACATTTTTCAACGAAATTAAATGTGTATGTTTATTGATTAAGTGATCGATCAACAGGGAAATATATTATTAATGGAAAACTTATCAAAAGTATGTATGTTAATGTCCAATTAGTTATTTAATTTATTTATTCCTAAGTTAACTGCGTCCATTATGTTTTATACCGTTTAATAATGGCATATGCGAACACTTCACAGCGCGAAGGTGGAGAACGCGCACAAGGAGTTCCAGAAGGTGATCGGAGCCGCACTGGTGTGGTACGTGCCCGAGCGCGGCGTGCTGGCTGTCATCTCGCGCAGCGACACCTCACAGAAGCGCGCGCAGATGTTGCAGGAGATGCACTTCAGGTAACGCTCGCTCGGCTCGCACAGCACGCCGCGGGACCGCCGGTGGGAGCTACGCCTGCGGTCTCGCTCGCTCGGCCGGCAGACTCACCGGTCGGGCGAAACTCGTGCTTACATTAAACGAGGAAACTACAGGGCCAGAGGTGATAGTCATGCCTTAATGGTAGTATAGAGTTTCCGACATTATATCTCTACAGACTGTTTTAATACGATATTATTATAATATAACGTAAAACACAGTGTCATATTTTTGCAATAATCTTTCATCGAAAATTTCAGAAATTTAACGCAAAAACTGCTAATACTTAAAAAGACTGAAGAGGCTGCGAGACAGCTGGAGTCGACGAAAATACACAATCAAGGAGGGTAAGTTTCTTAATATTATGTATTAAAAATATATGCTAAACTACTGAGAATATTTCAAACGTAATATGTGACGCTAAAATTAAATTATCATATATGTGTGCGAAGGTACTCTGACGAGTTCAGCGTGCGCGAGGACCTCATGGGGTTGGCCATCGGCACGCACGGAGCCAACATCCAGCAGGCGCGCAAGGTGGCCGGCGTGTCCAACATCGAGTTGGAAGAGGTCTCCTGCACCTTCAAGATCTGCGGCGAGTCCGCGGAGGCGGTGCGGCAGGCGCGCGCGCTGCTCGAGTACGCGGAGGAGAGCATCAAGGTGCCGAGGGCACTCGTGGGGAAGGTCATCGGCAAGAACGGGAAGGTCATACAGGAGATTGTGGATAAGAGCAGCGTCGTGCGCGTCAAGGTGGAGGGCGACAATGAGCCGGAGCCCTCTGCACCGCGTGAGGAGGGCATGGTGCCCTTTGTGTTCGTGGGCACGCGCGAGAACATCGCCAACGCCAAGGTGCTGGTCGAGTACCATGTGGCGCACCTCAAGGTCGGTCAGAGCTTTAAATACAGCTCACAATATATATATGTATTTGATAAATATACAAAGAATTAGTAGCGCACACACACACAAACCAGCATTCAAATTTTATGTTACAATGCATAGGTCAAATATCAAATTTGTTCTTTTTTATTAAAATACAGCAGATTTAATAAATATCGCCTAACAGAACAGTAGACTATAATTGCAATTCATACTCAATATTAAAAAGAAATTGTGACATAATTCAATAAAAAAGAAGTTTATTATTTAATTACAGTATATATTTTTTTTAATTTGTTACTTTTTGTTTTGTTTTACTCCTTACATGTAGTATTTACACGTGACACTCATGGCGACGATTAAAAGTGATAACTTCTGGGACGATGCAGATATGTATAATATGAAAGTGTGAATTTTGAAAAGGAAATAATGCCGCAGGAGGTGGAGCAGCTGCGCGCCGAGAAGCTGGAGATCGACCAGCAGCTGCGCGTGGTGATGTGCGGCGCGTCGGCCTCGTACCCGCCGCCGCGCGGGGCGCCCGCCGCGCGCGCGCGCCGCCCGCGCCCGCCGCACGCGCGCTACCCGCCCGGTACGACATCCGAGGATGTCTTTTGGCAGACCGATTTTTTTCTCTCATCTTTAGTACATAATAAAATGTGAAGTGATATTGTTTTACATAATTCACATTTTCTATGTAATCTGACTGATATATACATCAACTGAAATGTACGTATCGTGAATAATTCTGTGTGTGTGTGCAGGCGCGCGGCGCACGACGCCGGAGCTGGGCGAGGAGCGCACGGAGCGTGGGGAGCGCGGGGACGGCTCCTACCGCGGACGAGCGCGCCCGCCGCGTCCCAACAGGTGTGTACACGGTCACGTCTGTGGGAGTGGGAACCCCTGGATGTGCTGTATTGTAAACAAACTTATGATGATAGAAAACAAACATTTTGGGCTTCCCATATTTACAAAGAAAACAAAAGGGTTCTCGCAAGTTTGTTATGCTTTACAAATAATGAACAAAAAACGCCTTCTATGTTAATGTATATATATATATTTTATTAATAACTAAATTCATTGGACTTTTGTTATGTACTAAAATCAAAGCCGTGAATTTCGTTTTATAGATATTATATATTAGTATGTATCCATAGCATGAAGAAGAACATTTCGTATCTATATATAAAAATGGATTGGTATATCTGTTTTTTTATTAATAGACCTTAAACTGTTTGACCAAATACTATATTAATTTTCATATATATATGTTTTTTCATGGAGAAGGAATTTTATATACTATCCGCTTTGTTGTAACTCGACGTTAGATGGTACTACAGCACATCAACTTCTGTACCGAGTTCTATACCGATCGACACGACAATTAGTATATAATTTATTACTTCGGTAAAAAGAAAAAAAAAATGATCAAAAAGTAGTAACTTAAATTATTATTTATTGCAGATCGAGCGAGCGCCGCGGTGAGGAGAGGCGTGTCCCGCTCGAGAACGGACGTGCGCACCCGCGCCCGCCGCGCGACCCGCGGGACGCGCGCGACACTCGGGACAACCGCGACACTCGGGACACGCGGGACACCCGGGACACGCGGGACGCGGTGAGACGTGCACTCTTATAGTATCCGTTTTAGCAATTTGTCGATTATCAAAAGAAAATGATTAAGATAGCTGGTTAAAATGATTTAGTTTATGTTATCCAATTGCGTAAACGAGAATATTGACTTTTATTATTGCTGTTGAAAGCAAAAAACTGCGTTATATTTATTAATATTATGTAATTAAGCTTCTAATAAACCGTTAAATACTTACAGTGCGGTCGCAGACGTGACGATAGGCGAAGACAGACCGACGACGAGAGCTCTGTACTCGACAGCCAGGACGTTTCCAGCGCCGATAGAGGTGCGTCAATTAATACTTAATTTTCATGTAACGGTAGATTATGGTGTAGTTCTAAAATAGTATACATTCCTCTGTACTGCCGTGTTTTAAAATAAAATTTGCCAGTATCGCCAGTCAGCTCCTTAGTGTAAAATAATTTTATATGATATTATTATTTTAAAATTCTGTTAGGATATGTCCTTCCTTTTGAAATTTTGCATGTGACTACCGTCAGCAATGCTAGTCATTAATTTTTGTATTTTTTTTTTTTACAAAAATGTGTGCTATATAATAATAATTGTGATAAGCATACTTATGCTCGGAGGGATGGTTATTAGAGACAATTAGTATATCATTTCTAAAAGAAAAAAATTGTCATAGAAGAATTATATGCTTGTTAAATTCTTTATTATTATTTATTTAAATTCTTTTATAAATTCTCAGTGTAAGTTTCTAAAACGATAAAGCATTTCTCTTTATATATTACCTAAATATTATAGGTAATCCTTAAAAAATATATATATATATATATAATTACTTTGCTTTCATTTAAGTATTGTCAAAGTACTAGTAGAGCAAGTTATTGTTCAATTTAATTATACAGTATAATTTTTATAAGTTTTCATTGTTGCCTAAACATCTATTCACTTTTACATCTCTTATTTTTTTTTAATTGTTTTAATAATCTTTCTGGATAAATAGATGTATATCCTATAATATGTAGTAATAATAATTATAGACTTGTGGTTAACATACACAAATAATTATTATTTACTTTATGTTCAAATTAGATGTTGGCTCGGTAACAATTTGGCTCTTGTACGCTGTGACCTTAAGTTTTCTTGATTCAATGTGCGATTTGGGTGTGACTGAATGTAATACTGGTGTAATGCAGTTTTAAATAGATTCCATCCTAACAGTAGTTGGAATAGGTACTAGTCTACATTCCATAATTATTTCATGTTGACTTATGATTCCTTAAAACATGGCTGTACAAGTTACTTAAATAATATTATTCAGTAAACATCCAAAATATAAAATATTTCAAAAGATATTTAAAATTTAATTCTATTGATTTGATATATAAACACAATTGAAATTTGTAGTAATTTTGATCAATACTGATGTGATTTTAGAATGAATTATTCTATTGATAATATATATTTAAAATATGTTGATGACCAACTTTTTGTTTCTGTTGATTTAAACATCACGAGCCACTCAATCTGAAAATATTACTGAATGTGCTAGTTAAAATGTAGTGTGTAGTTTTGATATTGTTATAATATATATATACATATCTATGCATATAGTGGTTTTGTTTGTTTTGCACCTTTTTATTATTATTACATTTTAATTAGTACATAAATGAATGTAGTATGAATGGGGTTTTTTTTTCTATGTATTTTTATTTTTAATTAGTTGTAGGGGTGAATACAGTTTGCTATTTCTGGATGATCTTGTTCTGCCTCTTTGATTTAATTATATTTGTATAGTTTGAATGATTAACTCAGGTGATGGTCTTCGAGACGGCGTTTAAAAGCACCGTCATTTATTACTGTTCCATCGGTTTTATACATGTCAATGTTTTGTCATGAGAAAAATATCGTTTCAATCATTGTAATTGAAATATACACAATTATTTTGAAATTTCGTCTACTGTTAATGTACCATAGCAAAAATAAAGTAATTCAAACGTTTACACGTACAATACGCTCAGTCTAAGTTGGTCGCCTGTAAGTTAAACTCCAGAGATAATTTCGCATTTTGTGCAGTAAACAATAACCATAATAGCCTACTCCGTAACTGCAATCGCGTCCTCCCCGCTCTCTTTGATCTGAGAATAATCGCGACTGCGCACCGACGAGCAACTTAGATCGGGCGGATTGGACGCATACACTCGAACTAGAGAGACGGTAGCGGCATGCGGTAGGATAGCAGGTAGAGGTTAGCGGGGAGCGGGGTAGGGGCGGCGTCCAGGAGTAGCGGCTTGACCCGACTGTGTGTGGTGTGCAGAGTCCGCGTCGTCGGACGACGCGCGCGGCGCGGGGGACGCGCCCGCCGCCGCGCGCCGGCGCCGTCGGCGGCAAGGTACCGCGCGCTCATACCACTCGCACTTCTGTTTTACCCATACACGTGTCTCATGTAACTCGGGTGATGGGCTCCTGTTTCGATTATTCTTTTAATTTTGGAATTAAAACGAGCTTCATATTTCTTCTACATTTATTAAGTATAAAGTATAACTATTGAGTTACCTAATACATAAATTAATCTATCATATTCACCATGCAACACATACACATTTGGCCCAAAACTGATAGTTTATATAATTAATTTTGCTATTATAAAATATATATTTTTTGTATATAATTAAATGTAATATATTAATCTTTTTGGTTGCCAAAACATTTGAAGTATCATCATTTATATTAACACTTTGCTTACAATACAGTAAGTTGTTTTAAATTCCAAGCATGAACCTCAGTAGTTACAAGCTTTTTTTTAATTTAACTACCGAATAGTTGTGCATGAAAATGTAGTATTTAATTATCACACGATGTAAGATTTTCAGATATAACGTTTTAAGATTTATATGTATACTAAATATATTGCGATTTACAGTTAGGATCGAGCGCCGGTTGCACCAGAGCTTGTCATTAACAGCACTTAACGTGCTCGTTATTGATGTGTAGTAATGAATTGTTTAATTTCTCAATTGGAATAAAGTATTCTCACAGAGCAATATTTTTGTAGATATTGTACAAATTTAAAAAGCAAGATCCCTCGTCAAAGTTGTAATCTTTTGTAAACAAATTGATTTTTGATAAAAAAATATATAGAGCACACATGTACTTAACAAAGCTAATATCGCACGGAGGGAGTGTACATGTCTAAATCGAACGCACTATCTACAGGAGGCGGGTGGAAGAACGGCGTGGGCGGCGGAGGAGGCGCGGCGGGCGCGGCGGGCGCGGCGGGCGCGGGCGGCGCGGGCGGCGGCGCGGCGGCGGGCGCGGGCGCGGGCGCGGGCGCGGGCGCGGGCAAGGTGCGGCGCGACGCGCCCAAGGCCAAGGCCGAGCCGCTGCTCAACGGCACGGCGTAGGGCGGCGCGCCGACGTCGCCGACGTCACGTCCCGTATCGTGCCCGCGCGTCCCGCGGACGGCCGGCCCTCGCTAGACTTACTCGTATTATGCTTTTGTAAGAGATTCGTGATTTGTATTCCTGATTATTCGATAATATGAAAATTAAACACGTGTACGTCGCTCCCCCGGACGATACCCGCCGATCGCGGCCCCTCGGCGCCTCATGGGAGATCGGACATAGCTCAGTCGGTACCGTGTACGTGTGCCGTAGCTCGTACTCTGTGGTTATGTGATTTCCTATGAAATAAACGTTTCTGTACATATTTTCAAACGTATTTTTATTTGTACGAATACTCGCGCGGGCGGTGACGCGACTGTCACGTCGCGTCGCCGCCGCGGGACGTCGGCGTCGAGGCGATACATTCAATTTTATAAAAATACTATGACTAGTCAGGATGTTACAAATACAACGACTAAATTATGACTAAAAATTCTTAAATTCTCGGAAGGGAGGTCCTGGGGTACATTTATTGTGACACTCAGAAATATAAAGTTCTTAATGAGATATCGATTACAAATTATGTACCTACTCTATAAGATTTCACTTAGCCTATACGAAATTCGAGCTAATACAGTTCATAAACTGCAATATACCGAAGATAATCTTCTCTAGGCAGCGTTATAATAATTATTTACAAAAGGTAACTACATCAGTCATTACAATACTGTGATATGCATTATTGCCGGGATATCACTACTAAAAATATTTACAAAGTACAGATATGCTTCAGGAATGATCTAGAAATTGTGGATTCACTTGATTTTACACGAAATGGGCGACTCGTCGTATGAATTAACCGCGGCATGTAATGAGCGCCTGATTACAGATACCGGTATCAAATATGTTATCTGCTGTAGGTATCTGTGACCAAAACTATACTATTACCTATTAAGGATACGAAACTCGTCGTATCACACTGGGTCTCGGCTATTGAAATGTCTTCTGTCTACATGTACAAAGTATAACAGGTTTTATTTGGTAATTAAGTCCGGCCGAGTGTGACACGACTGGTACAAAGTTCATGCGATGAGTCGCTCCTAAATAACACTGTATTGACATTAGAATATTGTATCACGTGAATCCAACATTAGGTACGAATTGTATGCAATTAGCATATTTTGATATGTTTTTACGGATATTTGTTTTGTTTTAAAACTCTATAATTAGACATTACCATAAAGTTCGAATTTTGGACAATTTTGTAGGACGTTTCATAGTTGTAGGAACGGAATACATACAGATAGCGAGTTTCATTTAATTTTTCAAACTTCTTGAACAATAAAGTTGACAGTTATAAATTACTGACTTTTTTTCATTTAAAAATTTATTTGTATTGTAAAAAACATTGTGTTTGTTTTTTCTTTTTTTTTTTTAAGTAGAAATATGTTGCCTTTATTTATTTCACTTTACATATAAAATCGTACTCTGATTTGTTTAGACTATTATATCTAATAAACTTTGGAACTGATGAAACTATTTTTTATGTTTTTTTCCAATGTGAAATGCAAGCTGAATGCAAATTCAGAGTTGTACCTTTAAACCCCTTTACTTTAATCCTTGTAGAAAAAAATTACCTTTAATCATCGTTACTGCCAAAAATGTTTCCCGAAATTAATATTGTTTATTAACTTAGCAATTAGAATATTAAATGGCTGTACGAAGTCAAAATTAACATTAACATGTAAGGTAAATGAGAGGATAATATGTAAGTAGTTTGATATTTACATAAAATAAGTTGACAACTTTAATTGTGATCGCGCTTGTTTTACTTGCAATTTAATAATTATATTTATTATTCGCTGATCACACGATTATCCAAAATAGTTTTAATCTAGTTTGTAAAATATTTCTAATAATTCGAATTTTGACCGAGACGAAAATAGTAATAGCAAATCTCAAATGCTCTAAAAAGGATTAATATAATTCCATATAAATAGTTAATACTGTTCATACCGCCGCAGCCGCACTCTGCTATTACCGTTTGAATTTGACCGCACGTTATATAAAGTAACGGCTGAACAACTGTTGTGACTTAAATTGATCACAAGTCTTACTTTTTTATATTCATTTGTACTCATATTTTGTTAAAATTTCCTTTGTAATATATGAATAAAATATTAAATTAAGCTCTGTATGCAAATCTAACCGGAGGTTAAAACTGGATGTATTGATATCGTCTTCGCCATTGTATTGTCTATTCCAAAGAAAATAGTAAAGACAAATAAGCAGTTTGACATTGAATTGGCGCGAAATCATTAATCGAGGTCTTGAATAATCTATGATATTCATTATGTCAGCGAAGTCATTATTGGATATAAGTAGTAGTGGAATAGTGTTGTATTATAAATAAAGATATCGGGAATTGTTTGCAGTGCATAATATAAAATTATAATTAAGAACACAGCAGTGGCGGAGTCCGTCGGCGTTTAAAGAGGCACCAGTGACGCTAGGTGAATTATTGTTAAAAAAAAAATGTCCGCAAAGTTACGACCGCTCAAATTGGCGCCTTAAATTATTGTGTTTATTGATCACACATTTATTTATTTTTATTGTGTTTATTGATCACACAATTTATATTTTTGACATTAACATTTTGGCGCCCTTTGCAACCTGCTCCTTTGTCCACCATACGTATACGAAATTTTGGTGTTTCGTTCTTTTTGTATTGATTTCAACTTTAAATACTATTTGTAAGTTTATGTATAAAGTAATATAAAATAAATGCAACCGTTAATGATAGAGATTCAATTCAATAGAAACTGCAAAACCAAAACTGTTTAAGTAATTCTAACTTAGAATATAAAATACACATTCAAGACCTATTTCCTGTTGAAACAGTATATATTTTTCACTTTTATCTTGTATGAAGTTTACTGTACAGTAAAATAATCAAAATTATTTGTAATAAACGATTTCAAATACTGCACATAAATTGTTATTAAGTAAGTATTGAAATTTAAATATTTTCTATTCTAGAGTCGGAAGTATAAATTTTCTGAAGTCCGCAAATCATATATATATACTTAGTAAATAATTAATTATGAGTATGGCGGATTGGCAAGTTTTTACAGACAATCACTTTCTTAGCAAAAATAATATTTCCGGAGATACTAAATACAGTAGTTACATGATATAGGTCCATCTTATATTAGTCAATATTAACCAAATTTAATGACTTTTTTTCAAAATAAGTTTGACTAGGATGTTCAATTGTTTTTTCATTGCAGTCTCTATTGAGATAAATCTTAAAAATCAATTTAAAACTAAACAATGATCAAGAATATTGGTTACGTTATTGTACATCTGAATTTGCATCACGCCTACAATCTAGGCTCCTAGAGGGTACTAAACAAAAGTGCCCAGCTCGGCTGGTTTGTCCCCGGCAATAATGAGATGGTGGCATTATAGTAATCGATGCCTGTCTTCATGACATTCGTCGCTCTCGTCAGAATCGCTGTGCGAGCAGTAGGAGGAGTCGCTCCAGTGCTGAAACTCCTCCTTGTGGTGCTCGAGCGCCATCAGCGACGGGAACAGACTGTCACAGGAGCTGCAGCTGAAAGACGACGGTTCATTATGTAAGGAATTCTTACGTTTTGACAAATATCTATAGATTTTTTGTTGTAAGTAATTACATAATTGTTTTTTACTATTAAATTTGTATACATTTTATTTTAATGTGCCTGCATTTTTTATTACCAGGCCGCATCACCATCTAAATTTTACGATTAAATAAATTTAAAATGTTTTAAGCTCTTCTATTGTATCTGAATTATTATCAATTTAATATTATATATCTTATAATAGTATCTTTAATTCTTGAGTACCTTTTCCAGAATATATTCGATAAATTATTATTTATTAAGTATGTAAAAGATAAATAATTAAATTTTAATACAGTAATTTTATTGACACGCAAAACATGTCTAATTTTATTTATAAGCTATATACATACATTTATAGCACGTAAACAATTTTGTAACGAGTATTTAACTGTGTAAATGTTACATGACTTATAACAGTTTGGCATATCGTGCAACTAATTAAAGAAAATGCTATTCTTACTCTTATTATATACGTGAAAGTGTTTTTTTTATTAGCTTGGACTGCTTTAACGCCTCAGTGATATTTGGGTTATGACTTCATGGCTTTTTTGCGGTTGAAACTCGCTTAATCCGATATTCATCGTTCGTAATATATGTAAAATATGCTATTTTACCCAAAATGTCTTTTCTTCTGCTGGTGGTCACTGAGCTGACGTCGACTCGGGAATGATCTATCACAAACGTTGCAGGTCAGTGCTTCATCTGAAAATAATTGAAATATTCTATAAATTGTATAGCTGTCATTGTCTATGAATGTAATAATAGCCTAAGATACGTTATTAGAAATATATATCCTCATTTGTTATTTGATGATAACAAAGCTTATATGTTAGATAATATGTGTATATTAACAAATCGCATGTGTTGCCTCGAGCCGAGATGGCCTAGTGGTAAGAACGCGTGAATCCTAACCGGCGATCGTGGGTTCGAACCCGGGCAAGCACCACTGAATTTTCATGTGCTTAATTTGCGATTATAATTCATCTCGTGCTTTACGGTGAAGGAAAACATCGTGAGGAAACCTGCATGTGTCTAATTTCACTGAAATTCTGCCACATGTGTATTCCACCAACCCGCATTGGAGCAGCGTGGTGGAATAAGCTCCAAACCTTCTCCTCAAAAAGAGGAGAGGAGGCCTTTAGCCCAGCAGTGGGACATTCACAGGCTGTTACTTTATGTGTTGCCTCGCTAAATCACGGGCCAACTGTTAATTAATATCAACTTAAAGTCAATTTTTTTCATTGAAAAAAAAAACTTTTATTAATAATTGTCTTGTTAATATATAATTATTATTTCATTAAAATTATGTAATATACCTATATGCTTTTGAAAATAAAATTTATTAGATATTTAAATAAGAGCACACACAATTTTATTTATTTTTTTAAATACTTTTTTGACCACCATACATTGTGTAGTAGGACAAAAGTCAAATTTAGTAATACTATTGGGTAACTACTTTTTACTTAAGTGATTAATTAAAATCAAATTATGTTACTGTATTTTACTAGGATGTAATGAAATTGCTGCGGATCTCAGATGGTATAGTTATGCCACTGGCCTATTCAACAGTATTAGGTTGCCTTGTCAAAAGTATGTCACAGCCATGGATGTCTAGATTTTAAATTTTTAAAACGTTTAAGCTCGAGCAGGGAAAGTGACTGAGAAGCGTTAATACCAGTGCATGATGTCGTATCTCGTACTATAATCATAATTAACGTTTTTTTTTTAAAGGTTTTATTTACATTTAGTTAAGTGTATAATTTGCACAACCAGTCTATTAAAATACTTATGCCCTGTATACATTATAATGCCACTTTAAATGTTTTAGTAAAATATATCCAATATAACTCAAGCTGACGCCGTGCTCTTTGTACATTTAGAATCCTATGACGTCAGAAACCTTCTTGCAGCTGTACAAAGCTCAAACACAACTCAACAAAAATGAATTGAGCCCTGCAATTATATATAATATAGTAGTGTGATTTAAAGTTAATTAAAAACCCTTAATCTATAGCATCTATTAAAGATACACAGAGAAAACACTATAGCTTTTATTTCAAATAAAAGATCATCAGACTTTTAAAGTTTATTTACAAAGATATTCTTAATGAAATCATTCACTCATACTTTCCGCACAAACGTACATATCAGTCCCGATTCATTTTTTAATTAAATAAATACAATGATAAGCGCAGTTTAGAAAATAAACTTAAAGTGATTTAGATTACAATGAAATATCATAAAATTAATTATGAATTTATTAAGTATCTTATTTTATATAATATTTATTTGTGCTCCTGTTTACATTATATGATATGTATAAGTTCAGAATTATAAATACATTTAAACAATATTAATGAACACATCAATGATATTTTATTTAAGGCCCCTTTTTGTATTTTGAAAAATAATTAATACTTGTCAAAGCTACAAAACATGAAGTAGACGGAATAATTAAAATACCACAGACATGCTAACAATAATATAGTATTATAAGATTAAAAAGATTGATAGTGTGCGCTGGAAACAAATTGATTATAACTTTAATTGACAAAAAGTACTTAAATTTAATTTACAATTATTATTTACAAAATTAAATAATTTGCTCAATTAAAATTCTAAGGGTAATTATTCGAATACAGTTACAATACAGTTTATCAGTGTTTAGCAGTAAAAAAAAAAGTTAAACATAAAGACCTAGATATTATAATACATGAAAAAAGGTTACTTGTGATAATATAACTGGTACAAAATCTAAGAAATCTTATAAATATTAAGGCAATTTTATTTAAATTAATTTAATTATAACTATAAAATTCATTGGATACAATTTTTTATTACAAATTTAACCTATACTTAGGTAATATTTGCAGTCAAATGCATTTAATTATCTGTTAAATGGGCAACGTGTTTGACACAGATGATTTAAACATGCTACCGAAGAACCTCATTCCTGATGAGCCACCGGGTATCGAGCCCAGCATCATCCACATTAAGGCTAGGACTTGGGCAACTGCAAATATGACTGTCAATGGTGTGCTCTGGAGATGAAGTGCACAGTATAATGTGGCTATTAAAGTAAGTCCATAGAGAGACGTTGTTAATGCCCTTTCCTTTGAGAATAAAGACTTGACATGTGACCAAGGGCCGTAGAGAAAGCTGAAACTGTAAACGAATAATAGCATTAGTAAGTAATTGATAGACTATTACCATATATATATATATATCATTTCATATATATATATATATATGTAAGTTAAATCTAATTTCATAGTAATCAGAACACATTGAGTGCTAATAGGTCTGTAATCAAAGGAGTAATTTATGTATATGTACCATATAATTACATTATCAGTTATATTGTTAATGAGTTCAATGACTGTTCAGATCGAATAAACTATTAACTAGAATATTTATTTTATGCCAATCTTATCGTAATATTCTGATATCTCTTTAGTCTAGTCATGATGTCGTTTATAATGATGCAGATCTTGGGGTATTGGGTTCAAACCTCTAGGAAGAGGCAATAAATGTCAGTAACCCTTCGTATGCCGCATCACACACCATAAGAAATGCTGTATCTGTTGCTGATTTGGCGGGTGAAAGAGAAAGAACATATATCGTACGACCTAAGAAAGAGATAGAAGGTTTGGTATAGCCAGATGTTAACTTTATTTTGACAATATTATCGAAAGTTTTTGTATACTCTTTTTTATCACTAGCTCTCATATCCAGAATTTTAAAATATTTGTTGAATAAAATTATCAGTGTTTTACTCATTTATTATGATTGTTTTTACTTTTTTACAACACAATCTTAATTACGTTAATTGTATTCGATTTAACAAAAAGTGAAAATACCATTGAAACATAATCTAGATTTTACGAATGGGGTTAATGAAAAAAATTCTTGTATGGGATTATTAATAATAAATAAAAAAAATATTATTATAGATTGTTCATATAAGGTTTTCTCTGTCCAACATGGTCCACAAATTGTCTTTACGCCTTTTCATCATTTATATCACCTTTCCATGTAAAATCCTATGAACGTATGGTTCGAATTTAGATCTTTGCATGTGGACATGATCAATGTTTGGAATGATATGCCACATTTTTCTAGGTGATTCCGGAAAAGGCAATGTAAAATATTATTTTAGATTGATCAATTTCAAATCCATCTAAACAATAATAATAATTTTGTTTCGTAATTAATAACACCATTTTACTTATAATCTTATATTAGTAGTGAAATTAATAGATTTTTTTTAAAAAAGTAAAAAATACAACTTAAGTTAAAACAAAATCTGTTAAAATTTAAAAGTAATTTTAGATCGCGCTTATTTTCTTGTATATGTTTCAAAAATGATCGATGAATACCTACATATGAATTATTGTAATACGAAAACTTTATTTTAATAATTAAAATAGAAATTATAAATATTATAATTGAATGATAAGTTTCAAAAAATTATAATAATATAAGGCAAACTAAAATCTTTGCGGAAGCTGTTTTATATATAGAATATATAAATATATTCAACGCTTACCCGAGAACCTTTGTTAACATGAATAAACAAAACACCTTACTGTTGTTATTTATATTCGAAAAACATTTTGCAATTTACGAAATTTTCACAAATATAGCCGCGAGTATTCGAAAAAATTATGTTGGCGCGATGGTTATGAATTCGTCGTCGCTGATTGGTCGGAATGATAATTTAATAAAAAACAGAGAGGGAGACAAGTATATATCAATTACTATGGATAAAAAGGGGCTAGGTATGTTTCTCTAGTCTAGTGTAAAACAAAAAATTTAAACTATGAGGTATGACAGAGAAAACACTTTTCAACGTTCGAGCGCAGATCTGCGCTCCGGCATACGAAGGATTAATTCTTGAATTTTTCCATTGTGTTATACTCTACACTTGAACTTACACCATATGTGTAAGATAGCTATCCAATTGTATTATATGATTAGTTTGTATTGTGATTGGCTGATTTAAATTGGTCAAGAGGACATTTGAATGTGAATATAATGGTAGATATATAGGGCCACATCAAGGTAAATAACAAGGTTTCACTAACTATAGAGTATTAGAGGTTTGGGAATGCTTTAGAAATTCGCATCTCGATTTTGGGTGGGAGGTGGGGTTGAGGGGTACGGAGGGGAGATTTACAACCCCTCTGTACCACTCCTCCCCCACCGAAATCCATGGTTAACAAGATAATCATGATTAAAGTTTTAAGGCTTAGTCACCTCTGAACTAATATTTCCTATAATTTTAGATTTAAATAGTGTCGAATTAAGGGGGAGGGGTACGGGGGGGTTACCCCTCCCTTATTAATTGACATTCATACCTACTCTGCCTTAGACTAGTAAACATAGGTTGATTCGGTTCTGGCATTTTGGCGTTGTGGTCAAAAGTAACCTAACCTATATGACTTTGCCCTAGTTTATCATATTTGCCTAATTTTCTGTATGATTGTAATTGTCTTTGTAGAAGAATCTTTTTAATACTTTCCACTGGGACTCAATACATATATCAATACAGTGTATGAGTCTCATCTTCGGCCACAAATGGTTTGTCATTGGATCCACTGGATCACTATAGTTCGCCTTTTTATGGATATAACAATACTGATCATCAAGCCTTCAAATTCAAATAATAAGCCTTCCAATGATCTGTTACATGATCATACAAATTTTATTTAATTTTTTTTTTAAATAATCGACCCATATTCACTAATCTAAGGCAGAGTAGGTATCATTGTCAATTAATAAGGGGACGGAGGTTAGCCCTTCTTACCCCTCCCCTTTAATTTGACACTATTTTATTCTAAAATTATAGGAAATGATAGTTCGGAGGTGACTAAACCTCAAAACTTTAATCATGAATATCTCGGTAACCATGGGTTTCTGCAGGGTAGGAGTGGTACAGAGAGGCTGTTCACTTTCCCCCCATACCCCTCTACCACATTTCCAACCCAAAATGGAGTAGCAAATTTTGAAAGCCAACCCTTGATATATAGTAGTATATATATATGGTATTGAATCTGCATTTGTTTAAATATAACTATTTATTGCTGTGTTGTTTTCACCATTAATAAAAGTATCAATCAACTTACCTCATTATAAAGAAGAGACTGCCCAAAGAGAATAAAAGGGCAAATTTTCTTGCTTTCAGTAGCAGAAGTGGTATATAAAAGAATGATAATGTAAAGCATAGGATACCCAAGAATAAACATATACCAAAACCCAGAAACCGTTGTGTTCGAGTCTGAAATGATAAAAAATAATAACAATTTATAAACATTTAAAATATAAATAATTGTATTTCAGTAAACAATGTAGTACTTACCAGGGTAAAATATTCTTTTTGAACGTTTTCGAACCAAGTTCCGGCTGAGCTAGTGCTCGTGGGAGTTTCGTCATTGCTTCGTGAAAAAAAACTAGGAGTTGAGAATGGTAAACTAATTTTGTAACTTCGACGGCTTTCGTTTTGAAGTAGATACTGATCCAGGTCTGACTTTAGGTTTGCCATAATGCACTGTTACACTTTAAAACGTATTATTTACAATTTCTTTATATGAAAGCGTAATAATTATTAATCCAACGAAAAAAATTTCGTTATAACAACTGAACAAAGTTTCGCTTTCGTCTTCTGATACATGACAGTGACAGCAAGACAGGTTTTCTGCCAGCATCAATTGACAGCTGACATTACATACGGTAACACGTAAAAACCGATATTTTGTTTTAAATATAAAATATTATTTTTAAAAATATTTAATTATTTTTTAACCTTACCGTAATCACTATCATCGCTAAAATCATCATGGGCGCGCCTTCGGACGTTGTTGTTGTATCGATCATGCGTACAAGGCGGGCAAACACTGCGCGTGTCTCGCTCGTCTAAGTCAGTACTGCTTGCGTCGGAATCTACTTCGGCTTCATCTATGTGCACATCTTCAATTTTTCTGTTGTCAAGTTTTTCATTGGACGATAGCTGATTGTAATCTTTACGTTGTGGCCGTGTTTCTGTAAAACAAGACCAATTTTTTTTGAATACCGGTAAGAATGTCAATGTATACCGTAATATTATAAATTCTATATTAAATTTGTCTGCTTGTTAAACTTTTAGGATAAAGCGGCTACGCCGATTAAAATAAGCTTTACTAGGAAGATTTAAAACCTTTGAAAGGAACATAGACTTTTTTAAAACCACCGAACAGCGTAATATAGATTATTTACATTATTTGTATTGAATACACAAACATAAATAAAATTACAAATAAACGAATACTACATTTTAATTACTTCTCATAAAAATAGCTTATACATTAAAAGTTTTATTTAATTTATAATACTTTATACAAATGAATTTTAAAAATATATACATACAACTTGTAAAAAATACCCTGCTTGCTGTGGATTTACTGATGTTTACTAGTTTCATTGATAAACTAATTATTTTATATTTGTTTTTATGAACTATTATTTCAAAGAGTTATTTTTAAAACTACATTTTGATTGGACTTGAATGTCAGCGCAAAATGTATATTGTGGACGATAGTTCCCTTGCCTACGTACATTATGCATTAATTATAACATGAAACAATTGAAATAAAACATATATTTAATTTTTGGCATATAAGCAGCGACCATTATTTCGCCTAAAAGTGCATATTAAAAATAAACTATATCTTGAATATTATCTGTTAATATACTACATGATCAGAAAATTAAATTCGCCATGTATTGCATCTGACATCGGCATTATCTGATGTAAGTTCGGGTCCCGTTCATGGAAAAACTTGTTTAAGCTACACGAGTATTCGCCATCAAGTGTCTAGGTTGGGTGTTTATGCATTTAGTAGGTACTTTTTATTTTAATGAAACATTAGACTCACAAATGGAACACTATAATCTTAGTCATTGACAGAGAAATATAAACATTATTCTTACGATGTATGATTTTGTCCTTAAATTGGAACACCGTAATACAAAACTTGCACTAAGCCGAATAAGTTACTGTTCCTTAAAAAATAATAAGTTATTTATGTAAGACAAAGCTATTTTCCAGGTGGTTTATTGGCACATCTGCTACTCATAAAAAACAAAATAAAAATAAAGTTTTCATATTCCTATATATTTTTGGTGTAAAAAATTTCAAAATAAAAAGTTGTCGAACTTAAGAGAAGTCGTAACTGGTAGTCATAAAAAACTTGAGTGCCGTTCAAGTGGCAAAGTGGAACAACTTCAACTGAAACTTGGGCCTGTAATGATTGTAAAGAAAGTTTGGGGAAATTTAACAGGAATTCGAGCGTGACTTTGATCTTTATTCATTTAGACTGGAGTTGTTTATGGTTCATTTAAGTTTTAATATATTTTTAAAATGAATGTGATATCTTATAATATATATATATTTATTTGTAATGTAAAGGGCAAATAGGGCACATTATGGTAAGTGGCCACGTCTACCTATAGACACTGTACTTGTTGTATTTTTTTTAATAATAATATATATTATTTTTATTAAGGATTTATTTGTTAAGGTTAAGTTAGATTTAATATATTAACAAGTCATTTAACTTTGACAAAACTTTTTTATTTTTGATTGGCAACACTGATTTATAAATAGGTTGAAATTATCCGAAAACTTCACGCAGTAGTACTAAAAACACATTCGAATGATAACATTCATTAATTTATATTAGCCTTTAGTGGTAATTTGAAGAGTGACGTACAAATTGGACATAATCTGTGTTTACAAAATGTAAGTTTTATTATATACTTATTAATTTTTATGTTTAAATATTTTAGAAAGAATCTTTAATCGACGACATTTTAAATAAATAAGACTATTAGATTTATTTAGTTCAAAGTTCAATTTTATTATTTAAGAAATGTTTACATGTTCAAATCTGATTATTATATAAATAATATGATTATTAATAGTCACATTATTTATTGCTTTTAGGGATACCTCGAAAATAAGTATAAAATAATACAGTAACAGTAACAACAGGCTGAGGTCTCTCCTTTTTTGAGGAGAAGGTTATGGGCTTATTCCACCACGGTACTCCAATGCGGGTTGGTGGAATACATACGTGGCAGAATTTCCACATTATATCCACGTATTTTAAAATAATACTATGAATAACAATGTTTTTGTATACATTATTGAAATACTAATTAAAGTTCTATTTGGACGTAATATTAAGCAGCTTTGTAACATTATGTAATGTTACCATAGGTAGTAAACTTACAAAGAGACAAAAATTACCTATGTATGCACCTCTTGCGACTGACAATTTTGAAATTATGATAAACTTGATGCGTATGCGTACTTAATAAAAATCTACACCGATGTCGGCATGGTCATATTAATGAATTTAGTGAACGAGCTCTAATGGCAGATCATATCACAATAGTCCTTTCTTTATTTGTCAATATATTTGTCTCAAGCATAGATTTTGAATATATTGAAAAAAAAAGTAATATTTAACATTTTTTAATCTCTTTGTATAGATAATAAATTTTTATTAGAGTAATTTAATATTTGCTAGAAAAGATTAATCAAAAAAAGATATATGTATATTTACGGAGTTAAATGCTACAATATTTTTCCAGATAAAAATGGATAACAAATCGCCAAAGATAGCGATAGTTGGAGCCGGCGTTGTTGGTATGACAGTCGCCAAAATATTGCAACAAGATCTAAGAAATACAAACGTATCAATTATAGCAGATGCATTTACACAAGATACGGTGAGCTGTATCGCTGCAGGCATATTCAGACCAGGCACGAGTTTTAGGGGTCCAACGAAGGAGGTCACAAAGAAATGGATCGATGAATCCTGGTATTTCTGGCATAATATTTTAAAAACTTCTGAAGCTCATAACGCCGGTTTAATGACCTTGTCTAGTTATATATTTTCCAAAGAAAATTATCATGTCACGAGAAATCACCTTATCGAAGACCTAGTGCCCATTTATAGGCCAGTAGACGAAGATGAGCTGAAATTGTGCGGTGAAGGATGGAAATATGGATCATATTTTTCAACAATAAAAATTGGATGCGAGAAATATTTGCCTTGGGTTGAAAAATCGTTTACCGAAAACGGAGGGAAAATTGTACGGCAGAGAATCGATAATTTCGCATCACTACGTTCGGAATTCGATTTAGTTTTCAATTGTACCGGTATGGGTGCTAAGGCGTTATGTAATGATCATGATCTTGTATCTTTACGAGGACAGGTAATTAAAGCTAGAGTTCCCTCATTAAAAATGGCATTTTATGGTGATTATGATACGTATGTGATTCCTGGCTTAGACGGCGTCGCCACATTGGGTGGCGTGAGACAATATGACAGTTACAATCGAGAAGTATGTAAACACGATACAGCCGCTATTTTAGAGCGATGTTATGAGCTTTTGCCATTTTTAAAAAAGGCTGAAATTGTAGACCATAAAGTTGGTTTGAGGCCGCATAGAATTCCAGTTAGAGTTGAACCCGAGATCATTGACGGTGTGAAGGTAGTCCACTGTTACGGCCACGGTGGTTACGGTGTTATGTGCGCTCCGGGAACTGCTATAGACGCTGTTAAAATGGGCTGTGATATACTAAAGAGTAATATAAGAAGTAAGATGTAAAATCATAACAATGGTAATCATACCTACAACTTTTTTATTTAAAAGATGATAATGTAACTTAAATCCACTTGTGTCTGTTCCAATTTTCTGAAGTGCTAACCAACTTTCCCAAACTAAGCAAGCTCGTAGTATGGAAACAACACTGATATACTACATATACTACTTTTCTTTTGTAAATACATACTTATATAGATAATTACACCCAGAATCATTACAAACAATATGTTTATACACACAAATGTCTGTCATGGGTGGGAATCTAACCCACGACCTGCGGCGCGAAAGGCAAGTATCTACCAACCACGCCAACCGGCTCGTCTTTTATATATATAATGGTATATGATATTGTAAAAATAAGTTTACTATCGTGTTCTATGTCGAGTTGTTCTTTAATAATTATTAAAGTACTTTGTAACGAATGTCGGAAATCTAATTAATAAAATAATTATTATTTGCATTTTTAATTTCGATGATTTGGTATACCTTTTGATTTATCTTAAAATTGTCTTTATATTGTCTCTAAGGTACCTCTATAGATTTTTATATAATGTTTTTATTGTTAAAAAATATTCACTTCTCATTTCTTAACCATTCCCATAGATATATGCCAAATATATTTTTGTATACATTATATTGCATAAGGATAGAACTCGCAATTTATTTTACCGCCAAACAACAAGACTTAGTATTATTCTGTTCCGATTTCAAGAGTGATTGATTTAGGCACAAGGGATATAACATTTTCTTCAAAATTAACGATGTAAGAGATTGTTAATATTTCTTAGTGTCAATGTCTCAGGGTGATAGTGACCACTTACCATCAGGTAACCAATTTGCTAGTCTGCCTATCTAATATAAATAAATAAATTATAATAAAGATTTTGAGTAACAAAAGATAATTTATAAATATAAGTATAGTTAACTTCAATAGCAAAATGATACAAAGTAGGTACAAGAAAATCGCTTTACAAACTCTTTTTTTTTATAAAAATATGTAACAATCGCGACGAAATGACACGACCTTAATTCAAAACTAATAGGTCCCATACAAACATTTAATCCCCATTTTACTCCGTACATTATTCTTCATTAAAAACTAACCGAAATTTTAATTTTCATACCTCTAAAATCTTAACCAAACTAACGGTACTCCTACCAAATTAAAACATAAATTTTACTTTTTATAGAGTTGATTTTGAAAAATCGTGATATACGCGTCTCTTAATTAAATATAAGCACAAACTAAACTAAAAACATGAAAATTCCGTGATGCTGCCTGAGTTTGAACCCAAAATCTTCGGTTAAACCAACACATTATAATAACTTCGTAATTTTGGCAATAAGTTAAAATTTCAGCTTTTTAATGATCTGGGCTTTGATGAATCATTAAGTATATTTAATTGTATGTATTCGTATATTTTAGCGTTATAATGTTGCGCAAAATAACACGAAGAAATTAAAAAAAACAATAGTCAACATGCGAGGTGCATGTTTGCATGCAAAACTTGAACATGCTGGGTGATTTCATAAAATTTATTATGGCTTTATATTATATTAGCTTCCCGTTTCGACCTCGCACGGGTGAAATAAGGATTTTATCTCGTTCAATGTTTAAAACATGTAAATATTGGATAATAAATCTATTGGAACGTATTGTTAATAATCATTTATAACACACAGCGCGTATTTCTTTATGCTTTTTTTAATATCAGTGTGCCTTGTGCGAGGTTTTTTAACTATATATTTATATATATACTTTGATAGAGTTAACGTTAACAAATTACTAAAGTTACATACACGGAAAAAGGCTGTTTAGTTCGTCCTTTTTAAATACGCGAAACTCCTTCATACATACAGTTTGGAAGGAATATAATACTAAATTTTCCAGTATCGATTCACTTACTTTGTCAGAGCTAATAAATCCTAATTCTTTAATTTAAGTTTCCACTTCTTTCATGTTTTTTGTTTCATTATTATTAGTTTGTTCTGCTCTAATTATGTTTTAGTTATAAGTGAAACCTTGACTGGTATGTGTGCTAACATTAATATCATACTTTTAAGAATGAATGTACTGTCTGTTTCACAAATAAATAATAATAAAAAAAAGTTTTCTACGGAATTCCGATTATTGTCACTAGATGGCAGCGCCATCTATATGTATATATTTTAAATGCTTATGTTATTTATTTTAAAAAGATAAGACAACAATACGTTGTGATGATAGAATTAAAGGTCTGGTAATTTTTTTCCTATATTTTTTCAATAAATCTATTGTCGTTGACTTTATAGACATTTTAGAACTTAACAAATCTTTCATACTTAGTTTCGTACTATACGAAAGCTGACAAGAGTAATATTTTTTCTACGACTACCTCGTTATAATGAGCTATATCTCAAAGAATAACAACCAGTAACAGATATTCACAGTATCCCAGTGCTGGGCTAAGGCCTTCTCTCCCTTTTTGAGGAGAAGGTTTTGGAATTTATTCCACGCTACTCCAAAGCGGGTTGGTAGAATACACATGTGGCATAATTTCAATGAAATTAGACACATGCAGGTTTTCTCACAATGTTTTCCTTCGCCGTCAAGCACGAGATGAATTATAATCACAAATTAAGCACATGAAAATTCAGTGGTGCTTGCCCGGGTTTGAATCCACGATCGTCGGTTAAGATGCACGCGTTCTAACCACTAGGCCATCCCGGCTTATGAAATTGATTGCTAATATCTATCTATCTAAGAAGGCGAAGATATGGGAGAGGATGTTAAGTAAGTAATTGGATATCTTTATTCAATTATATCTAGTGATTTTATAATAGTAAAAAAACAATCTTTTTTTTTTTTATAGAAGGTGGACGAGCATATGGGCCACCTGATGGTAAGTGGTCACCAAACGCCCTTAGATATTGGCATTGTAAGAAACGTCAACCATCGCTTATAGCCAATGCGCCACCAACCTTGGAAACTAAGTTTTTATGTCCCTTGTGCCTGTAATTACACTGGTTCACCCACCCTTCAAACCGGAACACAACAATATCAAGTATTGCTGTTTTGCGGTAGAATATCTGATGAGTGGATACTAACTGCGGGACTAGTCCACAAATTCAAAGTCGCTCAGCGTGCTATGGAGCGAGCTATGCTCGGAGTATCTTTGAAGGATAAGATCAGAAATGAGATTATCCGGAAAAGAACCGGAGTCACCGACATAGCTTGCAAAATTAGCAGGCTGAAGTGGCAGTGGGCTGGTCACGTATGTCGTAGGACCGATGGCCGTTGGAGCAGACGAGTCCTAGAGTGGAGACCGCGAATCGGCAAGCGCAGCGTAGGGCGCCCTCCAGCCAGGTGGACCGACGACCTTAAGAAGGTGCCGAGCACCAACTGGATGCGGAAGGCGGAGGACAGGGAGCTTTGGCGCACCTTGGGAGAGGCCTATATTCAGCTGTGGACAACGATTGGCTGTTGATTGATTGATCTGATGAGTGGATGGTACCTACCCAGACGAGCTTGCACAAAGCCCTACCACCAGTAATTTCTTATTCGGCCTAAGAAAAATGTTCTATATTCAGAGTATATTTACGTAATTACCTCGTTGCTTCAGTAGCTAGTATGCATGGCAAAAGTTCTGGGTTCGAATCCCATAAATGTTATTGTGCTTTTAGCAACTCAAGTTCAGAAATGTACAGTGTGGTGTAAGTAGTTGTTATTACCGTGTCGGAATACAATCGTGGAATATATTGTGCACATTTTTGGGAGCTCATTTGTAGTACACATGTGTTTATATCTCCGTCGTAGCCAAAATTGTATTATGACATAATTATTATTATATAATAAGAGGTATACATTCAGTATACCTCTCGCTCGACTTACACTCTTTAGGATAAATTATATCAAATCTCTATTTATTTTTATTCATACATAGCAAGTGCATTGCAAGCAATAAGCTATAACTTAACAATAAACTCGTTTTAAACCAATCAAGTAAACGTAGTATCTAATATATATCTGTATATTCATTTATGTATCACGTATTGAATATTTGTTTCTGGGCCAGTTATTCCCTCGAGAGCTAACCCGGTGTAAAAAGTAATATCGAAAGTGCAGGTACTATTGTAGCGTCTAGATGATTATTTCACGTTTCACGAGTTTAATTTGCGTGGATTGATATTCTCATTCATTTCATTCAATGGATCATCAATAATCGATATTGGAAATCGTTTGTTCATTTTGAAATTAACACAATGCACATGTTTATTAGGTAAAATTTACTGAAAATTATTTTAAGAGAAGCGACCAAATGAGCCAACTGTAATTTCGCCCTTAGTCCTCCAGACCGATTTCGGCCACGGCTGCCAATCTCAAGAGAGATTAGCCAACTGCGCAGGAGATATTACAGTGAACAAGTGTGTGCGCAAACACAGGTACACTCTCTAGTCCCTAACTCTAATAATCCGATAGGACGGCAATCCGACACGACCGAAAAGAGTACAAGCGCAGGACCAACGGCGTACGTACTTTTCGACGCACGGGAGTGTACACACACTTCCAACTTCTACAAAAGTATAAATTAGCCCATTCAAGTGCCGCCAACGTGATCAAATATGTTTTATCGCTTATGTTTGGTATTTACTTATTTAATTATACTGGCCACATATTAAGATGACAATGTTCGAAACAAAGTTTTCAAACAAAAATATTTAGCAATTCCCTAGATTTAGATAAAACTGCCAACTAAAATTGTGTACATGTTTTTGGGTGTAAATAAAATTTATTATTATTATTATTAATGATTTAAAAGAAATTAATATTGGTTACATTGACGTAAAAAAATTCTCTCAATCCAACTCCGTGAAGCCGCTTCAAGTGTTATTGACCAATTTACAACACATTTAAAAAAATCTTGCGATAAACTTTTTTTAATGGGCTTCATTAAATAATACAGTTTTCTTTTTAAAGTAAAAATATTATGGAGTGTCATAATTGTTTCGGCGAATTCATATAGTAACCGTTCCATTTATAATTACAAAAAGATTAAGAACACTCTCTATAGACCACACGGAATTTTTACGCTTCTTTAAAGTCCATCAAGTAAGTGTTTGTAAGTCAGGTCCAATAATAACTTTGTACATCTTATTTTATTTTTTTATTTTATTTATTTTAAGGACCACTAGTAGCTACTACATGTTTTAATGACAAATGTAAAACAATTTAGTGAAAATAGCTAACATGTGAAGCTTTTTAAAGTAGCCACAACAATTACAATATTTGTTTTAAAAATACATTAACACATAATTATAGCAACATGAGTAGAAAGATTAAAAAAAAAAGTCCAAATTGGTACAAATTAAAGATCATAAAAAAATAAACATGCACTTAATAAAATTAAAATTAATAACACAAATAGTTTGAAATTGATATAGGTACAAATTAAAATTAAATAATTCATTAAATTCATGCAAAGTTTACGTTACAAAAAAATTACTAAAAATATACTAATTAATACAAAATAAAATTAAGATAACATTATTTATTTATTTATTATTTATTTGCATCTCTCAACAATTCTAGCGCCCGTCTACGATAAATCACTTACTTTTACTGGTGGTAGGGCTTTGTGCAAGCTCGTCTGGGTAGGTACCACCCACTCATCAGATATTCTACCGCAAAACAGCAATACTTGATATTGTTGTGTTCCGGTTTGAAGGGTGAGTGAGCCAGTGTAATTACAGGCACAAGGGACATAAAATCTTAGTTCCCAAGGTTGGTGGCGCATTGGCTATAAGCGATGGTTGACATTTCTTACAATGCCAATGTCTAAGAGCGTTTGGTGACCACTTACCAGCAGGTGGCCCATATGCTCGTCCACCTTCCTATTCTATAAAAAAAAAAAAAATCATGGCAGAGTCATTAAAAATATCTAGATCTTGACAAAAACCATTGTACAACCGTGATGATCTAGGCATTGGTGCATTACATCCTAATTTCGTTTTTGATATTCTGACATCAAAAGTGCCCAGAAAACTACGAACATTGCGCCTTGGAATACGATAGTATATCTTTTCAAGTAAGTAAGTACAGTCGATCTCGTTACGAATTATCTTAAATAGGAAAGAGAGATCTAATAATTGTCTGCGTACAGAGAGACTATCCATATTAAAGTCTTTCAAGAGATTGCTGTAATTTTTATTAGATTTATTGTATGAGGTTTTTTTGTTTCTGGATAGATGATATACAAATCGCTTCTGTATTCTCTCTATACGCAGACGATGTACATTGTAACAAGGATTCCACACAACACTACCGTACTCCAGTACACTACGCACGTAAGCGTTATAGATTATTTTTTTCGTGTTATTCGTGAAGTGTTTACCATTTCTAATTAAAAATCCTAACGTTTTGGAACTTTTCGTAATTATTTTATTGAAGTGCGGGACAAAAGTAAGCTTGTCATCAAAAATGACACCCAAATCACTTATTTCAAAAACTTCCTCCAACTTGATGTTATCAATGCTATATATTGTTTTGATTATATTGAGCTTTCGCGTAAATTTTATATGCTTGCATTTACTGACGTTTAATTCCATTTTATTATTTTTACACCAATTATATATAGCATTAATATCCGCCTGTAAGAGCTCTGAGTCAGCTAAGTTGTTTATTACTTTTGTTAATTTTAAATCGTCCGCAAATAAAAATACTCTACTATAATGTACCGTATCGCAAATATCATTAATGAAGATATTAAAGAGCCAAGGTCCTAAGTGTGACCCTTGAGGAACCCCGGAGCAGGCTTTATATAGACTCGAGCTAAAACCTTTTAAGACAACAAATTGTTGTCTATTGTATAAATATGATTTGAACCACTCAAGCATATTACCATTGAATCCGTACTTGCTTAGTTTTAAGAGTAAAATATCGTGCGAAACTTTGTCGAAAGCCTTGGTTAAATCGGTATAAATTGCGTCAACTTGCTTGTGGTTATCAATAGCTGGCACAATGAATTCACTGTACGAAACAAGATTTGATGTTGTAGATCGACCCTTTATAAAGCCATGCTGGTTATTATTATTCATTTGCTTTACATGACATTCTAGATATGGGTAAACTATTGCTTCAAATACTTTGGCAAAAGTGGAAAGTATGGAAATCGGTCTATAATTCTCAATGCACTCACTACCCTTGGACTTATATACTGGTACGATCCTAGCTATTTTCCACTTATCGGGAAAAACACCTGAGCGAAGTGATTCGTTGTATAATAAATATAAAGGGAAACTTAGTACCCATGCACATTTAGAAATAAATGTAGGAGGGATATTATCATAACCTGTCCCTTTAGTTGTATCAAGTCTTTTTAAGTATTGATAAATCTGTCTTCGCGATATTACAGAATTAGTGAACGCTCCAAAGTCATGTTTACATTGATTACTATAAGATGGTAATGTATATGAACTTTGAGATTGTGTGTAAACAGAAGCAAAATACAAGGCAAATTCGTTACAAATTTCTGATCCCGATTTCATTACTTTTTGTTTGTAAGTCATTATGCCTGGGAGTGCGGTACTATTATCTTGTTTGCCCTTAAGGTATGACCAAAAATATTTAGGATTTCTACTAATATTTTCTTCAACAATTTTAATGTAATTATTGTAGCAAATTTTCGATAAATCTGCACAACGTTTGCTCAAAAGACGTAATGAAATTTCATCAAGTGGGTTTTTATATATTTTGTATTTATTTAAAAAAACTTGTTTCTCTTTATATAAATTTATCATTTCCTTAGTGAACCATGGAGGATATTGTTTACCTTTTTGTTTCTTTTTTGGTACATATTTTTCGATCAATTTGTTCAAAATTTTATAAAATTTATCGATCATTAGGTTTATTGACTTACAATTACAAAATTCGCTTAACCAATTGATATTATTTAATTCTGAAATTATACTTACGTAGTCAGCTTTAAAATAGTTCTTCTTATCACCAATAACATTACTTTTTAAAGAAGTTCTTGATGAATAAGAAACTAATATATCTAAGGGAGGATGGTGGTGATCTGGAGGCACTATTGGCAAAATAGACTTACTAATTTTTATGTTATTATGATTACTGAATATTAAGTCTAATATTTTATTATTGTTATTACTAATGTTATTATGTTGAACTAAATTATTGAGAGATGCAAAATCAACTAGCAAATTTCCTAAGGAACTATTAGAAATAACATTATCATCAGTAGCGAACCAATTGATATTACTTAAATTAAAATCACCCACGAGCATAACATTTTGTCTATTATCTGCAATTCTACTATTAAAATTATTGATAAAATTAGATAGCATATTACGGCTGACGGGAGGAGGCAAATAAACTGCACATAATGCAATTGAGTTACACTCATCGTGACAATTTTCTCGTTCAATATTTATCCAAAGATCTTCACACTGACTTTCACAAAAACTGAGTCGCATTGATTTCAGTTTATTTGAGACCGCCACTAAAACTCCACCACCATCTTTTTTACAATGTAAAGGTAAACTATCACGATCTCTTCTGTATACTGTATAACGGTTGTCGAATACTTCATGGTTCTCTATTTTATTATTAAGCCACGTTTCTGTTAATATAATAACATCATAATTTGTACACGATAAATTGCAGATGAAGTCATGAGTTTTAGTACGGAGACCTCGGACGTTCTGGTAGTATATATTAAGACCGTTGAATTTTATAACATGAAACACTAAAATGATCTATGAGTTTAGAGAGCAAAGCAATTTACTGGATATTATTCAAAACAGTATGATTTTTTACATAAATACATTCTGAATGTTCTGTCTTTCTCATAAATACCTTGCCCTGTCTAACCCACACAAATCTGTATTTTTTTTCTTTAGATTTTATTCGAGCTGCTGCATGTAAAGACTTAATAGCCGGTGTCAAGTGTTCCATAACATATATTGGCTGCTTATCTGCTGCAATACCTATGTGACTTGTGTTAAGTTTATCGTCAGGATGCGATTTATTGTAATTGATGACACATGCTAGCATCGTGTCTCTCATTCGTGGTGTGGATAGCTTTACAATCACAGATCTGGGTCTTTTGTCGCTGTTGTTCAATTTTGCAACTCTAGTACAGTGATGTATATCAGACTCCTTTAGATCACATGATATTGCTTTACTCAGTTGCATTACTGCACTAATTAAATTTTCATTTTTATGCTCAGGAATCATTTGTATTTCAATGTTATTTGATCGATTATACTGCTCCATAGTATGTATTCGTTGTTGCAAATCAGATGTTACATTTTTTAGTGCATTTTTCTCTCTTTCCATTTCCGCAATTTTATCGTCATAACTTGCAATTATTTTTTTAGTAGATTCGTATTCTTCGCTCAAAAAAGTCATCGAGTTTTCAATAGTAGATATTTGCTCTTTTATAGGTTTAAGATTTTCTTGAATCATTTTGTTTAACATGTTAGTGATATCATCCAATAGTAAATTTTTAAAGGCCTGAAACTCATTACGAATGATTTGTTCAACGTCTTATTTAATAAGTTGTTCTGATGCAGGCGACCACTTTTCAGACTGTTTGCTTTTTTGCCGATTTGTCACATTGTAAGATTCTGGAGAAGTATTATTTCTTGTTGTTATTATTTTTTTCTGTGGAATCATTCTTACTTAGTAACGACTATAACAGCAACTTCTTAACAGAAAAATAAATAAATTGAAATAGGTCACCAACAACTTGGGTTTGAACCCGTATCGCTTGTGCGTGGAAGTATGGTTCACACCGTTGGGCCAACGATATGGTTATTGTTCAAGTAAAAATTGCGAACTGTATGTACAATATTATAATCTGCGCCTGGAGATTTTATTAAACACCCGCTACAAAAAAAGTTATTCTCTTTGTATCTACTCACTTCACTGTATATTTTTTAAAGTATTTCTTTGTTTTAAAATAAATTACTAGAACTTTAGGTGTTTCTTAAAATCGTTTTATAAAGCATTTATTTTTATTAATACACTACTTTCTTAACTTATTTTGCTCGTAAAATAAGTCCTCAGTAAAAGTACCTATATTATATAATTATCGTTTCACCCTTTTGCGTATTAAACTTATTCAAACAATAATCTTTTTATATAGATCACACACTGTCTTTGTTATTTACACATATCTACGTTTTATGATTTCAAAACACAGTCCTTATATTTTTAAAACAATTTTTTTTTTACGGAGCTATATAGTTCCGTGCGCTTACGTCGATAACCTTTCAAAATATCTTCTGGTCGAATCACAACCTTTTAAAATTGTAGTTTACGACCTTAACGTTACGTTTGATAACATCAACATGTGTTTCATGTCAACAAGTTGGTTTAGAACAACATAAAATAAAGGATTTTCTTAAGAAATTGGTTCGAAAAGTGTACTATAAATACAGTGATGTGGAGAGGTCCCGCGTTTATCTTGGCCGTAAAGTTTTATGATAGTACGTTCAAGATAGTACAGATGTAGACTATAATTTTTATAGGCCAGCTCTGCCTGCTAATTCTTTATGCTAGAAAATGGCTCCTTTTGCTGTTAAATAGAAGATTTAGAACTTATACTACGCTGTTCCAGTCTGAGTTTGTAAGTATACATACATGTGACATACTTACGTCTTATTATATATCTCGGTTTATTTTAGGTAATTTATTTATCAATTTTACCGAATTTATCATATAAAACAGTCGGGACCATAACAGTATGGAACTGTTATGGTCCAGAGGTTTTACTAAAAAGGGAGTTCCGAAAGAGATGTAGAATAGGATTTGAATACTTCAAATACTTTAGCCTAAATATACATAATTTTCGTATAACGAGATAATACAATAATCTATACTAAAATTATAAAGAGAAAGTATTTCTTTATTGTAATCGATAAACTTTGACACTACTCAATCTTCTCTAGGAGTAACTTAGGCTTAATATTTTATTGCAGTAAAAATTAGATTTTAGCATGAAATAAATAAAATAATATTAAACCAATTTTTTACCAAGTTAATAAATAATTTCATAAAAAAATTGTAAAACGATCTGTGAATGCCACGCAGGTGGAACCTAGGGTTCAGGCAGTAAGTTATAATAATGTTGTGTTCAGTTACGTCATTCGTTTCAATATTAGTTATAAAAAATATATATATCATCTCGACAAAGGTTAAACATATCAAAAACATATTCCATCTAAAGAAACGGTTTTTTATTTTTATACCTATTTATGGATGAATATATTCAATATATGAATATATTCAATATATGCTACAAGATACAAAGATGATTGACTGAACATTATTTAAATATAATTTGGCGAATATAACCTTCAGAAAATATTTTTTTAAAATACTTGACGAGAATAATGTACGATCGAAGTTCTTTAAGAAATAAAAAGATTTAACGGTCTTTGTTTGCAATGTGTTCGGATATATTGATCGTTTTATTTAAAATTTAATTCATCAGACTGGCAAACTGTAAAAGTATAATCACGTGGCACAATCTGTGTCACCTTGGTCTATCCTATTTTGTCAGTTCTGTAAAATTGTACACCATTTCTTTCATTTCACTGACGTTCAGCGACACTTACCATGGGTTCATTGGAAAGATGTTATGTCCTTTTTTATCGCTGTCGCTGTGCGTTATGCGTTTACCCACGGGAATAGTGGAGGGGGGGGGGTATGTGGAGCTCGCTGGTATCCAAGGCGCCGAGTGCATCCGAGGCACCGAACATCGGAATACCCACGAAAAAATCAGCGGTACAAATGCCAATACTTGCTTGCCTGGGCGTTCTATGACAGTGAGACAGTTACACAAGGTAATTTCAATAAGTAAATACTTAGTGCTTTATATAAAATATATAAAATAAAACTTTGTGCTCTTCAAATATAACCATTGAACCTGAATATCGTAACAAAATGATGTCGTTTTCGGAAAGGCTTTGCTGTTTAAATCTCCACAAAATTGTTGTCGGGATCGTATAGTAAAGTTTAAAGCGCCCTATTATCGAAATTACGGGTGCGGTGATTGGGCTTCATATATAAATAAAAAAGCATGACTGTGGGCTTCATATATATGTCTGCTATTTTTGTTTTATATATATAAAATGATTTATACCATTTAAACATGATTGTTAATTTCAATATATACAAGCTTTGTAAATTACAGATGTAATCTACATAAGATTTTTAAATAGATCTTGTGTTGCTTAGTGTTCGTTTATATAAATATAAACAGTATATATTCTATCTTGTTTAGTTTTTATATTAACGATATATAAGGTTTTTATGTATATATATTCTTGGCATGTATACAAACAAAGAATCAAAATAAGCCAATTAGAAACCCCTACTTAATGCAAATATTAGACCCGTTCTCTTAGGGATGTACGTCTGCAGGAAATATTTCGCCACTAATCAAGTTACTAAAAATAAACAATAAACAAATTATACTTAAATTAATAAAAATGTGATATATGTTTTTCATATATATGATCTTTTCAGTCATGAACGCAAGTGCCTTCGCAATGCCGCTTAAATCATCTGTCAAAGATGCAGAGGCCTATATTGTATTGATATATGTTTATTTAAGCCACTTCTTGAAATATGAATATAAGTCGAGATGGCCCAGTGGTAAGAACGCGTGAATCTTAACCGATGAACGTGGGTTCAATCCCGGGCAAGCACCTCTGAATTTTCATGTGCTTAATTTCTGTTTATAATTCATCTCGTGCTTTTCGGTGTAGGAAAACATCGTGAGGAAACCTGCATGTGTCTAATTTCCTCGAAATTCTGCCGCATGTGTATTCCACCAACCCGCATTGGAATAGCGCAGCGTGGTGGAATAAGCTCCAAACCTTCTCCTCAAATAGGGAGAGGAGGCCTTAGCCTTTGTTTATATTTTGTATACAACTTAATATATGATAAGTATATAATATTCATCGAAATGTCCGATAGCAAAGGAATTTTTTTTTTTATAGAATAGGAAGGTGGACGAGCATATGGGCCACCTGATGGTAAGTGGTCACCAAACGCCCTTAGACATTGGCATTGTAAGAAATGTCAACCATCGCTTATAGCCAATGCGCCACCAACCTTGGGAACTAAGATTTTATGTCCCTTGTGTCTGTAATTACACTGGCTCACTCACCCTTCAAACCGGAACACAACAATATCAAGTATTGCTGTTTTGCGGTAGAATATCTGATGAGTGGGTGGTACCTACCCAGACGAGCTTGCACAAAGCCCTACCACCAGTAAGAATGAATTGATGTTAGAGAATTTCTATAGCTGTATGTCCTATAAATATTGAATTGAATTTCCCGACACGTAGCCGTGAAACTTATTGAAGTTTCGAAACTGCGGCCGGAAAAAGCAGTTTTGATAAAGTTGGAACAGCTCCTGTTTTGTTGGCGGCTTGAATAGCTTCGTTTAAACTGAGAGTTTTGATTAGAAGTTAGACTATACTTTAATTGTGTTTTTTTTAATTATATTTTGTAAGCCTATTGGTTTTTTGATGTTATTACATACATAAGTAGAAGCTCGTTATCGTTATAATATATTTTGGGCAATTAATTAAATAGGCAACGTGAATGATAAATACACTCATCTTCCTCATAAATTACTTCGCCCATTGGTGAAAACTGTATGAAAATCCCTTCGGTAATTTGTCAGTTTATCTGCACTTTGTTTTATAATAACAATATGTAGTGATTATTGGTCAAAATATGATAACGAATTTTACATTTGGATATAAAATAATACTAGTTTTATTGAGTATAGATCAAATGAGTAACAATGCCAACAATATCATTATTATGATTATATTTTTCTTCCGTACAAACTTTGGTCAGGGAGTATAAAAAACCACGACTACTATATACAACAGCTATTATAATATAGCAATTACATATATAAATTTCTACTAAAAGTTATTTTAATTTTGTCGTGTTTCCATTTGTCCTAAAACAAGGTCAAACTGATCTGCCAACAAGTCTCGCGTTAGTTTGTTTTGTTTCTAACACCCGAGTTCCTCTCCGTTGAGTATATTGAATAAATTGGAATTGAGTTGAAATGGTCCAGTGGCATAAGAGAATGTAAACCGAAGGTGATGGTAATCAAACCCGAGTAAAAAGACATAAAATTATTGTATAAAATGTCTCTTTAAGATATCTGTCAGTAGTATAATCGTTTTGGAAATTCATCTTAAATGAATAAATTACAATATCACGAACTAATTTTAGCTAACATACGACTAATCTATAATGTTTTAAGGTATCGAAATTTATCCGTTTTATTATTTATCTCCTACCTAAGCTAATGAACGAACTATCATTAGATTTTGAAGCAAAATTGACAAAATATAATATTAAGTAAAAGCTCAAAAAATATTTGCTAAACGGTTCAATATCATAACGAATAATACTTTTGTAATAATATTTAATATTGTTATGTCTGTACGCTCATAATACATACAATATTAAAATAGCTTTGTTTTGCTTTATTTACCTATATATTATTTTGTTTTTCTATTTATTAGGTTTGATGTGTGAGTGTTTTAATTATATATGTTTAGAGTTTATGTTTGTTAGTTTAAGCATCACCTAAACAAGCTGACAAGGCCTTGATTTCAATAATAAAAATAAACATTAATATTTTGTTGATAAAAGCAAATAAATAAAAACATATATATGTTACAAGCTCGTTAACAAACTTCATCTATAGTCTCGCTAGATCACTTATAAACTAACGGCGCATAAATTTATACGTCGTTTTAAGATCCCACTAATATTACAAACACGAAAGTTTGCGAGGATGGATGGATCTTTGTTACTCTTTCACCCTTAATTACTTTACCGATTTTGGATGAAATTTGGAATAGAGATAATTTATGTTATGACCTAACATCCCATATCATGACACGTTTTTTGTTTTTTTTTTTATAGAATAGGTAGGCATAGGCGTAGGACGAGCATATGGGCCACCTTATGGTAAGTGGTCACCAAACGCCCTTAGACATTGGCATTGTAAGAAATGTCAACCATCGCTTACATAGCCAATGCGCCACCAACCTTGGGAACTAAGATTTTATGTCCCTTGTGCCTGTAATTACACTGGCTCACTCACCCTTCAAACTGGAACACAACAATATCAAGTATTGCTGTTTTGCGGTAGAATATCTGATGAGTGGGTGGTACCTACCCAGGCGAGCTTGCACAAAGCCGTACCACCAGTAAAAATTTTATCTATAAAATAGTCTAACCATTGCAGTCTCAATCGAGCAGTGTATCCCAAAATATATCTATTAAGTTTTATTGTTCGTTTGAATTGTCAAAATCATTTTGGCGCCTTCTACCTAGAACGATTGCATCTTCGCTCTACCCTAGGGCCACCACTTTATACTGAACAAATATTATAACTGAAGTACTAAAAACATACATTAATTTTAGCTTAACTAATATCGCACAAGCAACTAATACAATAATCGTGTTTGTTAAGAACATCTTATATATCTCAATTAAAAGAAAACTTCGTACTTTTTGAAAACTTACGCGTATTTGAGGCAAAGCTTAGTCGGGTTAATCTTTGGTAAGTTTACTACATGTTAGGGTTGACGAGATTAATAATTATATGTGTAATTATGTACATTGTTTTTGTAATGATAACTATAAAAAAAATCTTCCATTTGGTAGACTATAATCAAAGACTTATTTTCAAATCACATAAAAGATCTGGTTAAATCCAGTTTTAGGTATATTGGACATTAGGTACGTTGGTGAATGGAATTATTAATGCTATCTATATTAAGCACCAGATGACCCATTTGTCCGCCTATCTTATCATTTTTAATAAATAAAAAAGTAAAGTTTACTCTTGTTTAATCTTAGTGTAATCGTTTATAAATAGCAATTAAAACAAAAAGGAAATTATTTTAAAATAAACATTATTGATAAATAAAACAAATATGATACTAGACAAAGATAAAAATCCGATGCACAAAAGTAAATTCCATTAACACGCAAGACCGCTTCACCCTTCCGGTGAACTAATAATTGCGCCCTCGGTTTTATTGCATCGAGATAACCTCCACAAAGACCACACAGTGATATGCAAATATAGTGTACCTAGTATATACATTTATTTGCAATTACTTTATTAACTCGTTGGTAATCTAGAGCCCAAATTCTCATTCTGAGTTCCATTGCTATTCCAACTAATAAAAAAAAGAACTATGAAAACGAGAAAAGGTGAGTGCATTACTGTTTGTGCATACTATTATTATATTATTACATTTGTATTATAATATTTCTTACAAAATCATTGCCAATGGCCGTCGTGGCCGATATCTGTCAGGAGATCATAACTAAAAAAAATGTATTATGGATATGAAGTTATATATTATAAAACAATTCTGTTGCGTTTGATTTTCTTGTTAGACTTAGACGAAACTTACATATTCTACCGCTAAATAGCAATACTTAAAATTGTTGTGTTCCGATTGAAATGATGGAGCCACTGAAATTACAAGCACAAGGGACATAAAATCCTAATTCTCAAGGTTGATGGTGCATTGCCGATGTGAGGAATGGTTAGTATTTCTTACGGCGCTGGTGTCTGTGGGCGGTGGTGACCATTTACCATCAAGCGACCCATTTACTTATTCACTTGTCTATTTATATTAAAGCATAAAATTATTTAAAATGTATATGTAATTAAGCGTATGAGTATATACGCTAATGAAATTTCTTGCGAACTCGCGATTACACGCTCTGCGACTGCTGTTACCTGGAACAAATGAAAGTATATCAATTATAATACAGGGAAAAGCCATTATTTTTTATATAAAATATAAAAGTACATATTTTCTTTAATTTACAAGATTTGATGATTCGAATTTGGTATATTAGTTTTCTTCCGCGCGTTTTCGGTTTGGATTCCGATGTTATGATGATGACATTTAGGAATTTTATACCCGATAAAAAGCCTAAATGTTTTCCTTGAGGTTCTAGCTTGCTTCATATTTATATTATTAGTTGTAGTATTGTTACTATTAGTCTATTGTAGAGCCGAGATGGCCTAGTGGTTAGAACGCGTGAATATTAACCGAAGATTTGCACCATTGAATTTTCATGTGCTTAATTTGTTTTTATAATTCATCTCGTACTTGATGGTGAAGGAAAACATCGTGAGGAAACCTGCATGTGTGTAATTTCATTGAAATTCTGTCACATGTGTATTCCACTAACCCGCACTGGAGCAGCGTGGTGGAATGAGCTCCAAACCTTCTCAAAAAATGAGAAGAGGCCTTAACCCAGCCGTGGGATATACACAGGCTTTTACTAGTCTATTGTATTAACTAAACACTAATACGTATAGAATAGTGGGTAGAGACCATAGACACTCTAGTACTTTTTAAAAATTTGACATATTCCTAAAAGTGTAGTAGATGTCGTTTTATTTCTGAGTCGAGATTGCATAGTGAATATAACATGTCTATTATAATTGAAGATTACAAGTACTAGATACAAGACTAAAAGACTAAACAACAACGAAACAGAGTACAATAGAAAATTAAAGTTTTTCATGCTTTACAATATAAAATTTGACTTATATACTCTGTGCTCGGCAGTAAAGAAAAACATTGGCAGCTGTGGGACGTTATTAAACCGTAACTATTAGTTATCTTTTTTTTTTATATGCGCCGGGATGGCAAATGACTCTACTCCACCTGATGGTAAGTGGTAGTAGAGTCCAAACGCGACGACGGCCAGTACAATCGGGAAGAATGTTTTGTACTAGCCGTCCCCGCCTTGCCGGCCCGCAAGATGCCTCTTAACGCCTCGTTTGAAGGAACCCGGGTTGTAAGAGGAGGGGAATACGTGAGCTGGTAAGGAATTCCATTTTTTGGAAGTGCGACAAAGAAATGAGTTGCCAAATTTCTTTGTGCGTGATGGAATTGATGTCACAGTTAGGCGGTGACATCGAGAGCCAGCACGTGTGGACTTATGAAGGAAGGGGAAAGCAGGAATTTATTAGGATTCAAATTTTTTGAATATATGTATACTCCCATTAGCTTAATTTGTGAGTATTTCTTTTTCTACCTTCATACAAGAAACAAGAACTGTAACAATGTAATAAGCGATCCTCTGAGGTCGAATAACACGCCAATTATGAGATTTACGTCGTAACAAGGGTCAGGTTATATACAAAGTAACAAGGCTTATTAAAGGCTTACGCAGATTGGGAAAGAATAACGAACGCTATAACGGCAACTCTGTTTGTGAATTATATCATTGGTGAAGCAAGTTGTAGTGCTTTAGCGAACCTGAAGGGGGAATAACCGAACCTTTAAACCATGGTGAAGTTTAATAGAAGTAAGTTGTACTTTAGTTTATATGATATTACTATAATAAGTATCGACTTATGTTTGTTTATCACGTACAAACCAGTGAATATATATGTGTCTTTTTTGATTGATTTATAACAGTGTATTATTCTGATCAAAACTCCATTTATATAATTAGTGAAAAGTATTCTCGATTAAAGACATTTTTATTTCTTCTTGTAATTATGCATGAACTTAATCATTTTGTTTATAGAAATAAGAGAGCGTCTTGTGATATGTATATAATACCTGGACGAAGTCTTCCTTTTTTAGATTTTTTTATATACGGATGGAATTTCTCCGAGGATTCTTTTCAACGCAAGATTCAGAATGAATTAATAAATAATAAATTACACACTTCGTATGCGTGCACAAAGACAAAACACAAACACATACCGATTATAAAATCATTACCTAACTTTATGACACCTAGTTGTTTATTTTTTTTAAAATATTATTTACATATTAAAGCGAAGGTTTTTGCCACAGGTATATAAGTTTCAATTCTTATTTTTAACAGTTTTGCAATAAGTGTTAAATAAAGATTTTTTTAAATAAAGTACTTGGGTGTCAGATGCGTGTGTTCGGTTCATATATCGGTTGTTTGATATTTTGTATCGAGCGATTTTTTTATGAAAGCAATAAAATAAGAGTGCGGTCATCATGAAATATATCGGAAAAATATTTGATGTTGACTATAAAACGGTTATATTATAAAAAAACATTTTTTTTGGGGTCAAAATGTTATGTTATGTTTGAACTTAAATATATCTAATTAGGTTGTAATGATATTACTTTCAAGGTCGAAAGGACTTAAGAAAAGCATGATTTTGTTGTGATATTATGTGTTATATTAAAAAGTTATTGGGTTTTTGTCGAAGTTTATCATTAGCAGCCTGGAGTGGAAAGTTTGAACACATGCCTCGGAAAGCAGGTAAAGCCTGTGTCTGAACTCTTTCCGGTTGTGTTGGATTGCTGTCCCATCGGATTATGAGAGTGCGGGAATAGAGAGTGCATCTGTGCTTGCACACATATTTCTGCACTATATGTCCTGCGCATCTGACTAATCTCTCTTGAGGGAAATCGGTCAGGAAGATATCATCATCATTATTTTAACATTTATAAATAAAGAAATTTTATTCTAGGCGGTTGTTACAAGCACTGTAGGATCTTCATTTTACATGATTATATAAAATATATATTTTTTAATTTATATAACAAAATAATTTAAAACTATAGCTCCATGTTCTGCCAATGTTTGTAATTTGTAGAACACAATGAGAACGTTATTGTACCATATTCTTCCTACCTTTCCAAATATACATAGTTAATTGTTTATCGCTAGAAAAAAATATATCAAAATTTGATGATTACATTTTTTAACATTTTTGTTTTTAATGAATGGATATTTTAGAAAATAAAGCCGTCTTTCCATACTATTTAACCAATCTGTATAAATTACACACAAAAACCATTAAGCCCATCCGTTTATTTCTGTAGTCGCATAATTTGTTTGTAAAAAAATATGTTACAAATTAAATTCTTCCATTGCAATGAATTTCAGTGCAGCTGCAGAGCTTGGCAAAAGTCCAAAAGGTCCTCGAGGCAATTATGATTGCGAAATCGACGTCGTTATTCACGTTTAAAAGCCGTAAATCACACCAGAGAATTATAAAGCGCAAGCAATCGACATATGTACGATCGCAGCGCAAAAGCAACGGAAACACGGATCAACTTAGTTTTATAATTCGAAACTGTATATGACAAACTTAAATTAAATTAACTTTGGAACGCCAGTAGCGTTGAATGACTTGATAAAAATTTAACGGTCAGGTTCGGGATTGAAACCTCGGAATCTGCAGCATTATTAGCTAGCCACAAGATCGATAAGCAGGAAGTACATGTACATACATATGTATATACACAAATGGCTTCACAGCGGTCACAATGTTACGTCGACCGTATTTCCGGCACGCGTCACTCAACGAGCCATATATCCGATTACATATACGATTCTGTTTAGATATTGACACGTATAAACTATTTCTTCATTATCAATGCGCCAACCATATACCATAGAGATCAGATGATCTCATCTCATTAGTGTCGCTGAGATTTTAATTTTTCCTTAAGTTTGCTAATTTTTTATCACATGCTATTTTGTTACAATACTGCGGAAGGTATAGTAGAAGATATATATCAGCCATTTGTTCCCGCATAACTTTTAAACTTTCATCATGTTGATAAATTTTTATGAATGCTCGCGGCACTAACTAAGTGAAACGAAGCTCGCAAGTACATGGGAATTCCTAGTTATGTTATGTAATCTAAAATTATATTTAGGATTCTGCTATGCTGATTTCCCCATTTATCTTATTTAAAGTTATTGGCGAAAAATTAAAACCGAAAGTATGATTCTTTATAAATCTTTTGTTAGGAAATAGTTTGCAATATAATATTTTCTATTTAACAATTGACTACGATATATAATTAAATGAAACCGTACAAAGGCGGTTTTATCGCTTAAGAGCGGTATCCTTCAGTGCCTCTGGGAATATACGACGGCGGTATAACAGCGTTTTGAGATGTACGCCAGCAAACTACATTTTCCTTTAATTGGAGACTCATAAAAATACCACGTCCACCATGCACTGTACTATCATCTGCATAGCAATGTATGTTCCCAAGAGAGAGCATATCATTGATATGCAAAAGAAAGAGTGTGGGAGATAGCACAGATCCCTGGGGGACCCCAGCATTCACTACATAGAATTGTGAAGCGCAACCATCTACTAAAACACGAAGGCTACGCTTGTGTAGGAAGCTGGCAATCCAGGTGCATGGCTGAGCAGGCAGACCATATGCCGGTAGCTTGGAGAGAAGACTTCTGTGCCAGACCCTGTCGAAAGCCTTAGAGATATCGAGGCTGACAGCCAACGATTCTCCATGCTTGTCGATAGCTTCACCCCAGAGGTGCGTTACGTACGCTAGAAGATCACCTGTGGACCGTTTTGGTCGAAACCCGTACTCACGATCATTAATTAGACAGTGATCTTCTAGGTAATGGATCAGTTGGTTGTTTAAAATCCGTTCCATCACCTTACAAAGTACTGAGGTGATAGCTATTGACCGATAATTTGCCGGGTCAGACCGATCCCCTTTTTTGGGAACCGCTTGCACATTAGCTCTTCTCCAAGCCTCCGGCACACATCCCGAAGAGAGAGAAAGTTGGAACAGGCGCGTTAACACAGGAGACAGCTCCGCCGCGCACTTCTTCAGCACAATGGCTGGTATTCCATCGGGACTACCAGCTTCTAATCTATGGTTTTGTTTCAATATCTTTGAGTAGTATTGACAGAATGCTACAAGGTTACGTATGTGTCTATGCCGGATACATGATTAATACGCTTATGGTGAATTGATACAGATACAGTTGGTAGATCCACATGTGGCAGATTTTCATCCGGCACATGCAGATTTCCGCTCGATGATCCTCGTTCATCATGAACAAAACAGAGGATTTTTAAGACAATGACATCAGTTGTTAAACGAATTCCTTGACGGAACTCTCGAACGGAGATACGGCTTTTGTTTTGAAACAATACTTTTGTAATTCAGTCTTGTGACTGACGATGAGATAAGAATTACAAAAGAAACGTTTGAAAATTAAAAAAATGACATTCATGATTCTGAGAGCCGTGATTATAATTTATCTATATATTAAAACGTGAACAACATGCGTCCGCGAAAGTGGTTTACTGGTGGTAGGGCTTTGTGCAAGCTCATCTGGGTAGGTACTCATCAGATATTCTACCGCAAATCTGCTGTACTTGGTATTGTTGTGTTCTTGTTTAAAGGGCGAGTAAGCCAGTGAAATTACAGGTACAAGGGACATAGCATCTTAGTTCCCAAAGTTGGTGGCGCATTGTCGATTTAAGTAATAGTTAATATTTATTACAATGCCAATGTCTATGCGCGTTGGCGACCACTTATCATTAGGTGGCTTATATGCTCGCCCACCTACATATTTTATAAAAAAAAGAAAAATATATTTATTGTATTAAAGAAATAAATCCGTAACAGCCTGTGAATGTCCCACTGCTGGGCTAAAAGCCTCCTCTCCTCTTTTGAGGAGAAGATTTGGAGATTATTCCACCACGCTGCTCCAGTGTGGGTTGGTGGAATACACATGTGGCAGAATTGCAGTGAAATTATACACATATCGTGAGGAAACCTTCACGATATTTTTCTTCACCGTCAAGCATGCGATGAATTATAATCACAAATTAAGCACATGAAAATTCAGTGGTGTTGCCCGGGATTGAACCGATCATCGGTTAAGATTTATGCTTTCTTACCACTGGGCCATCTCGGCTTAGAAATAAATATTTACATTTAATAACCATCAATTCAGAAACTCTGATACACATTTATCAACAAGCATTAAAGTAGCAATTTGGAATAACTCCAAATCCTTCTCTCTCCTCTACAGAAGAGCCCTTTACTAAGCAGAGCAAAATTTAAAGGTTGTTATTTTTGCACGTCAACCACAGTACAGTTTAACTAGGAAAACTAATTTGACAAAATGAAGAAATTAATGTAAGATTAATGTTGTGTTCGGCTGGACTGTAATTGTACTGTATTATAATATTTATACATATATAAGACCTGCAAGTATAAATACTAAAATTGTTCGCATTAATCCACGATTCTATTTAAATGATGAAGGGTGTATATTTTACATAACGTATTATATAAAGTTTTCCACCTCATAAACAGGTCTGTCCAAACTATGACATGTCATAAGTTATAATAATAATATTTGCTGTATTCGAATCATGAATATATTATAACTTTTAAGTAACAAATCAGAACTTCTAACAAACATCTTTGTCTAGGATATGTTGACAAACTAATCAGAAACTTGTTTGCTAAAAATTTACTTTGAATATAATATATTAACCCAATTTTTATATATATTGTAAACCTTATATTCTGATAAATAGAGACGAAAGTTTGACTATAATTTGAGCATGATACTTGCTTTAGTAGTTTTCTTTCTTGGCTTCGAAAGACCTTGGTACAGGTTATTTATGAAGGTGTAAGAATAACAATTTGATAAATTATGTCAAATTTAACTAGTATGAAGTTCAATATAGAATGAAGACTAAAATTGTATATATATATATATATATATATATATATATATATATATATTTTCACGTCAAGCACGAGATGAATTATAATCACGAATTAAGCACATGAAAATTCAGTGGTGCTTGCCCGGGTTTGAACCCACGATCATCAGTTTAGATTCACGCGTTCTAACCACTAGGCCAGCTCGGCTTTTTAATATATACATATTATATATTTAATATTAAATATTTTATAGCACAATCTCTTATCGTAGGCGGCGTAGGCGTATCAATGAGGAAAGCTTATAACTCGAAGTTACCAATATTGCGTAGTATTAAGCGATCAAGCCGTAAGTGTGCGTTGTTACAGACCTTTTTGAAGAATTCCATTATATGTATATTAAGCTCTCCAGGTAAGGCTTTGAGCGAGCTTCTTTGGGGCTATATTGACCTGTGGTATAATTCCTAAGCACAAATGTCGTAAATTATATAATAGCGCATTGACGTGCGTTCGACAGCTAGAGGCCCTCCCTGAAGTTGTGGTACAGGACACGTGAAGACCTCACGTGTCTGTGACCGGTGAGCACGTTCTATATTTCTAAACGAGGCATTTGATTTCCGAGCCGTGTATTGATCAGCTTAAAATTTAATTAGATTAATAATAGCTTTGGAATATTAATTTGTCCAATTATCCGACTAGTAGACAATCCTCATCAGTAATACGTTAATCCTGTTTATACGAGTTTAATTTAGTTTGTTATTGTGTTACAAATTAGTGGTTAAACACCTTAACTGATTTTCGATAAATTGTGTATTGTAAAACTGTTATTAATATTTTTATTTTCATTTGGCTGCTTCATTGGTGTCGTGCCTTATTGGCTGCAAATCTCGAGGTCCTGTGTTCAAACCTCGGTAAGGTTAATAGAAAGTTATCGGGTTTTTGTAGAGAAATTCTCAGTAACAATTTGAAGTTTTGAAGTTGGTAGTGCCTACAATTCCGTGCTTTCGAAAGCATGTAAAGCCGTTAGTCGGTACTGCACCTGAAAGACTGGTGATGCATTAGAATATATGTGTTATATTTATACAACAGTGTGGAAGTAATAAGAGTTTGACTTTGAAAAAGTTTCGTTTATTAAATGACGCGTATAAAATTAAATAAAGGGGGAGGGGGTTTAAAAAAGTTGATATAAAAACTAATTTAAAGTACATAGTAATGTTTAGGAAGCCACTGGCCCCTATGACACGGACTTTCAGGATTCCATTAAATTACGTTACACTGAGTTTTACAAATAAGGAACATTTCTATTACAAAAAGGATAAATCAACATTATATAGTTTTGTCTCTCAGCAAAATTTTTTAAACACGACTGACGACGAATTCTGCTAAGCCTAAAAATACACTACAACTAACGTCAATGTCACGTGGAACAGACTCGATGAAGATCGATCGATGATCGGATGATAGGGATTATTTTTAAATAAGAAATAAAATTGTGGTGCAATTTTATATGTCCACGCTGATGTGTTTTAATATGACACCTGCATTTATATTGTTATAGATATGTTAATTTTTTTTGAGATAAGCGTATCCTGATTGTATGTGTGCAACATTGTCTATAGAGCTTGGTAGTGTTAATATCATCATCTTATGCCATAAGAGACATAAAGAGAAAGATAAGATTTTTTTAATGCAAGAGGGGGCAAACGGGCAGGAGGCTCACCCGATAGAAAGTGACTACCACACTACACATACGAAACTAGCCGACAGAGCTAGCCGACAGATGACATTCCTGAGCCTAAACTTTTCTACGCGACTGTACTGTACTGTGTTGCTTATATTACTCTTGAACGCGTTGACTTAGAAACTTGAAATTTTGTATGCAAGTCAATAAAAGATACCCAAACGAGATGGTAATCACAAAAATGCGGCGCAGAAATTTTAAACATAGTTTTTTTACACTTTCCGACGTAAAGGAAGCGCGGTCTGTCTATTGAGCATGGCTACTATGCATATAACTCTTGAACGCGTTGACTTAGAAACTTGAAATTTTATATGCTAGTTAATTAAAGGTACTTTAAAGAAATAATAACCACAAAAATGCGGCGCAGAAATTTTAAATATAGTTTTTATACATTTTCTGACGTAAAGGGGGCGCGGTCTATTGAGCATGGCTACTATGCATATAACTCTTGAACGCGTTGACTTAGAAACTTGAAATTTTGTATGCAAGTCAATAAAAGATACCCAAACGAGATAGTAATCACAAAAATGCGGCGCAGAAATTTTAAGCATTTTTTTTTAATTTTTCCTGCGGTAAAGGGAGCGCGGTCTATTGAGCATGGCTACTATGGATATAACTCTTGAACGCGTTGACTTAGAAACTTGAAATTTAATATACAAGTCCATTAAAGGTACTTTAAAGAAATAATAACCACAAAAATGCGGCGCAGAAATTTTAAATACAGTTTTTTACACTTTCCGACGTAAAGGAAGCGCGGTCTGTCTATTGAGCATGGCTACTATGCATATAACTCTTGAACGCGTCGGCTTAGAAACTTGAAATTTTATATACAAGTCCATATATGTATTACGGTATAAACGTTTATGAAGATCTCTATTCTACCCAAGTAGATAGAACAGGTAGAATTAGTGTCCGAAGCTAGTTCATTATAAGTTACAAATATTATTTATACCGATCGGGCCAATAAAAACTTATTGGGTTTTTGTGTCAGAAAATTCTCAGTAGCAGCCCGGAGTCTGGAAGTTGGAAGTGTGTTCACTCCCGTGCCTCAGTAAGCACGTAAAGCCGTTATTCCTGCACTTGAACTCTTTCCAATCGTGTCGGGTTGCCGTCCCATCGGATTATGAGAGTGAGGGAAGAGAGAGGGCACCTGTGTTTGCATACACACTTGTGCACTATTATATCACCTGCGCAGTTGGCTAATCTCTCTTGAAATTGGCCGCCGTGGCCGAAATCGGTCTGGAGGACATTATTATTATTATAGTTGATGAGGTGATTCACCCAGATGGGTTTTCATAAACCTCTATTTGTACTTGACTGGCGTTTTTAATTAGCTCGGCCCAGAGTTTGAACTCGGGCAGTTTGAAATAAGAGTAATATTCATAAATAATAATGTCTAAGCTTAAATTAAGCAGTAAATATTTATCATATATCATACTATTTATGTATGTATGTAGTACTAAGCAGTCCCTAAACTAATAATAAAGTTATCGATAAAACTTTTATCCCACAAACGTGGTAATTACTAAGGCAATCTAACGGAGCGAGACGCGCCTTAATAAACAAGAGGCATTTTCATTTTATTGCGTTTCGTTTAAAAAGGTAACTTACTATTTGAAATGTGGCATTTATACTATACATTTGCTAATGTAATAACATAATTTTGCTCTTGTAGCAGATTCTTTTAAACTATTATAACTAAAAATTCCGTTAAATATTCGTTTCTCCCTTAGTACGGTTGTGTAATAAATATAATAATATCGTTTAAACAATTCCTGGCAGACATTTTTTATGACTCTCATTCAATCTTTAGAAATGTGTTACTTAATTATTATAAAATGCATTATTAGTTTTAATTAATATTTTTAATAATTTTAATTATGATTTCGCCGATTGGTTTTTTATTATAACAATGGTATTATTTATTATTAAATTTTGTCATTTTTCAAAAATTACTCATGATTATTTATTACTTTTAACTTGAATTTGATTAGATTGAATCTGGAAGTGCTATGTACACTGGTAATTGTCATGCATATTAGATATACTATTAATGTTTTATAAATTAATTTCTTTCAATGCTTTATATGTATGTTGTAAGTGCGCTTTTACAAATACTGCTTCCCCCTTCTTCTTAAGTCCACGCGAGCTGGTTCTCGATGTCACCGCCTAACTGTAACATCAATTCCATCGCGCACAAAGAAATTTGGCAACTCCTTTCTTTGTCGCACTACCAAAAAATGGAATTCCTTACCAACTCACGTGTTCCCCTCCTCTTACAACCCGGTTTCCTTCAAACGAGGCGTGAGGAGGCATCTTGCGGGCCGGCAAGGCGGGGACGGCTAGTACAGAACATTCTTCCCGACTGTACTGGCCGTCGTCGCGTTTGGACTCTACTACCACTTACCATCAGGTGGAGTAGGGTCATTTGCCATCCCGGCGCATATAAAAAAATAAAATAAAAATGAATATTGAATAATTCTAACATCATTACATATATTAAATTTTAAATACATTGCATATACACGATTAGTTTTTGAAAATTAAAAATATAGCCTACGTTACTTACTGATACTATACTGATAATGTAAGCTTTCTATAGGCGGAAAACAATTAAAATAGGTTAAGTAGATTTTGGTTTGAACTGCTACAAACAAACATACAAAAAAAACAATTATTACTCTTTATATTATTACACATATATAGATAAAACGATTAAGAATATTGATTTATTCTGTTTTCTAAGGTGCTAATTATAGTTTCTTCTTATTTTAATGGACAATATTTATATCACCCATAATACATATACATAAACATATGTACAACACATATAAATAATTACTTTTTATTGTTACAATTTTGTCATTTCAAATCATTGAAGCGTTAATAGAAAAAAAAACCATCAGATATTGGTTCAATAATAAAGACAGAAAATTTATGTCGGGGCTTTTAGAATTTTTCTACAAATCTATTTCTGTAATTAATTTGAATTTAGTTTAATTATGAATTTATGAAAGGCTTATCAAGAGTGACGTCATGACTAGAACACTTAGAGGTGCAACTGATTTATAGTTTAGGGCAAGTGGACCACCCGATGGTAGGTGATCATCACTGCGCATAGACATTTGCGATATATGAAATATTACTCATTCCTTACATCGCCAAAACTCCAACGGTGATGATTTTAATTTGCTTAATAAGCTATAATAAGGAGCAACTAGTCTTCTACCAACTTGGTAACAGACTGTGAATGTCCCACTGCTGGGCTAAGGCGTCCTCTCCCATTTTAAGGAGTTGGTGGTGGTGGTTGGTGGAAAACACATGGGGTAGAATTTCAGTGAAATTAGACACATGCAGGTTTCCTCATGATGTTTTCCTTCACCGAAAAGCACGTGATGAATTATAATCACAAATTAATCAAATGAAAAACTTCAGTGGTGCTTGCCCGGGTTTGAACCCACGATTATCGGTTAAGATTCACGCGATCTTACCACTGGGCCATCTGGAATGTCTACCAACGAAACAGTTTATTCAATATCGAGCAGTTGTTCTTTATCCTTTACTATCTATATCTTTATATTTATTATTATTATATAAAAAGAAACAAACAAATTGGAATCTTTATTACAACTGGTTAAGAATTATATTTGAATGAACTCATATAAAACATACATCAAGAAAAACCATACCTTCCCACACAATGCAGTAATAAAACAAATGTTTCTTTGGATAGTGCTCTGCTACTGAATAACCCCGGTGACCAGCGATGCTGGGCCTTTACAACATTATTCAATCCTACATTTCTCACACATAATTGAGCGCGTTGAGCACCGTAGCAGGTCAACCTAATTTTGCTACTTAGCATCGAGAGGTAATGGACTTCTTTAAACACGGCATGACGTCATTTTGAACTTTATTCTTTTGCAACCATGGTTGATTTTTCTTTGTTATTTATAATAAAAAAAGTAATTACGAGAAATAACTCTTTGCAAGTTCGGTTAATTGAATGGCTTAATTAATTCTTGTAAACAACTTGTTAATGAGTCCATGTATAGCCTATTTCAATGAAAAAATAGTAGACAGATGAATTAATTAACAGCATTGAAATTGAAATAATTAATTATCATTCGAGATTTGAGAAAAAAAGCCACTGGATTTGTATAAAAAAAATGCGTTTTAAAACTTAAAATAGATAATTGGAATGACGTTCCATTAAAAAAAAGATATATTAATAAAGAACTGTTAGCAAATCTAATGTTTGTTAATCTTTACGCCGTCAGCCAATAAGCTATATATGGGTTTGTGGAAAATTCGGAAATTAATTAACGTTTGTACCGTAAATTAGTTAAAGCGTTACCTTGTCCTCGAAGTAACAATTAACTTTATTAAATGAGGTTTCATTCGATTCTTAGAAGTCAATGTCGTTTAACGTTCATATTTTAATACGATTGGTTTTTAATACAATATAATTGTTTTATTACATAATCTATACTAATAGATATTCTACCGCAATACAACAGTACTTGGCATTGTTGTGTTCCGGTTTGAAGGGTGAGTGAGCCAGTGTAATTACAGGTACAAGGGACATAACAACTTAGTTCCCAAGGTTGGTGGCACATTGGTGATGTAAGCGATGGTTAACATTCCTTACAATGCCAATGTCTATGGGCGTTGGTGACCACTTACCATTAGGTGGCCCATAAGCTCGTCCGCCTTCCTATTCTACAAAAAAAAGAAGATAAACAGGCATTTTGAGTAAATCCTAACTATAAAATTAAATATAGAATATAAAACTATATAATTAATATACATAAAACTTATACCATAAGATGCGGTGCGTTTCGGAAAAGATTTTAGTATATAATATTATTATATAAGCAACTTCGTTGTTTCATCCGCTTTAAATTTACATTATCGACGTGAAGCGTAAATATCGTTTTCATGTAGCTGATATATGAGTTTTAATATATCACACTTTTTTATACTTAGAAAATGCTGAAATTCTTTTATAAAATTTTATTATTTTAGACTTACATTTTTTTCATAAAACATAATTTGAAAGCGCTCTATTGTGTTAAAATCTTTGTGAACAACCTCTGACTTTCGTCAGTTCTTTGAAATTGTCAGACAAAGACCATCAAAGTGAGAACTGTTCTGTGTCGCGCAGAGAAAGGCTTTGGAGTCACATGACCTGGATGTCCCTTTTTTAATCATTGCTAAACATACTCTTTTATATTTAGGGATGTGTTAAATTTGAAAATAAAACGTTTCCCGAGTAGGCCGTTAAGAAAAGAAAGAATTGTTCGTTCTTTAAACATTTTCGTGTCAGTGATATGCATTTCATAGTTACTACTCATTTATTATAATGTGTATGTTAAATGAAAAAAGTTTATATATATATTATAATAGTAAATATTGTATTATTAATATAAAATATTATTCATTATATTATTAATTTAAAAATAAACATGTTGACGTATTTTTTTATGATATAGTATGTAGGCTTTATTCACATTATTACCTTATACTTTACTTTTCATATGAATATTTAATAAGAGCTTTTATGTATCATCATATCACGTTTCTTCGGTGTAGTTAGAACTTACGAACTTGTTGTTCTGCAAATAAGTTTGTTGGGCGTCTTTAATATGAAGCTTTTACCTACAACGGAACAGATATAGTAATTGCATTAATTATAACATTAGGCGTTTTTGCGCATGCGCATATTCGCTGGAATGAGTACAATTTATATTTGTTTCTATTATAAAATTCAATTAGATATATTTGTATACATTTGTACTACACTCCTCTGATAGTAAAATCTCACTGTTTTTATTGTAATAATTCTGACTTTGCGTGTGTTTATTATATATATAATTTATAAATCTTGTTATATATGTAAATAAATGCAATCAAGTTTTTATCTATCTAAACATAAACAAATATCCAAATAATATTATATTCAAGCACTCAACAAATTAATAAAAACTTTAATAATTCTGTAAGAAAATTATGAATCGTTGAACTGTTTTAAATTAACTGCTTAAAAAGAGTAATATCAATAAAAATTATACGAACTCTGTAAATAACGAAAAGCGAGCCTTAAAAGCTTTAGAGAAAATTATTATTAAGAATCGTTAATTAAACAATCGCTGCTACTGTTATAAGGGATTCAATAAAATTTCATATTAAATTATTTTTTAAAAATATAATTTGTAGGCTTATTCGACTGAGCAGATAACAAATATAAATATGACGGTAAATTTCATGCTTCATTATTTAAATTATAAACATCTATAATTGAATTGATATCTTATCATTGAATATTGAAGATGTCGTAGTGGGACAACTGTCATTTTTTACAAGCATGCTTGTGGTCGAAGCGTGGATTACTTATGTGACTTAGTGCTACGTACACTTCATTGTAATTCAGTAATAGTTATTTATATTAAAGTAGCAAATAAAAAAATAACAATTTTCACTTTCTTGATACCATGTCAGCCAACAGAACCGATGGTCAGCTCAGCTGTCTACCATATAAATTAATAATTGCTATAACTCTAAAAACAAGTTTACACTCAAACACCCTCGAGCCTTTACAATTGCGTCGAGTAGCGCTAAGCGCTTTCTATCGAATGTGTCACGGTGAGTGCTCTTAGGAATTATTCTCTCTCATTCCTGCTTCCCCTTTCCTTCACAAGTCTACGCGTGCTGGCTCTCGATGTCACCGCCTAACTGTGACGTCAATTCCATCGCATACGAAGAAATTTGGCAACTCTTTTCTATGTCGCACCACTAATAAATGGAATTCTTTACCAGCACACGTGTTCCCCTCCTTTTAAAACCTGGGTTCCTTCAAACGAGGCGTGAACAGGCGCCTTGCGGGCTGGAAAGGCGGGGGCGGTTAGTGCAGAACATTCTTCCCGACTGTACTCCCGGCCGTCGTCACGTTTGGACTCCACTACCACTTAACATCAGGTGGAGTGGAGTCATTTATTTTCCCAGATTATTTAAAAAAAAAAATTATGTATATCCATATGGAGAGGTTAAAACACGCAACACTTACTGAAGATTACGGGTTCAATCCCCCGTTCAATCAATGTGTCAAGTTCTAATGGGATTATAATTATTCATGTAGTAGATACGTTTAATTAATATGATATCAATGCTAATGTTCATTGTAGGATGGTGTCTGGTTTCAAACGATGTGAAACCACAATTTATCCCTGACAGAAGGTTGGGAGACGGACTTTAGGGTGTCCGTGTAATTGGATCGGATTCTATGGACATAATTTGTAACGAAATTGATTTTGAGTTACTAAAATAATTATTGAATCAAAGGCTTAATATGATTGAAATTGAAAACCGTCTATTCAGTCAAAGGACAGGGATGAAAATTTCCATAAGAACTTGAGCGTTCACTTAAAATGTATTTGGTATTAATAATAAATTAATATTAGTAGATATTATTGCTAGGTTTAAATATTAGTTTTCATCATTTAGATTTAATTTAATGGTACACACACCACCACACATAACGTTGTAAAAACATTTACATGGTAACATGTGTAAGTGTCAATAGCGCAATACTTAGTTATGCAAAAGTCGCTGGATTGATCCTGACCCCTGGGGTTATTGTCATCCCTATTCCTTTTTTTACGCAGTGGAAACCTTCAGAAAGGTACCCAGCTTCAATGGGGTTTATGTGGGATTTTTATCCTAAAACACTATGACTAAAACCACTGCGACAGCCATCCTCGGCACGGATCAGAGAGGCTGCGGGATCGTGTTGATAAAACGCATCTGCGGCCTCTCCCGTGCTTTGCTCCGCTCGTGGCTCGGCGGAGCTCTCCTGAGGGGGCGAAGGTAATCTCGCCCCCCGCACTCCTCGTTAGTGTGTACGGCAGCGTGAGGCAATCTCGGCTGCCGTCCTCTTTAGGGCCGTCTATCCCGTCATCCCCATTCCTAATGCAAGCTGCACGCTTAATTAGAGAAGACACTTAAAAGAAGGCTGCTAGAACTATTTTTACAACTATAATAAGGTCCTCCAGACGGATTTCGGCCACGGCGGCCAATCTCAGAAGAGATTAGGCAACTGCGCAGAACATATTATGGTGCACAAGTGTGCACAAACACAGATGCACTATCTATTCCCTAACTCTCATCCGATGGGATGGCAATGCGATACGACCTGAAAGAGTTCAGGCGCAGGACCAACGGCTTTACGAGCTTTTCGAGGCACGGGGTTGTACACACTACCAACTGGGTAGTGTGATCCAGTCTCCGGGCTACTACTAAGAATTTTCGACAGAAAAACCCAATATCTTTTTATTAGCCCGACCTGGGATTACTTATTTAACAGCTACACTAATAACTATAGGGCATTTATTATGAGCCCAGTGACGAATAATGTAAAATGATATTCTAATATTTCTATATCAATCAAAAGAAAGCAGCATCTTTGCGAACTAAAGAGGCTAACTTAGAAATTACACTTTGTATTAACTCGTTGACTAAAAACGTTCACTTATTTCTTGTTTTTACTTGCTGATATTCTTTTAATTTAAAAGTCTGACAATGGATTTAACTGTTGAATCATTTGTAATACAGCTGAGCCGTCTTTGTAATAATCACCGTCCTTGTATTTTTACTTTGCACCAGATATTAATATTATTTATACATAATACTAATAATATCTTGGGACATTATTCACACACGACCATTTGATCCTATACTAAGCAGAGTTTGTACTATGGAAACCAGACAATTGATATACTACATATACTACTTTTCTTTTGTAAATACATACTTATATAGATAATTTCACCCAGACTCAGGACAAACAGACATGTTCATGCACACAAATGTCTGTTCTGGGTGGGAATCGAACCCACAATCTTCGGCGTGAAAGGCAAGTATCTACCAAACACGCCAACCAGCCCATCACCACATACATGAAGCGAATTAAAATCACGTGTAACAAAGTTTATACGCTCATCATAATTTCGTTACTAGCTGGTTCACCGAGTTACGGTCGGAACTGCACGGAGTTTAACTTGTGGAAAATTTACTCTTAAACTATAATGACATCTCGACCGATTGTGAGTCGACCCATTAGAAAACAAGGATATTTACTGATGGAATGGATTCAAATTCTGGCATTATCTGAGTTTTGGCTTAGTGTGTTTATATATAAAATCGTGGTCAGTGATGTCAAAATTCATCACGTGGATTTATGGATATGACAAATGAAATTTTCATGTATTCAAATTGTAAGACTAAGTCAGATTGTAATATATAATATTAGATGTGATACGAATTATTATTAAATATTACTGGAGAGTATCTATTATTTTTATATCAATCAATAACGTTGACAGATACTCTTTGTGGCGGGAAACTGAATTCTCTTTACGAGCATTGCGGATTCCGTGTTGAGATCTAGTTCTTACAAAATTTATATATACACAGGAGTAACGTTGAGCTTTAAAAACTTCTCCTTCTATTATCGTATATTTAAGAAACATTAACCAAAAATAAAGATCTCATTTCTCAATAAACTCCAATCTCGTATTACATTTGAATATAGTCAAGTTTCATTAATGATAATTTTATAAAAAAATGTGTCATAAAAGATAATAATTCGACAAACATTCAATTCACAACACGTAAATATTTTAATTAGCAAATGTGATGAATGTTGAACTTTAATTTATATTTTTTTATATTCTGCCTCAAACCAACGTAACCAATATAATAATTGACGTGAATAATAAATCAATTGTTTGTTTAATGATATTAAAATGTATGATAATGAAATGAAAATTTGTCTGGTAATTATTTTTGTCCAATGAATTATTAATTAAACAAGCCTTTGTAGAAAGATGAAAATATTATTCATGATTTATTAGGTGGTAGGGTTGTGTGCAAGCCTGTTTGGGTAGGTATCAGCCAATCATTAGATTCCACCGCTAAACAGAAAACTTGTTAAAGATTGTATTGTTGCGTAGCGTTTGTTAATATTTCTTACATAGCCAATGTCGCTTTTGTTCTGGTGACCACATATCATCAGGTAGCCCTTTAGCCCGTTCGCCTACCTATAACATAAAAAATATAAAAATTTATCTATTGTTTTAAAAATGTCTAATAAATCCATTGTACTGCATTATCCACATGAGTTAAAGAATTGATACACTTAATAAATAGTACGCGTTCATTAGACAGCGGTGAATCTGACTAAGCATCAAATTCCTCAAAAATCAACTTTGTCATGTTAAATTACTTGTTCTATTTCAGTCTAAATTGAATTTTAATTGTAGATGTTTAGAGTTCAGATTTGTTTATTTTTGTGCATGAAAATTACCCATTTTTATATAAATGCCCGATGCAAATTGTGGTCTCTCGTTGCTGGAAGTTTTTCTTACTACTCTACATGAATATTTAGTAAAATTCGAGCGTAGACTAAAAAAGAGCTGGGATAATTGGGCTAGCCGTTAGCTAACTAAATTTAAATCTAATTTTTTATTCGGTTTTTCATTTATCTGTAGTTAAATATTTTGCTACATTAAAATTGAATAAAAAAATAATAATAATGAAATGATATTTAATCTCCGTATCTTTTATATCATATATTGGACTTAAAACGTAGATATCGTTCGTGAATAAAAAATAAAAAAGAAAACTGCTAGTATTCTTTTTTTAAAAAAACTAAATTAGTATCGAAACTCTGTTTTTATTTATTTTTATACAGTAAATATCTCCCTTATAGAAAATCATGTAACAATAAATTTCTTAAAGCGATTTAAAAGCTTATTTATCCTCTGAGAGTTTCAATGAATAAATGAGAAATAAAAATATATTGTTGTTCTTAAAGTTATATATTAATACTTTTGATTACTTAATGTAATAGCCAATTCAATTTCGTTTATACCCTTTAATAATAATTGGTAATTTAGATTGTGAAAGCATTATGTTATATTATTAACAAGAATATGTTATTCATGCTTGTCATGTCAATAGTATAAATTTTAAGTGAGAGAACTGCGAACAGCTGCTACTTATGTAAGTATATTATACATTAAAACCTTTTCCGAAACGTGCTGCATCTTCTGGTATCAGTTTTATGTATATTGGCTTAGTAGATTTTTTTAGTTAGGTTAGGTTTACAAAAAAAACTTATCCTTATTTATTAGTGTATGAATAAATTACAGATTTGCAATTGTTAAAATCAAATAAATGCAAACCACATGGATGTTGCATTATTGTAATATTTACTGAGTATTTTAATATGAAAAATATATCATGTAAGCGTCAAGAGCGCAATGGTTTACGGGCCGTCTAGCGTTGTAAAAGTCCCAGGTTCGGTCCTGACCCCTTGGGCTATTGTCATTTTCACTCCTAACGCAAGCGGTACACTTAATTGGAGGGGTAAACAGGAATATCAGTAATTATGTAAATAGAGAACTGCTACTATTCTAATAAAAAAAATTACTATCGAAACTCTGTTTTTATTTATTTTACTCTATATTTATTTACCAGTTTTAATATATTATAAAATTTGTAATTAATTAATTTTGGTGTTTCACATGCCGGGTGTCTCTGAAATGGCTGTTGTCAGGTTTTTTACTTTATACAGTAACAGTAACAGCCTGTTAATGTCCCACTGCTGGGCTAAGGCCTCCTCTCCCTTTTGAGGAGAAGGTTTGGAGCTTATTCCACCACGCTGCTCCAATGCGGGTTGGTAGAATACACATGTGGCAGAATTTCAATGAAATTAGACACATGCAGGTTTCCTCACGATGTTTTCCTTCACCGTTAAGCACGAGATGAATTATAAACACAAATTAAGCACATGAAAATCCAGTGGTGCTTGCCCGGGTTTGAACCCACGATCATCGGTTAAGATTCACGCGTTCTTACCACTAGGCCATCGCGGCTTTTACTTTATATGTGTATAATATTATTTTATTGAATTGATTTTTAGTTTTATTACGTCGTAATAGGAAGAGGCGTTTAATTATTTAATAGGCAATGTATCTTGTTTGTTTAAAGGTATTTTTGTAAATTGATACTGTATTCAATACGCATTCTATAAGTGTGTAAATGTTTTGTATAGCAAAACGGTTGGGCAAAACGAATAAGAATACGAACTATTTAATTAAATGGAAAACTGTGAGATAAATTGGAACTACGGTAACTTCGGAGGCGCTATTATAAGTGCGATGTTAAACCCTTCAATGAAGGCTATGCAGTCAGTCTTAACAATGTTCAAACTGATATGGAACTTAATGCTCTTTGTAATGTTTCAACTATAATAAAAGGAGCAAGCCGTTGTTTAATTCCTTTTATGAATTTAGATTAGGTTATTATATCTGGATTTGAAATTTGTACTTTTCTTCTAAAAATGTTTTTTATATATATTATATAACTCTTCTGTATATCTCTGAACTCCTGATGGACAGCTGAACGGCTTAGATTGGATCCGAGGATTAGCGATCGGGTTTCACGATTTTCTTTTAACAAAACATTAATAAATAATAATATCACGCGTACGTAATCATGACCCGGAGCTAGTCTGCCTTATTCTAATTAAGTCTTCTCATCTTCTTCTTTATCTCATAATTTTTATATATCAAATATTGCTAAAATAATATTATTGGAAATAAAAAGTTAAAGCAAATTAACCTTCGCCCTTTGTTAAGTAAAGCGGTAAAACGGTCGCTATATCATTAGCGATAATTTTGAATCCTCCTCTTGGTGAAACCTTTGAAGAATTTTTGTTGAATAGAGAAAAAATACAACAATACTTTGCTGATGTGATTGTAATGAGCGGGTGGTACGGAATACACAATGATATTTGCCATTACTTCTCATTATTAAAAATAAAATTTAGACATAAAGCCTAATCTTCAGCCATTTGAAGGTTGAAAGATTGGGACGGTTTTCTGGTATTAAATTTATAGTTTAATATTGCTACCAGTGTTACAATTGGATTAAATAGGTCTGTTTCATAGTATTCTAATGGGCCGACGTTTATAGGTATATAGGTTATAACTGGTCTACTTCTAAGACTTGGAACGTGAAGTATGATAGTTTATTATCTTCTCAAATTTAAGAGCTACCTAACATTGTTTTTTGACAAATCGAACAGGTAGTTCCTAAAATTAGCGCGTTATACATGCAAACTCCTTAGCTTTGTATCTATATATAATATAAAAGAATAACTGAATGATACATATCAACGTACACCACAAACTACTGGAACCATGTAAAAATTAAGCTTAATAGGTTTCTTGTAGACAACAGGTTAGCACTAAGGAAAGATTTTTGTAAAATTACCTCCTGAGATAAAAGTAAGGATAAAAGTTTGTATCAAAATCCTTCATTTTTGAAGAAAGAACTATAGAAATGGATATTTAACAATCTATCTATATAAAAAGGGTAATAATTACGTTGAGGAATTAAATAAATAAACAAATAAATATTAGAAATAACTTCTTAAAAACTTACGATAGCGGGGTACGGAGCCAAGAATCCAAGAAAATTATTCTTGAACCAACTCGTCTTATAAGACGTGCAGGCAATAAAAATACTGCTATTTAGGAGTTCATGGTTATGATAATACTATGCTTAAAACCCCAAGGTCAAGTATACTTACACAAGATGGAGAGAGATAGATGCGTAACAATTTTCATAGAAGAAATACATTTTAAGCCGAGCAAATAATTTAATCGCGATTAATCTAGTTATAGTGCGTATGTGCGAGTCTTAGATCGTTTAATATTGACTTCGAATTGAGGTCGTCTAACTCAGATGTAATAAACTTGAAGTAACATTGATAAATAGGATCGTATTTGCCACATGGGTGCGAGAAACTTTTGTTTAGATCCTTTTGTTAAACGCGGGTTTGGTTCTTAACTTAGTGGCTTAACTCATATAACTTACACACATATTCAGTCATGTAATTATTTGTTAATAATATTTAAAAAAGTAAAACTAGCCTGTAAATGTTTCACAGCTGAACTAAGGCCTTCTCTCTCATTGAATAGAAAAATTTTGGAACATATTCCACCACGCTGCTTCAATATGGGTTGGATGCAATGGTAGATTTCCAATAAACACTGGTGGTAGAGCTTTGTGCAAGCTCGTCTGGGTAGGTACCACCCACTCATCAGATATTCTACCGCAAAACAGCAGTACTTGGTATTGTTGTGTTCCGGTTTGAAGGGTGAGTGAGCCAGTGTAATTACAGGCACAAGGGACATAACATCTTAGTTCCCAAGGTTGGTGGCGCATTCGTGATGTAAGCGATGGTTAACATTTCTTACAATACCAATGTCTAAGGGCGTTTGGTGACCACTTACCATTAGGTGGCCCATATGCTCGTCCGCCTTCCTATTCTATAAAAAAAAACACATATAAATTTAGTGGTGCTTGTCCGGATTCGAACCTACTGACCCATTTCGACTCTTAACTCAAATGAATAGTTAAGTCTATGGGAATAACAAATTAATTTATTTTATATTTATTGAAAAACTCTTAAAAATAGACTAATTAAAAATAGTCGATTGTATGTAGCAGCTTTTTTATGTTTAAAAAAGAGTAAATTAATCTTACAATATTTTCATTAATTAATAATAACGTAAAAAATGTGGGCTTACGATGAAATGGATACCGATTTTATTTAAAAATAATATTATAAAAAACCCTTAATTTTTCGCAAACAAAGACGGACCTCGTAGCTTGTAACTTTAAATCCAAAAAACTCCTCGAAACACTTGAATAGATTAAACGAAAATAAATAAAAATTAAACGAAGAAGATTTTTATAGGAATACTTCAGTAAATTATCTTACTAAAAGTGGGTTAAAATAATATGAACTGTCCTTACCACATGGCTGTTATCTGGCACTGGGGCTCTGTCGGCTGCAGAAATATCAAGACGCCTGTATTGAACATCATATAAGAAATAAAAAGGGGAAATACGGCTTGGAGATTTTTTTTAAAAGTTATTAGTTAACTTTGCTTTCCCTAAAATTGTTTGTTTATATCTTACAAAAACAAAATCGATATTATATTACAAAAAGTGACAAATACTAGTATATTTACTATGCTTTTTATTAATGATGATGAATTGATTGATATATTTTTTAATCATTTATTTTCGGTCCCGTTCAGCAATTTCAATAACCTCAGGGTCGTAGGCCGAGGAACAAGAGGCGCAGGAACATCGACTTCACATATTTTTCAGAGACGGACTTGACACTTATCAATACTCTAATTCCGTCGTGATAACTTATATTAGCACGACACGAAATTTGAAATCGAGATCTCAAGAATTACCTTATAATCTAGCCACTATAATGAATAGGTAAATAATAAATATAGGTAATAATAATATCTTGTACATAGTAAAGTTCGTCAACCAAAAATAAAAAACGTAATCAATTGAAAAACAGAGAAGAAAAAAGTTTTGCCCTTATCTATTATATATATATATTAAATTAACGCAAGACAAACCGCGTGCGAAATATCAGTCATGAAATACCCTAAAAAATCTTTTCAACTAAAATAAAACCCTACTGTAAATCTGTAACTAAGAACATTCCGAGCGATCTTTACTTAACTAGACTTTGGGAAAGCACTTCCAATTCAGATGTCGAACTTACGTTATCTGTGAGTTTCCAAATTATGGAAAACCCCTAAAGTTTCATTACGGTTAATTTTCCACTCAATTTCACAGAATTTAGATATGCTATCTGGAATTATCTTAAAAATACAATTTTGAAATAATTGGAAGTGACGAATTGGCTCAATGAATCCAACGTGTTAATCATAACTGAAGAATGCGGGCTTACATCCATCCAGACAAGACTTTTTTTTAATCATGTTGTCTTGTAGTAACCACGGTTTATACGACGAAAAGGCGAAGGGAAGAAACCTATAAGTACGCTCGCAAATATTAAAATGCCATCTCTATTAATTAAAATTCATTACAAATAATTCAAAACGTTATAAAATGGCAGTAAGCTTACGAAAGAGGTTCAATTTAATGGAAAGGTGCTCGTTAAACAGTTCGCGTTGCAGGTCAGAGTGCCTTGACGCGGGTTGTATAGAGTTATGAAATTATAGAACTGTTAAATATTTCTAATTATATATTATGTATTTGAAAATGCAAGACAGACTTGTTCTAGTAAGTCACCATCGTTCATAGACACTAACAACGCGAATAACAATACATACAACACTGCTACAATACTGCTACATTTGTATAAAAACATGGCTATTTACCGTAAAACACTTCTACAGTATGGATTTTTTATCGTGTCATAACTACAGAAGAAATTTACGTTACCTTTATTTATTTGCTCGTAATCAAACTCCCTTAGGTCGAGTGTATATATTCAATTGACATCGGAATCGTCTGAATTCAATATAACAGCAGATTATTAAAACCAGTGAAGCGTAGCTTTTGACATTCCGTTTGATGTACGAGTCGGAACTTGGATTATGTATGCAAGATTTCGACATACGACGGAAACCCTTTTAGTTCAAAGGATAAATTTATGACACTGGGCTTTAAGTCTGAACATCTGTTCGTCTCGTACCTGACAGAGGTAAGGATCGAGAAATATACATGATCTCAAACATTCTTTAATAATATTTTAAGCATTTATGCATTATTGGTTTATATGTTAAACTGTTTCAGAGGGTCACTTTCTACAATATCAAGTTTCCGGCAAAGTCAATATATCTTCCTGGGTCTTGTCAATACGTCTTCTTGGCTTTTTACTGTATAAAAGACTATGTACATAAAAAAGCGTCGCTTATGATTTGTTGATTTATATGCGAGATAAGTTATAATTTAATTAATTATATTATAAGTTAATTAAAAAGAATAACTACTGATTTATTTTCTGTCTTCTCGATAGTATTAACATTCTGAAACGGAGAAGATTTACATTTAATTTAATCCTGGAACTTGATAATTTAAATTTTTGATTTGATAAATGAAATCATTTTAGTTCTATTCATATTTAATTTTTAAATCCTAGATCGATATACAGATACTCTTCAAAATATAAATATAATCACAAGGAATAGCTAAATAAACACACGCACGCAAATTTTAGATTTCCATGAAACGAAAAAGAAATGTCCTACATATTTATCGATGCCAAGCATATAATTCTCGTAATCATTAGACTTCGGGCATAAATAATAATCAAATAATGACTGAATGAAATAATGACCGAGATGACTTAGTGGTTAGAACGCGCGAATCTTAACCGATGATTAGGGGTTCAGACCCGGGCAAGCACCACTGAATTTTTATGTGCTTAATTTGTGATTATAATTCATCTCGTGCTATACGTTGAAGGAAAACATCGTGAGGAAACCTGCATGTGTCTAATTTCATTGAAATTTTATTATTCTACCAACCCGCATTGGAGCAGTGTGGTGGAATAAGCTCTAAACCTTTACCTCAATATACATTAACAAGCTGTTACTGACTGAATGGAATATACATTGATTCTTATGGGCTTTTATCGCAATCACATTGGTTGATTATAGTCGATTAGGAAACTAATTCGAAATCTGAATAAATTTCCAACCGAATTGATTAAAAAATATATTACTTTGAAATTGAATTTAAATAATTAGAAAGATTAATAGTTTTTGTTGAGGAACAAACAACAAATGTTTGTCAATTAAATTCGAACTGTATACACTGGTGTATACAGTTCGAATTTAATTGACAAACAACCTGATCAACTATTAAAATTCATTATTCGAAGGAATTAGGTCATGTTGCCGTAAATTCTACCTATATGGTCAATATATGGATGAAACCGACGTTTTGTGGTCTTATTGATCAAAGCGTCTACGTTGCATAAAATCCGGCTTAATTAGGTAAGTTGGCTGTGGTAATATGAATCACCTATTACCTACATTTTTGTAACTATAAAAATATCAATATATGATAAAAATATAATTTGGACCAATATTTGGAATATTGGCGTTAGACAAACGTCTTCTTTGGTAAGTTCTGTTCGATATTCGTGACTGGAAAATATTGTGAGGAATCCTGCATGTATCGGTTTTTGACATTGGTATTTCAATGGAGCTACGAGGTGGAAGTTCTTGGCTGGTTGAATTGGACAGGTTGGACAGGATATTTTCATCAATAAACGGTATAATGAAATTCTTAAAATATGCCTATAAAATGTCTTGCTACAATTTGGTAAAGAGCGGCCAAAGTTGTTAACTAATTTACATTGTTTGTTTAACTGTGGAACAACAGAAACTTCGTCTGAACTTATTTGATTTCACTGTTTGTTATAAGTCACCACAGAGAAACTCACTGACTGAATTTGACAAATAAATAAAGATCATATCAGTGCATCATATCTGCGGTGGTGTAAATAAACTAATGATGTATGAAGGTATTTTGTTTGATAAGGTTGAACTGGGATTTTTATGATTGGTGATTGAATCAACGTTACCTTTTGGTAAAAAAAAATATTAATAATATCGTACAAAAATTGTAATTTCGAAGTTTGTAATTATTATATTTCAACTTGTGATAAATAAACTACAATGATAAGTTTCAGTTAATGTTTACAACTTTTGTGTTATAACTTTTATAACTATTATATTAAAGTGAATCAAATATCACAGTCTGGGCAAATCACAACAATCTGTACAATCTTCTATTTATACATTTAATTTTTAACTTTTGACTGGATTTATGCAAAATCAAATAAAAGATTAGAAATTTTCCTTTATAAAGACGCATGCAGGTTTTCTCGCGATGTTTTCCTCAACCGTCAAACGAAATAAATTACAAACAAAACTCTGACCTTAATTTGAACGCGTGATATTGATTTAGAACCCACGTGATATATCCACTGGGCAATCACTGATCACTTTTAACCAAAGAATATTTAGTTGAAAAAAAAGCCGATATGGTCCAGTGGTTAGAACGCGTCATCTTAACCGATGATCGTGGGTTCAAACCCGGGCAAGCACCTCTGAATTTTCATGTGCTTAATTTGTGATTATAATTCATCTCGTGTTTGACGGTGAGGGAAAACATCGTGAGGAAACCTGTATGTGTCTAATTTCATTGAAATTATGCCACATGTGTATTCCCCCAACCCGCATTGGAGCAGCGTGGTGGAATAAGCTCTAAACCTTCTCCTCAAAAGGGAGAGGAGGCCTTAGCCCAGCAGTGGGAGATTAGGGACATTAACAGGCTGTTACTACTTACTATTACATTTAGTTGAAAGTAAGTTGTTGTAAATAACTTTGGAATCGTTTATCACGTCTTATCAAGTGATTGTTACACTTGAAAAATGTAGTGGTCGGATCGAAATGGGACTGTGCCTTTATAATAAATGTATGTATTATATAACTTACGTAGACTTTTAACTATTTGATATTCTATATAACTTTATAATTAACGAGTAAACCAGGCGTGTGTTTCGGTAATATTCGGACTTTAAATATATTTTATACCACAGTAGCTTTACCCGTCCGTTTAGCTAGGCATTAATTACTTTATGTAGTAATTATGTATTAATTAGTATGTTTTACAGAAGTTCATAAAACATATTAAATTAATACTAAATAACCTTTGTTAATACATAACGTTATTGATTATGTACCTACTAGGAATATATAAATTGAATATATTACGTATCAGATTGTATTGTCACGTGGAAAAGTGTTTGCAACTCTATCAGGTTTTTAGTGTACAATTTTCAGTAAATGTCTTAGTAGTATTAAGAACATCCTTGCTGAGTTTCGAGTTCAGATTTTTATCTACTACGTTCTCGCGTATACAACATTTTTAAAAGCTTCTTTTCGATAAAACGTGGTAGGACTTAGAGTTATTAGAAAGGAAAACATCAGGGAACTAGACCTTTTATTTAATCTAGATTACGGCTTTACCTATAAATATTGTTATATAAATTTAACAATGCTATGTCTTCGTCTTTCGAATGTCAAATCAATGATATCAGAAAGAGATATAAATTGTTTTTTTTTTTTTATTTTGTAGTTGAAATAAGTTTAAGAGTAAAGATATTTTTAATAACATCTTCCTTTTATGATCTTTTTTGTACGTTAAATGTCACATAGTTATGACACAAAGTTAATTGAACAGAATGTAGAGGGAGCGAAAATTTAATATAAATTAAAAAAAAAAAGTTTCTGAATCACGCTAACGTTTTGTTTTATTGCAATTTCCACGTATATGTCAAGTGAAATGACAGAAGTAGTTTTTTAGATCATGAGTGTTAATAATGTGCTTGATAAACACCATGTTGAACTTACGAAATCCGAATCCAAGAACCTAAGCTATTGAAACAAAGTTTATTAATCCTGTGTGTCGTTTAAGATGGCTAATTATATAATAGAATAATTAGATTCAGAAGCGACAAGCACCAAAAACTCTGCTGCCTTTAATAAAACAATAGAAGTTAATACAAACATTATATTGTTACATAAATTTATTTGGTTCCATCGTTTTGTTTCTGGCAAAATTATTTAATATTTATAACATTATATAAAGTCAAGTTGTTTAATCTTTCTTTTGTCATTTTATTATTTTATTCCTTTGAAATTAGAAAGCTGCAAATTTCAGGGCTTATAATGTCTTGGGGCCAACGCCGCTTAGTCAGCTTATTGTTAATCCCTCTACTGCGGATAAAACAATCTTATATAAATTATATAACATAGAACATTGTTTATTCGTAGATAGAGTATTTTGATTAGAAATTATATTTTTAATTAGTGGTGGCGAACTAGACTCTGTTGCGTAGGTGCAAGCCCGCCCGACATAACATTTTAGTTCCCAAGGTGTGTAATGCACTGCTTTGATCATTGACATCGCAAGGAAAAAATATTATTATTTTTTTATTAATTTTAAGCCGAGATGGTCCAGTGGTAAGAACGTGTGAATCTTAACCGATGATCGTGAGTTTACCGAGCGAGTACCACTGATTTCTATTCACCACTTTTTTTTTTCACGCAGTGGAAACCTTCAGAAAGGTACCCAGCTCCATTGTGGGGGGAACTGGGTTATGTGGGATTCTTACCCACTAAATCACTGCGATGGTTCTATTCACCACTAATTCACCTCGTGCTTGACGGTGAAGGAAAACATCGTGAGGATACCTGCATATGTCTAATTTCACTAAAATTCTGCAACATGTGTATTCTACCAACCCGCATTGGAGCAGCGCGGTGGAATAAGCTCCAAAACCTTATTCTCAAAAAGGGAGAGGAGGCCTTAGCCCAGCAGTGGGACATTCACAGGCTGTTACTTGTTTCTTTGTTATTTATTTTATTTTCTGTTATAGATAAGCGGATTTATATCAGATTGTTTTATGTTATAGATAAGCGGACGTGAAAATGGGCCACCTGATGTTAAGCAGTCATCACCGCCCATGAACATGCATGTCTTAGATGAAACTACACCATCAAACATCTATCAATACACATTAGAGCAGTGTGGTGGAATACGCTCCAAATCTCCTCAAAAGGAGAGAAGGCATTAGCCAAGTTTCTTTCATCTCACTTTAATATTAACTCACAATTATGTCTGAGGTTGTTCGGCCGTAAAATTGTTTTCATGTTAGAATGCCTATATCTGTAATTTCAGTCAAAATCCCTTGAGAACAATTATATAATTCCCAATTTACATTTCGGGATGAAATTCAAGTTTGAAGGACATTTTAAGCGTAGTTTGAAACTGTTTTTAAAATATAATTAATTTTTTATTAAATGTACATTACTAAACTTACCTAGTGAAAGGATTTTAGCTCTTTCTCTATATTAACAGCTGTTTTTTTTTACCATGAACGACGATCTAGGATTTTAGCTATAGAATGATGAGGTCCTCCTCACTGATTTCGGCCACGGCGGCCCTTAAGGCCAACCAAGACTAGCCAATTGACGTGACAAGATCAAGTGCACGATTGTTTATGCAAGCACGGGTGCTCTTTCTGTAAAGAGTTAAGGAGAAAGGACCAACAACTTTTCGTGCTGTCCGACGCACGGGACTGTACACGCCTACAATTTCCAGACTTCGGGTTACTATTTTTCAAAAACCCAATAACCCTATATTCGCCCGTTGTAAGGTTTAAAGCCGGACCCCCAGGATCTGCGGCCTTATATAGATATTGCCACTAGACCAACGAGGAAGTCAACTCTAAAATATGAATATATAGAATCTGTCACCGTAGTCCACACATATAGATCGAAATAAAATAAAACTAACCGCATAAAACCGTATAAAAAACTTACCGCTGGACAAAAATATATATGCCCAATATATATGTTTTCATTTATATAAACGTAAAAACGGTGTCTCTGAAAATATGATCAACGATATTTAAAATGCTTTTCAGAAGATACGATCGTTAAATTGTGCCATTCGGAGGAAAATAAAATACAAGATTCTCTGGAATTTTCTAGATAGTTTACCTGAGAAAAGAACCGTACTGGCTACTATTATATTTACTGAGATATATAAACGTTCCAATTTAAGTAATGTTTTACTGTAGAGAGCATTTGGCTTCGGAATACAAAGTACGTATCTAAACAAAGTGGAAGGCGTCAACCCATTCTTATCGTGAAGTATTATGATAACGAGATCACAAGGCTTTTGTTTACTTAGATAGAATTAATGCGTGTTTTTATTTTAATTCTAGTTATAAATTCCTTGCTGTAAATTTAAGATTTCAAATCAAATCTGCACGTACACGTAGGTTCTTTTGAGTCGGTCATTGTACAAAATAAAACGCAAATTTTAATCATAAAATATTTTAAGCCTTTTATTTTACACTATGTGGGCACCATTAACAGAACTAGTGTTAAGTATATTATTATTAAACTATGTGTTTTCTTAATAACAATATTGCATCATTCAGAGGAATATCGAAATCCTCAACGTGGAAGAGTTACCTGCGGTTCGGAAGATAGATTCTACTGAGAATAATCGATTGGAAAATAAAAATTAAAAAGGTGATATCAAAATAGTTATGTCATTGTAGTAATAATAATGACCTCCAGAACGATTTCGGCCACGGCGGCCACTCTTAAGAGAGATTAGCCAACTACGTAGGAGATATTTAGTGCACAAGTGTGTGCGCAAACACAAGTGCACTCTCTGTTACCTAACACTCATAATTCGATGGGACGGCAATCCGACACGACCGGAAAGAGTTCAGGCGCTGGATCAATAGCTTAACGTGTTTTCCGAGGAACGGGAGTATACACACTTCCAACTTCCAGACTCCGAGCTGCTACTGAAAATTTTCTGACAGAAAAACCCAATAACTTTTTATTGGCCCTACCTGTAAATTGACCCAGGACCTCCGGGTCTGTTGCCTTAGAACAAGTTACAAGACCAATAAAGCAGTCGTTGGTCTAGTGGCTTGGTTGTAGTAGTTCAGTTAATATTCACGCGTTCCGTGGTCTCGTAGTCTGGTATTCCGTTTGAAAAGTATCGAAATTTATCATAGCAAGGTTATTCGTAATGCGACTGTTATGTAATGGTCTCTTGACGAATCAACTGTGTCAGGCTTGCAAGCAATTACAGGCTTAATAGCCTGGTTACGGTTCCGAAAATTCGAAATAAATTGTGACTGCGGTGATCCTGAGGGAATATATAAATAATAATATATACAATAAAATCACTGGCACAAAGAATATAAAATCATGGATTCAATTTTAGGAGGTACATTAGTATTGTTACATTATATGAAAAATGTTTTATAAATTACATTTTAACATAAATATATTTATCGCATTATTATGAGATACGTCATAAAGTCTGCAATGTTTTAAAAATTAAAATCAAATTAAAATGTGTTTTTGTAAGTAAAAGTTAAAAAGTGATTGATTAATATTTTTTTATAGATAACAATGTATGAATAAATTGTACATACATAATGGCTGTTTGTATTTTGTGGGAAAAACAACGTGTGTAGGGTTTTTTTTTCATTTTTTTATGTGAATATATTTGTATAGTAGAGACGTGTGTGCACAAGCGTCACAAATACACGTCTCTGCTTTCATTTTCATAAGCCGATGCGACTAATAACTTTCGTTGGCTTGACCCGGAATTAACACGGAATCGCAATATTTGCATACATATAAGCAAGACTATACGATAGTTAAATAGACCATTCATATAAGAGGCAGCCACGAGATACCAGATTATAATAATTAGTGGGAACATTAAATAGATTAAGCCGTTGTGATTAATTACGTGCCAGCGCTTGCATCACTTGATATTTATTAATTTATTATTTTAGGAAATGTCAATGTTCTTTTGCTTATAATATATATCAGTTCATTCTCTCTATTTTAACGTGTGGTTGGGAATTATGTCAACAGTTATTCTACTACCAAAGCACAAAGCAATAGCACAGTGTATTGATTTGGGGGTGAGCCAATGTTGATTACATTGGCTCACTCACAAATCACACAATGTTCATTACTGGCACAAGGAATATAAAATCATGGATTAAATTTTAGCAGGTACATTAGTATTGTTATGTATCCTTACCAATATTATAAATGCAAAAGTTTGCTTGTACTACTCAACGGTTACTTCATCGAAGCCGCGGGCGGAAAGTAGTGCTTGATATTTCTTTAAGTGGTAATGTTTATAAATAGGATGACCTAACTAACACATTGCCTATTCATACATGCGCCTTTCGATTCTATTTCTTCTGCCTTAAAAATCCATCAAGAAAATTTTCAATATTAAAAAAGGCGGCTATTCTTGAGCCAACTGTGCGGGACATAATGTTCACAAGTGTGTACCCAAACGGAAGTGTAGTCTCTATTACCTCACTCTCGTAATCCTATGGTAATGTAAATGCGACACTACTGGCAAATATGCAGGCGTAGAATGTATTTTCCTAGACAATGCAGCTGAGAACGGTTGCTACTGAGAATTTCCCGACGAAAAGACATGATAACTTTTTATTGGCGCGATTGTATCCTATTAACCCATTCATTTGACCAAAGAAAGCTTAGTATAGTCTTTTTATAATAAAAAAAAACCTACTCCGAAAATCGTGTTATGGCAATTGTGAACAGCGCTATTTTTTTTATAGAACGTTTTATTGGACGAAGAGATTTGAACAACGAACCGTGAAAGCGGTCAAACTTTAGCTAAATCGTAATTCAATACAGAAACGATTCCAACTAAAATATAGTTTTGTACCTCGTAAAAGCTGTTTTCGTAAGGACCGACTTCGGACAATTTAAGTTAGGGATAAATCAGGGCCGCCTGTTTGAGTTGGAGATTGGGACAAGAAAATTAAAGTAAAAACAGAACATTCTGTATACTACGTTAGAGCTATAAATTACAGCAAGTTAGTTACATAGTAAATATTTACAAGAACAAGGCAGAACTGGAAAGAATCTTAGAAATGAAAATTCAAATATAATTTCTAGTTGTACAAAAATGAAATTCAGAAAACTTTCATATGAGTTTGCAATTTGAAATGAAAAAAGTGCCACCTACAAATTAGGGTAAGTCAATTGACGTGACCAGGAATGGTGGAACGATTGGAAACCCTGAGTTAAACTAACCATGAGTTTGACTTTACAGTCGGATGAATTATATTTTGCGACGTCATGAATAATAAGTTTTTTTTGTATATAAGTAAGTTTAGTAATATTTACTTTTATATTATCATTTAGTTTGGTATTTGACTTTAGTGTATTTATTCGCCAAATAGATTTAAGCTTATTGTGTTCTGGTATGAAGGGTAAGTAAGCCAGTGTAACTACAGGCACAAAGGATATAACATCTTAAGTGCCAATGTTTATGGGCAGTCGTAACCACTAACTATCAGGTGGCCCATTTGCGCGCCCACCAACAAATTTAACAAAAGACCACGACCCTTAACGAAATATATATGTTTTGAAAAAGAACATTTTTGAATCAATACACTTATTATAAATGTGAAAGAAACTGTCTGTGTGTTACGCTTTTACGATTAAGCCGCTGAATCAATTTTGTTTACATTTAGTATGAAGTAAGTTTGAACCGCAAGGAAGCTCAAAGGCTACTTTTTTAAACCGTGTAAGGTTAACGTTAAGCCGCCCGCCAAGCGTAAGCGAAACTGCTGGCGAAAACTAGTAACGATTATTTTTTAAATAGTTTTCCAGATATTTTCGAATGTATTGAAACAATACATTCATTATTTTATAAATAATAATTCTTATTACTCTTAGTATTGCTTTTGTAGACTATACGCGTAAAAACACTCCGTCATATTACCCAGATGATATTTTATGATATAAAATACATTAATCGTAACAGATTAATGTATTTTATTAATCTGTATTGTATTGAAGCTACATTTTATGTTTACGCTTATAAGAGCCAAATGCAATAAGGGCTTGTTTTCCTCCGCTGTTTAATATTCAACGAACCGGCACGCCTCAACTGTCACAAGCTTGAGGACCGAAACACAGACGGATCAATCACATTTATGTATATAAATATTATATACAATGTATTATTTATTTAAAAATATGCGATGGAAGACGATATTTAATAAAATTTATTGCTTTGTATCTATAATATTGTTATCGTATGCCAAGTTACTATTGCTATAGTTTTTTTTATTATAATAGGTAGGTAGATTGGCAAATGAGCTACCTGATGGTAAGTGGTCACCACCGCTTATAGACATTGGCACTTTAAGAAATATCAACCATCCATTACATCGCCAATGCGCCACCAACCTTGGGAACTAATATGTTATGTCCCTTGTGCCTGTAGTTACTCTGGCTTACTCTTGCTTCAAAGTTGAACAAAATAATACAGGTATTGTATGCAGTACAGTATGCGATGAATGGATAGTACCTACCAAGGGGGCTTAAATTAAGTCCTATCACGAATTAAAGAAATAAAATTAATGTATATGCTGAATGTAATGTAATATTTTAATACTAATACAGACATTTTAATAGTAAAGTTTTGCTGTAATATTAGTTATTAGTTCATTAATTTAATATTTTAAATGAAATATTATAATGAGTGTGTAGTCCTGATAAGTCAGTAAGTTATTCCTTAATACATAAATTATATGCCAAAGAAAAATATATGAGACCATTTACGAATCTATCCAATAGAACAAAATGTTTGAATAATCGGTTAACAAAACAAAGACACATATGTGTTGCACATAACCATCTGATATATTTTTATTATTTCGATTTCTTAAGCCTGATTACATTATTCAATTTCTTTTGCTTGCGAATTGTAAAGTTTTCGACCAGCGTTTACATTTTTAATTGAAATACTATAGAATCTGACACTTGTCAAGCTATCCGTTATTCGTACTCTTCTGACTCCTAAGCAGCGATCCAATGGTAGCTTCCGAATTACGTCTCGTAGACAATTCTACTATCCGTAAGCAGAACGTATAGTTTCTTGGATATGATAACAGGACATTAGTGCGTCAATTAATCTGCCGAACGTACAAGAAAACTGAACAAATAGCACTCTCATTTTTAATGAATTGTAAAATAAAGTTAATAGCTTAATAACATAAACAACCAGTCAACGAAGTGATCATTAGCTTTTCGGTTGACTGGTCAAAGTAACCGCTTACTTAAAGAACTTTCGCTTTGATCTGCGTTCTCCTGCGTCCAAAAGCGCGCCAATACATGTTTCACATCAAAATGGATATTCGTTGTGAGTTTACTGAAATCAATAACAAACGTTATTGTTGGTAAATACTTCAAATTGCTAATTTTTCCCTTTATTATAATATATTAAAATTAAGTTGTTACACATAAATTAAACACGAGAAATTAATTAAAATAAATTAAGCACATTATCAACAACAATACAAATATTTTAACGGAATAGAAAGTTTACTTTCTGGCACCATATTTAGGATGGACGGTCGTCAAAGAAACCGCAGCTAACAGGAATATTCACTTAAGAGTTTTGAGTCACTATATTATTTATACGGTCATGCCGAAACTGGAGACATTGATATTTTGGAGTGGCATTTGTGTATTATTCAGTGTCTTTAGTAGTTGGATATATTGATAAAACAATATCTTACTAAAATCGTTACAAAAGCCAAATGTGCCAAAATGTACCCAATAGTTACAGAACACACGAATATTAGCCGAGAGATACTAACGCTTCCCGCTTTCCCTTTAGATGTCGTGACTAAAACCGGGAAAGAACCACAGATTTTTTTTATTTCTATTTACTCATCTTGTGACCGACGTTGAAGGAAACATCGTCCGGGAATCTGCGTATCGGATAACAATTTGCCACAAATTTAGTCACCGACCAACAATGAGTCTCAAGAGTACAAAAGGCTTTTGCGCAACTGTAGGATATTTACAGGTTCTCACTATTTATTGCTTTTAATGATGCACGTTTAGTAAAAATCATGTTTTTCTTCGTTTGTTAATCGATTTGATTTTGACAATTCAAATCAGAACACAGCAACACATTATCATTGTATTGCTGGTGAAGAGTAACTGTAACTGCATTGGATCCTGCGACATTATTCACACACGGCCATCTGATCCCAAATCAAGCAGAGCTTGTAATATGTGAACCTATACTGGTGGTAGGGCTTTGTGCAAGCTCGTCTGGGTAGGTACCACCCACTCATCAGATATTCTACCGCAAAACAGCAATACTTGATATTGTTGTGTTCCGGTTTGAAGAGTGAGTGAGCCAGTGTAATTACAGGCACAAGGGACATAAAATCTTAGTTCCCAAGGTTGGTGGCGCATTGGCTATAAGCGATGGTTGACATTTCTTACAATGCCAATGTCTAAGGGCGTTTGGTGACCACTTACCATCAGGTGGCTCATATGCTCGTCCACCTTCCTATTCTATAAAAAAAAAAAAACCAGGCAACCGACACACTACATATACTACTTTTCTTTTGTACTTTTATTTTATAATACTTTTAGTACTTTTGTTTTATAATAATATAATGAATCTGTCATTATACACTATTTCCAGTGAAGACAGCAATAGAATTACATATTATCATATCATTATTCCAACCTCCACCTAAGGTTATTTTGATAAGCTAAGTTATGAGCAATAAATGGAAATTTAGTTGCCATTTGGTGGAAACGGTTTTCGTTACAGTTATTTTACTTTTTTTATCAAACCTTATTTTATGTTGGGAAAATGTATTTATTCAGGAGACGATTTTGTAGAAGAGAAAAATTAAACCTAAAATTAGTTTCTGCATTCTGAAAATAAATAAATAGAATAATTATAAGCCTTAATTATACTCCAAAAAAAATTAAAATATTATTCAAGGTCGTAGAAAATCCTTTTTGTAATGGTGTCAAATCTGAAGCTGTGGAAAGAAAAAATAAGACTGAGATAAATTTTATTATTTTATTTATTTGAATTTCGAAGAACTGTTAGTATATTAAATAAATATCTATATAAAATTGTATAAATCTAAAAAAAAACAGACAACGTAATCAAACATTCTTAAGATTTACAGTTTTTTGAAAGATGACATCAGTTATTGTATTATCGTCCCTATGTTCACCAATTTAAGGTCCATACGATTCCATTAATTTTTATAAAGCGCCAGGTGATTTGATAAAGCTCTGGCTTAATCCAGCTTTGAGTATTAAATTTGCGCAGTCAGCTAACGCTTTGAGCACTACCTCGGAGACATCTAATGAATCAGACAAAATGGAGCCTGTGGTATAGAATCCATCTTGATTAATGTTTGACTCGTTTAAAGTTGGTATATAAAGATCTTTTTCTCGTTTTGCATGAAATTGTTTTTTTCAATACGTAATATCGTTGTGTTCTGGTTTCAATAATTCAAACTAATATAACTACAGGTATATGAGTCTTAACGTCTTATTTCCCAAGGTTGGTGGCACATTGGCGATGTAGATGACCCGGCTCATAAGCTCGTTATATATATATATATATTTAAGTATAAACCAAATTATATTTGTAATTTTACTTACATTGCAAATCCAATAGATATTTCCAAAGTCACCTTTAGTAATAAGTTGTTGAACTCGAATATATAATTAGAATCACTCTTATAATATAATTAAGCGTTTTAATCAATTGAAGACATATACATATAGTTATTTCATCAACTGTTATTAATGAGCCGACGTTTTGGAGTTTAATTAATATCGCTTTAAATTAAAAAAAAAAGAAATTGTTATTAATATTGATTTTATAAAATTATAATTTTCGTACTGATAAATTTATGAAGGAATGAAATTGCATTTAAGGAAAAAAAATATTTACATTGGTAAACTTACATTACAAACCCAAGCCAAAACCGTTTGGCATTTCACACACCAATTACGGAACCCAATAAACATCTGTTCAAATTCCGTCTATACATGTTGTGCACAAAATATCCCGCATTACCCGACGTAGCTAAATGGCATGTATTTTAGTATTATTGGAACATCTACGAATATTCTCAAAGCCTAGTGTGGCTTCTATCTGCCATCTGGAAACCTACATTATTACGATAATTTCTCCCGGGTAACTAAAGTTATCTAATACTTTGTTGTCTAAAGCAATCACGTAGTCTATGTATTACACAATACAACAGATATAAGACAAACCACTATATATGTTCTGTAATATTTTATACATTATTTTTTGAATCAGTAATCAGACTACATATTTTATAAAACTACTTTTTGATCGCGGCATCGATCGCAATCAGGTGTAAGGTAGGGTTGCTTTTCGGTACTCATGACATATTTGCAAAATTTCATGAGGATTGATTTCAATTTCAGACTCTGAAGACGTGAAAGCAACAAACTCACATTTGCATTTATAATATTGAATATAAAATTAATAACAATACAAATTTAAGTCCTTGTCCTTATGACAGACTGTGAGATAAATCGCATTGAACTAGATAATAAACGTCACAGATGCTCGTGATCTTTTGCCCCAGAAACTCTCAGACATAAACTTATTTTTTTTAATAATATCAGCAAATTTAAATAAAACAAAATACTGAAGAGTTATTAATCTGGTTGTAATACAGACATAGAAAAGAATAGCATTCATTTTATTTTTGATTATTTGATTTAAATACCAATCGCAAAGGCCCTCAACGACACCTCGAAGGCCCACTACAATGTTGTTATGGGAGACTTTAATGCTAAAGTGGGAGTACAAGATAGCGGTGAATCGAAAGTCGGACCTTACGGCTTGGGCTGCAGAAATCACAGGGGGCAAATGCTGGTAAACTTTCTCGAAGCGCAGGGGCTTTTTTTGATGAATTCTTTCTTTCAAAAGAAGCCTCAGAGGAGGTGGACCTGGCGAAGCCCCGATAACGTGACAAGGAACGAGATAGACTTTAACATTTCGAATAAAAGGCACATATTTAGAGATGTTTCAGTGATCAACAGGTTTAATACCGGAAGTGATCACCGCTTGGTTCGAGGCACTCTAAATATCAACTTAAAAGCCGAAAGATCGAGAATGATGAGGTCTACTCTCCGACCTACCATGCTCCAAGCTGCTCAAGGCTCCGAAAAGTTCCAAATGGAACTTCAAAATCAATTCACCGCGTTGGAAATCATAAGCAGCATTGATGAGAGAACCGACACGCTGGTCAAAATACTGCAAAACACATCCCGCAAGTGTTTTCCGCCACAGAGAAGAGACAACGCACCAAAACTCTCTGCTGAGACACTCGAGCTCATGAGAAAACGACGAGAACTACCATCGTTTTTGTCAGATAAGGCCTTAAACCGAACAATAAAAACGCTGACGCGATGCGATCTCCGACGCTCCAATACCCGTGCCATCAAGGCTGCGATTGAGCAAAATCGGGGATCGAAAGTGTTCGCTCGCAAGTTTGGGAGGCCGCGTCTGACAAAACTTAAAACTGAAAATGGTGGGGTCGTTACCTCTAGGCCTGAGATTGTCGGAGAAGTAGAGAGGTTTTATGGGCAGTTGTTCTCTTCAAGATCGGATAAACCCATGGGAATCAGTATTGATGACCAGCGCGCCCCTCTTATGCGCCATTACTCCAAGGAGCTCCCGGTCGTTGACCAAGGAGAGATTAGGGCGGCTCTAGAACAGCTTAAAAACAACAAAGCTCCGGGAGATGACGGAATCACAACAGAGTTGCTTAAGGCAGGCGGGACTCCGGTCCTGAAAGACCTAGCAAGCCTCTTTAATTCCGTCATCCAACATGGCAAGACACCGGAAACGTGGAGCGGGAGTGAGGTGGTACTGTTTTTCAAGAAAGGTGATAAAACCCTCTTGAAAAACTACAGACCAATCTCCCTCCTGAGTCACGTGTATATAGCTGTTCTCAAGAGTCGTCACGAACCGTCTCGCCAGACGACTTGACGAGTTCCAGCCCCCAGAGCAAGCCGGCTTTCGATCAGGCTACAGCACCGTGGACCACATCCATACTGTTCGGCAGATTGTGCAGAAGACCGAAGAGTACATTCAGCCGCTGTGTATGGCATTTGTGGACTACGAGAAAGCCTTCGACTCCATCGAAACCTGGGCAGTGCTCGACTCATTGCAGAGATGTCATATCGATTGGAGATATATCGAGGTACTGAGATGTCTGTACAACGCCGCTACAATGACTGTCCACATCCAGGACTGTAAGACGAAGGCGATCCAACTGCGCAGAGGAGTGAGACAGGGGGATGTAATATCCCCGAAACTGTTCACCAACGCGTTGGAAGACGTTTTCAAAACGCTGGATTGGACTAGGTATGGAGTCAATGTAAACGGCGAGTACATCTCACACCTTCGATTTGCCGACGATATCGTCATCATAGCAGAGTCGCTGGAACAACTCACCGAAATGCTGCGTAGCCTAGGCGAGTCTTCCCAGTGTGTCGGTCTCGGTATGAACTTGGACAAGACCAAGGTCATGTTCAATAGGCATGTCGTGCCGGGACCGATATACGTCGAGGGGAAACCTCTCGAAGTTGTAAGTGAATATACCTACCTAGGACAGATAATACAAGTCGGTAGGAACAATTTCGAGAAGGAAGCCGATCGAAGAATTCGCTTGGGATGGGCAGCATTTGGCAACCTTCGTCAAGTCCTCAAGTCGTCTATACCGCAATGTTTGAAGACGAAAGTCTTCAACCAATGCGTCTTACCTGCCATGACATACGGTGCCGAAACGTGGACACTAACTGCGGGACTAGTCCACAAATTCAAAGTCGCTCAGCGTGCTATGGAGCGAGCTATGCTCGGAGTATCTTTGAAGGATAAGATCAGAAATGAGATTATCCGGAAAAGAACCGGAGTCACCGACATAGCTTGCAAAATTAGCAGGCTGAAGTGGCAGTGGGCTGGTCACGTATGTCGTAGGACCGATGGCCGTTGGAGCAGACGAGTCGTAGAGTGGAGACCGCGAATCGGCAAGCGCAGCGTAGGGCGCCCTCCAGCCAGGTGGACCGACGACCTTAAGAAGGTGGCGGGCACCAACTGGATGCGGAAGGCGGAGGACAGGGAGCTTTGGCGCACCTTGGGAGAGGCCTATGTTCAGCAGTGGACAACGATTGGCTGTTGATTTTGATTTGATTTTGATTTAAATACAATTAGTTTTGAGATGGTAATTATTAGCGTTCATATATGTGCACTAAGTATATATATGTGTACCTACAAACTCTTAATAAAATCTTAATAAAATACTATATAAAATATTTATAAAATTGCAAAACCTTTATTAATATAATAATAAAATTAACAGAAAACATTAAAACCAAATGTAAAATATTTACAAATTGAATCAACGATGTTTCAAACTCAAACCTCGGAACGCGGAAGTTTCTCCAACAAAGCGAGCAATGAACGGGAAAAGTTATACCGAAACAAATTTGCAATTGAAGCCATCCTAGGACTCAGTGTACGGAAATTGAGGTTTTATCGCTAAAATGCCCCGTCTATACTTTATATATCTTCGTATACTTTACCTGAAATGTCTATGATTTGTTTTTATACTTTTTTAGTTATATATTAAATTATACAGTTTTCCTAATCTAATAGTATATTATTCCTATTGGTGCCTTCCAGACCGACTTTGACAAACGTTGTTAAATGTCCAGAGAGTAGCCAACTGCATAGAACATATTATAGTGCATAAGTGTGTGCGCGATCACAGATGCATATAATCAATATTTATTGGAAAAAAAATACGGACACGAGAACTGTAAGACGCAGCATATATTCTGGAACTTATTTTTAATATTACATTTTACGTAAAATTGCCAAAAGCCGATAATTTTCAACTAGTATTCCCTTTCGAACATTTTAAGCGATTTACGCTGCCTGAACAACAGGTATTTATTACACCTTTATCGGTACTGAAAATAAATTTCCATTTTACTTTCTTTTTCAAATCGATTCCGTCCAACATTCAATTATATATTCTAGTTTAATAAAGTAAGTCTGTTAAGGTTACACTGCTCGGCAAAAGTCTTTTCGCTCAAGGTTAAATTTTGGAGCTTATTTCACCTCGCTACTTTATTGTGCAGTCATTGATACACATGTTATGTACTCGGCTTAAGCCTACTGATAGCGAGGCCTCGATATATCTACTGGGAAATCGCAGCTCTTTTAGTTATAGTTTAGTTCTAAAGTAATAGTGTTTTTTTCAGAGATACTTTTACTTACAACATACGACAGTACTCGATAGTACCTCAATTTTATCGCAATATACTATATGTTTATACTATAATATATATGATAATATACATGGACGATATTGAAGTTTATGCAAACAATAGAAATAACTTAAAATTTTACTAAATAGTGTTGAAATATTTACGAAAGATATAGGCATGACTTTTGGTTTAGATAAATGTAACACACTTCACTTAACAGCTGGACACAGTAACTACACTGATGGTAACGAGCATGTGCTACTGAACGGAGATACTTTTAAGCAGTTAAAATTAGATCAAAATTATAAGTATTTAGGTATTTTGACAGTGTACTCAACAATCAAATTAATAAATATTTTATGCCACATGATAATCAGTTTGGTTTTCGATCTGGTCTCTCGACTGAAACTGCAATATTAAGTTTAAAGCAAACTGTAAAATACTATACGGACCGTAAAACACTTATTTATCCTTGTTTTCTCGATCTGTCGAAAGCATTTGATTTGGTTGCCTATTTGGACAAAGCTGGAACAAACACAAATACCGCCAGAGGTTACTAGAATTTTAAAACATTGGTATAGCAATCAAATTAACAATGTCAAATGGAATGGAGCGCTATCTCGATCATATAGTTTGGAATATGGGGTAAGGCAAGGAGGGCTAAGCTCACCTACGCTCTTCAATCTTTATATTAACGAGCTCATTGATATACTCAGTAACCAGCATGTTGGTTGCCATATTGATGGAGTTAACGTTAATAATATCAGTTACGCTGATGATATGGTTTTGCTTAGCGCATCAGTTTGTGGTCTAAGAAAACTATTAGCAACTTGTGAAGGCTATGCAAAAACACATGGACTTATATATAATGTAAAAAAAAGCATGATAATGATATTTGAAAGTGGTAATAAATGTCCAAAAATAATACCTTCGGTAAAAATTAATAATCTGAGCTTGACTCAAGTTTTCCAATTTAAATACCTTGGACATATACTAACCACCAATCTCAAGGATGATAATGACATTGAAAGGAAGAGGAGAGCATTGTCAATAAAAGCTAACATGATTGTCAAAAGATTTGGGCGTGCTTCAAGGGCTGTAAAAAAACATTATTCCGCGCATACCTCTTTTTATGCTTGTAGTTTGTGGGCTAATTATTCATTAAAATCATACAATGCTCTTCGTGTCCAGTACAATAATGCCTTTAGATTGCTGATGGGTTTGCCTCGCTTCTGTAGTGCTTCAGGGATATTCGCTGAATTGAATATAGACTGTTTTTACGCATTAATGCGAAAAAAGTGTGCATCCTTGGTTCACAGGGTCCGGGCCAGCTCAAACAAAATTCTAATCATGGTAGCTAACAGACTAGACTGTATATTTATAAACCGCTGTTGTAAAGTTTCAGCTGGACCAGTAAATTATATAAGGAGTAGATAGTAGTGTTTATTTTATTTTTTGTAATTTTGTATATGAGTCTTGTGACTTAAATAAATAAATAATTATTATTATTATTAATGAATCCGGAAAAATTATTCATTGTGACGTTAGAGATCAATTAACTAAAGAGTATTTCAGGAGAATCAAAAAACTAACAAACTCTTTCTTAAATGGGCGCAACCTAATAAAGGGGATAAATACATACGCCATTCCAGTTTTGTTGTATTCTTTTGGTGTAATCAACTACAACATAAGCCATCTTAAGCGGATTGATATTAGAACACGAAAACTGTTAGCAATTAAAAAGGCCCACCAACAAAAAGCAAATGTTGATAGATTGTACTTACCGCTAATTAAAGAGGGTAGAGGACTAATTAATGTAGAATACTTGTATAAAGCCCATATCCTAAAACTTAAACAATATTTAGAACAAAAAAATAACTATCTAATTGAAGCAATAATACAGCAAGACCAAAGAAGAGAAAAATATTCCATATTTACAAAAGCAAAAGAGATAGATAAAGATTTGAAGTTACCAAACGGCAAATACACAAACACAGAAATAAAAAAGAACATAATTAAAAAGCAAAACGAATCCTGGAGAAACAAGAACCTACATGGCCAATTTCCCAAAAAGGTCCTTGACCTAGCCAATGTGGACACAGAACTGACGTTTAAGTGGCTGAAGAAACGACATATTTCAGCTTTATTGGAATCATCTTTATTTGCAATACAAGACCAAGCGGTACTAACACGTCAGTACGAACGCGACATATTGAAACGAAGCGTCGACAGAAAATGCCGCTTGTGCGTATCTAAAGATGAAACCGTTCAACACCTTCTCGCAGGATGCGAAAAACTAGCTGGAACATATTATGTTAAAAGACATAACAAATTGGTACAGTATATATTCTGGTGCTTAGCAAGAAAAAGCAAAATAAAAGTTAATAAATTATGGTGGAAAGAAGAACTTAAACAACCCACTGTAAAGGATAATAATATAGCCTAATTAATGTGGGAAATTCCCATACAAACCGATGTCACAATCACTTACAATAGACCGGTCCTTATATACATAGATAAAATCAGCAATAAAACTCACCTTATTGATGTTTCGCTACCATCTGACTATAATATTGGAGCAAAGGAAATAGAAAAAATCAGCAAATACCATCCGCTGAAAGTCGAACTCTCTAGACTGTGGAAAAGCACAGTCACAACGATTCCGATAGTAGTGGGCGCCACAGGAGTAGTGACAAAGAATCTAAAGCGGTACTGCGACAAACTAGAGACACACGTTAATATCAATATCCTCCAAACACAAGCATCACTCCACTCAACCCCAATAATCAGCAAAGTTCTTGGAGACACAATATTTGTAACAAGCACGCAGACTAGTAACAGTGAGAACAAAAGTCTTACATCTAACAGCATTCAAGAACCTCACTGAAGCTGCTAATAGATTTTGTATAATTTACTCTAATACACTACACTACACTACTACACCTACAGACAATAATCATATCATACGTCCAAACTCTAGTTATTATACATAATTTTTACTCAGGCAGACCTGTTTAATTATACATTAGTGAAAATATAAAAGCAAAAAAATAATAATAAAAAAAGCTAAAAAAAACAAAAAAAATGCACATTTAAAAATAATAATAATATAAATAGTTAGGTAAGTTTCATGTTAATGTATATATGTTACTTTTTTGTCATTATTATATTAGTAAATAGATAATAGCGAAAAAAAAGAATACTTTATTTTTTAAACATTAAAAAACAGATGGGGATATAAATGCTTTTTTTCCCGGTGACCGGGACGGAGTATTTATTAAAGCCGACTCAAAAAAGTCGAGAAAGTACAAATGTGATGTACAAATAATAATATATATGATAATACTTTTATGAGAGTTATATGTTTAGTTAAATGATATTTCTTTACCGTTTAGAGTGCTATGATTAAATAGCAATGCTACTCCAATAGACTACTTCTTAAAAAAAGATCAGGTGAACTGATGACACGAGGATAGCGGAATAGTGCTTAATTTAGAGGTCAGAGTGACGTCAGTTAGGGAAGACCTACGTATAATAGTGAAGCTGTAAGGACTGTGGGATAGATGGGATAAATGGGCTTCAATCGTAAAAGTCTATCTTGTCCTGATAGATTCATCATCTTCAGAATCTTCCAAATTCCATGAACAGTACAGTTTGAATTTAAATCTAAAGTTCCGAATAAAATACGTCATTAAATAACATTTTAATATTTAATAGTGTTAAATTATTATTACATTTTAAATTAAGAAATTTATCCAAGGCAAATCTTAGTAGCAGAACAGTAATATGAAAGTGGATCAGCCAGCCAACTTTCTAAATAACTTTGAGAGGATAAAACTTTTTCAGCTATTATCTTTGAAACTTGTTTTCTAAGTTTATTACAAGTCGCCCGTATCTTAGATGTAAATGTTAACTGGGAGATGCTTGACAAAGTCCAGGCTTATGAATGTCAAGTTAAGACATATGTATTAAGCATATGTGTTAAGACATATGTGTCGTGCGATCGATGGCCCTCTACGAGGCACCTGTTTCGTCTCACAGGCTATCAGGCGTCCACCGCTGCAGGACTAAGATCCAAAGTTCGCAGCGGAGAGTGGCCATACGCATAGTGCGGGGATATCGCACGATATCCTACGAGGCGGCAACCATCCCAGCACGCTTTCCGCCCTTGGATATTCTGACGGATATAGATGCGAGGGTCACCCGACCCGCATCCTCCGTCAGAATAGTGGAAACGCGCCCCCTCCGAGTGTGCTTGAGGCGTTAAAGCGGCGGGAATCAGAACTCTTGCGACGTGGCGCGACCGTCTCTGCGAAGAACGGTACGCGCGCAAAGGCTTCGTTGGAGCGATCTTGCCAGCCTTCGAAGCCTGGATGAGACGAAAGCGACGAGTCACCTTCCGAGTTACGCAGGTAATGACCGGTCACGGTTGTTTTGGAGAATACCTGTGTAAGATCAGACGCGAATCGACGGCGATTGTCACCACTGTGGCGCGGACCGGGACACAGCTCACCATACGTTGGAGGTGTGCCCCGCGTGGAGAGCGGAGAGGGATATCCTGGTCCGTGAAGTCGGACAAGACCTGTCCCTGCGAGCAATCGTGTCGGCGATGCTTCGTAGGGAATCGGCGTGGAGGGCCGTAGCCACACAATCACAATTCTATGTAGTGAATGCTGGGGTCCCCCAGGGATCTGTGCTATCTCCCACACTCTTTCTTTTGCATATCAATGATATGCTCTCCCTTGGGAGCATACATTGCTATGCAGATGATAGTACAGTGCATGGTGGATACCACGGACGCGCAGTGGCTGGGCGGCCGGAAACTGAGGAGAGACGGGAGAATCTTGTCATTGAACTCGATAGGACGTTAGAGCTCATCGCCAAATGGGGCTCTGATAATCTTGTTGAGTTTAATGCCAAGAAAACACAGGTATGCGCTCTCACGGCGAAAAAATCAACATTTTCCCCTCTTCCCTCCCTCTGTGGTACTCCGCTGGCGATGCAAAGCAAAATCGCCATGCTGGGGATTGACGTTCGCTGCGACCTTAGTCCAAGGGATTACATCGAGGCTGTTATAAAAACAGCTTCACGGAAACTCGGAGTTCTGAACAAGGTGCGGCGCTTTTTCACGCCACAACAACTGTGCCTGCTGTACAAAACACAGGTACGGTCTTGCGTGGAATATTGCTCGCACCTTTGGGATGGCTCCGCTAAGTACCTACTTGAGGCCTTGGACCGGTTGCAGCGACGTGCCGTACGCATTATTGGCGACGTAAAGGTCACAAACACCCTTGAACCTTTACAATTGCGTCGTGAGATAGCACCACTGAGCGCTTTCTATCGACTGTATCACGGCGAGTGCTCTGAGGAATTATTCTCTCTAATTCCTGCTTCCCCCTTCCTTCTTAAGTCCACGCGAGCTGATTCTCGATGTCACCGCCTAACTGTGACATCAATTCCATCGCGAACAAAGAAATTTGGCAACTCCTTTCTTTGTCGCACTTCCAAAAAATGGAATTCCTTACCAGCTCACGTGTTCCCCTCCTCTTACAACCCGGGTTCCTTCAAACGAGGCGTGAAGAGGCATCTTGCGGGCCGGCAAGGCGAAGGCGGCTAGTGCAGAACGTTTTTCCCGTCTGTACTGGCCGTCGTCGCGTTTGGACTCTACTACCACTTACCATCAGGTGGAATAGAGTCATTTGCCCTCCCGGCGAATATAAAAAAAAAAAAAAAGCCTATTTCTGTGAGACCACCATGGTCCAGAAGGAGACAGCGGAGTGGGAACGGGAAAGGGCCGATCCTGCTCGGCGGAGACAGCGACGGCGTCGTCTCGGCTCTCCCATAGCCCAGACACCCGGGGCTTAAAAGATAGGGCATAACCCTGGGGCCGTGGATGCTTGAGGTGGGGGCCTCGCGTGTCCTATTGCAAACGGCCCTGTGGAGGACGGCAGCCGGGATGGCCTCGCGCTGCCGTACGCACTAGTGAGGAGTGCGGGGGTCGATATTCGCCCCTGAGGAGAGCTCCGCCGAGCCACGTGTGGAACAAGAGGCCGCGGATGCGTTATATCAACACGATCCCGCAGCCTCTCCGATCCGAGCTGAGGACAGCCATCGCAGTGGTTTTAGTGGGTAAGAATCCCACATAACCCGGTTCCACCCCCATAGGACCCGGGTACCTTTCTGAAGGTTTCCACAGCGAGAAAAAAAATGTGTTAAATTAAATGAAACTAGCGGCGTTACAACTAAATGGATATAAGATACTTTATACGTTAAAATACATGCCAAGCTGAGATGGCCCAGTGGTGAGAACGCGTAATCTTAACCGATGATTGTGGGTTCAAACCCGGCCAAGCACCACTGAATTTTCATGTGCTTAATTTGTGATTATAATTTATTTCGTGCTTTACGGTGAAGGAAAACATCGTGAGGAAACCTGAATGCGTCTAATTTCACTGAAATTCTGCCACATGTGTATTCCATCAACCCGCATGGGAGCAGCGTGGTGGAATAAACGCCAAACCTTCTCCTCAAAAAGGAAATGGAGGCCTTTAGCCCAGCAGTGGGACATTCACAAGCTGTTACGGTTACGGTTAAAATACATGTGTACCAATTTTCGTGGTGATCAGTCAAACAGCGTCGAAGTCTATTAATCCCAGTGTTCGTCCAGTGATAGAACTTTGACCGAAATACAAATATATTTTTCTAATTAAAAAAATATCGAGCTGACGATACTTGTATGTTTCAAATATATTTTTTTTCTAGTCTTATTTCCCAAGCAGTTCTTGCAAATAGTTACCAAACATGAAATAATAGAAAATAAGTTAAAAACAGATTAGAAAGAAGTACTGGACAGTTTTGTTATTGTCTATTTATATATTTTACAGAGTTTTGTATTTGTTCATATCAGATTAAATGTGACGTCATATTCTCTTGAATGTGAGGCTTTGAAAACACAGATAAACAAAACTTTTACCTTTATAATATTATTTGATCTTATGATCAAAGGATCATAATCTGTCTGGGCAATCGTAATATTAGTTTATCGAACTGAAGTTTATTGATGTATAAAATTAATTTAATATACTTCACTGAGAGGTTCAAGGTGAAGTTATTACTGTAAGGTAAAGTTTATTTAATAGCTGTATTAAGGACGTTATAAACTATGATTTATTATGGTATTTTATGTATATTTTTTGAATTTTAACCGTGATCATTGCTTTTTATTATATTTAATCCGATGAGATTTGCACAGTCATGCCGCGATCAGCTCAGTCATTTTTACCAATATAATATATGATTGCAGTTAAAAATCTAATATAATATATACAAATATAGTTGGAAGGGCTTTGTACAAGCCCGTTAGGTTAGGTACCACCCACTCAAGAATATTTTACCGTCAAATAGCAATACTCAGTATTGTTGTGTTGGAAGGGAGAGAAGGCCAGTGTAACTTCAGGTACAAGGGACATTAATATCTTAGTTCCCAAAGTCTAAAGGCGTTATATATATCTGATTTTTTTACGCACCTCGTGACTTCATCTAGATTTGAAAGCAAGATCTTCTGTTAGTCCATCTTAAGTATCTACGCATTTTATCTATATATATATATATAACTCGCAAATTCAATTATACTAACTCGAACACCACATGAAATAAAAATAAGAGTACATTAAAATATAAAATGCACATTCACAATATATATTAAAAATGACTCCTCAATATAAAACCTCATTTTAAAATTGAGAAATACTTTATAAAATACAATTTTATATAAATATTTTCAAGAGACATTTAAGGCACAAGTTATATAAATCTAATATAAGTACCAGGCAAGATACCAACGTAACACACTCGTTACATTTTTCGCAGAAACGACGCTGCTTTATCCAAATAATAACATCGGAATAAAATGCCCAAAATTTAATATGGTTTCAATTTCGAAGCTTAAAAAGTTTTTGTTAATAAAAATAATGAATCATTACTTTTCATTTAATATCAACAATTTTATTTGTTGTGTATTTCAATAATAATACGATAAAAAATATAAGTGATTTTTTATTTCGTCAATGCGCCGCGCGGAAGAATGTATTGACTTTACGAAGTAGAAATCTTGATGTTTAAGATTATGCAACACATACACTACAAAATGACAAGTATAGGGAGCTGCAATATTGTATGTATTTTTCTGTATTTTTTAGAATTTTCCTTAGAATTTACTCGATTATAAGGTTAGCAAATGACACTATTCCCCATAGACATATGCTCGGTAAGAAATATTAACTATTCCTAACATCGCCAATGAGTCACAAGCCTTGGGAAATACAATTTTATATTCCTTGTGCCTGCAAATAAACTGGCTCACTAACCCTTCAAATCGAAACACAACAATACTAAGTACTTCTTGGCGGTAGAGTATCTGATGAGTGGGTGGTACCTAACCAGACGGACCCGCAAAAAGCCCTACCACCAAATTTTTATCTAACATTAAGCTCAAGAGAAAATGCTGTCTGTAAGTATTAAGTTATAATGGATGATATATCAAACTCCCATCGAAACTATTAACAAGTTTCTCGTATAATTTCCTTTTAAGCATCTCACGAAATAGTAATTATACATAACTTAACTTCACCTTCGTCTTGCATCTTAATGAGATGGGCTTTAAGTGCAAATTGCTAATTAGAACTGGAACATTTAATTTTTTTTATTATATATTTTTTAGTTTATAATCTTTTATGTCTTTATTTAGATTATAATAATTCTAAAAAAGTGCCATTACATTACAAAAATAATTAATTTATTTAAAAAAAAGAGATATATATGAGATATAAATAGATATGTATGTAAATAGATATATATATGTATATATGTATATATATATATATATATATATGTATATATATATATATATCTATATAAATAGAGAAATAAAATAAATAATTTTCCTTATTTAAAGGAAAAATACAGATTATCGAAGGAAAATCCCAAGATGAATTCATAACGAAAACTAAAAATATTCGTAAACTGAAATTGCGTACAAGTTATAATACGCCATTCCAGCGCGAGACAACAAGATCGGTCTAGTGGGTGCTGTAACTAACCTCCTAAACTCCTCCTCCTAACTAATAGAGTTCAAAATTAGAGTGTAACAAGTTTTTTTTTTAATTTCGTTAAACTTTTTTAGGAACATTAGCTGTGGAATACTATATTTTACAGCTTTTTCTGTACTTATGCTCGGGTTTTAAAATTATACAAATAGTGATACTTTATTTATATTTTTTAATCTATTAACGTTTTTAATATAATTTAGTGATTGTATTGGTAACCCAATCATCAGGTATTCTACCGCAAAACAACTGTACTTAGTATTGTTGTGTATTTTTTTTTTTTTTTATAGAATAGGAAGGCGGACGAGCATATGGGCCACCTGATGGTAAGTGGTCACCAATGCTCTTAGACATTGGCATTGTAAGAAATGTCAACCATCGCTTACATATCCAATGCGCCACCAACCTTGGGAACTAAGATTTTATGTCCCTTGTGCCTGTAATTACACTGGCTCACTCACCCTTCAAACCGGAACACAACAATATCAAGTATTGCTGTTTTGCGGTAGAATATCTGATGAGTGGGTGGTACCTACCCAGACGAGCTTGCACAAAGCCCTACCACCAGTATCGGTTTAAAGGAAGAGTAAGCCAGTGTAATTATAGGTACAAGGGACATAATATCTTAGTTCCCAAGGTTGGTTGGAGATACGCGGTGGTTAACATTTCTTACAATGCCAATGTCTATGGGCGTTGATGACTACTTACCATCAGGTGGCCCATATGCTCGTCCGTCTGCATGTACTATATAAAAAACCAATACAATCTAGTAAAAAAAAATCTTATTTCATTTTTTAAATCGCAATATTCCAAAATTGATAACAACTTATTTTCTATCGTACGAAAACATCTCCAAACGAGATCGATTGGTGCTTGCTCGGTTTTAAATTTTAAAAATTCAATTGTTTTCATTGTTATACAATTGTAAAAAATATCAACTTCACAACTATTATGTAAACAACTTAAATGATTTTGAAACACTATCAGAAAGAATCTAGAAATGAAATTACAGTCTTAATAAAAATATAAACACATTTGACACAAGTCTCGCATAACATGCTATTTCTATATCTGATTATAAGGACGCGATAGCAATCATATCGTGTTAGGACGCAATGAGTTGGAGATGGATTCGGAAATATCGCCGACGACAAATTGATTGCATTACAGAAGATTGAATAAACATCGAGATACATACTGGGAATTCCTAATAGTTTTGCATGAAAATTGAATATCAAGTAAAATCAATTATTATTAATTTAATAATATATTTTTTAGTTATATTTATTTAGGGTGCGATATGTTTAAAGTGCTTAAAATCGTTTGTACATAAATCTGCGTTATATTCGTGGAATTCAGACTATATATCTAAATACTAAAATGTGAGTGTGTGTCCCACTGCTGAAATAAGGCCTCCTCTCCCTTTTTGAGGAGAAGGTTTTTGGAGCTTATTCCACCACGCGGCTCCAATGCGGGTAGGTTGATCCACATGCGCTGGATGCACATGTCTGCCACAAATGCATCCAGCACATTTGGCAGAATTTCAGAGAAATTAGTCCAATGTAGGTTTCATCACGATGTTTCCTTCACCGCCGAGGACGAGATGAATTATAAACAAATTAAATGAATGAAATGAATGAAAATTCAGTGGTGCCTGCCTGGGGTTTGAAACTGCATTCATCGGTTAGGCTACACGTGTACTAATCACTGAAGAACATCAAATATCTAAGAAACCATAAAGATACTGCTTAATATCAGGGTCAACAACATTATATTCACATATATAGTTATCTAAAGATCAAATAATTAATCAGTACAAGTTATCTAATTGCATGAAACACACTTGAAAGCCAGATATGTAGTGGTGAGGCGAGATGAGAAAAGGAAAATTAAGTTATAAAAGAAATTTACGAGTTTTAGATTAGATACTCGTGTGTTAAATTTATAATTGAAATTAATGAAGTCTAGTTATAAATTTGTATAAATAATGAAAAGTTTAGCTTAGTTAGTTTTAAAGCTATTACAAGTGCTTTTGAATCGTCATTTTTTAATAATAAAATAAAATTAAAGTTAACACTGGTCCAGAATAGAAATCACTTTGAGAAGAACCTAAACTCTTTGGTTACCCTTCCGACTAATTAAACTACATAGGTAAGCTTAAATACCATTAAATTATTATGTTTTGAATAATAGAAACGAACAGTAACTCCATTTGTATTATCTAGATCAGTGATTCTCAATCTTTTTTTTGTTGCGGCTCACTTTTAACGATTTCAAAATATGGCGGCACACAAAGAAAAATATAATCTTAAAAAATGTTACACACTGCGTAAAATAGATTACGAATCCAATCAAATTTTATGGATTTATATATATTTTCCTGTTAAAAGGATTTTTCTTTTTAAATCATATTATTTAATAATATTAGCATAATTATGTCTAAAATTAGGGTGCACACTTTTAGAATTTCGCGGCACACAAATGAGCCGCGGCACATTGGTTGGGAATCACTGGTCTTGATTGTCCTTTATGTATTTATTTATATGTCAACACCAACAAGTAGTACAACAAATATAAACTATAAGCCAGTCATCATAATTATTTACGTAATTACCTACTTAATACACGTGTACTAAAATTACTTGAAAATTGAAAGTAACCTTTGTTAACATTGTAAAAACTAATAATTATAAAAAAGCGAATCGATAAACTAAAACAATTTAAAATTAATAAAAAATTGAGTAATTAGTGAGCAAAATTATATAATTCTTTTTTCTTCTTAACTGCAATGAAATAACTTTCGATTCGTCTATATTTTAATCTAAGTTCAACTGCAGACATATCTTAGTTCTTCTTTAATAAACGTTCGTCGTTGCAGTTTCCGCACCCACAATAAATGCGACCAACCAACGAAGTAATACTATTTAGGTATAATGAAGACTTCTCTTGAAAGGTCAATTTCATTGAAACGTATTACACGTTTTAATGAAATTGACCATTGCAAAGAATTTAAAACTATGAGTTTGATCACTTACCAATAATTTATAGGTCTTCTTATTTTGTCAGTGTTTTGTCATCTATAACATCTAGTGTAGTAATATTTAAATATTTTTTTAATCTTTCTTTCTTATCCGAGAACCATATTTTTATGTTTTAGTACTAAAACACAAGGCGATAGAACTTTGTGCAGTTCCGTTCGATTCGTACCACCAAATCTTCAACTATCCTACAAGTGACATCATATTCCATATGAATGTGTTCTGATTTGAGAGTTAAGTGAGCTAGTGTAAATATACATACATATATATTGGTGGTAGGGCTTTGTGCAAGTTCGTCTGGGTAGGTACCACCCACTCATCAGATATTCTACCGCAAAACAGCACTACTTGATATTGTTGTGTTTCGGTTTGAAGGGTGAGTGAGCCAGTGTAATTACAGGCACAAGGGACATAAAATATTAGTTCCCAAGGTTGGCGGCGCATTGGCTATGTAATCGATGGTTGACATTTCTTACAATGCCAATGTCTAAGGGCGTTTGGTGACCACTTACCATCAGGTGGCCAATATGCTTGTCCGCCTTCCTATTCTATAAAAAAAATATATATCTATAATATCTTTGATCTCGTGGTAATCATTGAAGGTATAGGTAAGTAATTTTGCAAAAATTATGTCTGACAATTCGATCGTGGTGTGAAGTCAGTGGTGACACTTCTCACAATGTGCTAACACAATAAATAAAACCTCTACAAATTGGTCATATTCGTTTGACGTGGCGTTTCTTTAGTTTCTACTTCGAAACCAGTGTATATATGTGAAAAAGATAAAATTGTTATCTATTTAGATACTTTAAACTTTTTGATGACACACAATTTTCTAGCGATTTTGTAATAAAACTGTAAATAATATAATTATATTACTTCATACATATTACTGACGTGCCAAAATAATGAATTAGAGCAAACACACTACCATTTTGTGACTTACGATTGTAGGCATTACCCTAAATCATTGTATATCAATTGCTCCCACGAGGCTTCGCATGATTCATTCCTTACATATTACACTATAAATTTTGCAGAAAAATGCCATTACAGTCTAACCCGATTTCCGTATCGTGATTTTTCTTAAAATTTTGAAATATTTTTAGCATTTTAATCGACGACGTTCCTTATACCCAATTACTTGCGATAGTTTCTACTTATTATACCGATACTAAGCCATCTCAACGTTAGGTCCACCTGGTTTATTAGGTTCCATTAGGTTAGGTCCATCTGTTTATTATAGGTTTGAAACCTGGTTTGAAAACGAGAACACATGTTCATAAAATTTATTATCAAATTACACAGACGCACCACAATGTGTATCGGACCCTTCTGTCAGATATAAATTGTGGCTTCACATCGATCCCGAGGAGATACCACACCAACTGCTACAATGACATGAATGTAACGCTTGAACCGCAATATTTGAAACGTATATATCTACAGAATATAATCCCCTGAATATTCATACTATTTAAAATTTTATTGCATCTAATGCATTTAGAAAAAGGTTTACTAGACTGTATAATTTGTTATATGTTATACATAAATTAATAATGACTGCCTCTTTGGTCTCGTGGCTAGATATAAGGCCGCTGACCCGGAGAATGGGAATTGAACCCAGCAAGGGTTCAATTCCCAGGTCGGGCCAATAAAAAGTTATTGGGTTTTTCTGTCAGAAAATTCTAAGATACAGCTCGGGGTCTGGAAGTTGGAAGTGTGTTCACTCCCGTGGTTCCGGTCGTGTCGGATTGCCGTCACATCGGATTATGAGAACTAGGGAATAGATAGTGCACCTGTGTTTGCACACACATTTGTAGCACAATAATATGTCCTGCGCAGTTGCCTAATCTTTCTTGAGATTGGCCGAAATCGGTCTGGAGGTCAGTAATGACACAGTGTTCTATATTATAAGTACTTGTAATTATATTAAAGAATAATCTTAATTGCCGCCCAGTGGTTAGAACACGTGAATTTTAACTGAAAATTGCGGGTTCCCAGCCGCTCAAACGTCACTGTTTTCTTGCTTAATCTGTGTTATAAATACGCGCGTGGCCTTGACCACAAACATTATGAGAAAACTAATAAATGTTTGATAAAAAACAGCGATATGTGTTGGATATACAGTCCGCATTGGAGGAGCGAGGTGGAAATGGTTACAAGCCTTCTTGTCAAGAAGGAGAGGAGGTTTTGCACATTTACCTAATGAAAAATAGCAGAGACATCCAACTATGAACTTTATGCAATTGTTAATAAGCGTAAGTAACAGAAATTCTCGGTAGTCGAACTCACGTTACGACATTTCGAAGGTATTTTCATACAAATAAAAAATAAACTTCATGAAAAAAACAAAACATAAAAACTCTTTTGTAAAATAAAAGAAATATCATTTCGAAACGCGCGTTGAAAAAGGTTAAAATACTTAATATATATGTTTTTTTTTCTGAAGAGGGATTCCAAAGTGCTGTTTGTTTAGTTCTTTATTTATCTATTTACTCGGTCGTGTGAATATTTTATCACGCTTGAAAGCTTTAAAAAGAAAAATAAACCTTTGTTTTACGCTAAATCCATTTATAAACTTAGACGGTTTGCGTAAATAAATTACAATAGGATTCAACTTTTTAACGTTCTTTATTCTCATAACAATATAACTCACTCGTAGTGAAGAAAGTCTTAGAAAGTATTAGATATAATAAAATATATAATAAAATATTAATTATTTATTGTAAACGCTATTTAGACACCATTACATATATATAATAAGCTCGTAAGCACTTTATTTTAATTGAAGTATTATTCAGCGATTTCAAAATCTTTATAAGTTAATAACAAAACAAAATCAATGATAATTTTTATGCATTACTGTTTATTGTTTGTTTGGAATCTTCAAAACGAGTAAAACTCGTTAATTTAATTGGGTTCCTTTAGGGGTATTTCTAGCTACTATTTGATCTTCATTTCATCAAAATTCGTCGAGTCTATCAAAAGTTATAATGACTTGTAATTAACTTTTATATTTATTCCATGTATAATAATAATAACCAATTAAATATCCACAGGTCACATGTATGTAAATAGGTATGTTCGAAGATAACTTAATATAAAAAGTATATTTATCATAACAATTTTTTCTTTATTAAGAAGAAATCAATATAGAAATAACTGTTCGATACAAGTTATGTCCCTTAAGCTTGTAATTACCCTGGCATATTCAACTTTCATACCAAAACACAGCACCGTATTATATAAATGAGTAGGTAGCCATCCCGCACAAATCCTCACCACCATTAATTTACGGAGTGAATGAGAACGAAGACTTGCATATCCAATTTCGAATTAATCTTATAATCTTTCGAATTATCTTAATACTATTTTTGCTGTCTTACATTAAAATCTATTTGAATTTTAATAACTTAAACTTATTATAGTATAATACCAGGTTAGTTTATTTACTACGAAACTTCACTTGTTTAAATTATGAAAGTCGAGATGATAAATGATAACCAGTAATGCTATTCTGTCAGAACAAACTTGAAACTCGCGGTGAGTTTAGTAAGCGGTCGTGAAATGTCAGAGTGATATGCGACATTGACCGTAATCATTATGGCATTACAAGAATAAAAGCATCAGAATAGCATATCAACATAAGTCAACATTTCACGGATGAGTGACAAAATGAGTTCTTACAGTACCGCACTACGGGTTGTCATAAGCAAGAATGAGTCGTGTTGATATTACCCGAAGCGGATAATCAGTATCATCACTCAGGCCCACTCATCTCATGTATGATTACACTTTCTATATGAAAATATAACGAATAATATAATTTGATGTTTAATATTTGTACCGTGAAATTAGCCTTATATAAAAAGGAGGATTGGCTTGGAAGGAAGCTATTTATTTATTTAGATTTCTATTTTGTTTTTAGTATAATTTAATTGGCGAATAATATTATGTTAGGCGTTATTGTTAAATATATGTTTGGTCGTTTTATTAAACAGCATTTCATGACATAATTATTTAAATAGAAAATTAAACAAATCTAAAACCTGCCAATAATATTATTAACGGATTTAAAATAATGCTGTCTATCGTATCCTGGGGGAATTTTTGAACTTATTATATTGGAAGGATAATATCGATATTTATGTATTTTAATACAATAATAAAAACAATATCCTGGGACTTTATTCACACACGGCAATCTGATCCCAAACTAAGCAGAGCTTGTACTATGGAAACCAGACAAGTGATATACTACATATACTACTTTTCTTTTGTAAATGCAAACTTATACAGACAAACAGACATATTCATGCACACAAATACCTGTCCTGGGTGGAAATCGAACCCACAAACTTCGGCGTGAAAGACAAGTATCTAACAACCACGCCAACCGGTCCGTCGAAGATATTGATATGATTAAATAATGTACCCACAAAGTATTTTATTTTTACTATAAAAGTATAAGAGTAGACAAAACACTATTGTCATTAGACTATATAAATGATTAAACAGTTGGTATTAATTAACCTTAATTATCAAACATTGATTTTGCTCTTTTTTTCATTACGGATTTTGACATACGAAAGAAAATAGTATTGTTTAACTAATCATTAGCTAGAAAAAGTTTATAAGAAAGGCGATCAGTGTTTGGATAAACATTGATTTCGCTCTTTCTGTCATTACAGATTTGACATATGAAAGAAGAAGACACATTATTATTGAACTAATCCGCTTAACAATGTTTATAAATAATGTACAGAGTTTACAAGGAAACTTTAATACATTCTGTTGAACAGATCCAAGCAGCTCAAAATATCATCTACCACCTTATCATAAATATTACCGGGGTTGTTGAACTCCCATGTTACCACTATACCATTGCAAGTTTTAATGTACAAACTTGAACCGCAAAACCAAACTTGTTATTCATAGCAGACTCCGAACTTACCTTATCAATTCCACGCTCGACAAATTGCGCTCGCAGTTAACGTAACAATAGACGTCTCTGAATTTGTAATTTAGTGTAACTGAGAACGTTCGTTTTGCTCGAATTTGTTAGAATTATAATTGGATAATAACAAAAACTATTCCATAAGCCACCAATTACAGATTCCAATATGTGGAAAAATGGATAAATCACTTTACACTAAAAATATACACAGGAAGTGAGCTGTCAGAAAAAATAATGCTAAAATACTGTGTCAAGTCTAACTTTTAGACTTTAATTTCGAGTTATTGGCTTAGATATATATATACATAAAATTAGTATTTGTCTGTGATTTAAAATAACTGCTTATTTTTAAGTTAATATTTGCGAGATACCAAAACCATAACATGGTTGTTCTGAGAAACGGGTTCTGCTAGTTTGACTATAATAAGTAAAGGTGTATAAATAAAGGTGTATACAGTGATTTTTAATGGGGGTTTTTTATTAAAAAAATCTGTAATTATAATTTTTTTTTATAGAATAGGAAGGCGGACGAGCATATGGGCCACCTGATGGTAAGTGGTCACCAAACGCCCTTAGACATTGGCATTGTAAGAAATGTTAACCATCGCTTACATCACCAATGCGCCACCAACCTTGGGAACTAAGATGTTATGTCCCTTGTGCCTGTAATTACACTGGCTCACTCACCCTTCAAACCGGAACACAACAATACCAAGTACTGCTGTTTTGCGGTAGAATATCTGATGAGTGGGTGGTACCTACCCAGACGAGCTTGCACAAAGCTGTACCACCAGTAGAGAAATCAAGACCTTATTCAGTGTAGGCGTTATATAATCAACAATCTGTTTGGAAAAAAAAGATCGGTAAATGAAAGTCTATTCAAAAATTAAATCACGTTGTATTTTTCGATACTTTTCATTTCTAACTAACAAAAAAAGAAAATAGTAATTCAAAGAGAACAATAATTAACGTGACAAGTACTTAAAAAGGTATTAAAATTATGGCAGTGGTAATTCCATTTCAGTTTTTATAATTTTGAAATCGGCCAGACGGATCATCATCGTTACACGACATATAATTTTTCTATACATTATGTTTCTAATAATAATCATCACGATTAGATGAGTCTCTCACTGTACTATAAATGTTACAATAATCTACAAAGACTTCAAACAGTGATATTATTGAGGACGAAGGCTTACTGAACACTTAAATATTCATTGTGATCGTCCATAAATTAACTTTAATCTGATTTCCTTGAAGCTGGCTTTGTATTGAGATAATATGTACATACAATAGAATTGTAACAGTCTTTTAAATACCAATTATTGTGAAGAACATTTTGCTGTGCTAAATATAGTTGGTGAAGTAAATTATCATATTACATAAAGTATATATATATATATATATACTTACACACACGTGGTATACCAAATTACTTAATTACGTTACTATTCTATTTATTAAATAGCCGGTGTCTACTGCTTTGTCCGCGTGAAGTCGTTTTTATTCACTGACACTTGTTTTTAGATAAATTGGACAAGAAAAGCCTCTTGATGGTAAGTGGTCATTTTCGATGACGGCGGTGCATGAAAAAAAATCACTATCAATGTGCCGCTGACGTCTTCTAAGTCGGTCTTAGATACTATGCCTTTTATTCTTAAATTTATTAACTTACTATTTAAACTTATAATATGTTTGTTAAAAAGTTGCACTGCGCTTGCGGCATACATATATGCACTGTAATATATTGTAGTTGCTAGCCTTTCTTGGGAATCGTTCATAATTCAGGTCAGGAAAAAATTAATAATTAAAAAGTAAAAATACACGCTATAGCTATAATAAATAGAGATAAGATGAGAACTGATTTAGAAATACTTACAAGAGAAAAACCCAAGACTGCTTTTTTACTGTGTTTATTAGATCGTTAAAAATTGACAGTCATATATAAAAGCGCCTCCGACGATTACTGTCAGTCTTATGAGATTACTCATGACGTAATATAATCTGCAACTGACAGTCTCGCAGAAGCAGACACAGGTACCTCTAATGAAACATAACATATATTATTTAAATGACTGTCTTCTCTAGTGGTTAGATATAAGACCGCAGATTCCGAGATTCTAAGTTCAAATCCTAGATCGGGCCAGTAAAATGTTATAGAGTTGAAAAATTCTCGGTAGCAGCCCGGAGTCTAGAATTTGGAAGTGGTTACACTCTAGTGCCTCGAAAAGCACACGAAGCCGTTGATTCTGCGCCTGAACCTCCGGTCAAGTCGTATTGCCGTCCTATCACATTATGAGAGTGCAACTGTGTTTGGGCACACACTTGTGCACTGTATTCTGCGCAGTAACGATCGTCGAATTATTTATTCGCTCATCATAAGTCAGAAAATTGTTTGTCGGTGATATTTTATAATATATATTTATATAATATTTAAGAAAAATTTATAAATATATAATGTTAATATAATTACATTATTGTTATAAGCATTATTTATTTATTTAAAACTTTTTTGACCACCACAATGTGTAGTAGGAACAAAAGGCGGACTTATGCCTGAAGGCATTCCCTGCTAGTCACCTTTAGGCTAAACAGAAATCCGCGAAGGCGATAATTAGTAATCAAAAATATACATACATATAATATCAACAATATAAATATAGAACTATAATATATATAAACATATACATATAAATAATAGTGTATAATAGATGTCATAAAATGACTAGGAACTTTCTGACAAAAAAAGCATTCTATGTAAAATTAAAATTAATGTATCTGTTGCATGTGTGGCCATCCAAGCCAAACAAAAGCTACTTCGAGGTGGGATTATCTATAAATATACGACTGTATCTCAGCTACCAAGCCAGTGCAAAGTCAATTTGATAAAGCCTCTTGCTTGGTCACAGGTGAGGATACAGCTTTACAAATGAGTTTGCATCGCAATCGTTATAGTTACAGCTGGGTTAACGGGATAAGTATTATTCACGTATTATAATTATTTTTAATTTTTCATACTATTAAAATGTTCCTTGTTAGTGTCGTAAATTAAAATTCGTTAGAAATTGTCGAGGATTTGAGGCACGTTCAAGGTTTCGTTGTTGAAAATAACTACAGCTATTAGCCAAAAACAAAGGCAGGCGAAAAATTCTACGAATTATTTTCTATTTTGTTTGAAATCACCTTTCAAATTAACAATATTCTTTTTTATAATCATATGTAAAATTGTAACTTTTTTTGTACAATTTATTAAATGACGTCATATATTTTATTCGTAATATCATGCTCTATAAGTAATTAAGTATTTGAGCAAAAGAAAACTACACCTAAATGTAATGGAATGTAGTCGTAAAGACATTGTAGTTTTAACACATCAAACTAAGTAGCAAAATTGAGATAAACCGCTTAGCCGATAAAAGCGCTGTGTAATGTTTGATGAACGTAGGATTGAATAATGTTAAATGGGTCTGGATTTGTTGGAAATTTTATTTTCAGTGAGAATGTCCTGGGGCAAATATGCCTTACGTTATCATTGTATGGAATAATCTCTCTAATAATTAACTCCTAAAAATATATTAATATAAATATTACCAGTTATTGTTTAATAGTTTTTGAGTCTCGATTTCAATATGAACGTAACTCAAGTAGAGTTAAGTTCACATTCAAATTAAAATAAATCAAATATAATGAAATCAAAACTCACTTTACTCGAAAACTTTTGAATCGTATTTCCTCAGCAATGTCAATTAAACATAAAGATGAAGAAATGTAAATTTCAGTACGATTAATCATTCAGTTTTTAAGTTTTATATTATTATTTTTAATGTGCAGATACAATTATACTAATAAATTGTGAGATAAATATAGTTTTAATATTGGTATAATAATATATAGCAATGAATATATATATATATATATATTTATAGAAAAGGAAGGCGGACGAGCATATGGGCCACCTGATGGGAAGTGGTCACCAAACGCCCTTAGACATTGGCATTGTAAGAAATGTCAACCATCGCTTATACAGCCAATGCGCCACCAACCTTGGGAACTAAGATTTTACGTCCCTTGTGCCTGTAATTACACTGGCTCACTCACCCTTCAAACCGGAACACAACAATAACAAGTACTGCTGTTTTGCGGTAGAATATCTGATGAGTGAGTGGTACCTACCCAGACGAGCTTGCACAAAGCTCTAACACCAGTAAATATATATAATATACGCGTCACGCATACACAAGGAAGGAGAAAGCAGCGCTAAAAAGTTGGTATGTAAGAGAGTATTATCCCGTTTGCTGTCATCCCGTATATCCATACGTTATAAAATATGCGCGTCCTATCCACAAGGCGTTCCAATAGATGTTTTAAAACAAAACGAATACTGATCATGATAACTGTAACCAACACGAGATATAACAAATATGAAATTTATTTCAGTTTAAAGATCTTTATTTTACTCAAAGAACATACAGTTTAGTTATTTAGAAACGGGACGTATCAGATACGACATATCATACGATCGCTTATAATTTTACGTCCAAGCTATAAATAACGACACACGTCGGTGCCACACGACGAAGATATAGACCCTAATATATATTTTTCGAAACTCCCAAGTGATATTTCAATGTTGACTTTTAATGTATACGAACGAAGTCAAAGCAGAAAATTAAAGATAAATATTAATACTGAAATAAGTTATTAAAACCATTTTTCATCTAATATTTTCATCATATTGCTTTTCTTGATACTCTATCAATCACGAAATAAAGATATAATCAAATAAGAAACAGTCATGCGCGTAAAGATACGAATTACACAGCTTTGTGTTAAAAAGTTATTTTATTCCAGACAATTAATAACGTAATCATTTACAGTGAAATGGTGACAATGTTTGTTTTTTATTTAATATTTATTTTATAATTATTGATAAAAAAAAGTTAAAATATTTGAGTCACTAAATAAAATATCTCTCCGTGTTGAAATTTCCTTGTACTGTCTTATTAAAAAACACATGATATAGGCTCAAAATATACGATAAGCTCAACCGTATTATTTAAACCAAATTATGACATAACTTTACTTGATTCGGTCACGGAATCTTACTCTATAAGATTTATTTCACGCTCCAGCAATAATTTTCATTGTAAATTGAACACTATGTTTAAAGCTGTAAGGATGAGTTACATTAATCTAAATCAATTTATAAGAGGGGTGAAAAAGATTGCGACTTTTTAAATAACCCAAAACTTCCTCTTGTGATAAATCAGAATGACGAAACAAAATTCATTGTTAAATTATCTATTGTGTATGTATATATGTGTTGTGTATGTATTTAGAAAAGTAGTATACTACCTGTCTGGTTACCATAGTACAAGCTTTGCGTCGAATCGCAGTGGTATTAGTGGGTAAGAATCCCACATAATCCGGTTCCACCCCCATAGGACCCGGGTACCTTTCTGAAGGTTTCCACTGCGAGAAAAAAAAAGTACAAGCTCTGCTTAGTATGGGATCAGATGGCCGTGTGTGAATAATGTCTCAGGATATTATTATTATTATTATCCCAGGATATTAAATAGTGTATAGTATAGTATAGTTACAGCCTGTGAATGTCCCACTGCTGGACTGAGGCCTCCCCTCCTTTCTAAGGAGAAGTCAAGACGAGATGGCCCAGTGGTAAGAACGCGTGAATCTTTACCGATGATCGTGGGTTTAAGCCCGGGCAAGCACCAATTAAGTTTTTCATGTGCTTAATTTGTGATTATAATTTAAAATTCATCTAGTGCTTTTCGGTGAAAGGAAACATCGTGAGGATACTTGCATGTGTCTAATTTCACTGAAATTCCGCCACATGTATATTCCACCAACCCGCATCCAACAGCGTGGTGGAATAAGCTCCAACCCTTCTCCTCAAAAAGGGAGAGGAGGCCTTAGCCCAGCAGTAGTACTAGTAGCTTCGAAAAACAACTGGTTTTTTAGTAGATATTTCACCGCCCTATGCGCCAATGTGTCCCACAAACTTCACCCGGGGGAATGGCGTAAATAACGTTTTTTCAACGAAAAAAAAAGTAAAAAAAATGTCGTACTGTGATAAAATGTGATACTATTGTGATGTTTGATATTTTAATAAAAGTTATTCCCACGTAATCTATCGGCGGACTATAGCGGAGTCTGATCTGGTATTTAATCAATTCTCATATCAGGCGCGATATTTTAATAAGAATGTTCTCACGTTATAAACGTCTGAATGCTAACAATTGATCGTCGATTTAATTTATTTTCCCATTGCACGAAGTAATGCCTCAGAGTTATAAAATTAAATATAAATGATTCAATAAAAATTAATGCATAGTTATAAAAATCTAAAATAAAAAAAACTTTTTTAAACTAATGCTTGATAAAGCCTAGAGCATTGGTGGAGCGTGGTGCAATAAACTCTAAGCCTTCTCCTTAAAAGGAGACGAAGCCTTAAATATATTACTTTTTTAGAATTGGAATAGAATTTCTTGAAATTTATCAAGTTTCAAATAAGATATGACATATCGACTTTCTAGACTATACAAAGTTTACTTTTAAAAGCGATTTCTTTATTTCCGAACTAACATTTACTTTTATTTTACAAAGCTGTCATAGTCAAAGCTGTCAAAGCATATGAGTTCTATGTGAAATTTCCACCGATTCACAGTGCCACATATTTTAGTGAAAATAGAGAATATTGTTTATTGTTATTGAAATAGGTAGGCAAACTGGCAAATGGATCATCACCTTATGGTACGTGGTGACCACCGTCCATAGTCAATGACGCCCTAAGAAATATTAACTATTCTTCTCGGAAACTAAGACTTGCGGTTAAGGCCGTTGTGTCTGAAGTATCACTGGCTCACTTAACCTTCTAACCGGAACACAACAATAATGGAAATTACAATTTGGCGTTAGAATATCTGATGATTGTATTGTACGTATATAGACGAACTTGCTTTGTGCAACTGTAAATATATTTAAAAGTTTAATCATAATCGAAAAGCGCGTCAATTACCGCAATCGCGGGTTTTAAATGTTGATCTTGGAACGTAACTCAAATCAAATCTACCTTAACTAACACAACTAATGCCTTTGTCCCGCGTCTCCTGTAAATAGAAATTAAATTGAAAAACATAAGATACAGTTTAAAGAAATTTAATGCATGTGACAAAAGACTCGTGTGGCGTGAAACGTTTGCGTCAGTAGTTGCTTTCAAACGTTAAGTATAATTATATAATTATAAATAATGTAGTCGATTTTGACCTCGAAATGTTACCCGCGCCGAAAGAGGTTCAACTGTTTATTCAGATTTAATCTTTGCCTAAAATCTTTACTTTAATAATAATTAAATTTCAGATTTTTCAGTCTTCGTTTCAAAACATTAAGTACAATCCGTTTTAAAAAAATAAAATTATAATATTTAAAATGTGAAACTTGTATTTACAAAATGTACATGACTCAGTAGACTAGAAAACGGAATCTTTGCCGAAGATTAAATGCTCGCATTCGGGCATGCACCATTGAGTTTTCACGTACTAAACTGTTTATAATTTACCTCATGCTCAGTGGTGACAAAAAATTTGACGGGCCGGTTGGCGTGATTGGTAGATACTTGCCTTTCACGCTGATGTTTGTGGTTTCGATTCCCACCCAGGACAGACATTTGTGTGCATGAACATGTCTGTTTGTCCTAAGTCTGGGTGTAATTATTTATATAAGTATATATTTACAAAAGAAAAGTAGTATATGTGGTATTTTTTTATAGAATAGGAAGGCGGACGAGCAATTGGGCCACCTGATGGTAAGTGGTCACCAACACCCTTAGACATTGGCATTGTAAGAAATGTCAACCATCGCTTACATAGCCAATGCGCCAACAACCTTTGGAACTAAGATTTTATGTCCCTTGTACCTGTAATTACACTGGCTCACTCACCCTTCAAACCGGAACAAAACAATATCCAGTACTGCTGTTTTGCGGTAGAACATCTGATGAGTGGGTGGTACCTCTACCACCAGTATGTGTGAGTGTTAATGTTTGTGTGTAATGTTTTTCGTTTAAGTCAATTTTTCACAATGTAAGGAATTTTAAATTTTGTATTTTATTTCATAGATACTCATCGTCTTTGTTTTCAAAATTTGATTTTATATTTTTATAAAATAAAGGTACAAGAATGTTACATCGTTACTGTGAAAATTTGCTTGTAGATAGATGTAAATGTCACATTCGTTGTATTCATCCATCAATTAGTTAATTAATTTAAATATCGTGCTTCCCACATATACAACTTATGTATTAAGCAATGTAGGATTATATAGATGATAAAAAGTACGAACTTAGTATTTGTTGATTTCCATGCAGAACTATGTAAGTTGACTGTTGAAAAAGAGTGAATACTGAGCTTTTTGCTTGTTCTTCTCAGTAGAATTTGCAATCCGAATCGCTGGTAACTTCCAATTTTATTCAATCTTATAAAACGATTTAAAAGTGTTTATAAGAGCCTACATGAATAAAGTAGATTTTAATTTGATTGAACCATTACTAAAAATAATAACGTCATAATAAAACTTTTGTAGCCGAAATGGACTAGTGTTTAGAACGCGTGAATCTTAACCGACGATCATGGGATCAAACCCGGGCAAGCACCACTGAATTTTCATGTGCTTTATTTGTGTTTATAATTCATCTCGTGCTTGACGATGAAGGAAAACATCGTGAGGAAACCTGCATGTGTCTAATTTCATTCAAATTCTGCCACATGTGTATTCTACCAACCCGCATTGGAGGAGCGTGGTGGAATTAATTCCATACCTTCTCTTCAAAAAGGGAGAGGATGCCTTAGTCCAGCAGTGGAACATTCACAGGCTGTTACTGTTTACTGTTACTCTGTTATTTTTAGCGAATATGAATGAATCTTATTCATCTTTATTAATTACTATTTAAACTACGAGAGACTGTTCCCATGATCATCGGTTAAGATTCACGCGTTCTTACCACAGGGCCATCTCGGCTCGCATTATTGACATATTTAAAATTAAGATTCACAAAAAAAGGAATTATTATCATCTTACTAAGCGTCCGCGGCTTCAATCTCATACAACCCCTCTAATTGAGTTACCACAGCTAATTTGTTGGTCAAGGTTTAGTATGATGGACGTCAATGGTGGACATAGATATTAATTTCATTTTAGAATACCGTGCCTTAATAGTGAATTTATTTATCATGTTACGTTACGCTGAAAACAGCCTGTCCGATATAAAGCATGCTAACCTGTCAAACGCCAAGTTGTACACCGAAAATGTTTCTTGCATTTTTTTGGTTAGTTCACTTTTGAGCATACAGAGCTAAATTTATTTAAACATTTTTTTATATAAAAAACAAGCTTTGACGAACACGTTTAAAGCGCTTGATATCACCTATTTTTGATGCTTGAGGTGGAGTGATGAAAATATATTTGTTTTAATTTAATTAAAGCAAGTAGTTTTATATTGACACTATATTTTATGTGTAGTTGCTTTGAAATTATTTTTCTTTTCCTTTTTTTTATGTTTTAGGTAGGCGGCAAATGGACCATCTGGTGTTAAGTGCTCACCATCGTCCATAGACATTGGTTGTAAGAAGTATTAACCATTTTTTACATCGCCAATGCGCCACCAACCTTGGGAACGAATATGTTATGTCCTTTGTGCCTGTAGTTACACTGGCTCACTCATCCTTCAAACCTGAACGCACAATACTAAGTACTGCTGTTTCGAGGTAGAATATCTAATAAGTGGGTGGTACCTATATACCCAGGCGGGCTTGCACAAAGTCCTATCACCTAGAAGAATATTTATTTTTAAGTCCTTGTATGGTCGTCTGTAAATAGAAATGATTGATTATTTATAGGTAATACGATACCTGAATCTGATAAATTAATATTTAAAATGTATCAAAGAATGGTTGTACACCATGCATGTCAAGTTTCATACAAATAAACACTAATTAAAAAAAGCATCTTTGGAATTAGTTAAGATTTAGCAAACATCACGTTGAAATAAATAATAAAAGTTTCAAAAGTAAAAGTTAGAAGAAATACCACGAAACAATGCAAGCTCAGGTAGCGACAAAGCAAAATGTAAATTTCCTTCATTTCTCTACTTCAGAAACCTTTATTTTCAGCTTGAAGGAACGCAGGAAGGTATCAAATACAAAGAGCCGTGCTGACTTGCTTTTTAAGACGATTTAAAAATAGATAATCAAAAAACAAACAAGGGATATAATAAGCTCGTATAAAAAAGTGTGGAGTTGATATTCTTTGATATGTTTATAGGGTTTTTTGGATGTAATTTAATTTATAAAATATATAACTACTGGCTGGTGGTTTTTATCTGTTCATTATACAATAATGCGGTAAGGATAATAGATTTTATCTTGTAAAATTATGACGAAGACGTGTTTGTAAGAGGATATTGAACAAAGTACATTTTGTATTGTAAATTACTTGGTGGTAGGGCTTTGTGCGAGCCCATCTGGATAGGTATCACTCAACATAAATTCAAACGCCAAACACCAATATTTAGTATTATATTTTCGGTTTGAAGGGCGAGTGAGTCTGTATTATTGGCGCGTGTAAGGAATGGTTAATATTACTTACAGCCCCAATATCTATGGCCGAGCGTAACAATTTCATAGCAGAGATGACCCGATATATAGACTGGCCGAATACCTTCCATACCAACCATGGAATCCCTAACCACAACTGACACAACATTTTGAGTGAATAAAGATATCGTCAGCGCAATAGAAAATAATGAACAAACTATTTATTGCGTCTGTTGGTTCCAACAAAACCCCGCAGGTAACTTCACGTCGTTACAAAATCAAATCAAAATACTTTATTCAACATGGAAGCATTACACTTGCTTATTGATAGTCAAACTAGAAACTACCACCGGTTCGGAACACTTGTGATTTATGAATAGTTATATAGATATAATATTATGACCAGCAAGTTAGCGTGGTCGGTGGATGCTTTTACGCCAAAGGTTGTGGGTTCGATTCCCACCCAGGACAGATACTTGTGTGCATGAACATGTCTGTTTGTCCTGAGTCTGGGTGTAATTATCTATATAAGTATTTACAAAAGAAAAATAGTTATTGTAATATATCAGTTGTCTGTGAAAAATGGTCTAGGATATTATTATTATTATATTGTAGAATCAATTTTGTGGTAGGCGACTTCTACGCCTTGAGTCAAATCAGTTTCTAACAGCACAGCATCAGACTTGATGGACCTCAAGGGATATTGATGATGCATTGCCGATTCGGGACAAAACTTCAAGTTTGAAATATCGTCAAAATAAAATCTTTCATGGCGAAAGTTATTTTATAGGTTGTTCTTCTGAGACAGTCAGTAGTACAATTCTGTAAAAACTCATTTCACATCTCACTCGTGAAATGTTTTATCATTTGAATATAATGCCTTTTTTTTTTTTTTTTTTCTCGCTGGAAAAACACATTTATGTGTTTCCCCCACATAAGGGTATATGCGAGTCCCACATACCCCCCCAGGGTATGTGGGACTCGCCGGCGCTGAAGGCGCCGGAATACCCACTAAAAACCAGCGGTACCCACTCCATCTTGTCGGGGGACGTCACGGGATCGCTTGCGCATACTACCGTGCCGTCCCGACGGTTGGCCCGCTTCTGCGGGCCTCCAAATCCTAGGGGGTACTCGGGGTACAGAGACCCTCTGGCCCCGGCGACACTCACGGCGGGAGGAGAAGCTGCGCATAGCGCTGGCGTCTTCTCCCCGGTCTTCTTCGACGAAGCGGGTCAGCGGAGGCACTCTCCTCGCGCTCCCGCTCCGCGGCCTCCTTCTGCGACATGACATTTTCGCAGAAGGAGACCATCTCCATCCAGCACCTTTCGCTACCAAGCATGGCATTTATCACGCTCGGCAGCGAAAGGTCTCCGCCGATTAAAGTCGCCAGGGAAAGGCGCTGAGGCCCCCAAGCGGCACACTCCATCAGAGTGTGGCATGCCGTGTCCGTAGGCGCACCACACTCGTGGCAGGAGGGCGTTACCTCCCGCCTGACTATTCCGTGCAGGTACTTACCGAAGCACCCATGTCCAGTAAGCACCTGAGTCAGTCTGAAGGTCAGTGTGCCGCCTTTTCTCGTTACCCAGCGACTCAAGTGGGGACGGATCGCCTCCACTGTCGCCAGGCCTGCTGATGGGGACCTCAGATCCTCCTCCCACCTGCGAATCAGGGCTTGCTGGGCGAGAGTCCTGATTCGCAGCACCTCCTCCAACCCTGGACGGTCGCCACGCGACCTCACTTCCGCCCGGAACCGGTACACTTCCGCGAGCACCTCCGCCTGGAGCTCCCAAGGCGGATCGCCCGCGAGAAGTGTTGCCGCCGTCCACGACACCGTACGATATCCGCGTATCACCCTCACCGCTATGATTCTCTGAGGCCTTCGCAAGAGAACCTTGTTCCGAGCGGTGAGAGCGTCCACCCAGATGGGAGCACCGTACAGAGCCATGGACCGCACAACACCGGCGTATAATCGCCGGCATGGCGTTTCCGGCCCCCCTACATTTGGTAGGAGCCGGCATAAGGCAGCAGCAGCGTTGATGAGCTTCGGGCCAAGTTGGACAAAATGCTGCCCGAAGCTCCATCTTCCGTCCAGGGTCAGGCCCAGATACTTCATGTGGGCCTGCACCTTAATCACCGTCCCCTGGACGGTGATAAACGCCCCTCGAGGGGGGCCTCGACGTGGACCGTGGAATAAGAGGGCCTCCGTTTTTGAGATGGAGACCCTCAAGCCCAACATTCCTATGCGGTCCACTGTGAGCGACGTACCGACTTCGGCCAGGCGAGCCGCCTCCTGATAATTCCGCCCTGTCGCCGTGATGAGAGTGTCGTCCGCATAGCACAACACCCCCATTCTGGGAAGGACGGATGTCCGCAGGAGCCAGTCGAAGCCAACGTTCCACAGAATTGGGCCGAGAACTGACCCCTGTGGAACGCCACAGCCTACCCGACGCCGGACAAGACGCCCATCACCCCCCTCCCAGAGGACTACCCGGTCCTGGAGGTATGCCCCCAACAGCCTCCTGAGATAGGAAGGCACCCCGTGGTATCGGAGTGCCTCCCCAATAGTCTCGAAAGGAAGACTATTGAAGGCGTTCGCAACATCTATCGATACCGCCAGAACTACGTCCCCTCGGGCCACCGCATCCGTGGTCCGGGTTTTCAGGGCGTCCAGGGCGTCGATAGTTGATCGACCCGCCCTGAACCCGTACTGAGCCTCTGACAGACCCGGCCCCACCTCGTCGAGGTGCTGAATAAGACGGGCAGCGAGAATTTTTTCGAAGAATTTGCCCGTCTCGTTCAGCAGCACAATCGGCCTGTATGCCGAGGAAGAATCTGGCGGTCGACCTTGCTTTGGCAACAAGACCAACTTTCCCTCTTTCCAAGGCTTCGGAAACTGCCCGCTGCACAGACATTGGTCGAACAGCTCCCGAAGCCTTACGCCTAGGTATTCCAGAGCGTCACATAGAACACGCCCTGGAATCCCGTCTGGGCCCGGCGCAGTGTTTTTGGCCCTCAAGCGGTCGAAGGCCACCTCCATCTCCCGCTCCGTGATCAGTGGTGGAGCCACTGTGTCGTCAATCATAGAGCGAGGGACCATCTGTGGAGGGACATGCTCACCTGGATGGGGGAAAAGTTCCCCGACCAGGCGCAGGAGGAGATCCGATGACATTGTCTCTGTCACGGGGGCACCCTGCGTGCGGAATTTTCCACGCACACCGCGGAACGGACGCCCCCAGGGGTCCCGGTTCAGGCCCGCCAGTAGTTCTTCCCTAGCTTTCTCCTTGGCCTGACTTATCGCCAGCTGTAGGTCTTTTTTCAGCTGACGATAAGCGGCCAATAGCTGTCCCTCCAAGTCCGCATCAAAACCGTTGCGCCTCCTACAACGGACGTAAGCCCTTCGCGCCCGGCTGCACGTCGCCCGAAGCTCTGCTATTTCGGGCGACCACCAATACACCTGCCGGCGCGGAGCTCTATGCCGGAACCTAGGCATGGCAGCATCGCAGACCTCTTTGAGGGCACTGCGCATGTGGCCCGCTAGCTCTTCTGCACTGGCGCCCTCCCACCTTCCTGTGGAACCCCATCACTGTACGATGGCAGCCTCCCTGGCCAGCTCACGATCTAGCTGGCTAAGAGACCACCTTGGAAGCGTGGTTGGCACCCTAGAGGGTTCCACCGACCTGCGAGAGGTAGAGATCTCAAACCGGATGTACCTGTGGTCCGACAGAGTCTCCACCTCCTCCTCTACTCTCCAATTCAACACTCTGCGTGCTACAACATGGGTGGCGAAAGAGAGATCCACCACGGACCCCCCCTGTTGCCGCACGCACGTGTAAACCTGCCCCCTGTTGAGTAGGGACAGGCTGGAGAGAAGTGCCCACACCTGAATAGCCCTTCCTCGCGGATTCGTGGCAGGGTTGCCCCAGGCACGTGACTTAGCATTGAAGTCGCCCAAGACCAGTATCGGCCTCGGTGACTGCCTGGCCACCGCAGCTCTGATCGAGCCGAGATAAATCTCGAACTCCGCCAGGCCGCGGTTGGGAGAGAAGTACGTACCCACAACAACGAATTCTCTCCACCCTGCCACTACGTAACCCGAGCCCCTCTCAATGAGTGAGAGAGAACTCGTTTCACTCCGGGTAGTAACCACCACGGTGCCGTCCAAGTCTCCTAACCAGTTAGGTAGGGGAGGGACATAATATGGCTCGCAGGCCACAGCCAGGTCGATCTGCCACTCCGCCATGGACTGCAGCAGCAGGTCCTGCGCCGCGGCGCAGTGGTTGACGTTCGTCTGGAGGAACTTTATGTTTGTGCTCATGTTGACATTGAAGCTTCCTCCTCGGCCTGGCGCCGTCCGACATTGGTGGTAGTCTGGGTGCCTAAGACCACCGTACCCTTTGTGATGGGGGGGTTGCACTCCCCTGATCCCATCACGTGCCCAGAGGGCTTGCCAGCGTCTGCGCACACAGCACAGCGCAGTTTCTCGGTACAGCCCGCCGACTTGTGGCCATCTACGCCACACCGGAAGCATAGACCCCCCCGTTCCGCTTTGGATGGGCAAAGCACCTTCGTGTGGCCAAGGCCCATACACTTGAAGCAGCGCAAAGGGCGCTGCTCCAATACGCATACCTTGGCCGAGCTCCATCCTAGGAGGAGGCGACCGGCATCTGATATCTTCTTCGCCGCTGTGAGAGGACAGGTGACGCGGACCAGCGACCAATTTATCTTTGGTGACGGAATCATCCAATCCCGTCACCTTAAGGTCCAGGTTTACAGGTCGAACGACGCTTGCGACACCATCCAGCACAGTGCGGAGCTTCTCAGCAAGCTTATCCGCCTGCTCCGCCTGTGCTTTCGGCAGCTCGAGGAGTCTGGCTCCCGTCGCCGATCGTCGGACCCTAAGGCCGCCACAGATTCCAATATCCTGAAGCTTAACGCCCTGCTCCGCGCGCTCCAGGATGTGAGCGTATGTAACGCCCTTCTCCTGCGCATCCGGCTGCAGAGTGACCATTACTGCAGCCCTGCGAGGAGCAACCAGCCTCGGTTTGGCCACCGGCGGAGCCTTCGCCACTGTTGATGGTACTGTGGCGGACGCTGCGGCCGAGGGGGAAGCCTTTTTCTTCTTTCCCTTTTTAACCACGGTGGACCATGATGTCTCCTGGGCCTCCCGTGGTTGGGACTCCGACGTGGTCGGGGTGGCTGATAGGCACGTAGTCGGTGCCAGCGGGACTGACTCGACTGCAGGCACCCGTTTCGGCGCCTGTGCGGGTTTCGGTGGTGGGGTCGGATGGACCACTTGCGCGTATGTAGGTGCAGTTTTCTGCACTACAGCCTGTTTCTTGTCCGCGGCCAGAGGGGGACGGAGCACTTTAGCTGGAAGGAGACGGTCCTGAATTCCTTCCATTTGAGCTTTAATCATAAAGCCCACCGACGATATTATAGAGGCCTTAAATTCCTCCAAAGCCTGTGTGTCCCGCACAGTGCTGGTGGACGCCTCATTTGCCACTGCCACCGTGGTCCGCATTTCCGCAAACTCACGGCGGTGGGCTTTTAACTCAGTCTTGAGGCTGTCCACCTCCTTGCGCAGGCGGCCATTATCAGCGCGAAGCCTGCGCGTCTCTTCCGCCTCGGTCCTTGATGCCAGAGCATCTACGATGGACTGGAGCGAAGATGCAGATTCTTTGAGCTTCTTGATGAAGCCACCCTTCAGGTTGCTGGATTTCTGGGCAATCTCCAGAATAAGTGCTGCATTGCGACCAGCCTCCGCAGCTCCTCTGCACCCAATTTTAGGGGATCCTCCCTACGGACCTCCGAGGAAGAGGATTCCTCAGAGTCAAGCGCGATTACAGCCGTCTCCTTACGGAAAGCCCGACTTCTCAAGGAGCGCTCAAACGCCTCCTCCCTAGCCTCGGCGGCCTTTGCTTTAAGCTCGGCTTTGGCGCGAGCGAGGCCAGTTCCGCGTCCCTTGGAAGTGAGCTTCCCCCGGCTAGCACTGTTACGTTTCGCCGCCGATCTGATTTCGGTCTCCGTATCCGAACCGGAATCAAAGAGCGCAAGGCCCACAAGTGGGCGTTTACGCCCAGCATTTGCGTCGGACGACGACAACTCCGTGTCGACGTCCATCAGAACAAAAAAAAAAAAAAAACCAACGAACAATCAAACGAAACAAAAGAAAACAAAAATACCCTATATAAATTTAAAAAATGAAAATAATTGAACAACAAAAACAAATCAACAAACAACAGTGAAAACCAACATAACCAATCTCAAGACGAAACAACAATCCATTTGCACAGCCGAGTTCAGAATATGTCACAACAGAAACAACAAAAACCCTTAAAGAAAGCCAAAGTAGTCGTAAAAACATCCACAACGCATAGATAACGCAGCCAAAGCCACGATGTTTCGCTTCAGTTAGTATTCGTAACTTGCTTAGCAACATTCGCTCGAGATAACGAACACGTCCGCACGCTACGACGGTCAACGACGAATCCTTTTGAATATAATGCCTGCCTCGATGGTTCTGTGTCTGAACCCTATCCGGTCGTGTCGGATTGCCGTCCCATCGGATTATGAGAGTGAGGGAAGAGAGAGTGGACCTGTGTTTGCGCACACACTTGTGCTCTATAATATCTCCTGCGTAGTTAGCTAATCACTTGAGATTGACCGCCGTGGCCGAAATCGGTCTAGAGGACATTATTATTATTAATATTTTAATTTTTTTTTTGTATATATAAAATCTTCATTTATAACAGAGATTGAACATAGTAATTAGTACAAATAAGTTTGTTCTATTTAATTGAAATCCAATCAGATGGGTGTAGTACTGTACCTCTTGCTAGGTTATAAAACAATCTGTTTTAACGAGTAACAGTCCCGTTTCTTCAGTCTTTTTTTAACTGACAAAAAATCAGAATCAAGGCTCTGATAGTATGGATACGTAATGCGTAGGCCCGACGATTACGTGGTCAAAAAGTGCCTTTTTATGGCTAAAAGAAAGAGAGGTAGGGGAAGAGCCCAAACCAATTGGATAACAAATGTCCAGAGGGACATGAAATGCCTCGGCCTCACCGATGAGCACCCGAACACGCGATCTACGTGGCATCGCACGATAAGGAAAGCTGACCCCGCGTAACGGGATAAGGCGAGGACAAAGGAGGAGTCCCATTTCCCTTTTTGTATGTAACAAAATGATTACATACAATTGTATTTTAAAATATAAAAGTATTTTCTCTTTATGGACTTTTAGACTAACTTTAGATTCTATCGTTAACAATATTAACAAGAATGTGTATATTTGTGTGAGTGTGTGCATGCACGTGGTGTGTTGGTTTGTGGGGGTGTAAGAGAGAGTATGAGTGTTTCTTTTCTTGAACATCTAAGATTTATATTTTGTTTAGAAGTAACGTCATTCGTTTTCTTAAAATTATAATCAATTTTCCACCACCCACTCATTAGATATTCTACCGCCAAACATCAGTACATGGTATTGTTGTGTTTCGGTTTGAAGGGTTAGTGAGCCAGAGTAATTACAGGCACAAGCGACATAACATCTTAGTTCCCAAGGTTGGTGGCGCATGGGTGATGTAAGCGATGGTTAAAAAAATATCTCAAATATATACATTTCACAAAGTTTTCGTCTTGAATTTTTAATAGTCAAACTATATTTTAGTTTATTCAAAGTCCAATCGTGCTCAGTCCACGGCACTCTATAGTTTAATTTTCGCTACCAATTGAGCTGTGCCGTGGAGATTAAAACGAAAATACTATACATTGAGTGTAGCTTTAATGCAATTCAAATGGAAAGTCGATAATATTGCACATCTCGAACGCTAAGCGGTGTGGTATTTATAATTTTATGGTTGTGAGCTAATTTTTAAAGCATATTAAAGAAGTTTTGTTTCAATAAATCGACAAGTTTTTGTTTATCTATAGTAACACTATAAATACGGAAGCAACTTTGTTACGCTATCACGAATTAAATCACTGAACCGGTTTTAATGAAATTTGGTAAGAAGCAAGCTTGAACCCCAAGGAAAGGTACTTTTTATACCTAAATCCTGCCCCTCACTTTCCTAAAGCCTAAACGAAGCAGAGAGCGAAAAATAGTAAGAAATATTTTTTAATTAATACCTTTAGATACTAATTACCAATATTATTATATTTTTTATTCGAAAGACTTTCAAAAACGAAATATTTCTTGTGATACATTTTTGCTGCGAAATTACAAACTAAGTTAGTAAAAAATTCCTCTCGAGAAATGGTAATTTTCAAGCGGTTGGAATTGAAAAGAAATGTTTGTTGTGTACACAAATTGCTTGAAAGCATTCAATTTGCGCGAGAAACAAATGAGTCTCGGGTGAGGTACTGACACCGTCGGGTTGATACGTTTTCGCTAACAAAGTTATGATGGAGTAAGTGTTAAGTTATTATTAATGTAATTTGAATAATAAAACTCAGTTACTACTATTAAAATATGAAATTTAAAATAATTTAAACAATTTTCATTCTTAAAAATATATGTATGAGTGTTTATTTGTGTATATTTTTTACGATAATTACAAGTATTAATAATTTTTAACACTCTACCTGCCTATTTCTTTCATTCAAATTTTTAAACCTATGATTTTCTGAAATATAAGCAAAGTCACATTGTACAAATGTATTAAATACCTCTTAATTTGTAAGTGGTAAATATGAGTATACCGTAACAGCCTGTGAATGTCCCACTGCTGGGCTAAAGGCCTCCTCTCCTCTTTTTGAGGAAAAGGTTTGGAGCTTATTCCACCACGCTGCTCCAATGCGGGTTGGTAGAATTCACATGTGGCAGAATTTCAGTGAAATTAGACACATGCAGGTTTCCTCACGATGTTTTCCTTCACCGTAAAGCACGAGATGAATTATAATCACAAAATTAAGCACATGAAAATTCAGAGGTGCTTGCCCGGGTTTGAACCCACGATCATCGGTTAAGATTCACGCGTTCTTACCACTGGGCCATCTCGGCTATTAAAAAAAAAATACTAAGCCATATATAACTCCAAGGCACAGGAATATACAGGCTGAGAAACAAGGGAACTCTTGTTAAACAAAACCCTGATTGGACCACTTGATTGATTGGACTACACCTTGATTGATGGAAAATAAAGCACTGGTAGCTCTGAATAGTGAATTGCCATTTATAAAAAAAAATAGTGATTTAATTTATAATTATATTGTCGATCGACAAATCAAATCATGCTATTAAAAATATTCTTATGTAAGAAGTTTTTTTTTTTTTTTTTTTCTCAACATAAAATATGAGTATATAATTTAAAAACCAAAATTAAAATTTAAAAAATATTTTAAGCAAGATAACGCTACCAGCTTTTAAGGGTGTCACGGTAGCATGCGCAAGCGATCCCGTTAAGACGGAAAGGGTACCGCTGGTATTTTAGTGGATATTCCAATGCCGACACCGGCGAGCCCCACATGCCCCTCACGGGAACAGTGAAACGCGTAATGCGTTTTTCCAGCGTGAAAAAATATCGTTTAATGGTGTTGATTATACAACCGAGAAGAACATGAAAAAGCACAGTTGTCGAGAGCTACAAGTCCAACGCGCGAGTTAGTGAGGCCCAAATCCAGGCTCAGAGAGAGGCCATGGTAGAGCGCCTGAGCGTGACTCGAAAACTTGGTATCCTCTCCAAAGTGAGACGTTACTTTACTCCAGAACAACTGCTCAACTTATATAAAGCACAAATGAGGTCATGGATGGAGTACTGCTCTCACCTTTGAGATGGCTCTGCCAAAAACCACCTTCAGGCTCTAGAGTTGATTGAGAGGCGTGCCAGAAGGTTGATAGGAGACGACGCATTGGTCGAGTCTAGGCTCCAAAGTCTGGAATATCGACGTGTGGTTGCATCACTCTCAGTCTTCTATAGGATACATTTCGGAGAATGTGCTCAGAAATTACATGAACTGATTCCTCCAGCTCCTTTTTACTATCGAACAGCCAGGCAAACGCGACCAAAGCGCCATAGGTACACAGCAGAAATTCCCCGCCTACGTACGAAGCGCTTTGAGTCTACATTCATCATTCACACTGCGAAACTTTGGAATGCTTTGCCAGAGTCCGTATTTCCCGATAGGTACAATGTTGGTGTCTTCAAATCCAGAGTAAACAGATTTCTAATAGGCAATCGTGCTACATCTTAGACCGTGTCGATGCTTAACATCAGGCAAGTCAACGGTCAAACGCTGGTCTATTAATAGTAAAAAAAAAAAGCTCAAGAGTTTTCATTAATTATATACATATAGTAATCATATACGATTAAATTTATATAGCTTACTTATCTATCTTTTATCGCTAAGGAATAATTTAGTTTTTAGTAGAAGGAACCTAGAATCTCAGTTTGTAATAGTATTATTTACTAATAAACGCTACGGGGCTGTTTTTTTGGTATGGTGACACAATGCTTTGTCTTTTTTCGAATGTCAAATTCCAGTTAACAGAAAGAGAGAGAATGACGAATAAAATTCAGTCAGTACACAACATTTAGTCATGAGGTTAGTGGTTGCTTTATTATTTTAACGTTTCATACAAATTATAACATTTCGATCCATATTTTTGCAAACAACAAGAACATTATTATAAAGATGCTGATTTTACTTTATAATAATATATTTTTCATCTCTAACAGGTAATATCTACTGACCAAACTTTGAATTCTAAAATCTATGCAAGGGAAATTGACTTGAAAGTAAATATATGAAGCCCTAATTATCGCTCGTCACGTAGAGCTCGGAAATACTTTATTACCGTCTGTAATTAAGTGGCAATTTAAAATTGAGCTCCTTTGTAACCGAAGCTTTGTTATTCGAGTTCTGAGAAAGCGAACGGTATTCTGTTTACTTGATTTTGTTAGTGAGATTCTTTGAATATGCTTATTGTAAATGTATTAACGTAATACACATAAATAGGAAATATAGTGCGTGGTTCGTATTATAATATAATTAAGGGTGTCTCAAAGCTCAGTGAATTATAATTCTCAATGGTTTTAGAGCAAAATTCGTCAGAAATTATTATTTTCATGTGACAATTAGAGCCATTAATGATATTATGTTTAAACAAATCGAAACTAACAAAGCAGAATCGATTATAATAGTTAAAGGATACACGCGTCGAAATAGAGTTAACATATTTCATGAATGAGATGCCAAGTCAATTCTTAGAATTTTATTGAATAACAAGCAGGACCAAATTTCAACCTCCACAATACGATTTTTTATATAATTTAATAAAAATAAACATATGTTGTATTAAAAGGAAAAAAAATATCACATTAACGAAGTACCTCTACTTTGAAATATATATTTTTTGTCGGATACAAAAAAGATTGAAGAACATTTTATTGAAAAACGATTAAAAATATAGTTTAAAATCTTTATAAAATCATAATTAAAATCCGGGCGCGAGTCGTTACATTTTCTCATGCTTAATTATTGTTTATAATTCTCCTCTAAATGGCAAATGAGTCAACTAATTGTTACTCATATACATTGGCGCTGTAAATAATCAAACATTTTTTACATCGCCAATGCGCCACTAACCTTTGGAACTAAGATTCGTCTCTTGTACCTGTAATATAAAAAAAATACCCGTAGTTACTTATACTCGTAATATAAATTCATTTAATCTAGTCCTACTTAATCTAGCCACTTAATTCCGATATGATTGATTTTCTAATATCGTCTCATACAAAACTCTTGTGTTTTTATATAATTAAGTTTTTATTTTTTACGCATGTTCGTTCGTTGCGTACCATTTTTTACTGAGCCATCCAATTCTGTAGCGTAACATGTTGTAAGACGAGCCCTGTAGCCATAAACAACTCTGGAACGAATCTCTGAGGGCGTCGTAAACATTTACGTTCCCTTTGTAATTTCGTTAGACGGAGAGCAATTGTTTTGGGCTCGAAATCAATTACCATACAGCTTGTACCATTGAGTAAGTTTGGCAAACATTTTCTTGATCATTATTTTCTAATTTGGAAGCTATATAATATCAAATTGGCGAAGGAAGACTTTGACAAACACCGTTTGGGGTCCTAAGACTTGAACTCTGTATATTTTCGAAGTATGTATAAGTCTATCTCCGTGCATGTTTCTTCAAAATCGTATTTTTTTTTAAATTATAAAAACTGTATTTCTTAGATTCTGTTTATTTAATATAAAAAAAATAGTTGGTCAAGTAACAAACCGCCGGACCAATAGTTTATTATTTATCTACATAATATCCAAAAGGTAATAAAGTGTATTTTTGTACATATATTTTATGCGGTACCCGCTTAGACTATTTACTGGTGGTAGGGCTTTGCGCAAGCTCGTCTGGGTAGGTACCACCAACTCATCAGATATTCTACCGCAAAACAGCAATACTTGATATTGTTGTGTTCCGGTTTGAAGGGTGAGTGAGCCAGTGTAATTACAGGCACAAGGGACATAAAATCTTAGTTCCCAAGGTTGGTGGCGCATTGGCTATAAGCGATGGTTGACATTTCTTACAATGCCAATGTCTAAGGGCGTTTGGTGACCACTTACCATCAGGTGGCCCATATGCTCGTCCACCTTCCTATTCTATAAAAAAAAGTCGAAGGTTTATCTTAATAAATAAATTATAATTCTTTGTTTTTGGTTGTTTGGCTATACAACACAAGAATATAATAGAATAAATATTTAGAAAGTAAAATGATTCAATCGTATATATCGTATCGTATATTACATCATAGTATATTTTACGTAGTATATTTTATTTTAGTTAACGTACCTATGTTATGTGACTGTTGGAAAAATCTGAACATTGAGTATCCTGACGTTTTTACTTAGTAAAATCTTTTGAATGATGATTCAAAACATTCGATGTCAAAGTCAAAAATTTTATTCAATATAGAAACGTTACACTTGATTATTGATTGTCATAAATCTGCCATCGGTTCGGAAATGATCTCCTCAGATCTGAGACTCATCTGGAAATATGAGAACCTTGAATAAAAGTATATATTTTTATTTTGGTTTATTAATGCTTTTTATATAGAGTTTAAACTAACATTAAAAGCATTAAGGTGCTTAAGGTAGGGCTTAGTGCAAGCCCGTCTGGGTACCACCCACTCATCAGATATTTTACCGCCAAACAGATTACTTAGTATTGCTGTGTTCCGGTTTGAAGTGTGAGTGAACCGGTGTAACAACAGGCACAAGAGACATAACATGTTAGTTCCCAAGGGTTGGTGGCGTGGTGACCACTGACCATCAGTTGTAACTTTATAGTACATTTATTATCTCCCGAAAATAAAGTTAGAAATTAAATTACTCAGCCTGAGTTTAATTAAAATTAATATAATCATACATAACATTGTGAAACGAGATTTATATATACATATCATAGTTTATATATATATAACACATTCTGATATATGAATGTTACAACAAAAATGTGGATTTATTTAAAGCTTGCTGTGTAATAAAGCTAATAAAGTATCCACTTACATTCAACATACATGTTACATTTTTATTTCACAAGTTTTATATCGAGCGATGAAATATATTTTTCATACCAGCTTCACGTTGAACAGAGGCCGAATTCTACTAATCTTTCTCGATTCAAATTTAACTAGTCTTTATTTATTCGAATCGGAATCGAACCGATATAATGTTAACCTATACTGTTATGTCAAAACCTAACATAATTGTTAACTTTAATGACAATAGTTTTAATTTAAATTAAATAATATGAAAACGGATTAACGGCAACAATCACGCTTCGATTTGATTTCGATAAAGTAACAATTCTTGAGAAGAATTGGAACCCTGATTTTATTTTTAATCTATACATCGATCAATATATTATGAGGTTGAGTATGTTTGTGTTAACTTCTGCATTTACGAATAGAATGTGAACATCTTCGATTATATAAACCATTTACAGATAAATGTTAAAGACTATAACCCTTACGATATTACGGCGGAGCGGGTCAAACTCTATATAAAAGTGACATGAGTTATGTGTGTATAAAATCGATATGTCATTCGATCGCTCATCACTAATCACTGGGGCTTAATGAATGAATGAATACATTAAATAGATTCGTTCTTAATGCTACGGAAGTGTCTTTTAGTCATTACAAGAACATGCAACTCACTCTTCTTACGTAAAACGTCTATTTTTATAAATTATTTACTAAAATCTTCTGCGAAATGCGCTGCATCATTTGGTATAAGCTTATTTTTTTATCCTAGGATATTTTTCACACACGGCCATCTGATCGCAAATTAAGCTTGTACAGAGCTTGTACTATGGAAACCAGACAACTGATATACTACATATACTATTTTTCTTATTGTACATCATTCTTGTATAGATAATTACACTCAGACTCAAACAGACATGTTCATGCACACAAATATTTGTCTTGGGTGAGAATCAAACCCGCAACCTTCGGCGTGAAAGACGAGCATCCACCAACCACGCTAACTGGCTCATCGTTATTGTTTTGGTAGTTTTTTTTTCAGTTAAACTATTTTTAATCTATTTTATTAAGGGTTTTCTATCCTTAAAGTATGTCAAGCCCATCGTTTCTGAAATAATCTTACATATCAAATTATCTTATAGGTTTTATAATTAAGTTACTGATAAACAGACATCATACAATATAATGCTTTAGCCACCGTAGAAGTGGAATCTGAAAAAGCACTTTGCATAACTCCAGAATTAAACTTTACAAATAAGTCATCTCTTTTATTTTTATCAGTCTATTATACTAAGCCGCGATGGCCCAGTGGTAAGAATGCGTGAATCTTAACAGATTGTGGGATAAAACCCGGGCGAAGCACCACTATATTTTCATGCGCTTAATTTGTGATTATAATTCATCACGTGCATTCACCGTCAAGGTGAAGGAAAACATCGTAACCTGCATGTGTCTAATTTCACTGAAATTCTGCCACATGTGTATTCCACCAACCCGCATTAGAGCAGCGTGGTGGAATAGGCTCAAAGGATGATTTATATCTTCTTATATTTAAATGAAACAGTACAGTAACAGATAAAATGAAATGTTTTTATTAAAAATAAATGTTAGTAATGTCCATTTTCAATGAATTATTAATATTTCTTATCTACACTTCAGCTTATACACATTGTGTTAAGAGTGAAAACAGTGACTGCCGAGCTTAAGTTAAATTTAACCTTTTAAAATAACGATTCAAATTGCTTGTTAAAGTCAACTTAAATAAAATCAATTTCGAATATCAAATTGTTGCCCGATGTACTCGAATATTGTTATCGAATAAATATTTGCCTTTAAAGGCTTGTTCTCACTTATCACATCAAGACCTACACAGCGCGTGCTTAAGTGCTGTCTTTCCTACGCTGTAATCTCTGCCTTAGTTTACATTTTAATGAACAGTTTGTATTTACATACAAGAATCTGTAAGTAACTGGCATAGTGTGTAGAATTAACAAGAATAGACCTGGCATTACATTTAATTAAATAGCAAGTGCAAATAGTACTACCCCGTCTAGATGTTTTCACTACAATGTTAGTTAGCGCGTATAATTAAGTTAATAAAACTAGTATCATATTGTGTTTACATTTCATTTCTGATATATAAGCAAATATAATAATGTAGGAGTTCGAATCACGTTGAAGTAAATGTCAATTTTTTACAATGAGCTGAGCTGATACTAAATATTTCCAGGCTGAAAACTGTTTCGTCGAACTTAAACATTACCTCCGAACTAATATTATAAATTTTAAAGTAAGTCTTTTTGCTTGTTACGCTTTCATGACTTAACTTAATTGATCGTAATGAAATTTTGCGTACGTTATCGTTGGTACAGAACCACCTCACACGTTGATGAAGCCACGATCGGAAACTAATTGAATATAGAACTTTTTTTTTTTTTTTTATAGAAAAGGAAGGCGGACGAGCATATGGGCCACCTGATGGTAAGTGGTCACCAACGCTCTTAGACATTGGCATTGTAAGAAATGTCAACCATCGCTTACATATCCAATGCGCCACCAACCTTGGGAACTAAGATTTTATGTCCCTTGTGCCTGTAATTACACTGGCTCACTCACCCTTCAAACCGGAACACAACAATATCAAGTATTGCTGTTTTGCGGTAGAATATCTGATGAGTGGGTGGTACCTACCCAGACGAGCTTGCACAAAGCCCTACCACCAGTAAAACTTATATATAACCACTTATATACGTAGTGTTAGTATGAGAGATATTGTGTCACTTTGTGATTTTATTTCACTTTCTAATATATTTGAGAGTGTATTATATACTACCCTACTGGTGGTAAGGCTTTGTGCAAGCTCGTCTGGGTAGGTACCACCCACTCATCAGATATTCTATTGCAAAACAGCAGTATTTAGTATTGTTGTATTCCGGTTTGAAGGGTGAGTGAGCCAGTGTAATTACAGGCACAAGGGACATAACAACTTGGTTCTCAAGGTTGGTGGCGCATTGGCGATGTAAGCGATGGTTAACATTTCTTAAAATGTCTGGACGTTGGTGACCACCTACCATCAGGTGGCCATATACCTACCTATACATTAAAAAAAATCTATGAATTTCGTAATTAATTTAAAAAAAAAATACAATTTTTTGAGTAGAACCAACTATAAATATTTTGTTCATTATATTTATGGATTTACAAGAATATTTTGCTTTCAGATTATTTAACTTTAGCTCAGCCGTGGAAGGAAGAGCTTAATAGGTTATTAAGGACTAAGATTTTAATACATTTTTAATTATTTTCTTTTTAGATTAAACCTAGTTTTCAGAAAATATACAAAAAAATACGCTTTAAATTCCACGACTTCATTATTTTTATTATGATAATAGTCCCTCAAGGAATACGTAATAAAAGCATTTCCCTGTTCAAATTTCATGCTAATGAATTTAACATTGCTTATAAAAAACATCTTTTTACTGGTCCGACCTGGGACTTAAGCCTCGGACTTCGGTATTAGCAGACTTACTCGCTAAACGTTGGACCAACAGACAGTTAACCACATTTTATCCACGTCATACCTTTACTCTGCCAGTCACAATAGGATTTAGCCCAAGATAACAGCGTACGTCACAACAATGGGCTTCCTTTACCGATAAAGGAAGCAATTTTCACGATGTATATCCAATAAAGACCACAGCAAAGGTCTATCTACAACGGATTATTGTGTTCGAAACTTTGCCGGAGTTACTGAGATATAGTTCTGAGGGTTATGTACATACGATGAAAATTTATGGACTTATATTATTATTCTGATGTATGTCTGTCTGTTATAGGTTATTCTACTGGATGAAAACGATTTAAAATCGAAAAAAACGGCTTAAAATTGAAAAAACGGAGCTTCAAACGGTTTAAAAACTTTAATAAATTTCCATTTCAAGGTAACTTTGGCGGCATTAAGTTAATTTAAAAATAAGTGACGTCACGTGATGTTCAAAATTAAAGCTTAATCGTTATTTTACAACCCTCCGTTATTTTATCTACTGAGCTGTCATCATCGTTCACAGTCTTAATTTTCCCGCTGTTTAGTATGGACCTCTCTCTCCCGTATCTGTCTCGCTCGATCACCAAACTGATAAAGATTGGACTCGTGACTTTGATAATGTCATCGACTCATCTGGACGTGGGACGCTTCACATCATATCGCCACTACTACCTCACCGCTTTGATCCACCTGCCACGACTTCGCCTTAATAATAAAGGGCCTCAGAACCATCAAAATAGACGGTACTGAATTTGTTTTGTTGATTAACTCTTTCTATCTAATAGGTATGTTTCCATGTATATGTATAAACCTATGTGTAGTTATAATATCAAAAAGTTGGGGTTTTTGCTCTCGATTCTTTGATATAGACATTATTATGAAAATAAAAGAAAAATGCAATGCTTAAAAAATATTTTATGGCGAGAAGACCTTATTATAGTGATGTATCGACAAAATTATTTATCCGAATAAATAATATATTCGGCGAAAAATAAGATATTTTTATACGAGGTTATTTTTAGGGCAGACTTTATTATATTATATAAATAATGTGATGAAAAACCCTCCAAGTTTCTTTCATTGCTTCATCTCAGGTACTTTGCTTATTATTAACTGTATATTTTGAATAAAATAAATTTGAATTTAAATTAGGCGATAAACTGAGAACCAGCAAATAAAATAGTATTATGGACTTACTGTATAATATATAATAATAGCCGAGATGGCCTAGTGGTTAGAACGCGTGAATCTTAACCGATGATCGTGGGTAGCACTAGGTGGGGATCCCGGGTAAGCACTACTGAATTTTTATGTGCTTAATTTGTGTTTATAATTCATCTCGTGCTTGATTGTGAAGGAAAACATCGTGAGGAAACGTGCATGTGTTTAATTTCATTAAAATTATGCCACATGTATATTCTACCAACCCGAATTGGAGAAGCGTGGTGGAATAAGCTCCAAACCTTCTCCTCAAAAGGCACAGGAGGCCTTAGCCCAGCAGTGGGACATTAACAGGCTGTTACTGAATAATATTTGAAAAAGTCATGAATACGATAAGTCAATTGACAAATAATTGCAAGAATGCTATTTGCGCTTCGACATAGACTAATCAGCGGTGCTTTTTTTCGAAAATCGCTTTGTATCATACTCGTGAATTATTATAATCAGTGTTGCGAACCACTTTTTGTCATTTCATTATAGTGTTCAATTTTGTCAAGTTCCAAGCTCTGATCTGTAATCTACGGATACGTACCTTCAAGTATATAAAAAATGATAACATTTGTCAAGCAATGGAATTATTAGAAGTCATTTGATATTCAGTCATTGATATATGACCGTACCAGTGGTTAACTTCTACGACTGCGGTGCTCGAGATCTCGGATTCTAATTCTGGATCGAGTTAATAACAGATATTGAATTTTGACAGGAATATAGTGTGTTTTCACACATACATGTTAGCTATTTTTTTTTAAATATGGGTCACTTGGTGGTAAGTGATCACCAACGCTCATATACATTATTATTGTAAGAAATATTAAACAACATCAATCAAGAAATATTAACCATAAAGCGCCACCAACCTTGGGAACTAATATGTTATGTCTTGTGCCTGTAATTACACTAGCTCACTCACCCTTCAAACCGGAACACAACAATACTAGTCCATTCTACTGAAATCAGTTGCTGTGGCCGAAGTCTTCCATTATCATCGTTATGAGTGCGTAAATGTGGGCTTTGACATTTATTATAACGGCATATCGTAATCCGTACTTTATAATATTAACATGTGAATTAAACAAAATATCATTTTTTTATATATACGAAAAGAAAAACAATATAAAAAATAACTGGTTGTATTTCCATGTCCTCATATCCCCGGAGCTCGATTCGATTATAGAAAGATATCTATGCATGTGTACGTGTGTATTATATGTTTATTTGTACGTTCTCAACGATGCCTTCGTCTAACATGTCTCGAATATGGAATATTATATTTACTTTAAACCAATTTTATCCAAAGCGTAGTAACAAAATGTACACCTGAATAATTTTACATTAAATTCTTATAAAATAATGATAATAATATATGTATAATATAAATAGTGAACACGTTATTTATGTGGTGGTAGAACTTGGTATAAGTTAGTTATAGTTGATAGTTATAAACGTAATTGTATATGATTATTACGTGTACATTGTTTGCTCGATAAAAAAGACTATTTACTAATATTTTTGCCTGTTCTTTTAGGAAGGATTTACATTCCAATCCGAAGAAATAACGATTTTTAAATCGATATTATTAAGGCTGTTTTCCTTTTTAAATAAAGTATATTTTGATTTTGTCTTTGAACCACCCACTCATTACTTATGATACCATCAAACAGCAATAATTTATTCCCTTTTATGAAATGAGTGAGTAGTGGTACAAGGACATACCATCTTAGTTCCAATTATATAAGGAATGATTAATATTTCACAGAAAATAACTACTATATTAAATTATTAATTAAAATGTTGTCTTTTGTGCCTGTAGTAAATGTAATTTTATAATTTAATCTTAGACATATGTACATAGATACAGACATTTTTTGTAACAGCCTGTGAATGTCCCACTGCTGGGCTAAAGGCCTCCTCTCCTCATTTTGAGGAGAAGGTTTGGAGCTTTTTCTACCACGCTGCTCCAATGCGGATTGGTAGAATACATTTGTGGCAGAATTTATGTGAAATTAGACACATGCAGGTTTCCTCATGATGTTTTCCTTCACCGTAAAGCACGAGATGAATTAAAATCACAAATTAAGCACATGAAAATTCAGTGGTGCTTGCCCGGGTTTGAACCCACGATCATCGGTTAGAATTCACGCGTTCTTACCACTGGGCCATCTCGGCTTTTTTCAGACATTTTTATAATATGTAAATTTGAAATGAAAAGAAAGAACAAAATAGACATTACAAATTTAAAGCAAAAACATGCCGTCGAAAAGATAAATAAATTAAAGAACTATTAATTTAAATATTTAAAATTAACAATGATATACTTCATATAGCCTATTCCGACCACAAGCCCTAAAACAAGCCCAAAAGGATTAAACCCAAAAAACAACTTTGACACAGATATCATTGGTCACCTTTATCAATTGACGCGACATCATTGGTGGAGATCTTGAATAATCTATAATATTCACTATGGATTCCCGAAAAAAAATGCGTTTTCAATGAACGTGAAATTGTAATCGGAACTTCGAAAGTTAAATTAATTTAACTTTCGAAGTTCCACTTAACTAGTTATAACTATTATAACTAGTTAAGTGGAATAGTGTTGTATTATAAACAAAGGTAAATTAATCCTGAACTGTTTATAGTGCGTGATACTGTAGAACAATTAGAAAATCGCATGAAAATTGTAAATGTACGGTTTGTTTAGTTTTATTCTTCCTCCGATTGGAATAGGGTATAGGTTATTTAATTTGTAAAAGTGCTTTTATAATTTAATACAATGATTCAATGTTTGTTTGCTTTCTTAGTTTAGGACATACCAACAAATATTTTATGTTGAACTTAACGAATAAATATTTATTTTTATTCCTCTTAGCGCGGCTGCGATCGCAATATGTCAGGTAGTTCAATCAACCTTCCTATTTCAATTGAGGCAGCATTTTTGTATAAATTTCCTTATCTCAAAGTACAACACCTTTTCCAATCTGAGTCGATATCCGAAAGCGCCCGACGTCCTCGTACCCTCGTTATTGCCCACACAATAAATTCGTCAAGACCTTTCTAAGGAATAATATCTCCTATAAAATTATCACGTTACTTTTTACAAAGCGTTCGTGTTACAATAAAGTAGTCGCGGTTTTTAATAATTTTAAATTTCGAATAAATAAGTAGATCAATAATTTATATATATTGTTTTATTTTATTTATAAATATTTTTGAAAGATATTTTATCGAAATTTCATTTTTATTTTCTGATTCAGAAAAAAAAAATGTTCGTTTATTATTATTTCTGCTTGCACGTTATGTTTTGTAAGTTTAAATGTTGATAAAATTTTTATTGATCCAAAAATGTATAAGATAATAATATTTATTTAAGGAATCTTCGAAATGCCGAAATCAGTATATCAATTAGACCATAGAGGTAGTTATACTTGTTTATGCAAAGTGTTGTCGGAAATAATAAATGTGTGAGCTCTGTCCCCTTTGAACTACGCACGATTTAATAAATAAAAAAAAAATCAAATAAATAAAGCTTTCTTTGCATATATTATATAAAAAAGTTTTATTTCCAAAAATAGTGACCATTAAAATAATTGTTACATATGTATCGATCTCTATTATATTAAAACCATTTTTCGATTTTTAAATTTTTTTTGCTGACTCTACATTCAACAATTCCTCACAAACGGTGAGACCATTAAACTCGAATCTACCAGTGTGGTTTTATATTACCATAATGTTATCGTTTCAGAATGGTAAAGTTGTCTGGAAACTGCAGCACTAATGGTTGCAACTTGTCTATGGTCCATTGGAACTGGATCAGGTTAGAACGAATTATCGTTGGCCAGATATGTACATAATTTCCAAATTCAAAAGGGTTTTTGCTGTACCGAGTATTCCTGATTAAACTTTTTTCTTACAAGAGCTATCGATTCTGGTAGCTCACCAGATGGCGACACTAGCGCTTAAGCTCCTATCGTTGTCATTGAAAAAGTATTTGCTAACGCCGCAAGGCTCATAATTTCACCTCGCCTCTTAAATGGCTATTTAATAAAAAAAAATCTATAATAATTTATATTTTAATAAGTTTCAATTTTATTTTAATTTTGCTTAAATTGAGTAAAGACAATTTAGTTAAAACTTTTTTTTTATTTGTGATAAGTGAAACGGATAGTTATTTATTGGGTGAAAGATGTCCTTCCACTTTCTACGAAATCTATTCTGAACGGATTAACTAACTATGAAAGAGATATTGCAGCGCACAAGTCTCTAATGATAATCGGATGGGACGGCAATCCGTCAAGACCGGAGAACGATAATTTCGTGCAGGGTCAACGGCTTTACTTGCATTATATTGCCAACTTCTTAATTATTACATATTTTTGGTCGTATTCCATAGTCGAAACCGAGACCTTTTGATCCATAGCTTTACAGGCTAGCCTTTAAAAAAAGGAGTTTTAGAATATAGACGGAGAAGACTCATTTGTTGCCCAAAATGTTTAAAGTCAAACCACGAGTCGTGATAAATTACACCGTATGAGAAATACTTTCTAATATTACTTCGAGAAACGTTAACCTATTTGTGTCTGAAGATTGTCGGATGTTTCATGACAGTGCATTAGGTGAAGGCTACTACTACGGATAAGGTAAGATTGCTTTTAGTGCCATCACACTGAGTATACAATTCGTTACGGCGTTGCGGCTTACATTGTAAAACTCAATCAGATTGTAATATATAATATTAGATGTAATACAAATTATTATTAAATATTACTGAAGAGTATCTGTTATTTTTTATATTAAAAAATTATAATCAACATTTTTAATCTGGCAACAATGCCGGATGCTCTTCATGGCGGGAAATTGATTGTCATTGATATATTTGGTTAAATACATAATTAACATGTTATGTCAACTGTCTCGAAGTGTTTTTTTTCTAGTTTTAAATTGCTAACTGTCTGGCATCAATAATTTGACATTTGAAAGAAAGCGACAAGAGTTTGTATAATCCACAAAACGTTACATAATGCTTACTGACACACTCAAGGACACTTAAAGCCTTATTTTAAAGCTTTAAATCTCAATTAAGAAGCACCTTAAGTAACCGTTTTTTTAATATATATAATATTTTTATAATTTTCGCAAGAGACGTGTGCGTCCAAATCTGGCTTTACATTTTATTCTTAATTTTACCTGCATTTTTGTTCCGAATGTAAAATGTATACACACAAACAGGTTATGCCTATCGGCGAACAATAAAAAATTAAAAAAAATTAAAAACTAAATCAAAATATATTATTGAAGTAACCTGTTACAAGCAAGCTTGAATCGTCAATTTACATTATTATTACAAAAAACGACAAGAAACTCAGTAATCACAATTAAATAACCGCTAAAAGTCTAAGGGTGTGGCAATGAGAGGCTTAAAATGTAAACATTGCTCAAATGTTATGTGTGAACGAATAAAAGTATTCAAGTGAACTCATAAGCCTTATATAAAATATTCATTTAATTACCATTAGCGTATACCTCTCAGCTGGATGTTTACCTTTAAACAGAAAAACATAATTAGTCAGACCTTTCAGTTACAACCATTTATTGATTAATTAAATTATATATATAATGAAATAATTCCCTAATTAAGTAGTTAGATACACACACACACACACACACACACACACACACACACATATATATATATATATATATGTATATAACGCTAAAATAAATTATCACAATAATTGATTTTATAAATTAATATTTCCAAAACTATAATAGTCTTCATCTATGCTGTATACATATATATATATAAGCAATACAAATACATACGAATATAAAAACATATATAACTTTCCTAAGTACATTCATATTACCCATAGATTAGACAACTATTAAAATTTTTTTTATTAACAAACGGTAACAAAAAAAGTTTTTGTAAAAAGTCCAATTTGTATATAAAAATAAGTACATTATAACAAAATAAAACGTCAGAAATATCGCTTCAATGATCTTAATAAACCCCGACGCAGTCATATTGAATTCCGACATCAAATCTCGCGTCACTTGAAGGAATCTATACCCGATTCAAGAGGGAATTTGATTTCGACCGCTTTTATGAAAGCAATAAAAAGAAAAAGTATACCCTCGTAAAACATTTCATGTAAGATGTTTTTTAAAGCTCATAAATAAAAAACAGTTTTATTGTATGGATTTCACGGGCCATTACAGCAAATTGTATGACATGGCTTTACAGATTGATCGTTTCAATATTCATCAAATAACTCGGTTATAACGCATAGAATTGCTGGTAATGCTGTTTAAATATTTCAGCCGAACTTAACAGTTATCAAAGTAGCGTGTTTGTGCCAACAAGTCTCACTAGTGCTTATCCACAAGACTTGATAAGCGCAAAATAAATAGCTTTACGCGTATCTCAACATACGGCATACTTGGAACATAAATATAATGAACATAAATAAGTAGATTTGCGTATAATCAATACAATTAATATTTTTTCATGTTTTAAAACAATCATTATTATTGACTTGAGTTACTTTCGAAAAAATTTTATTATAAAACTAAAAAAAATTTGAATATATGGCACAAACTGAATGCCTACAGCTTGCAGTACAAATAGTATCTCTAGTATCTTTACGTCACAGCTAAGAAGTGTAAGCTTATTGGCATCAAGCATCACCACCATAAACGAATCAGAAATTCTGTAAATACACAGATAGATAAATTATTATAAATTAAGCACATGAAAATAGAGGATTGAACCCACAATAAAAGGTTAGGTTTGACGTAAATTAACCACTGCGCAATATCGGCTCTAGTCTTACTACAACAAATAATTTATAATTTAAATATCGATAGTATTTGTGTCGATTTAAATACTGATATCGAAGATTTTTGAGTTTTATCGGCTGAACCATCTCAGCTTCGTACGACAAAGTAATGCGTGACAAAAGAACAGATCTCTGTCAGTCGAAGTGGACTCTCCATACCACTTCAGCGGCCCGGTAGCGCTGATTCAGCGCTCTGAAGCACTTACGCTTCATCGGTTGTGAAACTCGCTTGATAATGTCACTTGAAAATTCTAAATCAAGCGGTTTTAATTAGATGCATTCATGACATGCAACAACATTTCAATATTTTTGTTGAATAAAATATTTTGTCTTCTCTTCATTCAAGATTTAAAAAAAAGGTGTAGTGGATTTACTTAAAGCATTTACCATTTCGAAAAGTTATAACCAATCTCACGGCTTGAGAGGGTTGCGAACTATTACGTTCGTCGTTGTAATTTTCAGACTAAAGATTTTACTTCATGCATTCCAGTCTCAGATTTAATTCCAGAGAAACACAACAACACACAATCTAATATATGCAACAGATTAGACGAACAAAAATATATTGGGTGGACAGTTTGACAGATCATATTTATTACATATACAAGAAAATGATTAGAGAATGAATAAAGGGGAAAAATTTATTACACTAATTGTTTGGAGGAATACATTTTTATTTTTATTTAAAGCTGTATGTGTTATGGGATAGTATATGCAAAGCATGTAAAAATTGTCGAGTCATTGATCATTTTTAATATGTAATTTATATATTTAAATAAAGAAACAAAATAACAGTAAAAGTTCAAAATCTTGTCCATAAAACGGTACAAAAAATTCCATTTGTACGCTCGTAATTTGGCTTATCAAAATAACTTTAGGTGAGGGCTTAAATTATATGCTAATATATAATTATTTCATCATATTCAGTCCTTTGTGAAATTTTGTTGGATATATAATTATAGTCATAATTAATTTGTGATAAGGTGGCTAATAATGACTGTGGATATATAATCCTATTATTAACAAGCATATAGTATAGTTTTTTGTTAAATTAAATTCTCTCAAAAATCACGACGCCACGTCTAACATTAATTATTATACTACACATAATAGCTGCGCCTTCGTACCGTAACGGTAAAATAAAGATTTTTTATTCCGATATATTTCTTAACCAATTAGAGATAATAATAACTTATGAATAAAAAAATATGACAGATTATATGATTCTTTATATGAAATTTTATTTATTTATTTTGAACAATTTATATATATCATAAACAATATATACGATAGTAACTACAATAGTAATATACTTTGTTGTAGCTACTAAAATCTAAAACAAAGGAAAAAATGCTTCGTAAAATAATAAAATCTGGATCTTAGCATCAGCATCCTACCGGGTCCAATTATAGCTAAGAACCATACAAACAACTTCCCATAAGTACAAAAAATTACTTCATCCATCAAAATCGGTCAAGCCGTTTAGCAGTAGAAGATTGACGAACACACGCACACTAGAATATTATATACAAATATATGATATTAATACAATAAGCGTTTGAAATAAGGCTACGTGTAATGAAGCATATTACACGTACCCATAACCAAGCTATTATATGAAAGTTAAGATTCAGGGTAAGCCTTTTCAAAACTCTTCAGAAATTCAAATTTGTTTCCGCAATTTCGTTCTGACCGTCCGTATAAATGTAAATTCAGCAACTGAAAGTTCAAAGAGGAGATTATCTCGCCAGGTGCGGTTACTTTGACGAAGGTCGGCTTTCCATTGCATTCAATACCACACGAACTCGAGCTATGAATTTTTAGAAAGCTAACGTTGGTAAATTTTTTGACCAGCATTGGACTTGTGGATATATACTTGTTTATATAAACTTTAAGCGAATTATAACGGATAAAATACACAAAAAGCAAATTTTAATCAGTACTATAATATTTGTTTTAATCCAAATGATAATCAAGTTCAATTATCAAGGTTATAGATGATAATAAGATAACTCGAAATCTCTGCCAGCTGATGAATTTTAATCTCGTGTTTAATAAACATTGTTTAATAAGGCGTATTGCTCAATAAAATTTTATAATTATAGATGACTCTTTATAGATGAATTCGTTGACAGTCATAATTTAATTGTATTGACTGTTAAGACCTGTCTGGGCCGGTACCACCTACTCATCAGACATTCTGCCGCTAAGTAGCAGTACTTAGTATTGTTGCATTCCGGTTTGAAGAGTGAGTGAGCCCGTGTAACTACAGACACAAAGTACATAACATCTCAGTTCCCTAGGTTGGTAACGCATTGGCAAGGTAAGGAACGGTTATTATTTCTTAATTTCTTACCTCGCCAATGTCTATGGGTGGTGGTAACCACTTACTATCAGGTGGCCAATATACTATATATATATATATATATATATATATATATATATATACAGTACAGTAGTAGCAGCAGTAACAGCCTGTGAATGTCCCACTGCTGGGCTAAGGCCTCCTCTCCTTTTTTAAAGAGAAGGTTTGGTGCCTATTCCACCACGCTGCTCCAATGCGGTTTGGTGGAATACGTATGTGGCAGAATTTCAGTAAAATTTAGCACATGCAGGCATTTCCTCATGAGGTTTTCCTTCACCGTCAAGCACGAGATGAATTATGAACACAAATTAAGCACATGGAAATTCAGTGGTGCTTGCCCGGTGCAGTGGTGATACTTACCTTCCATACCTACTTTCTAGGCTCTGGGCCATTTCGGCATATAGTCTACAATAAAATGTATATAAAATTAAAACAAATGGAAAAGGCGGTAGACTTTATATAATCTAAACGGATTTCACATGAAAACTCGCAAATTAGTTTTAAGTCAGTTACAAAATCACAAGTCAAATTATGCCAATTAACGAGATAGAATCTGAAATCTACCGTAAAACTAAAATGAAACTTGGATGTTCTCTTTATATTTCAATTAAATTCAGCCTTTTAGGAATAATCAAATAAATTGAAAGACGCTATTTTAAAGCCTTATTTGAAAACCTTTTAAAGTCACGTCTATTTGAACTGTATTTGAACAATTGATACTTTATTTACATAATAATAATAATAATGTCCTCCAGAACGATTTCGGCCACGGCGGCCAATTTCAAGAGAAATTAGCCAACTACGCAGGAGATATTATAGTGCACAAGTGTGTGCACAAACACAGGTGCACTCTCTATTCCCTAACTCTCATAATCCGATGGGACGGCAATCCAACACGACCGGACTCTTTCCGGTCTTCCGGTCATGCTCATGCGCAGGACCAACGACTATACGTGCTTTTCGAGGCACGGGAGTGTACACACTTCCAACTTCCAGACTCCGGGTTGCTACTGAGAATTTTCTGATAGAAAAACCCAATGACTTTTTATTGGCCAGACTTGAGAATTGAACCCAGGACCTCCGGGTCTGCGGCTTTATATCAAGCCAAACGACCAACGAGGCAGGTTTAATATATATTTATATACTTACTTATATAACAATGCTCATATGACTATCAATTTTATAAATATCTGTAATTCAATCTTTGACTAAACATTTGAATATCAAAAGGGCACAGTGTATGAAGTATGAGAATATTACCGGATCGTCAGTGTTTACTTGTTTATAATTCATTTCGTATTCAGCGATTAAAGACAACATATAGCAGATAAAATAACAGATAGCAGCACTGAGCGCTTTCTATCGACTGTATCACGGCGAGCACTCGCCGTGAGGAATTATTCTCTCTAATTCCTGCTTCCCCCTTCCTTCTTAAGTCCACGCGAGCTGGTTCTCGATGTCACCGCCTAACTGTGACATCAATTCCATCGCGCACAAAGAAATTTGGCAACTCCTTTCTTTGTCGCACTACCAAAGAATGGAATTCCTTACCAGCTCACGTGTTCCCCTCCTCTTACAACCCGGGTTCCTTCAATCGAGGCGTGAAGAGGCATCTTGCGGGCCGGCAAGGCGGGGACGGCTAGTACAGAACATTCTTCCCGACTGTACTGGCCGTCGTCGCGTTTGGACTCTACTACCACTTACCATCAGGTGGAGTAGAGTCATTTGCCATCCTCGGGCATATAAAAAAAAAAAAAAAACATAGAGCTGTTACTGTATTGGGATAACATCGCGATCTGTATAAACAATCACAATTGTATGGCAATTCTTGTGTTCCAATATATCATATGAGCCAGTTTCATTATATCGAAGCACACGACCACTAGTTGTCACTTATAAATAATCAAAGACATATCTTGATTACCTAACTGATTGCGGAACTGAAAGGATTTATTTGCTATCCGAGGCATGGGAGAATAAAAACTCCGGGTTACTTGTGATAATTCCATTAATATTTTTATTGGCCCGACCCGGTGTTAGAAACCAGGACCTTGAGGACCAGAAATGATGTCTAGCAATCCGTCTGTAAATAACAAAATAAATATGTTCAAATAAATTGGATAGCGAGAAACATGGTAACATCAATTGTAACGTGGATAAATAACTTAATTTTCGTTCTTATTTCGTTTCTTATTATCGACCTAATGCGTATCAGAGCAAACATTTTTTATGATAAAAGTATTAACGTTTTGAAGAATAAAAACAGACATCTAAAACTAGTAAACTTTTTCAACCATATAATTTTGTAGTGTGTTAAGTCTGATGTTATAGGAGATTATTAAACGCTTATTTACTTGGGCTTTGTAAATATTTAATCCGCATTAGCTTAAGATTCTCTTTGTTTTACGCTATGATTTTGAAATATTAAACAGCTTTTCTCGTCGCGTTTTAGAAAGTAAGTGTTTCATGTTTTTGATGTAATATAATATTATAATCTTTGTGTGCTGTAAGTGGCAGATTATTATAATCCCGAATGGAAAATATTATTAGTATATTATTGTTTGTAGCAAATTTTATGTCTTTGAAATATTGTTCGTGTAATTTTGAATTATTTGAATTATGAGATCTATTCGTTTTTATTTGACTTTCCTATAAAATTGCCGTGTGGTGACGGCGACGAATATCACCACCCCATCTCATCCCGTGGGGGGCGTAGAAGTCGACCCGAGGGAATATACACCAGAGAACGGGCAGCAGCGTCTCTCTGAGTACTATGACTAACTTACTGCGATCGCCAACCCGTCTGCCAAGCGTGGCGATTATGGCATATCCCCTCATGATTCGCGCAACTAAACCACGGCCCCTAGTCCCCGGCAGCCCTGCTATTCCTAGCCTTGGTAACAGCTGTGGTAACGGCGGGGCAGGGGGTGCTAAGAATCCCCGGCAGATTTCGTGTTACCAACACCGACGACCTCTGGCCCTGGCAACATATAACACGCGTACACTGCGGACCGACGAGAAGATCATCGAACTGGAGGAAGAATTGAGCAGGTTACACTGGGATATCGTCGGATTATCCGAAGTCCGAAGACAGGGGGAGGATACGATGATCCTGAAATCCGGTAACCTTCTCTATTTCCGAGAGGGCGATCAACTGTCTCAAGGTGGTGTCGGGTTCATAGTCCACAAGTACCTCGTTAACAACGTTGTGAAAATCGAGAGTGTGTCGGCTAGGGTGGCGTACCTTATACTCAGAATCACCAAGCGGTATTCTTTGAAGGTCATACAGGTATACGCGCCGACTTCGACACACTCCGACGATGAGGTTGAGGTCATGTATGAGGATTTATCTAAAGCCATACATACCAACAAGACTCATTTCACTGTTGTAATGGGGGACTTCAACGCGAAGCTGGGCAAACGATTCGGTGATGAGTTAAAGGTGGGACCTCATGGAATTGGAGACCGCAACACTCGGGGCCAGATGTTGGCCGACTTTATGGAGAAGGAGGGACTCTTTATGATGAACTCCTTTTTCAAGAAGCCAGGTCAGCGTAAATGGACCTGGGTGAGCCCTGATGGGAAAACCAAGAATGAGATAGACTTCATCTTGTCGACGAGAAGACAAATATTTAATGACGTCTCCGTGATCAATGCAGTCAAAACTGGGAGCGATCACAGACTCGTAAGAGGCTCGTTAAATATCAATGTTAAACTCCAGAGGTCCCGACTGATGAAGTCTACGCTCCGACCATCACCTCTTCAAATCCGAAATCCCGAAGCCTTTCAGCTCGAACTCCAAAACCGATTCGATTGCCTAGCAGACTGCGAGGAAGTGGACACATACAACGACAGGCTTGTGGAAACTGTCCGTACGGCTGGGTCTAAGACCTTCAAGACCAGCCGTACAAAAGGAACCAAAAAGATCTCTGCCTCTACCCTACGGCTTATGGAGGAAAGACGGAAAATGATTCTGACGTCCCCAGCTGATGCTGCCGGCTATCGGCTGATCAACAGACGGATTTCAAAGTCTCTAACTCGCGACACTCGCCAATTTAATACAATGCGCATTAAAGAGGCCATCGAGCGGAACAAAGGCTCTAAAGTGTTCGCCAGAGATCTGTCTGTTGGTCAGAGTCAACTGACAAGGCTGAAAACTGAGGATGGCAGAATAGTCACGTCAAGATCTGAGCTGTTGGAAGAGGTTGAGAAGTTCTACGGTCAGCTGTACACGACAGCTCAATCACCTGTCAGTAGTCATGCTGCAGATCCCAGAGCAAGACTAACCCGACACTACACTGAAGATTTTCAGGACGTCAGTCTTTTCGAGATTAGAATGGCTCTCGGACAACTCAAAAACAACAAGGCACCTGGTGATGATGGTATTACAGCCGAGCTTCTGAAGGCGGGTGGTACACCGATCCTCAGGGCTCTTCAGAGGCTTTTTAACTCCGTCATTGCCAAAGGTCAAACGCCAAAAGCATGGCACAGAAGTGTGGTGGTACTTTTCTTTAAGAAGGGTGATAAAACCCTTCTGAAGAATTACAGGCCCATCTCACTGCTGAGTCATGTTTACAAGTTGTTTTCGAGAGTCATTACGAATCGTCTCGAGCAAAGGCTTGACGACTTCCAGCCACCCGAACAAGCCGGATTCCGGAAAGGCTTTAGCACCATAGACCACATACATACGCTGCGGCAAGTTATACAGAAGACTGAGGAGTATAACCAGCCACTTTGCTTAGCGTTTGTGGACTATGAGAAAGCCTTTGATTCGATCGAAACCTGGGCTGTGCTGAATTCTCTTCAAAGGTGCCAAATTGATTATCGGTATATCAGGGTGTTAAAGTGCTTGTACGAGAACGCCACCATGTCGATCCGACTCCAGGATCAGAACTCAAAACCTATCCAACTGCAGAGAGGTGTAAGACAGGGAGACGTGATATCTCCGAAACTGTTTACCGCTGCATTGGAAGATGTTTTCAAGCTTCTGGACTGGAACGGACTTGGCATCAATATTAACGGCGAGTACATCACTCATCTTCGATTTGCCGATGACATTGTAATTATGGCTGAGACCTTGGAAGACCTCGGCACTATGCTCGATGACCTCAGCAGGGTTTCCCAACAAGTGGGTCTAAAAATGAACATGGACAAGACGAAAATCATGTCGAACATCCATGTTGCACCCACTCAAGTCAAGGTTGGAAATTCTGCACTCGAAGTTGTAGACAACTATGTCTACCTAGGTCAGACCATCCAACTAGGTAGGTCCAACTTCGAGAAAGAGGTAAATCGTCGAATTCAACTCGGCTGGGCAGCGTTCGGGAAGCTACACGATATCTTCTCATCCCAAATACCGCAGTGTCTCAAGTCGAAAGTCTTCGACCAGTGTGTGTTGCCAGTGATGACTTATGGATCAGAGACGTGGTCGCTCACAATGGGCCTCATAAGAAGGCTCAAGGTCACTTAAAGGGCAATGGAGAGGGCTATGCTCGGAGTTTCTCTGCGAGATCGAATCAGAAATGATGAAATCCGCAGGCGAACCAAAGTAACCGACATAGCCCGAAGAATTGCTAAATTGAAGTGGCAGTGGGCGGGGCACATTGCTCGCAGAACCGACGGCCGCTGGGGCAGAAAGGTTCTCGAGTGGCGACCACGAACCGGAAGACGCAGCGTGGGCAGGCCCCCTACAAGGTGGACCGACGACTTAGAACGAGTCGCGGGAAGCCGTTGGATGCGGGCAGCGCAAGATCGGCCAACGTGGAAATCCTTGGGGGAGGCCTTTGTCCAGCAGTGGACGTCTTTCGGCTGATGATGATAAAATCAGCCAAAATCATGTGCCATATTTAACATTGAAATAAAAATACTTCTACCCAAAATCATACAGACTGTTGATCACCATGCAGATTACTAAATAATTTATAGTTGATAACATCTATTATATACAAATAACAGCCTTTTAAAGTTAATATGGCTATTTGTGAGTTTACAAAAGCAAAACGATGATTTTTTAAATTTTTGTATGTCTGTCTGTTTGTCCGGGGTAATCTTTAAAGGCGGGTACTGACCGGCGTTACGGGTCGTAATATAACGCATTACACAGTGAGTGTTCATGTAGTGAGTACGGTAAAACTGGTGCCTCTTTTATAGTTTAATTAGATTAGAAGGGTTATATTTTTTTTCTATTATATACTGCTGCTTTATTCTTGGGCAACTATATGTAACGTTTTATCTATTCTAATGTTCACGTGTAAGTCAGGCCTATGATATCGTTGTCCTAGCAAATGGTAATACATAATATAATATTTTTTTTATTGAATAGGAAGGCGGACTAGCATATGGGCCACCTGATGGTAAGTGGTCACCAACGCCCATAGATATTGGCATTGTAAGAAATGTTAATCATCGCTTACATCACCAATACGCCACCAACCTTTTTTTTCTCGCTGTAAAACGCATTTACGCGTTTCCCCCATATGAAGTGGGGGGGTAAGTGGGGCTCGCCGACGCTGAAGCCCGTCTGGGTAGGTACCACCCATAGGTGGTAAAAATAACGAAGACTTTGGAAATTGAATACTTGTATTAATGATAAATAATTATAATAACTGATGTGTGTCGCGCACGCGCGTCGAGACGACAAGTGAAGCTAAGTTGGTAGGCGCGTCCCCGCACCCCGCGATGATAGATAGTGAAGCGCCGCAACATACTCCCCGGGGTTGAAGGATTCTTCAACAGCTAGATGTCTCCGGAAGAGGGCATATGTTATTGTACGCTCTCCGAATAGTCCCTTTTTTGGTTGGCCGAGACTGGCAAGTGCACGCAAGTTTTTATTAGTGACATCAATAATGTTTCTCAAACACTGACTTGATTCTTTTTGTGCTTGTTGTAAATCAAATAATGCATTTACATGATTATTAATTAAGAGACGTTCGTTGTCGTAACGATTAGTTAATAAATTCCAAGCTATTTGATAATTATCTGCAGTGAATTCTATATTCTGTACAATTAAAGACGCAGTACCTTTAAGAGCAGCGCGTAAATAATGTAATTTATTAATATCACTGAGACTTTTATTATTATGAATGATAGATAAATACGTATCTCTAAACTCCAGCCAGCGCTGAAAGTCGCCATCGAATAAGGGCATGTTGATTTTTGGCAGCCTTACGAAGTCATGATGCACGGATTCGGTAGATGATGAGTCATATCTATGACGGAGGTGATCTCGTTTCTGGCGCTCTGCATTCGTCAACGATGTGGCTTAAGCCACAAGCGAATAATATTTATTCTCAAATTGTATACGCTCGTCGAACTTCCCATCTCCCTCAGACAATATCTCGAACTCCGTTCGATTATTATTTTTCGTATCCGTGTTGCTCTCAAGGGCTAAAGTCCACTTCTCTGTTATATTTTTGTTTCTGATAGTCAATCCCGTCAAAATATTTTGTAAATTTGTTTCCACTGGTGACTTGAATGTTGTTGTAAAATTACGTTGACTCCAAATTGTAGACGTCGGCGACGACCACTTAATTTTTTAATCTTAGGTAGGCCACGTGGTGACGTTATATTCTTGAACTGGATGATCGTCAATATGAAATGATCTGCTTCGTCTTCCTTGAATATCGGACGATGAAAAGGTATCCTCGATGTAGAAAATTTGCCTTTCTGCACAGGTATCCTTTGTGTGACTTGGCCACGTGGGTGCGCGCGATGAAAAGGTATCCTCGATGTAGAAAATTTGCCTTTCTGCACAGGTATCCTTTGTGTGACTTGTCCACGTGGGTGCGCGCGATGAAAAGGTATCCTCGATGTAGAAAATTTGCCTTTCTGCACAGGTATACTTTGTGTGACTTGTCCACGTGGGTGCGCGCGATGAAAAGGTATCCTCGATGTAGAAAATTTGCCTTTCTGCACAGGTATCCTTTGTGTGACTTGTCCACGTGGGTGCGCGTGCGCGTGCGTCGATAAGAATGACGCGTTTTTCTCTAATTTCTTCGTTATTTAATATTTCACGGGCGAAGGACCATTTTGTTAGCTTCGATAGCTGCTTTTGTGGTGGTAAAAATAACGAAGACTTTGGAAATTGAATACTTGTATTAATGATAAATAATTATAATAACTGATGTGTGTCGCGCACGCGTTCAATGAAATAGTTTTCTATTCTTAGTGATGGCTGTTTTTCTTTTTATTTACCTTCAACATGTAATTTATTTATGACAAATACATTTATTAAAATAGTCTTAAAATCGACTTATATTCAGGTGTGATGTTTGTTTCCTTATGATATTAGTAAAATAGTCCAGCGATGTTATTAATGTTTTACGCATAATCATAATAATAATTATAAAATATCAAAGATAATTTAATTAATTAATTGTTGTATTAGTTTTATCTTTTTTATATTTGTGCAGAGGGTGGATCTACCAGTTATCTGTCCGATAGCTGGTTGGAATCACTACGGGTACGCGACCCCGGACTGCTCTAGCTACTAGTGGCACATTCCTGTATCTTCCGTGATCACAGTATCCTCACCCCTCTCCTTGATACGTTGTTTCCCAAAATTGTCCCAGCGTCACGCCAAAGAAGAAGGAAAACTAATATTAAACCCGGAGCGGTGCCTCCGTTTAGGCGTAAGCCAGTCACCTGCGGCCAAACCAGCACCACACGTATTGACTCGTCATTCCTGTGGATCCTGCTGGGGAGGAGGAGAGGGTGGCATGGGTACTGGGCAAGCCCGTGTTGCCACAAACTCGCCTGGCCCAGGCGTAGCAGCATCCACGGAGAGGACACTTCGCTCACCTGTCTTGCAGGTGGAAAACAACACGGAGAGTGGCAGTCACCGGTTATAAGTCAGCACGAACAGGCGTAAGTGCGGACGCCAGGGGCCACTCTTGACAGTAGGAGGATCCATCGTAGATCCATTGATCAGTTACCGCCTGCTTTTAGTCGGGCAGCCCCCGATCAATAAGGTACTGATCCGCCTCAGCGTTAACTTGTTCCGCCTGGGTGAACGGAACAGCTAGACGTTGACGCTGTGACATTAACCACCTGCTCAAAGAAACAAAAATCTCAAAACCCACACCAACGCTGCTTACATGCGCTTTGCGACATGGAATGTCCGAACGATGAGGACAGGCTTCCCGAACACCTACGGAAGCTCCGATTGCGCCCAAAAACTGCGCAAAACTTACAGTATCGACGTGGAGCTTAAAAGGCTCAATATCGATATTGTAGCCTTACAAGAGACCAGAACTGAAGACGAAGGGTCTTTGCGTGAAGCTAACTACACTTTTTACTGGAAAGGCAAGAGTTCCTTGGAAACACGAGAGCATGGTGTAGGTTTCGCGGTTCGAAACCATCTCATCAACGCCATAGAGACACCTGTAGGCGTTTCCGAGCGGATTATGGTCTTGCGTCTAAACACAAAAAGCGGCTTTTTCACGCTAATTTCCGCTTACGCACCGACGCTTAGTTCAAAACCTGAGACCAAGGATCAATTCTACGGCCAGCTCGATGAGACAGTGCGCAGGGTGAATCCAACTGACAGACTGCATATTTTGGGTGACTTTAATGCCCGCGTCGGTCAGGGCACATCAGCCTGGCCTGAATGCCTCGGTGCACACGGCATAGGCAAGCTTAACGATAACGGACAACGACTGTTGGAGTTTTGCTCAAGGCACCAGCTGTGTGTTACCAACACCTTTTTTAAAGGCAAAATGATGCGGAAAGTCTCGTGGATGCACCCTCGATCTAAACACTGGCACCAATTAGACCTTGCTCTTACAAGAAGGAGGGATCTACGGGAAACGCTCCACACGCGGGCGTTTCACAGTGCCGATTGCGACACCGATCACAGCCTCGTTGCTACTAAAGTCCGACTTGTCCCTAGAAGAGTCCATTCTTCCAAGCCACTCGGTCGAAAAAAGATAAATCTTTTCAAGACTCGTGACATGGAAGTAGTGAAGTCATTTGGGGAACTCGTCCGCGAAGAAGTTGCAACTTGGGACAGTACGGCATCAGCGCGAGTCGAATGGGAAAAAGTCAAGTCTCTTCTCACTGACACTGCAGGCAAGATTTTTGGCTATCAAATGGCAAAATCTTACGACTGGTTTCAAGAAAACGAGGAACACTTACTTACCTTGATTGACTCGAAACGCCAAGCCGCTTTAAATTTTCGCCTTAACCCTTGCGATGCGACGCGTAAAGATCTCACGAAGGCAAAAGCCTCACTCCAGCGTAGCGCGCGCTTCTTTGTAAATGCGTATTGGACTGAGCTTTGCCAAAGCATCCAAGCGTGCGCAAACGTGGGGGATATTGACGGGGTGTACGCGGGCATCAAAAGAGCTCTTGGGCCTACTCCAAAAAAGACGGCACCTCTCAAGGAAACCGACGGTTCTGTTATAACAGACAGCACCCGTCAGATGGCAAGATGGGTAGAATACTACAAGGGGCTCTACTCGTGCCCAGTGGATATTCAGCCAGAAGCAATGGAGCTTGTCCCGAATCTGGCAACTTGGCACGAGCTAGACATTGCACCCACAGTAGAGGAACTTTATCTGGCTGTCAAGAAGCTCAAATGCGGAAAGAGCCCCGGAAAAGACGATGTTGTCACCGAAGTCGTCAAGCTTGAGTGCCTCTTGCCCATCCTTCATAACCACCTGGCTAAGTGCTGGGAAGAAAACTACGTCCCTCAGGATATGCGAGATGCTAACATCGTCACTCTTTATAAAGGCAAAGGCGATCGTGGCGACTGCAACTGTTACCGCGGAATATCTCTTCTTAGCATCGTCGGTAAAGCCTTTGCCAGGGCCATTTTAGGCAAACTACAAAGGCTCGCTGACCGCGTATACCCTGAGGCACAATGTGGTTTTAGGTCCCAACGGTCAACTGTCGACATGATATTTTCACTCAGACAGCTACAAGAAAAGTGTAGGGAGCAACATACCCCCCTAGTCATTGCATTTGTGGACCTAAATAAGGCTTTTGACTCCGTGAGCAGAGAGGGGTTGTACTCGGTACTTGTCAGAATTGGATGCCCCCCAAAACTCCTAAGGATAGTGCAATCGTTCCACGATGGTATAGAAGTCACCGTCCTGCACAATGGCAACGCATCCATGCCATTCGTCGTACGCCGTGGTGTTCGTCAAGGTTGTGCACTGGCCCCCACCTTGTTCGGAATATTCTTCTCAGTGCTTCTGAAGGTTGCTTTTGGAGATGAACAGCAAGGCGTCCACTTACACACGCGAACCGATGGTAGGCTGTACAACATCTCAATGCTCAAGTCCAAACGCTACAGGGAGGACCTATTTGTAGATAGTCTCCTCTTCGCTGACGACGCTGCCTTCGTTGCTCATGACCAAGCTCAACTCCAGAGTCTAATGGACAAATTTGCCAGAGCGTGCGACCTCTTTTCAATGTCCATAAACTGCAAGAAGACCGTCATTTTAGCGCAAGGATGTTTAGAGCAACCAGTCATCTTGCTTAACGGCGCACCTTTACAGGTGGTTAACAAATTTTGCTACCTTGGGTCGCATTTGTCGAGCAATCTCTCGCTTGATGCAGAGATCGACTTCCGCATCGGCAAAGCAGCCTCTACGTTCGGGAGGCTCTGTTCAAGGGCTTGGGATAACAGACACCTTACGGTAAAAACGAAAACGCTTGTTTACCAATCATATGTCCTAAGCGCACTCTTGTATGGAGCAGAAACGTGGACAACGTACGCAAAACAAGAACGCCGACTAAACACATTTCACTTGCGCTGTCTTCGGAACATTCTGGGCATCACATGGCAGGATCGCGTGACAAACGAGTCTGTTCTAGGCGAGGCACAGCTGCCTAGCATCATGGCCATTCTCAAAAAAAAACGGTTACGGTGGCTGGAACACGTGCATCGAATGGAGCAGACCCGTCTTCCAAGGCAAATACTACTGGGAGAGGTTGTGGATGCAAAGAGGTCTGTTGGGCGGCCTATGCTCCGTTACAAAGATTGCGCTAAGCGTGATATGGTTGCGTTTAACATCCCTAGCAATCGATGGGAGGAACTGGCAGAGGACCGTGCTAAGTGGCGACGCCTTATTCACGAAGGTCAATCAAAGCATGACAATAACTGGTTTAAACTACTAAAAGAAAAACGCACTAGGCGTCATGAGCGGGCTTCAAACCCCCGCCCATCTGGGGGCGCATACACTTGTCGGAAGTGCGGCCGGAGGATCCTCTCTCGCATTGGTCTTTTCAGTCATGAACGCAAGTGCCTTCGCGATGCCGCTTAAATCATCTGTCAAAGATGCAGAGGCCTATATATAGTTTTATACAAAATAATAATGTATAAAAGTAGCTGGTTATCTTTAAAATGTAAAATTATTGCCTATTTTGTCTACGGGCTAACTTATGAGACCGCAGTACCTGAGATTCTAAGCACCAACTCTGGGTCGGGCTATTAAAAAAGTTATTGGATTTTTCTGTCAATATATTCCCAGTAACAACTCGGAGTCTAGAAATTTGCAGATGTTACACTCATGCGTCTCGAAGATCTGGTACACGGTACTGAGTGGTACAAAGGTGAACTGAATTTTCACATACTTTGTATACTCGGCTTTAAAAGCAAACAAAGAAACCTGCATGTTTCGGATAATCTTCCTCATAATAGTCCTGTCTCCAGGGGAGCAGCGTGATGAAATAAACTCCAAACTTTAAGAGAAGCAGGCTTTGCTATTAAACCTTTGCTGGTAATTAATTCTGTAGGCAGTTTGAGAAAACTATAAATCTACCATATTTTATTACACCTATTTATATATTTAAATTTTAATCTTCGCTTTAATCTTTATATCGAATTTGTATTGAAATATAAAACGAAATAACGTGCGTATTAAATTATAATGACGTAGAAAATTCTATCGTAATTTACTATCTAAGATACTTCAGCTCGTTACGGATTAATTAAAGGAGAGCCTCTCATCATTTTGAGAGCAATTAACTCTCCGAGATAATTAAGAACGCTTTGGAGCAATCGAGAAGCTGTAAATGTTTTTTTTTTATTTCTGTCAAAAAAACAACCACGTGTTTAGATAACCAATACTAGTCTGGAGAAGTTTGTCACGCCATTTCGTTCAAACGGATGTTTCTTTAAGCTTAATTATTTTACAAAGCCAGATCAGTAAATGGAGCGTCTCAATGGTAACTGCTCATCAGTGATTGAAGTATACTGCGAAATCGTTTAATATTCAGTTAAGGTCACCAGGTCCACCTATCACGTCTAACCTATGTCTTCGGAATATAAAGCCTTATAAACTGACCACTAAAACAATGTTAAGTAAGACCTGTGATGACATAGTGGTTAGTAGACAAGAAACTTAACGAATGACCTCGAGTTCAAACTTGGGCAAGCACCACTGAAACCTGCATGTGGCGGATGAACATCTGCTTCGTGTACCAACCCTTATTGGAGCTGCGTGTTGCAGTAATCTTCAAACCTCAAAAAGAAGAGGAGGCTTAGGCCAGAAGTGGGATTTTTAATGGCTGTTACGTTACTTTACTTTTTTGTTGGCATGTATCAATAAAATTAAATATATTGTTTTGTTAAATGGTATTAAATGACACGATTAAACACTCAGAATAAATCAACTCGGCTATCTCGACTGTTAAGCTATACGTATAATGTAATTGGACGAAATGAAAGAAGGCCGTTTAGTAGGACTTAGTATTTTTTCTTTATTTAGTTTTTTTTCAAACAAAATTAATAAAATTGACATCCTATAAATGTCTTACAGTTAAACAAAAGCCTTTTTACCCCTCAACTGGCTTAGAGACTATTCCACCAGGCGGCTCCAGTGATCCATTCAAGAGTCACATTTAGATTTCCTGACAATTCTTCACCACCGATTGCTACAAGAAATAAAAACGTATATAATAATCATATAAGTGAAAACTTAGTGTTGTTTGGAATTGAACCTCGATCTTCATTAAAAACCATGTGTTATAACCATTCGGCCATCGCAGTTCAATTGCAACATTAGTATTCAGACAAATAAATAGCAATAACCACATTGTATCATTGTGTGTCGTTTGATCAAACGCCTCGTGAAATATATATTGAAGATCCGTCGTCAAGATGTATAGAGCTCATCCATTACAAATAGTGTCTTCGAACGACTGCTAACAATTTCTACAGAAAGCGATATTTGATATTCCTTTGCCTCGGATCTCTTGAACAATTTATTAATGAAATATTATATAACGTTTTGTACACCAGAGTATTTATGAAAAAAGGATCGCTCAAGGCAATATAAAGCTAATAAAGAACATGCCTACTAATAATATGAACATTTACGTAAATTACAGTAACAGCCTGTTAATGTCCCACTGCTGGGCTAAGGCCTCCCCTCCCTTTTGAGAAGAAGGTTTGGAGCTTATTCCACCACGCACCACGCACGCAATAAATATTTGAGATTAATAAACGTCGAAACCGTTTGACCAATCACCAAAATTACACATATATGATTTTTCCTGTAGATTTCTATGCAAAACAATTTTTAATAAAAAAAATCTTACAATACTTTTTTTACTTCTACGTTACTAATATCCCTATTTACAGCTTCAATTAAGCGTACAGCTTTTGTTAGGAGAGGGGACGACAATAAGGGGTCAGGGGATAACTTGCGAGTTTTACATGGCTAGGCGGCCGGTAAGCCATTGCGCTATTGACGTACTACAGCAAATTAGCTTTTTTGCATTACAATACAGTTTAATGATAGTTGGTGTATATAGACATTGTCTACCACGGCTTGCAAGTTATTTACCTACATTATAACGTAAAAATATCAGATATAAATACAAATAAATATAATGTTTATAAAAAAACTATAAACGTAATTATAGTTTTTAATCAAATAAAGGAGAGAGCGTACAACGCACTTCAACTAAGCGATAACTTCTCTCGCAAAAAATAAAAACATCACGATCTAACAGATTTTCTTTTGATACTAAATGTTTCTTATATATTTTCCTTTCCTACAGAGCAATTCAATAAGTGACTGAATTACCTTTGAACATTTTTCGATTGACATTACAATACTTTGAGATGTGCCTCTTTTTTAGTAAAGAAAAGAATTGTCGTTGGTACGAAAGCAACCAGGTCACGTGACTTTAGGACTATCTCACGTCGCGTTACAATGTAGTTCTCATTTCGATAGTCTTTGTTTTTACATTTTACAAGAGTGACAAAAAACACGGTCTGACCGACTCCATATGTGGCCAAAATATTTTATGACATCGATTATAATAATTTTAACATATAATGTTTATATTAATGCATTTAAAGAAACAATAAATGCAAACTTATTATCTAAGTGTAGAGATCAATTAAATTATATATATGATATGCCATTTCTAAAACAATTTGGTCTATTACAATTATATATTTTATATAAAAGCTTGTAATAATTGTCTTTAATGACCAATATTATTACTTATTATTAATATTAAATTTACATTATTAATTTTTATTATTTTAGTTAATTTTAAAATAGTACCTCCCGATTCCCACCCGACGCAAAGCTGCCCATAATGTCGGCCGCATTTCCGCGCTGTATGGCAATGGACAACCTTTGTGCCAAGTGGGACCCGGAGCGACTGTCAAATCCCCTCTCTCTAAATAATGTTCTAATAATGTTTATTAAAAATTTTAAATTAGGTTTGTAAAAGTTATTCATATTTTTCTATCGGTCCATGTAACTGACTTCTCCTCGTGTCTACGTCAGAATATTAAATTCACCTGCCATATTTAGACTGTAATTTCGCATTCATTGTTACGCGAGCATTACATTGTTATCGAATAATTTCAATTTCAATAAAATTGGAATACCATCAATTGTTTTGATTATATGTTTTCGTTATGTTGTGAAACTATCTTTCTCGAGTAAGATATAGTTAATATTTCTTAAAGAACCAATGTCTATGGGCGGGGATGACCACATACCATTGTATGGATGATTTTTCTACTTTTAATTAAAAAAAAATAATAACAATAAATACTAATTTACAACTTCACTATCTTCTTGATGTTTTTATAAATACGGAGAGTGTAATAAAATGAATTTAATATGAAATACTTAACATTGAAACACGAGAAGCGAATATTCGCTTAATGGCGTCTTCATGAGCAGTCTAAGAATATTTAATAGCCTGTTTAGCTCTGAGGAATATTTATAATATTTTTCAATTTAATTTAATTACTTCATATACAAATAAAAATACAACATTTACGTGTGATATATATTTTAAAAACGTAATAAATTATTTAGCACATTATAGAAATAACACAACAGAATAATAAAAATTAAAATATGCCTGATAAATCAAACTTTATGGAGATCATTTACTGGTGGTAGGGCTTTGTGCAAGCTTGTCTCGGTAGGTACCACCCACTCACATGATATTCTAACGCAAAACAGCTGTACTTGATATTGTTGTGTTCCTGCTTGAATGGCACAATGGACATAAAATCTTAGTTCTCAAGGTTGTTGGCGCATTGGCTATGTAAGCGATGATTGACATTTCTTACAATGCCAATGTCTAAGGGCGTTTAGTGACCACTTACCATCAGGTGGCACATTTGCTCGTCCACCTTCCTAGTCTATCAAAAAAAAAAAGATCAAATGACGGTCGCATTAGTTCGCATTATATCATTAGGTCGCATATGTTGGAATTTAATATGGAACTTTGATTTTAATAATTATAACATTTAAAAGTTACACGCACTTACTATCAACATTTCACGAACGAAATACGAAGTGATTTCTTACACAATAACGATATTGTGCATAATAAGTCGTTTTTGTAATCAACTTATATTAAAATTTATTTTGTTTAAAAAAGTCGAAGCCTGGGATACTTAATTCATTTATTTATCGAAACAAAACAAATTCAATCATTGTGTAAAGTTTAAATAGGGCACAGTTGTTGTTGTTGATTTGATTTAAATTTAAGTGCCTTTTGTGTTACAAAAACAAAGGTCACGGAATATTTTCAAATTGAATAACATTGGAGACAACATGAGCAAGAGTTGGTACAAACTTGAAAACAACGATAAAAAGTGTAGTTACAGACCGTATACCTTCCAACATTGGAAAGGCTTTCTAAAGAGAAAGAATAAAAAATGGGACTCCAAACGACGCCCGGCTGATGCGAGATGGCAACATTTAATATTATTTCGTAACAGCCTGTGAATGTCCCACTGCTGGGCTAAAGACTTCCTCTCCCTTTTTGAGGAGAAGGCTTTTGGAGCTTATTCCACCTCGCTGCTTCAGTGCGGGTTGGTGGAATACACATGTGGCAAATTTCAGTGAAATTAGACCATTGCAGGTTTCTTCAAGATGTTTTCCTTCACCCTCAAGTACGAGATGATTTATAATCACAAATTAAGTACATGAAAATTCAGTAATGCTTACCCGAGTTTGAATCCACCTTTCCATTTCGGCCTTTCTTAATATTATTGAAATTGTTTATTAATATTATTAAAGAAAAAAAATTTATTAATATTATAAAAAAATAATTATTATATATAATATTTTAAAAAAAAATTATTAAATTATTAATATTAAAAAAATATTAATATTATTAAAGAAAAATAATAAATAATTATGAACTAAAATGAAGAAAGTCATGTCGCATTTGTGCAATATAACACCGGTGGCGCATTTTGATAGGGCTTTGTGCAAGCTCGTCTGGGTAAAACAGCAGTACTTGATATTGTTGTGTTCTGGTTTGGAGTGTGAGTGAGCCAGTGTAATTACATGCACAAGGGACATAAAAACTTAGTTCCCAAGGTTGGTGGCGCATTGGCTATGTAAGCGATGGTTGACGTTTCTTACAAAGCCTAAGGGCGTTGATGACCACTTACTATCAGGTGGTCCATATGTTCGTCGGCATTCCTATTCTATAAAAAAAATTACTAGTGTCTGATAAAAATGGCTGTAGTGGCCGAAATCAGAACATAATTATCATATGAGTTTATGTGGTTTTGTATACCAGAAATACTATTTAAACGTAGGAATATAAATAAACATAAAATGTAAATAAAACACAATCTATTGCGATCGAGTGTCGGCATACGCAACATCGCTGTTGACAGTTGAAAAAATGCTGAAGCTTTGTGATGAATTTTGGAAAAAGTCTTTGCCAAGCAATGGATGAATATCTACTCAATGCGAATATGATGATTTATATAAATAAATCTATGTTTAGGCCTCTATATAAGGTACATATTTAAAAAAAACCCGCTTAGTTTCTTTCGCCGGGTTTTCTAAGGTCTGAGGTGTTTATTTCCGAACCGGTGGTAGATTTATGACAATCAATAAGTAAGTGCAATGCTTTTATATTGAATAAAGATTTTTGACTTTGATTTAAAGCTTAAGAAACTATCACATTATTACCATCAGATATTTGGACATATTTCGCTAATTAGGAAAACTTAAATATATAAGTTGATGAAGAAGTATATGAACTTCACTGCTTATATTTAAACGGCAAAGTGTATTCAAGTTAACAAGCTTAAACACGCACGTCGATTAGCGTAATCACTGCGCATTGACAGTTAGCGTGATTGTAGAACGTGACGCGAATCAAACGTGCCGTGACGAAACAAGCCTGATAATTGTGTGTCACATCAATTATGTTTGTTAATAGGAATAAATTACGCGTCGTAATTCGAAATGTTTTTCTTAATACAATATTTGGCATCTTTGCTTGTGAGCGAAAAAGTTCGTAATATCAATTTAAAATACTTTCGAAGGGTCTTAATATCGCTTTTAATTCGCCATTTTACAAAATTATATTGTAGAGATTTGTGTTGGGGACTCTCGATGGGAATAAGAACTGAGAATTCCGCGTAGGACTATTAATTATTGTACTATAAATAGGTTTATCAATGTCATTAGGCGTGGACACCTCCAAATACGACGCCAACAAACTATCACACCAGATGGAAGTAGCAGTTAACAAGCGTAGCTAGAAAAGTATAATTTCCTTAGAAGCATTCAAACAATGGCGTGGAAGCACTATTATGCCACTACCAAGTGCTTAGAATTGGTACCATTACATTTGTTTCAATGATATCTAAATAACTTACAATGAAATTTCATTAACGTGATTCAAAATACAACTAGCGCCATCTAGTGTCAAAAAAATTACCTTATCTACTAGAAAACATTGGTGATTTTGAAGTGACGCTAAATTATAAGTCGTTGTTACAATATTTGATTTAAAGCTCTGACTCTGACTGGAGGAATTTAGAAGTTGTTTTTTCTACCAATTAAACAATATACATATAATATTATATTATTATTATATTAATAATAAAAATATATGTACAATATAGTTGATGCCACCAGTGGTGTTTTGACTGCCTCGTTGGTCTGGTGGCTTGATGTAAGGCCGCAAACCCGGAGGTTTTGGGTTCAATTCCCAGGTCGGGCCAATAAAATCTTATTGGGTTTTTCTGTCAGAAAATTCTCAGTAGCAGCCCGGAGTCTTAAAGTTGGAAGTGTGTTCACTCCCGTGCCTCGGAAAGCATGTAAAGTTATTGGTCCTGCGCCTGAACTCTTTTCGGTCATGTCGGATTGCCGTCCGATTATGAGAGTTAGAGAATAGAGAGTGTTTGCGCACATACTTGTGCACTATAATATCTCCTGCGTAGTTGGCTAATCTCTCTTGTGATTGGCCGCCTATCCCGAAATCGGTCTGGAGGACATTATTATAATATAGTGTGTTGAAAATCGTAAGGTTGTGTGTATCTGTTATTTCAAATATTTTGTTGATTTAGTTGTAGGTTTCTATTAGCATAGAGACTACATATTACATTTAGACCTAAATAAATAAACTTCGGTCCACATAAAGGTTGGGCGGAATGTTTCATCAGTGTTCACAAATATTGGGGGTACTCAAATACTTATTTTATAATATCTAGTATATTACCTGAAATATTTTTGTTCAATATAATACAAGTTCTTTAATTATAATTTAAAATATTTATATACATTTATAGTTTTGCCAAATTAAATAAAACTGGAAAGTGTTGTGTTTTTTTTTAATTTGAAAGGTAGACCGAGAAATGGACAACCTGCCGGTATCACTACAGTTCATTCTTATCCTCCATCATTCTTCAGAAAAATATTATATCCCGTATGCTTGTAGCTATACTGGCCTACGAATACCTACATATATACGACGAATGTTATTTAATTTAGATTAACCAAAACTTTGGGAAAACAGAATCAAGTAATTGGAAAGGCACATAAGATATCTCCTTTTTTGGCATTTAGTTTAGCTTAACTTACAGATCGTAATATTTAACCGCCTCTTAACTTAGTGATAAACTGAATTTTAATTTTATAAATTAATATAATTATAATGTGTCCAAAGAGCAAACGCAGGCCGATAGTACTAAAAATGTAGTCAATGGAGGTTACTGACACCAGCCCTTCACACGTGGGCGGAGCTATGGAAAGTTAGTATAACATTAAAACTATTAATGCTATGAACGGCTAGGAAAGAAGATCTGACCGAGAAGAATTGATAAAAGACTCAGTATAAACTCTTCTCCAGCGGTTGAACCTGTTTAGATAATAACTTTAAAACATAAAATTTTATATACAAATACTGTATTCGTGGAGTCAGTATTCGTTGATGGACGCTATTTATCATATACTATGTAACACTTTTATCGTGTAATAGTATTTTATATTATAAAATTTAAATTAAGTTATTAAGCAATAACTTTGTCTCAAGTAAGGAAGTAAGAATAATGAACGTTGAACTTTCGCGTCATGTGGCTTTGAAAATGGGCTTTGGATTGTGACGAATATTCATTTTAGAAAAAATCGTTCTCATATCTGAATGACGCAGAGCGAAACTTTAAAAAAGAGATATTGCAAACTAGACTGGTGGTAGAGCTTTGTGCAAGCTCGTCTGGGTAGGTACCACCCACTCATCAGATATTCTACCGCAAAACAGCAGTACTTGGTATTGTTGTGTTCTTGTTTGAAGGGTGAGTGAGTCAGTGTAATTACAGGCACAAGGGACATAACATCTTAGTTCCCAAGGTTGGTGGCGCATTGGTGATGTAAGCGATGGTTAACATTTCTTATAATGCCAATGTCTATGGGCGTTGGTGACCACTTACCATCAGGTGGCCCATATGCTCGTCCGCCTTCCTATTCTATAAAAAAAGACTAATTTTATTTAGTCTTTTACAAAAATAAATCCTTAAAACGCCAAATGTCCAAAGACATTAATAAGTGACCACAAATGTTTTAAAGTATAAACAAAAATTCTTATAATTCACACTAGATTGGCAGAAAGAAATTTCTTTCTGATTCCTTTGTAAAATATTTTTTATTAATATTAATTCATTCATAAGAACATTTTTGTTACATAAATAATAAATTAGATATGACATTAACCTTGTCCTGTGCAAGTCAATCGGCATTTCAGCTTGCAGCTTAAATATAATTTATCTTTTCAAATCATAAATAGAATGAATGAGAAAAACCTTGAAAAAGGTGCTCGAACTCATTTCCTTTGTAAATTTCCTCAACGAGTCATCTTCATTACTGAATCTTTATGACGGGTCTTTCTTATAAACGAAATGATGAAGAGAACAGTACTCCATGCTATATATATTCTAATATTATATACTTGAGGAGAATTTTTCTTTACTATATTGTAAGCTCAATTGCAAGATAATAAATTACACGTTAAGGTTTTTGAACAGATCCTCTCATGTCTAGGTATTTTCTTTTCTGGCTTTTTAGTTAAACACAGATTTATCTTTGTCTGTCATTATTGATTTTAAATTTGAAAGAAGAAGACACAACATCGTTTATCTTATCACCATTACAAGTCTGTAAATAAGTTAATGTGATGCTGCTGCACTCAATACATTTGAAACCGATAATCTCAGGATCTACCAATTCGATTGGAAAATAACTTTTTACATTTAAAGGTTACACTATCACGTTACGACCTACAGTAGCGGATTATTGACGTTCAGCGCGAGCAAAACCACGCGAAGCAGATAGCCTAAAATAATTTTACGATTGCGTTTTCTTACGAGTCGTACCAATACCCTGAACTTAGTTGTCGTATATATCACACATGAAAATAAATTATTCAAGGGCTCTAAGGAAAATTTTACTGCAAGTAATAAAAACGTAGGTACATTTTGATGGTCCTTTGGTTAGAACCTCTGTGTTTGTTTCCGAAGATTTCGGGTTTAGATCTAAATAAAGCGCTACTAAACTTTCTTGTGCCTAATTTGTATTTATAGTGTTCTTGGCGGTGTAGGTAAACATCGTGAGGAAACCTTGCATGTGTCGGACAAAAATCGGTTACATTTGCTACAGCGTCCACCAGTCGCAGCATTAGAGCAGCGCGGCTGAATAAGCATCTCCTCCCAGCTATGGGATGTAGACTTTACTATACAGTATCCATATAAAAAAATAGTTCATATAAAATATACTGTTCTTTTTTTAAATATATTTTATCAATACGCATTGGTGGAATACACATGCGTATATAGCAGGAGATGAATTATAAATACAAATTAAGCACGTGAAAATACATACGTATCAGGCATGTGCCTTGTTTGAGCACGCAATCCTCTATCTAAATCTCGGTTTAGCATGTACATGTTGATGTAATTAAATATAGGTTACATACCTTACATTTATTCCAAATCTATAACATTTTATGCAGGCTTTTCTACTACCAATTTTTTTTATAGAATAGGAAGGCGGACGAGCTATGGACCACCTGATGGTAAGTGGTTACCAACGCCCATAGACATTGGCATTGTAAGAAATGTTAACCATCGCTTACATCACCATTGCGCCACCAACCTTGGGAACTAAGATGTTATGTCCCTTTTACCTGTAATTACACTGGCGCACTCACCCTCCAAGCCGTAACACAACAATACCAAGTACTGCTGTTTTGCGGTAGAATATCTGATGAGTGGGTGGTACCTACCCAGACGAGCTTGCAAAAGCTCTACCACCAGTAAAATTTCAATATAATAATATATACTCATCTATAAATTATTTTCTAGCAAACAAGATTAAGTGTTTATAGATATATCAATTATTTATATATTATGAGATGATTATATATTTTGCGACGGATCGAACTTCATTAATACTTTAGTGAACACATATAGCATGAGTAATGTAACATTATATTGGTCAAGTTATGTCATTGTGTAAGGCTGGCTCCCATCTGTCACTTTTTGTATCAAGTAATATCTATTTATTATACTCTACTATCCTTACTAATATTATAAATGGGAAAGTTAGTTTGTTTTTTTGTTACGCTATCACGTTTTAACTATTCAACCGATCATCGTAGGATTTGCATCCATTTTGTCAGAGGTATAGAAAAAGCAATGAGCTAGTAAAAGCCGAGGTGGCTCAGTGCAGGCGCGTTCGGAATGGTTAATATTACACACAATGGCTCAATTAACACATGATACAATAAAAGTATATACATAATTTAAAAAAGAATAATTCAGAAGTGCTCGTAAATGTCTGCTTGTATATTTATGAATAAAAGTATCAAATCCTTATGACACCAATTTGATTCAATATAAAATAACAAACTCCTGGATTATATTCCGTATCTCATTCGTTCATCTCCGCTTCACATTTCACTTCACATGAATATTTCTAGATGAAAAGTTGCGCGGAGTTATTCTTTCATACTTTCCTAGATAGACTATTTCAAACCAGCAATATTTTCGCAACCATGAAATAAAATATCCACCCCTATATTGCTCGGGAAATTTATAGAGATTTCAGCAAGAACACGGTTTTTTGATCGTATTCGTTTTAGTTGACGTACAGAATTCTTTATAAATATTATTGTGTAATGTTTACACTTTATAATTCGGATTATTATTTTCGGATAGTACGTTAATATTAGATCGCTTTGGGTTACACTGATCCTTTTAAAATATATTAATATATTCCATATTATAAATATCCATATACTGATAAATCAGCTTGGAGACGATTTTGCATTTGTAGTTGAGTAATAGTATTAGTCATATGTATGTATGTAAATACAGTGGTTAAAACCTAAATAAACCAGTTTGCGAACCTCGAACTCTCGCATATGTACCGTTAGAAGTGTCATTTTGTGTATTATTATTTTATTACTAATTAGTTCGTAATCATAGAGAAAGGTCAATTAACGTCGCAAAAAAGAAAGTCATAATTAATATTAATGCCATAATGACATTAGTTGAGGAAAATTTTAATTATAGAGAAATGGAGAAATGTTTGGCTAGACTTTAGATGGTAATGTAAAGGAGAGTAATTCCAGACTAGAGATCCTTTGATACAATATCAGAACGAATAAATATTAACTCGCGATGACATTTCTGGATTTGAAGAAATTCTAGATTAAAAATAACGATTAATGTGTATAATATTAAGAAACATATAAAAATAAATTTAAAAATTATTTGTTTATTTACGCTGAAGGAAAACATCGTGAGGAAACCTGCATGTGTCTGATTTCACTGAAATTCTGCCACGTGTATTCCACCAACCATTGGTGCAGCGTGGTGGAATAAGCTCCAAACCTTCTCCTCAGAAAGGGAGAGGAGGCCTTAGCCCAGCAGCTGGACATTTACAGGCTGCTACCACCATTGTTTATTTATCTGCTGACGGTGCAACTACAAATATAAAAACGTATCCAAACTGATTTGAGTGTACTATACTTTGTTTATATGTGTTAACGTTATAATGCTATTACTAAATATTTTAATTAGCATTTAAGATTAAAACACGTAAGGCTTTTAGTAAGATGAACAAGTAGAAGGTAGGTTATGTAGATCATTATTTTTTTAAGTAATTTATTTAGTTTCAAATTGCTATGCCGTTTAATATTTTTTCTCTATTAAGAGCAAAACACTTGCCAAAAAAAACCTAGTATGCTATAACAATATAAAATGACGAATACAACAGCTTAGCCCATATCGCTTCTATGTCACAATAAAATGTAAAATAGCATTAAAAAAACCTGACTTTAAAAATAAAAGATGCAATTAGAAATGAAACATATATAAAGCGTAATAGAGTTTAAATATGTACGACAAAGCTGTTCAAAGTCGTTGCCAAACGTTTTATAAACAAACTTCTCGTTCCAGTTTTTTAAATTCAGTATCAGAGGCAGTTTGGACGTTTCCTTCCATTCCGTTTTCAAACATTACAAAAAAAAGTGTAACTAATCTTTAAGTCGAGTAAAAAGCGTAATAAGTCTGTAGATGTATCATCAGATGGTAGGGGTTTGTACAAGTCTAAGTAGGAAGCACTCACTAATGCACTCAGCAATATCGTTGTATGTTATTATATATAACAATAACTTATTCCGATTTAAGATCCAACGGCCCCAAGATTGGTGATACATTCACAACGTTCAGGATGGTTAATATTTCTTACAGTGCCAATGTATATATATGGTGGTGACCATTTACCATCGGGTGGTCCATTTGCCTATTATAGTGTATCTATTTAAAATAAAAATAGCAACAATATATTCTTGTATTAAAGAGTAAGATTCCTCTTCTCCGATCTAAAGTCCTTTCATCAGACCTAGAACAAGGTTAATTAATTCACAGGAGACATAGACACTGAGGTGTAGTAGCAAACCCAAAGTTTTTGGCGTAACTCGATCCCTCGCATAATATCAATGGATTAAACTTCACGAATTATCATAAACGACCCTGCTTTCAAATTAAATCGCTATCAATTTAATGAAACCATGTATGTCAACAAGGATAACATCATATCGTGATAAATTATATCTTTTTAAATAAAATTTAAAGTGACTGCGTCGTTGGTCTAGTGGCTTGATGTAAGGTCGGGTCAATAAAAAGATATTGGGTTTTTCTGTCAGAAAATTCTCGGTAGCCGCCCGGAGTCTGGAAGTTCGAAGTGTGTACACTCTCGTGCCTCGGAAAGCCGTTGGTCTTGTCAGATTGCCGCCCCATCGGATTATGAGAGTTTGAAAATAGAGAGTGCACCTGTGTTTGCGCACACATTTGTGCACTATAATATCTCCTGCGTAGTTGGCTAATCTCTCTTGAGATTGGCCGCCGTGGCCGAAATCGGTCTGGAAGACTTTATTATTATATTTTAAAATATATTGCTTATTAGGACATTGTAGTTAGAGCGTAAGTGACAGCTCTTAGCGATTGTCGATAACGTAATATCAGTACCAAAATATATGGAAATGACATGATATCGTGTATTTGATATATCACGTGGTCAACGATTGACGTATTGTATTCAATGGTGCAATTGTCGAATGCACGTTGTCTAGCCTCCCTGGAAAGGTTATAACAGATATACAATATAATACAAATAATCTTTATCGTTCACTAATGTAAAAAAAAATTATATACAGACAAGAAAGATGTACAAGAGGCGACCTTATCGCTAAGATAACAACATGATAATACGGTGTACATCTTATAACATATCAAAACTATGCTGCCAAAATTATTATAAAAAAAATGAGGCCGCTACTAGATGTGACGGTTATTGAAGAAATTTACAATTAAAGAAACAGTAGTAGTACAGTACAGTAACAGCTTGTAAATGTCCCACTATTGGGCTAAGGCCTCTCCCTTTTGAGAAGAAGGTTATGGAGCTTATTTCACCACGCTGCTCCAATGCGGGTTGGTAGAATACACATGTGGTAGAATTTCAATGAAATTAGACACATGCTGGTTTCCTCGTGATGTTTTCCTTCACCGTCAAGCACGAGATGAATTATAAACACAAATTAACACGATCATCGGTTAAGAATCACGCGTCCAAAATACTAGGCCATCTCGGCCAGTCAATTAAAGAAAACCAATAATCAAATATAGCGTAGAATGAATAAAAACATACTCTCCTTAATAGAATATGAATAAGGAATAAAGTATATAGTATTCGCGATACGCACATATGCATTACAGCATTAGAGCGACCTGTTGCCCACTCGGTATGCGAGTCGGTCTCCGTCAAAATTCAATAGACGTTTTAAAGTTATACGAATCATTGGAAATCATTGACGATATTTTAATTAAACTAGATATAAGTTTATTACCTACTGTAATTTAATATTAATATTTTCACTCACTTCACTTACTGGTGGTAGAGCCTTGTGCAAGCTCGTCTGAATAGGTACCACCCACTCATCAGATATTCTACCGCAAAACCGCAGTGCTTGGTATTGTTTCCGGTTTGAAGTTTGAGTGAGCCAGTGTAATTACAGGCACAAGGGACATAACATCTTAGTTCCCAAGGTTGGTGGCGCATTTCTTACAATGCGAATGTCTATGGACGTTGATGACGACTTACCATCAGGTGGCCCATATGCTCGTCCACCTTCCTATCCTATAAAAATATAAAATAATAAAATTAATTCCTTACGCCGTTGGTCGCCTGGAAGAGATCGCTATGTAGCGATAAGGTGGGCAAAGTTGTATGCTACTCATAATTAGGTTGTGTCCATGTTTTGTAATTTTTTTTAAATCTTTGTGGTGTATAATATAGTATTAAGTTTAAATATATTAATCTTCTAGTTAAAGGATGCAAATTTTAAATTGAGTTGAAAAAAGTATAATAAGGGATCGAACACACGTCCGACATCAAAAAGATCAGTCGTTTGATAGTACAGCTGTGTCAGAAAAAACAGAACAAATAAGTTCAATCCTTTAATTTCATCATTCCACGAACCCGCATTGGAGCAGCTTGGTGGAACAAGCTCCAAACCTTTCCTCTAAAAAGGAGGGGAGGCCTTAGTTCAGCAGTAAGACATTCACAGGCTGTTACTTTAGTTTAATAAAACTGTCTTTCATTATTTAATGTTCATTAATTGTTACTTTACATTTCCAAACAAATGTATTCAAGATCTGTCTAATCATACACTCATAAGCTTACACTTTTGTACGTTTAGATTTTGAACAATAGAAAACAAACTCTAATATTGGTAAATACGTTTGCTTTTCGCTAAACATTGTTTAATGTGATATCTCCGCGGTCGGAGGTTGTAATTATCGCGGAATGCCTCCGCCTTAATTAGCGTCAGAGACAAAAGAGTGTATTTAAAGGTTTTAGAATTACTATAGACTACAAAAAATGTTATGTGTCTTTGTACCTCCATACATTCTTAAGTTGCGCGTTAGTGTTGATATAAGGAAATTAAGTAACGGAGTAACGGCATGGTAAATTGTCACATCTTACTTATGGTGCAATACGGTATCATTTAAACCTCTGTCGGCTTTTTATTGAGCTTCCAGTCTATTTAGAATAACATTTAAATTTGTACAAGATCATAAGTAGATTGGCCACCCGATGGTATTTGATCACCACCTTACATCGTCATCTTACATCCTTAAATCGTCAATGCAATCATCGCCAATCTTGGGAAATAAACTGTTATATCCTATATGCTTATAGTTACTTTGTCTACCTCATCCTTCCAACTGACACACAACAATGCTAAGCGTAGTTCACCCTTTAATTCACGATATAATGTTGGTATCACAAATTAAATAAAATATAATATGATTTATATATCAGTTCGCTGTACACACACAACGTCATTACTTCGTGACAATTCCAATATTTTCTATTTTCCCGCGCTCCGCGTTGTCACCCGAGACGACAGATAGAAAAATACACAGATAATAAATATTAATGTTATAAAACATTAATATATGATTGTAGATACACTACAATAAGAATTTCTTTTATATTATATTAATATTGACGGTATAATACGTGATGAGCGAATGCTACCTACCCAGACGGTACGTACTGATACTAATTAAATAACGATGGGTTTGTCAGAAATCACATCACAGATATGCTTGAAAAGCTTATAAGTATCTCGTTACTTTGCGTCCACTTGAATGTATTCGTATTTCATCGAATACCCATTGACGTCAGATTTTTTATTTGCTAATTATCAGTTGTAATGATGTCTTCTATATATATGTGAATGTGATTGGTTTTTTTATTAAAGCATATGTATAGCGCCACCATTAGTGTATATTTTTTATTAATTTATATGTGTATATATAAATATATATATACATTTAGCAAGATATTTAATTATTTACATTAAGATCATAATTTAAAAACGAATTTTGAATAATCCAAATATTTTTAACAATAAATTCATTCTAATAAAATTGTTGTTTACTGTGAGTATTTAATTTTAAATTTCGCGTATGGCTCAATGGGTTTTTTCTTATAAACTTGAATGACTGATATCATAAGCATTCATTTATACATACATTAATTATAATTACTGTAAGGATGAAAAATGCCAATCATCTTATGATAATCCGTTATTTGGATATAAATACAGTCGTACTTCCAACCATTCCAGTTTTAAAGCAAAATATGGAAATAAAGCTCTGTATTTTTACAAATAATAACCCATAAAACTACTACTAACATTCAATGAAATGGAAGATAAAACTTCATTCAAACAGCGTTATACTTTAAGTACTCTAAAACAGCTATAGTTACCATATATCATTAGTACAAACACGAATATATGAGCAATAAATTAACAATTATTTTACTGAAATTCCGCCACATGTGTATCCCACCAATCCGCTTTGGAGCAGTGTGGTGGAATAAGCTCCAAACTTTCTTTTCAAAAAGGGAGAGGAGGCCTTAGCCCAGTAGTGGGACTTTCACAGGATGTCACGATTAACAATTAACTATAGACATCATATATCATCAGGACTTATGTATGAGTAATATTTTAATAGTGCAATATATAAGACAAAGTAACTCAAAACATAAAATAACAGCCTGTGAGTGTCCTACTGCTGGGCTAAGGCCTCCTCTCCTCTTTTTGAGAAAAAGGTTTTGGAGATTTCACCATGCTGCTCCAATGCGGTTTGGTGGAATGGACATGTGCCAGAATTTCAGTGAAATTAGATACAAACAGGTTTCCTCACGATGTTTTCCTTCACCGTGAAGCACGAGGTGAATTATGAACACAAATTAAGCACATGAAAATTCAGGGGTGCTTGCCCGGGCTTTAACCCACGATCATCGGTTAACATTCACGCGTTTTAACCACTGGGCCATCTCGGCTACTCAAAACATAAATACGTTCTTAAAATTCCGTAATCGTTAACGCTACAAGAGGAACAAAGAGGCGGTGAAGTAAATCATTATGTAGGAATGCTCGGCGCGCCTCGGGGCGCTCGTACAGAATTTGACCTTGAACTTGAGGGAGAATTATGACGATGTACACAATAAGATTTCGAAATAGGTTGTTGCATTTTTACTGACAACTAGCTGTGTCTCGCGACTTCACATATAATAATAATAATAATAATATCCTGGGACATTTTTCACACACGGCCATCTGATCCCAAATTAAGCTTGTACAAAGCTTGTGCTATGGAAACCAGACAACTGATATACTACATATACTACTTTTCTTTTTGTAAATACATACTTATATAGATAATTACACCCAGACTCAGGACAAACAGACATGTTCATGCACACAAATGTCTGTCCTGGGTGGGAATCGAACCCACAACCTTCGGCGTGAAAGGCAAGTGTTCTACCAACCCCGCCAACCGGCTCGTCAAATATATTTGGATTATTCATGATTGACATGCAGTTTGTTATTAATAGTTATTGCAATTACTTGGTGGTAGGGCTTTGTGCAAGCGCGGGTCGGTTAACAAATTAACCCCACTTAGCATACTTTCTGTCAAATGCATTATTTTTATTTGGTATTTTTGTGTACCTGCTTAAATGGTGAATAAGCCAGTAAGGCGCATGTAGCGGTAGCGATGTAGCGGTTAATATTTCTTACAGAGCTAATATCTATGGGTGGTGGTGACCACTTACCATCAGGTGGCCCATTTGCCCGTCCGCATATCTATTACAAATACTAATAAGTGCAGTTCAATACTAAATATTGCTGTTAAGCGGTCAAATATCTGATGAGTGATGGTACCTACCCAGACAGGCTTTCACGAAGTCCAAGTAAATTGTAGTAGAAAAAGGCATTATATAAAGTGCACGCTAACAAAGTCGGAGCTAGACATACTTGTTCTGCTATACACGTTAGAGCATTTGGAGTTCAGCCAAGATTTGCCGCATTCATTGCTGTAGAAGAATTTAATATTAAAATGAAAATTCATCATCTACTTTACGTCACTCTTATATTGAACCTAGATGCGATGATCGATTAGCGCAGCGGTCAACGTTTTTAACGCCAAAGGTCAAGGGTTCGATTCCCGTTAAAGATATATGTAAATTTTTGAACTTTTATGAAGCGTTTTTCTTTTTAAATTTATACAATGGAACGTTCTACTCGTCTTGAATATGATCACAAAGTACTGTTAATAATCAGACATTAAGTTTTTTTTATAACCATCGATATATCGTCAGCCCTGGTACTTTTATACGACTCGTTATGACATCGTATCGTAATCGTAACGGTAACGATATCGAAACGTTAGTTTTTATTCCAATAACTATAATATACAAACACCGCCTGATATAATTTTATTATATGTATAAAAAATAAGTATGTAACACAAACAACCTACTCAGTACATACAATCAAAAAGTTATAAAAAATATAGAATTGGCTACTGAAATTAAATAACAATGGACAATACACAGTTAAAATTTTACCAATTATTCTCTACAGAATTTCTTTTTTAATAATATAGAAAGGCAAATGAGCCACCTGATGGTAAACCACCGTTGGCGCCACCAACATTGGGAACTATGATGTTATGATCTTTGTGCCTGTAGTTACACTGGCACACTCACCCTTCAGACTGGAACACAACAAAACATAAATACATACATACATACATATGTATTTATCCCACAATGAAGCAGTATAGTGGAATATGATCCTTAAAAGAAGATAAGGCCTTTGCCCGATATTGGGACATTAATAATTTTAAATTTAAGAAAAAAAAAAGATTAAAACCCGTACATAGTTGTCGATAAGATTACTAATATTTTGAAATTAACCCCATTTTGAAGGTTACCCTGTAAAAACAGACTGATTGACCGACTGACATTGTTTTGGTAACTCGCAAAATAACCTCATTAAGTTAAATTGTTATTTTGAAATCTGTGATTTCAGACAAATATATTTTTAAATATAGATGATGAAATATTTTCCATATGTAACATCGCCTTGTTCAAATTTAACTTAATTATTAAGGCTTGTAGTCGCTTGAACGCTTTTCATTAACTCACGGTCCACAAGCGGTTTAATTAAGTGTCTTAATTAAACATGGATAAATTAATAAGATCATTTGAAATTCAAGCTACGATTTAATTTATTTGTATCTAAGAATTCTAAGTTATTAAATACATAATGTAATAAAATTTCAATGTTTTATCAAAAGTTGTTTAATGCTTTCAGATATAAATAAAAGTAATTAATTATTTTACAACGAAATGAGCCGTGATATTTCAGTGAATAAAATCTGCAATTTTAACCGAATATCGCGGATTCGTACCCGGGAAAGCTTTAGTGAAATTTCATGTGCTTATTTTATTACTGATTCTTGTTGGTTTCGAACCGGTAGTTAACTTAACTTTTAGTTACTATTTAATCTTCTAATATGACGATACGATTTTTTTCATAAAATATGAAGGCAAGCGGCAGATAAGTCACAAGTCACCATCGCCCATATACATTGGCGCTATAGGAAATATTAACCGTTCCTCACATCATCAATATGCAAAAAACCTTGAGAACTAAGATGTAACGTCCCTTGTGCCTGTAATTACACTGGCTCACTCACTCTTCAAACCGGAACACAACAATACTAAGTATTGCTGTATGATGATATAATAGTGTACCTACTTGATTATACAAGTGCAAAATAAATGAATTAAATAATTCTATATATATATTTATTTTCATAGTTTGTAATAGTACAATTCAAATTGTTATTTCAACGAATAAAAACTTAACGTCCGCTTCAAGTATTTTATTTTTAAAAGGACTAACGTGCTTTAACGGACTAAACTTAATTAAGGCTGACAAGGGGAAACAAGCGACACATGAACAATAAAAATAAATCTACCCTAGTCTGTCTGCTGAATAATCACGTTTACTTTTTTTAGTATGATAAAAAATGAGCTAAAGACAATAGTAAAACAGCTAAAATTAAGCTAACTTTTAACGGTGTATAAACAAAGACAGGAGCAAACAAGCTATCACGAAGAACATGCTCATTTCTCATATATGTACGACTAGCTTCTGCCCGCGGTATAGCCCACCTGTGAGGGGGGAGCAGGTGTTAGGTACCCTATTTCCTTTTCTATATCCCTAATAACGTGTATCTTTATACGTGAAAGTGTAGCAAACTAACTGAATTTCACATTTATAATATTAGTAAGGGTTGGCTATTTTATTTAAATTTATGTGAAAAAGTAATGATAATGCCCTGTTCGCATCACAACCATCATTTCAACCAACAATTCACTATCGCCCCAATGCCCAAACTTCTACTGGCCTATTAATCTGCGCAGGACACATTGTAGTGTACAAGTGTGTGCGCAAACAACACAAGTGCTCCCTCATACTCCGATCGGACCCGAATTCCCCAGGCAAAGAGAATTTAAGCACTGCCTATGCCGTACTTACCCGATAGAATAATCTAATAACTTTCTATTAGCACAGCCCGAGATAAGAACTCAGGACCTCAATCTGCGGCTGTTATACCATCGAGGTTTTTGAGAAAAGTAAATATAATGTAACATGTTCTTAATTCCATAGCTTTAGCTTTCTTGTTTTAACGACCGCATTTTGGACTTAAAACACGTTCTGGAATGTTTGCTAAGATTTAATGAGAACGCTTGATTTTCTCTTTATAGCATACTCCTCAAATAATTAAGATGTTCATTCAAGTTGCACGGATTTAGGCTGGATATATTTATTTGTAAATAGTTTTGGATTTAGTAAACCATTAAAGGTAAAATTTAGATTGATGATGATGATACTACCCGGTAACAAAATATACAGGAACGTTATTTTTTTAATTTCATTATTTACGTTAAAGTTAATATTATATACTAATAAAAATTAAAAACAGCTACTTCACCACGACCGCGTGGAGTGGTGGCAAGAGTGCTAGCAGTATTTTTCCTTGGAGTCACAATTCCGATCGTCTAGGTATAAACATAAATCCAAATTAAAGATAAGATATAGACAATTATATAAGTTAAAAAAGACCGTTACAAAACTATTAGCGTTAACGATTATCTGTGGACAACAGTCCTGGCAGCATACAAATCGTAGCATGTCACTTTTTCTTATCCTTCGCATGCGATTATTTTTTCTTATGCTTTGCATGCGGTGACTGTAGTAGTTGTTATCTGCCAATGATAATCATCGCATAATTTAACTTATTAATTTCGTGTCTTGAAAAATGTCGTTTAATTCGTAATATTGAGATTAATCACTTATTGCGATTGATATATCACTCCTGTCATATAAATATAATTAATTTAATTATGTATTCATCATAATAATAGTTTAAAGACAATGGAAAACTCTTTAATTAGTGATAATTACATTTTTTGTTTTTTTTTTTTCATAATTTTTTTAACTGTATAATTTGTAAATATGGTGTATCGAAGATCAATAAATAATTCATTTTGTTTTATTCATTTATCTACTGTTGTGTTGTATTATTTCTACTCCAATCATTGATAAAGACTTCTAACTTCAGAATCGATTGATCTTCTATATGTAGTTTCCCTACGTGACATTGGCTGAATATTTTTCGTCCAACGACAGTAGGTGCACGGCGTAAAAGAAAAAAAAAGAAAAATATAGGACCGTAACAAGCACATTGTTTTTTAAAAATGTCATGTCAAATTTTATAGGCTTTTATTTTGAAGTCAGTTTCATAGTATATGTGATGTTTTTTATCGAGAGACGTGTTTTTCGTTCGTTTTGTGTATTTTGTCTTTAATATTTATTAATGTATTTTATTGTGCCTACAAATTTATTACCGGGCAGATTACAATCTACGTTTCGGGATTAAAAACCTGACGTCGATGACTGTGGGCCAGTTAAATTCCTTGAAGGGTAACCGCTTGCACTCAAAAGATATTTTACTAACGAAACTATATTTATTTTAAGACTAAAATTATTTATATTATTTAACATTTTATATATTTTTTACGCTTGTACGCAACTTGTACGCATCGTTTTATATATATATTTGCCGGGAAGGCAAATGACTCTACTTCACCTGATGGTAAGTGGTAGTAGAGTCCAATAGCGACGACGGCCAGAATGAAATTCTGTCCCATGTCTATCCTCAAATCTCATCTCAATCACCAACAATAAACAAGTGACTAGTTAAACAATACTGTGTCTTCTTCTTTCGAATGTCAAATCAATTAGACAGAAAGAGATAAATCAATGTTTAACTAAACCACCTGCAGCGTTTATAAGTAAGGCCATTATTATTTATTTAAATAATACTTAAAACTAAAGAGACTTAAATTAAATGATGTTCTTACCTTTAAGATATCACAAAAACAAACAAATTGAAAATTTTAAGTAGGCTCGTAAAAAGACTTTTATAATTTTACATGAATATGTTTGATACATAATACATATGTAAACGGACACAAAAAACTGTCAGTATCTACTGTTTTTTCTCAACTTAATCAATAAATACAATTACATGAATACTAATTTCAAAATAAGAAATGCACATTGTGATTTGTACGAATTAATTAATATAATAACCTGAAAGATAAGAAGGTATATTAAAAGTCGAGATGGCCCAGTGGTAAGAACGCGTAAATCTTAACCGATGAACGTGGGTTCAAACCCGGGCAAGCAACACTGAATTTTCATGTAATTAATTTCTGTTTACAATTCATCTCGTGCTTTTTGCCACATGTGTATTCCACCAACCCGCATTGGAGCAGGGTGGTGGAATAAGCTCCAAATCTTCTCCTCAAAAGGGAGAGGAGGCCTTAGCCCAGCAGTGGGACATTTACAGGCTGTTACTTACTTATTAAATATCTATACATGTAATAAAGCTGTAAAAACCGTATGTTTGTATATCTAAATAAGTATAAATGAAAACAAAAATGCATGATTGTTTCTTAAATTTTTGTCGGTATGTCTGTATATTCACGCTAATCGAAACCGCTGAACGGATTGACTTGGTTTTGACAGGTAGATTAAACAAAGCTTGGAACACTAAATGTTTTTTACGGGCCGCCTTTTTTTTATAGAATAGGAAGGTAGACGAGCATATGGGCCACCTGATGGTAAGTGGTCACCAAACGCCCTTAGACATTGGCATTGTAAGAAATGTCAACCATCGCTTATAGCCAATGCGCCACCAAACTTGGGAACTAAGATTTTATGTCCCTTGTGCCTGTAATTACACTGGCTCACTCACCCTTCAAACCGGAACACAACAATATCAAGCATTGCTATTTTGCGGTAGAATATGTGATGAGTGGGTGGTAACTACCCAGACGAGCTTGCACAAAGCCCTACCACCAGTAAATATAGTTTGATACTGACCCCTTAGGCCCCACTCCTTACAAAGTGTATGCTTAATTGGAGGGTCAAGCAATTAGTAATTTCTTAAAAATGTGCATTGCCAGTATTCATTTAAAAAAAAATAACAGTGAATAAGTTATTGTAATCTAAAGAAAATTTTAAATTCGTCTTTACACATACATATAATAAACTAGTAAAAATTGATTTTTATTTATCAAACAGGGGGTCCTTAAAAAAACAACTTTTAAGCAGATGAAGTTGCGTGCATCAAACAGCTTAAAATGAAAATTAGATACGAATTCATTCAAAAATTAACAAATATCAATTTCAAACATCATACGTATTCTTTATGTCCAACAACAACAATTCGTAATAACTTTTTAGAACTTACTAGAATAAAGTATATTTTGATGATGTACATATTGATATTATGAAACCGCTTTGCCTATATTAGATTTTACACAGATGTCGCCATGGAAGCGAGTGTTCACGCTCTATAAAGCTGCCCTTTGCCGTATATTTTTAGGAAATATTAAGTAAAATCGATTAATTTAATAAACGAAACGAATATTGTACAGCGTTTTAAAATTGACAACATGTGTTTTTATGTGATTAGTTAAACGATGCTTCTTTTTGTTTTCTTTCTTTTTGTCTTCTTCTTTCGAATGACAAATCGATAATGACAGAAAGAGATTAATCTCTGTTTAAGTAAACAGTCGCTAAGCAACAATTGTGAGTTAGGTCGACATTTTTTACTGACTCAAATAAACAACTATATTTTTTATACTGTTGCGTATGTCACGATTAAGTGAGTTATTAAAGAACTTAGATCTCATTGTTGGCAGGTCCATATTGCGAAGAAAAATTGTCATCTTTATAAACCTATCAAACTTTTGCCTTTTTATCTTTAAATTTAAAAAAAAAAGCAAAAGGTAACAATCTCTTTTCCTATTTAGAAGGTTTTTGAGCTGATTTCACCACGCCGCTTCTATGTACGTTATTAAATATATGTGTGGCGGATTTTCGACTAACATGTTAGGTATCTCAAAAATAAGGTTCATTCAAAACTAATCTATACTTATTAAATAAATTAAGCCCATGAAAATTGAGGTTTACTTGTCTGGATTTTAACCAACAATCTATTAAGATTCACGTTACTTACCACTGAGCCATCTAGAGCATTAAATAATAATAATAAATAAAACAACGACAATTTAACTTTCCAACATTTACATTACGTTTTACTTTATTCATGCTTTATAAAAATGTCTTCATCAAAGTCCAGCTTCATCTGAGCCATTCATTTCATGCAAATTCAGTGAAATGTAGCGCACCCACATCAGTCTTCACTTACAGCGCTTTCAGTGTAACGACCACTAGACAATACACTCGAGAACGAATGTGCGCGTCTCGTAACTCAACGTTACAGCGTACTGCAGTTCTGAATTCATCGCTGTACAACTCCAATTGCATGTGCAACGAGTTTATTATTAAACATAAACAATGAAAGGACTCGACACTAATGCTATAAGTGAACCAGAAATAAAATTAAACTGAATACGTAATGTAACTTGATGCTCATATTTTGTCGGTTACAGGTTGACAGTTCCATTTAAATAAAGAAAGAATTATTTAAATGTTTACGATGTTTATAAAATAAATATATTAATAAACGCCTCTATACCTAACCTATATATCCTATTGAATGTGGCATTTTAGCTTAATAGAATTTTTCTTACGATACGACCTTTTTATCGGTGTTTTTGTATACAATTTCTTTACTTATATTATTTTTCCGCATGGGTAGGGCTAAGGCTTCATCTCTTTTGAAGAGCTTTGAAGAGTTTCCTACCACGGTATTCCAACGCTGGTTAGCACATACTTATGTGGCAGATTTTCATCCAACACATGCAGGTTCCTTCACGTTGTTTCATCATCAAAAGATTATTTGGGTTTGTAACCACAATCATCGATTAAGATTCACGTATAGGGTATCTCGTTACTATTTACAAATATAAGTGTGTAGTGCTCATCACATACTGGTGGTAGGGCTTTGTGCAAGCTCGTCTGGGTACCCACTAATCAGATATTCTACCGTAAAACTGCAGTACTTGGTATTGTCGTGTTCCAATTTGAAGAGAGAGTCAGTCAGTGTAATTACGAGCACAAGGGACATAACATCTTAGTTCCCAAGCATTGGTGATGTAAGCGTAGGTTAACATCTGTGATGGTTAACAGTGTGGTTTCTATCGCAAAGATCCCGCAAGAAACTCGGTATATAATGGTTGGATATATTTTATCATGTAATACGCCGCACTAATTTAATGATTTTGCAAACAATTTATATTTAATAATTAGCAAAGCTAAGCATATTTGCGGTATTTTATTATAGAAGTGAAAAATACTTTGCCCTAGCGAAAAACCTGGTATAGCAAGTTTTTTTTTACTTTTAGTTTCGCATCTTACAATGCCAACGTCTATGGGCATTGGTGACCACTTACCATCGTCATTTGCTCGTCCGCCTAGCTATACTATAAAAAAAAATTATAATATGGAGCAGTACCCTTACAAAATTATCTTAAATTAATCGTTTAAAATTTAAAATTGCTTAAGTAATGAAACGGTTTTAATAAAGAAAAACTAAACAAACAAGAGAGCCGCTGCTCCGAGCTCTTTCACTAATGAGGACAGCTTACACGACTTCATTACTTCGAGAGTTTGTTTAGAGAAAATCTTCAGAGATTTTATCTAGCCAAACTCTAAGTTGCGATTTTAAGAGTAAGTAAAATACTTAGTAAATTATGAATGCGGAAGTATGTTTGTTTATTGAATGTAATTTCAATAGAATTAAAACGGCATGTTTGTTTCTCTATGTGTCGTTACTCACCAATCGATCGCATCTTTTTATTATATGATTGGTATTCTAACTTCTAAGATTATTTTTTAAATATAATAAACATAATTAAATTACTTCTCATGGGTCTAGTTGCTAGTTTAAAAACCCGCGGGTCCAGAGACCCGGCATCGAATCCAGGGTTGAACCAGAACCAGAAAGAAGATAGTGTTACTCTTGCCTTAGAAAGCACGAACCGCCCTTTTTTTCGCTGGAAAAACGCATTTACGTGTTTCCTCCACATGAAGTGGGGGGGGGGTATGTGGGGTTAGTCGACGCTAAAGGCGCCGGAATACCCACCAAAAAACCAGCGGTACCCACACCGTTTTTCCTGGGGACGCCATGGGATCGCTTGCGCATACTACCGTGACGTCAAACACGAACCAACCTTGTCAGCCTGTGCCATATCTGTCTTCGGTCATATCGGATTGCTGTCCAAGTCTACTATAAGAGTAAGTCAACACAGAAAACCATTTTGTATAGCGATGTCTTTAATGTCTAAAAAAATAAACAACAACATTTAATCTACGTTGAGTGAAGCTGAGTGCGGTGAGAGCTAATCCTAACTAATATTATAAATGCGTTCGTTTGTTTGTTTGTTACGATTTGACGTCTTAACTACTTAATCATTCATAATGAAATTTTGCATACACGTTAACGTAGACAGAGAAGGACACAGTGAACCTCTCATCTACCCCCTAAACGAGTGAAGCCACGAGCAGAAACTAATTTATATGTATATTTATTTATATTATTATTAATGTTGCTTACAACGACCGATTGATGGAAACTTTAAAAGCAAAACAGACAAACATATATGCATAGATATAAATTGTCTGTTACACTAAAAGTGTATGCAAAATTTCAGGTCAATCGCTCGGATGGAAGTTATTTAAAATTAAGTTGCAAGATTCAACTCAAGCATAAACAACAAACAATACCGAATGCCAAGACAGCCTAATGATTAGAACTGAATAATTCATCTCGTGCTTGACGGTGGAGGAAAACATCGTGAGGAAATCTGCATGTGTCTAATTTCGCTCAAACTTTGCCACATGTGTATTCCACCAAGCTATATTGGAGCAACACATGTGGTGTGGTGGAATAAGCTCTAAACTTTCTTCTCAAAAAAGGACAGAAGGCCTTAGCTCAGTGGGACATTCACATGCTGTTACTGTAATAACGAATGAACTTAACTTTTATTGTATAAATTTAAATAAATAAAAAATAATTAAAAATATTTTATATTTACATGTTTATATAGACTTATCTATAAACTAATATTATGTATGATTGTAATCAGTTAAATCTAAAACTACTAAACCGATTTTAATAATGCTTTTACCATTAAAACTAATTTTCGTCCCAAACTGAATGTCACGCGGTCATGGACACAGCTAGTAATTCATAAACTTGAAAAAAATATATATCATATTCTACAACGCGTCGTCATCCTTTGTATTCAATTACTGATGACGCCACGTTAATAACACTGGAATCACTTCTGCGAGTCTAACGACGCCTCATACACTTTCCATTTTCCTCATTGGCTTCAGTAGCGAATGTTCGTTTTTTCCCATTATCAAAAGGGCTCGAGTCCTTTCGGAAATCCCTAACTTTAGCCTACTTACGATTTTTCTCTCTCAATTACTCCTTTGGGGACCCTTCACACCTCACGTGACCTTTATTCGGAGCTGTTCCCGAAATAGCGTCATTGATACGTGTTGAATAACTTCACCGGCCGCTTTTATATCGCTTTCTCTGATTGGATATTGTATAGCATCTGGGTGTTTTTTTTTCTCATCGCTTAATTCTGTTTCAATTTGCAATAAAAGAGTTCGAGTTTATCTTAATTAAACTTTTTACTTTGACTACAGTTTGAATAATATTTATATTCACTTTAAACTTTTGGTATATATAATAATACTCTTTGCCCGCGGCTTCGCTCGCGTCATGATTCAGAATAGCTAGACACCAATTTCCATAGCGCTTTCTTTAAAAATGAAAGATTTTCATACAAATTTTCATTGCTCCATTATCAAAAATATTTCCTTAGTGCAAGCTTACTGAGTAAAAGGAACTCGTATGCTTATTTTCATGGTGTTAGTTCCAGTAGTTTGGGCTGTGCGTTGATATTTCAGCCAGTCAGTTATTCTTTTATTTGATTGCCTCTTTGGTCTAGTGGCTTGATGTAAGGCCGCAGACCTGGAGGTCCTGAGTTCAATTCCTTTCCGGTCGTGTTGAATTGCCGTCCCATCAGATTAAGAGAGTTAGGGAATAGAGAGTGCACCTGTATTGGCGCACACACTTGTGCACTATAATATCTCCTGCGTAGTTGGCTAATCTCTCTTAAGATTGGCCAAAATCGATTTGGAGAACATTAGTATTATTCTTTCAAATACATAAAAATAACTAGATAACGCCTGGCATGCGTTCCAATGACTCTTTGATTTTATTTTTAAACTATTTTCCGATACGTTTCACTCTACCTGTTAAACTTTTTTGTAGTAGAGTAAAATTAGGCAAAAAAGAGAATTATGTTTTAATCGATCAAGACTACTCCAAATTTGATGATATAATTTTAAATACTCTCCAATTTTAATGCCATTAAGTTTCAAATTACCAAAAATCGTTTCTTTTAACCTTTGTTTTAAATTTCAAATTAATAGACCACAGAAAAAGCAACGTTAATATTTTAAATAAAGTCCAGAATATAGAAACAAAATAAGTCGGTATGCTGGCATATATTTGTTTGATATGAGTGTTTGTCGTATTAATCTATCGTATGTATCGTCGACAGTTTAGTATTATGTTATACAAATACATATGTCAACAATACCCTGTGTCGGGACCCAGTTAACGTTTGAAAGTCTAACATTTATTTTCATAGTCGGAGACCGTCCAATAATTATATATCCATATAAAATTTTATATATATATTTTTTTATTTTACAGTTAGGCGGACGGTCAAATGGGCAACATGATGTTAAGTGTGGTGACCACTTATCAAGCAATTTCTTGTGTTTTCCAACCCGCATTGGAGCCGCGTTGTGAAATAAGCTCCAAACCTTCTGCTCAAAAGAGGACGCCTTAGCCCAGCAGTGGGACATTCACACTTTTACCTCTATATCAAAGAGAATGCTTTAGTGTTCTCAGGGAGGGTGTGACTTGACTGGTAGTAGACTTTTGTGCACGCTCAGGTCACTGCTGATGGCTGTGATTTAATATCAACAACTTACTGATTCTACCTTCTACCACTACACAGTAATACCGTAAAAGATAACTTGCAGATCGTTTACCTTACAAAAAGCATTTTCTTTAATAAAAATGAAGGATTTAATCTCATTCATACTGGGACATTTTTCACACACGGCCATCTGATTCCAAATTAAGCTATGGAAACCAGACAACTGATATATTCCATATAACATATTTCTTTTGTAAATACATACTTAAATAGATAATTACACCCAGACTCAGGACAAACAGACATGTTCATGCACACAAATATCTGTCCTGGGTGGGAATCGAACCCACAACCTTCGGCGTGAAAAGCAAGCATCCACTAACCACGCCAACCGGCTCGTATCAGCGCAAATCGTTTAATTAATAATAAAAACAAATTTATTAATTAGCGTTTTGATAAAAGTAAATAAATGATTTTAATTTTGTTCAACCTTATTCACATAATCATCCTAAAAAGCGTAAACGAAAAAAGAAAGCTGAAATATTTTTAAAAAATGATTGCTAATATTCTTAATTAAAAAATAAGGTTGAACAAGGTTAAATATTACATTGCAACCTGCTCAAGTATAATCTCAAAGCTACGAATGAAATATAAGATAAAGTTTTCGCCGAGATGAAGTTTTCTTTTAATTAAGATATACATGAGGTAAATTAATAAGATAGAAATCGCGATTATTCTTTCTTTATAACAGAAAGATAGACGAAGAAATGCGTTTCACTTTTCTAAGTTGAGCTTAAGTTATATTTATTTCTAATGTATTAAAATATCATCATATAGATCATATTGACCTGCCCGTTGGCGCTGTTGGCAGTGATCCTGCATTCTGCTCCAGGTATGGGTTTATAATGTAGAAATGTATGTATTATGTATATATACATTTATTTAAAATTATATTATAAATTTATGTATAACAGACGGCTATTACACGGTCATTAAGTTTGCATTTAAGGAACGTGTGAAAAAAAATTATATTAATATATATGTATATATATATCAGTTACAAGAGCTACGTTTGTGTTACTCTATTTGTACATTATATATCGTTTTAATTGTTTTATTTGACATTAATTTAACTTAGTACAACAAATATACTTAAGTTAAATTAAACTGAAAATAAACTTCACTATTGGATATAATGGACCGTCTAGCAAGTTACTTAAACAGTAATTCTTTCTTATTTAGAGAGAAATGTTATATATCAAATATAAACTCAATTATAACTGTGAGAGAGAAAGTGAAGAATTAAGATTATGTCTAGACTCTAAGGTCAATATTATAACACAAAAACAAACCTAATGAAAATCGAATCTCATTTATTAATAACTAATTAATCGCATAATGTATTAAAGCTTGTCATCATGTATTCCTTGTTGGAGATCCTAATAAAATAAAATAAATAACTCATTAATGACAAATGGACACATAACTAATATCCTATGAAACATATGGCTTGGAGCTAATTCCACCCCACTATGGGATGGTGACTGTATATCTAAACACATTTACAGTTTACTATAAGTTTTGATCTATAATATATATGTACAATTAAATTTATATTCAATATAATATTTTGTTTGGTCCATCTGATGTAATGTAAGTGTTCACCAACGCCCATAAACATTTTCATTAAAAGAAATGTTAACCATCGCTTACATCGCCAATGCACCATCAACTTTATAACATTCCTTACCAGCTCACGTGTTCCCCTCCTCTTACAACCCGGGTTCCTTCAAACGAGGCGTGAAGAGGCATCTTGCGGGCCGGCAAGGCGAAGGCGGCTAGTGCAGAATGTTTTCCCGTCTGTACTGGCCGTCGTCGCGTTTGGACTCTACTACCACTTACCATCAGGTGGAGTAGAGTCATTTGCCCTCCCGGCGAATATATATAAAAAAAAAACTTTGGCAACTAAAATGTTTCACCTATGCATATAATTACACTGGCTCACTTACCCTTCAAACCGAAACACGACAATAAAAGTACTATGAGTGGGTGGTACCTACCCAGATAAGCTTGCCACCAAGCTCTACCACCAGTAAATTTATTTAATCATTTATCAGTAGATAAAAATAATATAACAAAACAAACATTTCTAAATTTTATTACATCTACAAATACTTTAAGGCATCCGGGACTAAAGCAACCTGAGACAATTTTCAATCTTCTTGAAATCTCATCTTTGAAAGAGGATGAGGTCGAAAACTTTGAACGATACGTGCAAACTACGACTCGATTTTATTTTACTCATTTGATTGTTTCAGCTTAAATATAGTTTACATTTGTAAATAAATAACTTAGTGATATATAATTTACTTAAAAAACTAGTTGTATTTTACAGTAAATATAAAATATTGTCTTTTCGGACTTCGGTCGCGTTGTCCAATCTCAAAGAGTGGCTATACAGACGATATTGTAAAAAATGTGAAAAAATAAAAATTGTAAAAATTTCATTTTTTTTTATTATTGCAAAAATGCAGTTGGTCAAATGAATAATCGCAGATCATCATCGCCTATTCAATTAAATTCAAATAATTATTTATTCAAGGAGGCCGATGGGGGAACTTTTGAATCGTCATGTTACAATATTTAAATAAATGTAAATCTACCACCGCCTTCGAATGTAGATTATACCGAGAAGAACAGTAGTTACCTATAAAACAATGTATTGATGTTTAATGGTAGGATCATAATTTGATTGAGTGGTACCTATCAAGACTGATATGCACATAAATCTCATCGTCATAATCATCGTTACCTACTGCTAGAGATATTATTCTCTCAAGATACGCCAAAGCTCTTACCATCCACATCCAGTCGAGTCCCACCCCCTTAATAATTTAATAAATATATATCCAATATACGTCATAGTCATATCACCGATTAATATGCTAACATTAAAACAACTCAGGTTTCAAGTGAAATGTCTGACATTTATGTTGCAACCGCAATATTGGCAGCATTGAATGAATAACCTGACATCCGAGTAAGATGAAACAAAATATTTATGCCTGTATTGAGATACTATAGAGTAAAAAAGTAATTTCCATTATCGCATGCGAGTATTGAATAATTAATCAACGTCTATGACCTAGATTCCTTGTCTGCGGAGTATCGTGGCCATTAACGGTACCAGAGAGTACCAGGAGTCTAGATAATTACAGAGATTTGTATTAATTGCTTAGCTTTTTTTTTATTATGTTCGAATCATAGCAGCGTGCAATTGATTTATACATTTTATAATTAAATAATTATGGCATAACTCATTATTTTAGAACTCATTATGCCGCTTCATTATTTTCTAGTAGTTCATTAGTTTTTAATAATATTTGATTAAGGTCCTAACAATGGTTTTTGTTATTACGAATAACTACATCAAAACAATTAATCATAATAAAAGCAATAGAGAAAGTAAACCAGAGTAAACTATTTGCAGCTTAATATCATTTATCAATATTGAATAATTAATAATATTTTCTGTAATTTTTTAAATGTATCGGTAACGTCTCATTACATAAACATTTTTTTTTTTACCTTTCTTCATTAACAATCAATTAAAGGTTCTATTGCGCCAGAATACAGTAATGACGACGTGAATTTTAATTTGCTTGCTTTTGTTTTTATGTTTCAAACTGTGATCATAATATTTAATATATATAAATATGTTTACTTCTTTAGAATTAGATGCACTAAAATTATTTTTTTCTCAAATAAAACATATGAATACTTTAAAAACAATATAAAACACATGTCATTAACATTGTAAAACTAATGGTTGGTAAAATTATGCTTAAAAACTTCAACAAAAATACATAATTCTGTATAAACTATTATTGACAATATAAGTCAATAACGAAATCTTTCGTAATGAATGCTTGCTGACAACTCATAATAATATATTTTTCTATATTGAAGACGTAGCTTTAAAATTGCTATTTTTACGTTAAATTATACGCCTCAATAATAAATTTCCAACTCGAAAAATCACAGAGTTGTTCTAATCAGAGCTGTTTCACAATATCACATCAAAATACAACAATTTCGTAGCACATTTCGTAGCTAGTCGTAGTTCACTGTAGCAAAGCTACGTAAGTAGCTTTTATTTTTTGAGAGTGTTATTTCTTTATCCCAGTGAATACTACAAAGCACATTTTTAATACATATAAAAATAAATATACTTTATGTTTCTGTTAACATAAAAAAAATACACAGAGCTGCTATTTTATGTCGGTGTCGTAGTATTCTTTTTAAGAAATGAATAACGATAATGCTAGAAATGAAAAAGCACTGTTCCTGCTTAGTTCTTTTTTATTTTTTCTAAGAGGTTTAAGGCTATAAAATAACCGCCAAGCCGTGCCAGATCAACTTGATGGATTAAACTATCTTTCTTATTAATAGAAGAAATAATCTATTATCTAGTATTATATTTTGTCTAGCACTATGAACTTATTTCACGCGTAAAGGAACAAAACACGCATTTTCTCTTAAAAAAGCTACTTTCTAAATATTACTTCAAAGGTTTCATTTTTAAGCATATACTATATATAGTATATATTAAAACTAAAATTAAGTATCGTCAAAAATATTTTGTTTGGTGGAAAGTATTAAAATTAAGTGGAAGTTTGGTGGAAAGTATTAAATATTAAGCATGGTGATAAGTTATAAGGCTTCTATTTGATTTATATACTCAGGTTGACATTTCTTACAATGCCAATGTCTATGGGCGTTGGTGACCACTTAAAATCAGGTGGCCCATATGCTCGTCCGCCTGCCTATTCTATAAAAAAAAAATGATGATTTGTAAGGTGGCCCAGCCATTTATGACACAGCGCGAAACGTGAATCATAGCCGAGGATTGCGGGTTCAAGCGTGTGAAAACATAACTTAGTTTTCATATGCTTTATTTGGGTTAAACCAGTATTGTACAAATATTTTATTTGTATTTCATAACACAAAAAGTTTAATTACTCCATGTTCGCTGTTACTCGTACATTTGAAATAAAATTTTAATTATTTATTTATATTTAAATATAAATTTTTATTCATTATTAAAAAGGTAACCTTGGCACAAGTCGTAATTGGCTTTTATAACAAAACGGCCACACATCCCGGCTCCACACGGGTATACGTAGCGCTTGTATTAATAATATTTTGATTTCATATTATTGTTTTCACCAGTGAAAGGACTAGGGTAGGATTTTGTGCATGCTCGTCTGGATAGGTACCACCCACTCATCAGATATTCTACCGCAAAACAGCAGTACTTGGTATTGTTGTGTTCCTATTTGAAGGATGAGTATAACATTTTAGTTCCCAAGGTTGGTGGCGCATTGGCGATGTAAAGAAGACAAACATACAAAAATAAAATCTTGCCTAATTTTGGGTCAATTCCTTTGCGGACGATGAATGAATCATCAAAGTTTCATCATAATCGAATTCAGCAACGCATAGAAACATACAAACATACATTCAACAAGATAATTTGGATTTGATCAATACTTGTAGCGCAAAATAACAACGCAATTATTAATTAAAATAGCTAAGTCACTTTCTTTGTCTATCCATGGGCTTAATGAAACCTATCATTTTGTTTAATTTTGTTACTATTATTCGTTTCGAACGTTATCTCTCCAACCACACATGTTCACGATTCATTTGTCTTTACCAAAATTATGAATTATATCGAGGTCAATATAAAGTCAATAATAAAGTTACGATATTGAGAATTGAGAATAAATTAATCAGAGTTTATTCCCAATTCTCAATATAAATATATTAATCGTAATATTTTTTAGTACAAATAATAATGCATTTATATTTATCTAGTTTTTTCTTTCTCGATTTTCTCCGTAACATGTATTATTGAAGTCAAGATGGCTCAGTGATAAGAGTGCGTGAATCTTAACCGATGATCGTGGGTACAAATACGGGCAAGCACCACTGAATTTTCATATGCTTAATTAGTGTATATAATTCATCTCGTGCTTGACGGAGAAGGAAAACATCGTGAAGAAACCTGCATGTGTCTAATTTCACTGAAATTCTGCCACATGTGTATTCCACCAACCCGCATTGGAGCAGCGTGGTGGAATAAGCGCCAAAACCTTCTCCTCGAAGAGGGAGAGAAGGCCTTAGTCCAGCAGTGGGACATTCACAGGCTGTTACTGTACTGTACTGTATATATACATATATGAGTATGTGTATAAAATCTTATTAATCTGAAAATCTTGCGTTGCAAAATAACGTTGTACACTATCAATACAGCAATTGTGGGTCTTTTGGTTTCTTTTGATGTAAAAGGTTGCATAGATGTTATGGATTTATTTAGAACTGTACATATATGTTTTTCCACAATTAATAAGTTTTCGACTTGAACCGAATATAATAATAATTCATTTGGTAGTAATTCGTTGCTTATATTTCATTAATTAATTGTCATAAAATTAATTATTATTATATCTATAATACTATAGAGGTAACTTTATTAAACAATACTATTTATTTATTTTATAATAATAATAATAATAATATCCTGGGACATTATTCACACACAGCCATCTGATCCTAAATTAAGCGGCGCTTGTACTATGGAAACCAGACAACTGATATACTACATATACTACTTTTCTTTTGTAAATACATACTTGTATCGATAATTACCCCAAACTCAGGACAAACAGATATGTTCATGTACACAAATGTCTGTCCTGGGTGGGAATCGAACCCACAACCTTCGGCGTGAAAAGCAAATATCTACCAACCACGCCAACCGGCTCATTATTTTATCAAATATGAAGCCAACGTTATATATTAAGAAAAATATTTTCTTATTGGATGTATAAAAAGATTGTAACCAAATATATAACAAATATAGGCTAATTTAACATTCAAAAAACCAAATATTCTCTAATCGACGAAAAACAAAAAAAAAACATTTAACTTAAATAACAAAATTAATATACTATATACAATATCTAATTTTTGATACAATATTTTATTGAGACAAATTGCGTATTGAGCTGATAATTACTTAAATTATTTTGTCAGCTTAGGATTATACTTTGAATATACATAAGACAAGTTAATACTTGATGGAAGTGTTCATCAGTGAGCCTGCTTAATTGATTGATGATAATAATTGATGGGAATATGGGATGTTACTACATCGCTAATGGTTTTAATAAAAGCATAAACGTATAACAATAACGTAGTTAAATTGAAAGTTTTTTTTTTGTTTAATATAAATGCACTGCGCTTACTTATTCAGAATTTAAAATTTATTAACTCGAACCAGCGAAAGAAATTCAGCGGGTTATTTTTTATCCAACCTTTAATTATGTAGTAATAATTTTCAATATGACAACGAGGCTATAGTCTCATTCCCTACTAACGATGAACTTACTTATTGTTAACAAATAATAGCTTTTGCACATAAAATTTTTCTTACATATTTTGAATTATTCGAGGCGTGTTAAGCGTTTTGTGAAATCCTATAAAACTGTATACATTGCCCAATAAAATTATTGCAGTTGAGTAAAAGGTATACTAAGTTTTTGTTTCTGCAGCAAAAATAGCGTATGGACATTCACTACGTTACCCCAAAGTATGTTGCCGTAATTGTCTATAATATATTGTCCTAAATAAATATAATGAATTTACTCGGAATTATTAAATTTATATTCCTTTTGTTTCATTGTAAATAATGGAGTTCGACGTTTTATATCATTAAGTTATAAGATTGGATTCCATGATGTATATTTAATCAAGTATTATTGATGTAATTTCATTTGCGAAAAATATTACCTACTGAATTGCTTATCAATTTGTCTCTGTAGAATCTAAATTCCGGGCTAGTAGAGCTTATAAGATAGTACTTGAAAAAGTGTGCCTGTATTTTAAAACTTTGCAGATATGAAACTATATATTAAGAAAAAACCATAAAAAAAGTATTGAATAAAATAAATTAATGTATAAAGTTTCGTTAATTAAATAAATATATAATTAGCGGCAGATTCTAATTTTACATTTGATTTGATTTGTGCTACGTGTGCAGTACACGAACGCGGAGAAGGAGCTAAGTATAAATTATACGCGTCACACACACAACGGAGTAGAGAGCGGCGACAAAGAGGCATCACAGCTTTAGTGTGTCATGACATTTGCCGTCACGATACAACTCAATCTTACCCCTCAAACGAGTTAGTCTTACCCCGAGGCGCGCCAATAGATGTTTTACATGAAAAAGTATATTTCAATTTATAGTATTTTCTAACCGCTTATGCTATCTGTTGACCACTCTACCGCGCGTCATTCGTTCATCATCCGTCTATTGTTCCGATACTTTCACAAAGGGGATTCATACACGCATAATTGAAACGTCGGGTCATTTAAAAACGCTTTGAGGTTGAAATGGAAATTTCACTCAAATGTTTAAGCGATGTCATAGCGTTTTTGGCGCTTAAATAACTATGCATGAATATTATACTACATGAAGATACAAAAGATGACTTCGCGTTGGTTTTTGTTGGTCTATATCCCGAGGTCCAGGGATCAACAAATCTACACAGCCAAGTTTATTCATGAAATCAACGGCTTTTCTTGATTTTCGGAGCACTGGCAGCGTCTAATCTTAGAGCTGCTACTGGTGATTTCTTGACGGAAAAAATCTTTACTTATTATTGGCCCGAGCTTGAACCCATGATATCGGGATCTGCAACTAACGATAACAACTAGACCAACACCACAGCGCGTATATACGCGTATATATAAACAATATTCACGCGTTTATATAAACAATACTATAAATAATTAAATTCTCAGTGATTTCATTATCTTCCGTTTAATTATTGTCAAAGTTATGTAGAAATCGCTTTAACGACGTCGAATGATTACGCCCAAGCACGCTGCAATTTAACTACTTCTTGTGTAACGGCGACGGTGTGAATCGCGTGAGAAGGAAGCATTTTAAACATTTATCGGATTAAATTCGAAATGATATATTTCCTATGAATTGTAGACGGCTTTGAATGTATATTCCCAGTGACAGTTAGTAACTAAGTGACGGCTTTTTTCGTTTAGCATAAATTAAATTTTATTTTTTAAAGTAAAAATACTATATATTTTATTTGTTGATATAATCGACTTCTCCGCTAATTTCTTAAGCCGAAACTGATTGACAATATTTTTCATTTATTGTAATGGTAAAATAGAATATGAATATTATTTATTTCATACCAACGAAACAATAAAAGGAAGAAAGAAGGAACAGAAAAGGAAGATATACAAGAGGCCGTATGTAAGTCGATCTCTTCCTGGCAACCTTAAAACCGCGAAATGAAAAAAAAAGAGAAAGATAGGAAAGATAGGAGTGTATATAATATAAATTAACATTTTTTATAAATACACTATAATAAAATAATAATATTAAAAATACGTAGATAAAGACGTAGGTGCTATTTATGTAGGCCCTCATCAGTAACAGCGTGTGAATGTCCCACTGCTGGGCCAAGGCCTCCTCTCCCTTTTTGAGGAGTAGTGCCCTCATAGCACACAGTTATATAGGTACGAGGAGGGTTTTAAATCATATAACAAATAACATTTTTTCTTAACTTCTTGTTACAAGTTACAAGAAGCGATTCGTTTGGCTTACGAACGACAGAATCGTCTACGAGTCATATTTCAAAAACGTCCCTATATAATATTTTTCATAAGTTTCAGAGTCACATATATGTGACGTATAGAAAAGGAAAAACTCGTAACTCAAAACGATTTGTTACTGATATACAATGATGATTCGTTAAGTATAAGAATAATTAATAAAACAATGTATGTAAATGTAGAAAACGAAATGTTACAATACAATAAATCAATTTGAATTCATAACAAAGAGAAGCCATCAAAATATCCATATTGAGAACACCACTGCGAACATTTATAGAATTCCTGACATAGATTTTTTTCCGCGATACAAAATTACTTAATTGCATTAAATATTTTATAAAAATATATAATATATTTGACGAGGCGGTTGGCATGGTTGGTGGATGCTTGCCTTTCACGCCGAAGATTGTGGGTTCGATTCCCACCCATGACATGTACGTGAACATGTCTGTTTGTCCTGAGTCTGGGTGTAATTATCTATATAAGTATGTATTTACAAAAGAAAAGTAGTATATGTAGTATATGAGTCGTCTGGTTTCCATAGTACAAGCTCTGTACAAGCTTAATTTGGGATCAGACGGCCGTTTGTAAAAAATGTCCAAGGATATTATTATTGTTATAATATATATGTGAATAAAGTTTATTAATTCATTTATATTATATTTTATACTGGAAAAAAGAATTCGTCATTATAAGTCACGACCGTCAGGTCTGAACAGTCTTTGTGAAAATGAATGACAGACACGGAATTCGGAATTCGGGATTCGAAATTCGGAATGTAGTTTTACCGAAAGAAACGGGTTAGTTAACGTTTTAAGTTTGTTTACGAAAAACGGACTCTGTTTCTTGAACTACTCGTACAAGACAAATAAACTAAGACCTAGTGGCAAGATTTTTTTATAAAATGAGTCGCCTTGTGTTTAGTGGTCGACATATGTTGGTCAAATAGACAGGCAGACTAGCAAATGTCACCATTCCTCATAGACATTGGCGCTGTAAGAAATATTAACCGTTTCTTAGATCGTCATTGCGCCACCAACCTTGGAAACTAAGATGGAACTAAGGGACATAACCCTTCTGCCTGTAGTTACATTGGCTCACTTACTGTTCAAACTGAAACACAATAATAAGTATTGCTATTTAGCTGTAGAATAATGTTTGGGTGATACCTACACCGACGGACTTACACAAAATCCTACCATCAAGGTACGTTAGTTAGAATACGTTAATATAAACAGAAGATCGCGGGTTCAAAAATACTGTTGTGTTGTGCCTTTTGTTGATGACGGATATAGATTTACTGCAGTCTCATAAATATAAGAAACACAAAAACAGCTGAAGTACATTCGTTTGTTTGAACAGTTTGTATTTTTTTATTAAAACAAACAAATATTGCACGAACGTCTGACAACCACTAATTAAAAAGTCAAACTTTCAATGGCATCCTCGATTTATTATTTTAAATAAAAATATTTGATATGTTTTAATTTTTTTAATCAATAATTTAAAATATACTTTTTTAAGATTTCTCAAAGGGCTGTCGACAGCATATACATATATAAAGAATCTTATATAAATACAACATGCTAACGAAATTTCAGACACACCGATTAAAAAAAATGTACTACATACAGAAAAATACTTTATAAACATAGCTTAGTATAAGCCATGGCGTAGGGTTTAATAAAACAAGGATGAAATGGCGAGGGTTGCTTGATTAAATCATCTCTACAACACTTTACGCTGGCAATCTACCTTTGATAGCCGACGAAATATTAACACCAACACTGCAGGGAGGTACCTATTAAATTATATTTTTTTAGACAAGCTACAAATTAAATGTAAGATGAATATTAAAACATAAGCACAAATTACGTGGTCGTAATTGGTAAATATATTAGGTAAATACCATGTATTTGTTGTTCTCCTCGTTGGTCTAGTGGCTACTTGTAAGGCCGCAGACCCAGAGGTCATGGGTTGAAATTCCAAGTCGAGCCAATAAAAGTTATTGAGTTTTTCTGTCAAAAATTCTCAGTAGCAGCCCGGGGTCTGGAAGTTGGCACGTAAAGCCGTTGGTCCTGCGCCTAAAACTCTTTCCGGTCGTGTCGGATTGCTGTACCATCGGATTATGAGAGTCAGGGAATAGAGAGTGCAATTGTGTTTGCGCACATACTTATGCACTATTATTTCTCCTGTGCAGTTGGCTAATCTCTCTTGACATTGGCCGCCATGGCCGAAATTGGTTTGGAGGACATTGTCATTATTAATAGGATGAAAAAGGAATTCTTCTTCTACTTAAATTCTTGTCCCTTCTTTTCAGTAGAATCTACATTCTGAACCAATAGTAGTTTTATATTTAATTAAATACTGCAACATGACGATTCAAGTGCCCATACAAGCCTACTTGAATTTCAATTTGAGTACGTGAGTGTTTTTGTTAAAAAAATGCAAATATTTTAGTTTAAATTCTCATCATATTCTAGAAAACTCCTTAGAAATTCATCGTCGCTCGACCATAGAATACTCAGCCGCTTGTAACACAAGCACTTCACTCTTAAACTATTTGTTTACTTCGCAAACATTTCTTTTCAATTCAGGACGTATATTCTCGAGAGAAATTTCATATGAACTTAGTCTTCAATTTTATTTTAAAACAATGTCTCATGTGTACTTTTATTTCACAATTTAAAATATTTCTAGTGGTAGGGCTTTGTACAAGCTCGTCTGGGTAGTCTCTCTCACTCATCAGATATTCTACCGCATAACAGCAATACTTGTTATTGTTGTGTTCCGGTTTGAAGTGTGAGCGAGCCAGTGTAATTACAGGCACAAGGGACATAAAATCTTAGGTCCCAAGGTTGGTGGCGCATTGGCTATGCAAGCGATGGTTAACATTTTTTACAATGCCAATGTCTATGGGCGTTGGTGACCACTTACTATTAGGTGGCCCATATGCTCGTCCGCCTTCCAATTCTATAAAAAAAATTACACAAATGAGTAGTTTGTACATTTACTGATATATAAAAATATACCTATTCTGTTATAATAAGAACATGACTTGTAATCATATACATTTTTATTTATTTACTTTATATGTATCTCCTAAATCATGTTGTCCGTGTCTTTGGTTTAATTTATATTAATGTGACCATTCTAAGTCATTATAACATCTCTTATTATTTATATTGTTTGTTCAGAGATATTATTACAATAATCGAAGAATGTATATTTCATATAAAATATAACATTATTTAGTTTGAATAAACGCACGATTTATGCATAAACGCGATAAAAGAGAATAACAGCTATTCTTGTGCTACGATAAATATATTTTGTGTAATATACAGCTTCCATGCCTCATATTGTTAATAATAATTATGATTGTATAACGAATAGAAAACAAGTATACACATTTCATTATACAAGCGTTGTATGTATATTATGCAAGCGTTGCCATAACCACATGCTAACAATTTGTATCACGCGTGTAGATCTGAAATTCTCGTAGCACAATCCGTAACGCGTTACGGTATCGTAGCAAATGATCGCGAGAGAAATTCTATTAAAAATCGCGGAGTGTTCTACGAAAATGTATATACGGGAATGCTTTATGAAAATTGATAATATATTGAATACGTCATAAAAAATATTCGTTGGATGTAAAAAATATTGAGAAAACTATTATTATATTTTTAATAATAATGTCATTGATATTTGAAAATAAATGTTATAAATATTATAAGCATTTTTACGGCATTGTCTATTAATTCTAAGAAGAGAAGCTAGAGTGAAAAACTTGAACCCTATTACAGACCTACCCCGCTCTTAAGAAGTAGGTTACATATGTCGGAATTACAATTAAGATACATTCAGGTTTCCTGAAAAAATATACCACCAAGCATGAATTGAATTATAAACAAACATTGACTTTTCATATTATAACGTTTTCACATAAACGTAGTGTCGTACTTGGCCTGGGTTTGAATAAACGATGTTTGGTAAAAATTCACAAATTCAACTCTCATACTTGATTAAGAGATAAAATATAATAGAATAACCATAATAATAAGAAAATATTAATTTATTTATAAATCATTTTAATTACTTCATAGAACATATAAATAATGGTTAGCATTTCATACAATGTCAATATCTGTGGGCGTTGGTGACCACTAATCATCAGGTGGCCTATTTGCCACCATAATATATCAAAAAATAATAATATGCAAAAGTAAATATTTTAAAAACTTTGTAAATTGAAAAAGAAATGCTCACTGGAAGTATTTCTTTTGTATAATATAAATTATACTACAATTGACGTTTTATCATCAAACCGCAACATTAAATTAAAGTGTTCAAATATTATTAATATTGTAATTTAATATTTATATTGTAATATAATAAATAGAACTGTAAGATTAATTTAATTGACGTTCCTGCATTATAAGTGCAAGTTTTAACCGTGACTTTTTTAAGGATTAAATATAAATATACTAATATTTAACTGTCGATGTCGTCTTGAGTTATCATAGATTGGACCAATGATAATTATTTGTTTTTTTTTAACTGTAGTTCCAAAGTTGCGTCAAGAGCGTGTAAAGCCGAAGATTTAGTGATTAATACAGAGTGCGTATTTTGATTATGAACTATTTTATTTACTAAATAGAGTTAGTTGGTATTTGAGCTTAAGGACGTATTCAATATAATTATATGTACCTCTGGATTTAGTGGTTATTCTGGCGCAAATGGCGCCAGTGAATACCACATTGACTAGCCCGTTGGTGCAGTTGGCAGTAACTCTGTCTTCCGCTACGGGGTTGCGGGCTTGTATCCCATTTATGCATTTATACATTTATTTAACATTATAAAAAAACCGTGTGAAGTAAATGAACTCCATGTGTTTTTTGAGTGAGATAAAACCCTTGACAACCCTATTGATTAAATTTGGTGCCTATATCTTGATTAAAATTTGTATGAAAATCCGTTGAGCAGTTTTTGAGATTATCACGTACAAACAGCAAGACAAACAGAAGCGGCGTAGGACTTTGTTATATAATATGTTGTATTTCACAATTCACCAAACAACTCATCCAATCGCTGTCAGTACTTACATCATCTATAACCGAGGGCTCCGCTCGATTTCAACAAATGATTATTGATCGGTTATAACAAACGTCTCGAGTGTGATAACGCATATTAATATACCCCTTTTACCATTCGCTCGACCTTCACTGGAGGGATCGAGATTGAACTACTATAAATCCTCTAGGAGTTCTTGAATTTCGATATGTTAATTATCTTTGGTCGAGAATTGCTAATTATGCATAGCTAATAAGTACGGAGTGAAAGTTTTTTTTTATATAAAATATGTTGACTGAGCGACAAATGGGCCACCCAATGATTACTAATCACCACCGCCCAGACATAACGCTGTTAGAAATATTAATCATTCCTTACAACGCTAATGCACCACCAACCTTGGATACTAAGATGCTGAGTCCCTGGTGTCTGTAGTTACCATACTCACCCTTTCAACCAAAACATCTCAATACTATAAATTACTTGAGTGAGAGTGCGATAAACTCAAAAACTAGCAAACGCATTTCATACAGTTTTCACCAATGATCAACCTATGTATTATTTTACTATATACATACATTACCGTAGAATACAGCAATCGTAAATGTGTTATATACAGGATTGTGAAATATTTGCGGGTGTTGGTATTACAGAGGTCGACAGAAGATGTGGAGAGACACGGAATATTATAGGGTTGTCCGTGTGTAAAACTGATGACAAACCCTTAACAGATTGATACAAAAAATAGAATCATTAAAATCAATTGTTACCTATATACCGTAACAGCCTGTGAATGTCCCACTGCTGGGCTAAAGGCATCCTCTCCTCTTTTTGAGGAGAAGGTTTGGAGCTTATTCCACCACGCTGCTTCAATCCAATGCGGGTTGGTGGATTTTTTTTTTTTTTATAGATTAGGAAGGCGGACGAGCATATGGGCCACCTGATGGTAAGTGGTCACCAACGCTCTTAGACATTGGCATTGTAAGAAATGTCAACCATCGCTTATAGCCAATGCGCCACCAACCTTGGGAACTAAGATTTTATGGATTACACATGTGGCAGATTTTCAGTGAAATTAGACACATGCAGTTTTCCTCACGAAGTTTTTCCTTTACCGTAAACTGAAACTGAAACAGCCTGTGAATGTCCCACTGCTGGGCTAAAGGCCTCCTCTCCTCATTTTGAGGAGAAGGTTTGGAGCTTATTCCACCACGCTGCTCCAATGCGGGTTGGTGACCCTTTACCGTAAAGCACGAGATGAATTATAATCACAAATTAAGCACATAAAAATTCAGTTTGCCCGGGTTTGAACCCACGATCATCGGTTAAGATCACGCGTTCTTACCACTAGGCCATCTCGGCTCTTTACCTATATCTAATCGTCAGTTCCGTGTTTATCAAAAACGCATATGGATGTCAAAAATACAAGAAAAGAATACATTTGGTACAAGAAACAATTCACTTCATATACTTACAGTAACATATATATTCAAATCTAAATATTATCTATCCAAATATAATTTTATAAGCAGTCTTAATTCATCATGTTACAGAACTAAATTGAATGTAAAGCTACCATAGTTTCAGAATGTAGATTAAACCTAGAAAAACCAGCAAAAAAACTCAGTACGTATTTTTTTCTCTTTTTCTCAAAATAAACTTAGGTCGCCTGTATCTATGGGCAGTGACTACTTACCATCAGATGGCCCATCTGTCCGTCCGCCTACAAATATTTAATTTTGTGTTTTAAAATTTAAAACACAAAACATAAATAACACTCATTTCTACAACCAGAGAAAAAAATGATAGAAGGCAAGGTTGAATTATAAATTAGTTCTTCAGTAAGTGAAATGAGGAGTAAAGTGATATTCCATGGCGTAGTTCAGCATTATGTACCGTCACATAGCATTTAGACGTAACCCGACCGAATTACACATTCGACCCACGTCTCGGCTCGCAAACAGATCGCCTGTGGGATAAGACTTAACGACGTGGGACCATAGAAACATTTTTTCAAAATATTTACCGACGACCAACGTAAATAGCAAACAAATTCCTGTTTAAATATCTTACTAGATGTCTATCATTACCTGTGTTAAAGAGAAACCACCTGTAGGTAGCCCACTGCTGGGCAAAGTGGTATACTTAAAGGGACAGCTTGAAGCTTGTTAGGGTTGTTATACATACTTGCAGAAAATTTTATCAGAGACTTGGGTTACATTTTGTTTTATATATTTTCCTGTCACATATGACCTGAGTACCTTCGAGTACGCTCCTAACTAGACCTCATAATTGTCTCTACAACATGATGGTCGTTAATCAAGTCTATAGTATGATAAAACAAAACCTAACAATGAATACACCGATACACATATATACATATATTGAGTTAGCTGTGTGTATTATGTATGTATACATAACTCATAATCGTCACATGTACGAATCGATGACGATGGAAAAACTTAAAAACAAGGAAATTTATATTATATATTTAAAAAAACACTGAACAGAAAAATATTTTTGAAACAAAAATTTCATTGAAGGCAAAAAAAACATGGGACGGGATGTACTTCCGGTTTCGTGTCTTAATTATTCTAATAGCTAGCGAGTTTTAACGGTTATTTAATTTATATTAAAGATTATTTATAACTGTTCAATTTATGCACAATATTTTTTATTTCATTTTTACCAATATTTTAAAAGGTCTATTTTGTTTGTTTTTTCTTCTGTAGTTTCGGAGTCATGAAAAAATTACTGATTCGATTAAAATAGAACTCTCATATTATGTAAAGTTATAGTTTCTGAATAAGCATAGGCTATATAACGTTTTAAATGTGAATTGCTTACAAATGAATTAATAGGATTGACAGGAGATTTTTAGAGAATAATAATGTTAACATCAGTAATCTTTTTTATAATCATATTAGTATACTAAGAAACTAACTTCTGACGGCTGTTTCGAACACTAGTTTAGAAATCAGGGCTGAATTATTACGACAAATAAAATTGGGATGTTACGGGACAACGTTGTTCCGCGACATCAAGCGTCTAGTTATAACAAAGTGGATATTATAAAAAAAATTATCCATAAAAAATATATATATACGCTAATTTTCTTGGCGATTAGAAAAACATTTTATTTATAAGACTAAATTCTGCCCGCGGCTGTGCCTGCGTTGGGGTGGGAAGGTGTTATGTCCTATTTATATCCTAAGTCTTTTTCAGCACCCCTGACAAGGTATATTCAAAATGTCATCTTGATTGGATGAGTAGGTAAGACGTGAAAGACTAACAAACAAACAAAATCATTATCGCATTTATAATATTAGTAAGCATAAGATATAACATTTATATCCTAAGTCTTTTTCAGCACCCCTGACAAGGTATATTCAAAATGTCATCTTGATTGGATGAGTAGGTAAGACGTGAAAGACTAACAAACAAACAAAATCATTATCGCATTTATAATATTAGTAAGCATTTAATCGATGTAAGTTTTTTTTTATTTAAACCTTGCAAAGTTACTTTTGCTTGTATCTTAAAATATTGACGGGCCGGTTGGCGTTGTTGGTAGATACTTGCCTCTTACGCCAAAGGTTGTGGGTTCGATTCCCATCCAGGACAGACACTTGTGTGCATGAACGTGTCTGTTTGTCCCGAGTCTGGGTGTAATTATCTATATAAGTATGTATTTACAAAAGAAAAGTAGTATGTGTAGTATATCAATTGTCTGGTTTCCATAGTACAATTAATTATACTAAATGATTTTGAGATTTCACGATATCATGATATTAAAACCACGGCCTACAATTGTTTATTCTGTGTTAATTGCACAGCGTATAATGTAATTACTGCAGCATTTCTAAAAGAAATATTAGGTCAAAAGAAAATATGTCGGTTCAAAGAAAACTTCTAGTTTAAATTTAGAATAACGTTGAATTTTATTAAAGTATGAGAGTTTTTAAACGACGAATTTAATGTTAAATATTTTATTTGTAAACATTTTTTTATTTCCTGATCTATAAATATGTAATGTTATGTTCAGTATGTGCATACTGTATATTATAAATACATTAATTATTATATTATATACCAACGTAAAAGTCATATCAAATTATGCTAACGTACTGAAATTTATTAATAAGGCGAATTTTAATTAATTTCTGAAGCGAGCATAAATTATTACTTACGAGGCTAATAATGGTTTTATTTTATTTCGACCTCACTACAGCGAGACGACAGAGGACGAAGCTTTAAAATTGCCATTTAATATATGAGAATAGCCTATTAATCTCTATGGCCTCTCATTTTAAAAAGAAGATTTAGGATTCACTTCGCTACGCTTTTGAAAAATTGGTTGTCATATGCCGAATTTTTATGTAGATTTCCGTCGTTCTGTGGTGAATTATAAACACAAACTAAGCAAATAAAAATTACACGTTACTTTCCTGGATTTGAACATTCAGTTAACACTCATGTGTTCTAACCACTACGCTATTTCATTCACAGGTCATTTTTTAATATGAATGTTCTTTTAAAAAAAACCTTCACCGAGATATTTGATAATTAAATTGTTTTATACGTTTTGTTTTTAAAAAGCTTATTTATTTATGATGACTTGATTTGTTATCCCTTATATCTCGTAATTTTCTTCTTAACAAGTTATCAATTTTCCAAAAAAAAACAAATTGTTTACTTCCGAAGTAATCGGAGGGACCAAATGAACGAAATAAGAATTATATTTTACTGTTGACGACACTTTAATAAATTTGAGACCAAATTAAATACTAGTGTGAACAGTGGAAAGCTCTTCCTTAGTTTCATTTACCGTTTGATTTCCTCGATATTAGTTCGGCGTAAACACAAATTATGAATCCATTTTTCATAGAAGTCTGAGTATCCACTTTAGTCTTCTAAACTTCAAGTTAGTCCAATTCAATAAACAGTGTACTTGCTTATCGATTATCGTAAATGCCTTCTAAGAAAATTTTATCAAAGAAATTAAGCAATTCGTTTTTAAAATTATTTTTATTCAAATAATTCTTGTTAACAATTATATTCTTATTTAAAAAGGCCTGAAGGCAATCGTTTCATGTCTAAGGTATGTTATATAAGTCGTTACAGTAACAAGAAATATTACAAAACGTGTGTATAAATATAACGCTTTGAGGCTTAATACAGTGAAAACCCTGTACTATTTTTTTTGCATAAAAGAACATAAAAGGGTCTACCATTTCCTTCCATTAATTAACATAGCTATTATAATATTTAAATAAAGAGCAGAGGTAGCTTAGTGGTTAAAGCGCGTGAATCTTTGCCCATGATCGCGGGTTCATACACGAGCAAGTGTGTTCAATTTGTGTTTATAATTAAAAATCATCATCATGACGAAATTTGCATGTTTCAGATTCTCTTAAAGGAGAAGAGGTCTTAGTCCACCATTGAGATATTTACAGACGTTTCGTCTTTTACATAACAAGTACTGTATGTATTATATAAATTTTATTCTAGCATCGAAATATATTGTTATTATACCAACATTATTTTGTTTTATTATTATTATATTAAACCCTCCTTTCGGACATCTTCTGCACTGAAATACAAGGTTGCTGAATGAAGATCATTTCAGGGATCAAATCTCAAATATTTATTAGATTTTTTTTATTATGATTTCTTGTAGTCGCCAGACGTGTTGCCCGTGCCTTTGTTGTATCGTCCTATCAGTTTATAGTTTGTTGGCGTGCTGTTTTCATTGTCAGGCATCACAATAAAAAATTATTTGATTGTACTATTTTTAAACTAATTTAATTAAGTATCTTTATCTATTAAAACATATAAGTTTCTTCTAACTTACACTGAATTTTATTGTTTGTTACTCATGAATTAATGTTACCCCAAATAAACAATTATTTCTTTATTGTTGTCTCTTTCGTTTCTATCTTTATAAATTATAATATTTAAGAACATACATATTTAAAATATCATTTAAATATAACATTATATAGCTACACGAAGTTAAATGTAAGTAGTTTGTAGGTTCATAAATTGAGCGATTTGTTTAGAAACGATAAATAACGTCTTCGTTTGTGAAGGATGAAAGGATGATATACTACAGCTAGCTGTCCGCTTATCACGAAATACGAACCAAAATGCTTCACTATTATTTACTCTACTATTTTGCTTCATAAACATTATATACTTATCTTATTTCCTAACCGAGATGGCCTCGTGGTTAGAACGCGTGAATCTTAACCGATGATCGTGGGTTCAAACTCGGGTAAGCACCACTGAATTTTCATGTGCTTAATTTGTGATTATAATTCATCTCGTGCTCGACGGTAAAGGAAAACATCGTGAGGAAACCTGCATGTGTCTAATTTCATTAAAATTATGTCACATGTGTATTCTACCAACCCGCATTGAAGCAGCGTGGTGGAATAAACTCTAAACCTTCTCCTCAAAAAGGGAGAGGAGGCCTTAGCCCAGCAGTGGGACATTAACAGGCTGTTACTGTTACTGTTTTTTCCTATTTGTATGTGGTTATTTTTTAATGTTGCAGATCCTGTATTTTATTCCCAGATCATTTCAATAAACTGAGTTTTTCTGTTAATAATCTGTATCTGTCGAGAGAAGCCCGGAGCTAAGGAGTGACGTTGTTGACTTCAGAAGCACATAGAATGAACTCTTTCCGACCGCGTCAGATTTAACATCCAATCGCATTACAAAAGTACGAATAGAAAACGCACTCGTGTTGGTGCAGACATTTGTGCTCTATAACATGTTGTGCGCAGTTAAATAAATAGTCTCCGCTTAGAATAACAGCTACTTTTTTTTATAGAATAGGAAAGCGGACGAGCATATGGGCCACCTAATGGTAAGTGGTCACCAACACCCATAGACATTGGCATGTAAGAAATGTTAACCATCGCTTACATCACCAATGCGCCACCAACCTTGGGAACTAAGATGTTAGGTCCCTTGTGCCTGTAATTACACTGGCTCACTCAACCTTCAAACTGGAACACAACAATACCAAGTACTGCTGTTTTGCGGTAGAATATTTGATAAGTGGGTGGTACCTACCCAGACGAGCTTGCACAAAGCTCTACCACCAGTAAAAACTTCTTCAAATTAGTCTTGATATAATATTTAAATTAATTAAGAGAGACAGGAAATATATCATTATTTATAAACATTTTATTGTACTGGGTACGACTTGTGCTAATAAACGAATTTCTGTCAAATTTAGTTTTAGTCGCCGAAACATAAAAAGTATCTTTATGTCTGGAATTACTATTTCGTTGAAAATCATCAATTTAACGTGCATCATTTGTGTTTATAATTCATCTCGTGCTTGACGTTGAAGGAAAACATTGTGAGGAAACCTGTATGTGTCTAATTTCATTAAAATTATGCCACATGTGTATTCTACCAACCCGCATTGGAGCAGCGTGGTGGAATAAGCTCCAAACCTTCTCGAAAGGAAGAGGAGACCTTAGCCCAGCAGTGGGACATTAACAGGCTGTTACTGTACTGAACTGTAACCTGTATCTTTGCTTACATCAAATGCACACTATTTTCACACATATAGTTCACCCACGGCTTTGCCCGCTTGTTAGAGAGGAAGAACCTAACCTCAAGGAACGAAGAGTACAAGCTTGCTTCATACAAAATTTCATTAAATTCGGTTCATATTTACTTTCCAATGTATAATATTAGGTAGAGATTAACTAAAGTTATATAAACTAATATAAATATTTGACTTTATTGTTACGCACTTGATGTAATACTTCTTTAATGTTTTTTTTAGAATAAACGATACAAATATATTTAATGTTAAAATCTAGAACTCTATAGTACAAAACCCCTTTTCGCTCCTTATCCAACCGAATAAACACGTCTCATGCCACGAGCCACTAATACATGCATGCAATTAAAAACAAGGCATGGAAATGATAGCTTGAAGTATTTTAAAATAGTGTTGTTATGTTTTTTTTTCTATGAATTTTAATTATGTTTAACGTCATACGGAAACTGGTATTCCAAATGTATCAAGTTGTTCACCATAATCATTAGTGAAAACTAAAGAAAAATATGTATGAAATTTGTCTTTATTTATTCTAATTTTGAAGTTATTTAAGGCTTTAATATAAATGAATGTTGTATTCTTCCAAATTATTTATTGATAGCAATAAAGCTCGTCAATAGTCGTATAGTATACGTCGTCATATATCAATAGGTCGTTAGGTACAAAAGAAATCGATTGACAAACAAAATGAAAGCTACTAAACTGTTTGTCTTTGCCTATTTTATACAAATATAATAATGACAGTAAACGCAATTAATTGTCATTCATATAAATAAATAAATCTAACTTATTTATTTTAATAATGAAAGATACAAACCCTATCCATACTAATATTATAAAAAAATAAGATTTAATCTTTTGTATGTTTGCTTGTAATCCAAATGATAAATGATAAACCCAAAAACTATTAAACCGATTATAAAAAAATTTTCACCTATAAAAAGCTACATTATCAGCGAGTAACATAGGTTATATTTTATTTAAAAAAAATAGAAATCACTTAGAAAATTAAAATAATGTAATCCAAGGTTTTTTTACTATACAAGTCGTTGCGTGCGCTGCGAAAACTTGATGATATCTAAAATAATGTATTGCATGTTTATAGTACTCAAAATTACCTACAAAAAAACCGCCTTAATACCTTATTGATTTAAAAATGAAATCCTTTATTTTACAGTACGAAGTCGGGACGGGCAGCTAGTGTAAATAGAAACACAAAAAACGTCACAAGACTTTATCAATTTATATTTGAATAGCTGACAAATGTATAATTATTATTCATTCGAAACAATTCAACCAGCAATAACTTTTATTCACAGTACTATGTAAATGTTCACTGCTGGGCTAAGGCCTCCTCTTCCTTTTTGAGGAAAAGGTTTGGAGCTTATTCCACGACGCTGCTCCAATGCGGGTTGGTGGAATACACATGTGGCAGAATTTCAGTGAAATTAGACACATGCAGGTTTCTTTACGATGTTTTTCTTCACCGTCAAGCACGAGATGAATTATAATCACCAACTAAACACATGAAAATTCTTTCATGAATTTTGTTGCTCTCACCACAGGGCCCTCTCGGCCTTTTTTTACTTTTATTAGTGTACTATAATTCAACGAGTATAGTTCATGTAAGGATATTCTGAAAGATCCGAAATTATTCTGAAATATGATTGGTATTGCGAGCCGACTGAATTTCAAAGTGCTCCTTCAGATACCCCGTGTTAAATGAGAATGAAATACCATCGTAGAGTGACCATAAATTGTGGATTTATAGTTATATATTTTTTGTCATATTATTATAATATTATTTGTATATATATATATATATATATATATATATATATATATATATATATATATATATATATATATATACAACCTTAACCTTAAGAAGGTGGCGGGTACTTACTGGATGTGGAAGTCAGAGGACCGGGAGCTTTGGTGCACCTTGGGAGAGGCCTATGTTCAGCACTGGACTATGATTGGCTGTTCATTGATTATTAATATTACAATACAAATATAATATTACAATACAAATACGCTTTATTCTACTTCTAACTAACGACAATATAATACTAATAGATAGATTGGTTTAATTGTTTATGTATAAACATTTTAGCGTTCGATAGGGGGAAGCCTCTACATGGTAGGGGCTTCGAGCATCAGACGGGTAAGCGTAAGATTTCGAGAGTCAGATAACGTCAGCGATAGATTTATTATTTCATCAATTCTCGTGAGGTCCTTGGCGCACATCATTTTTTTTATCAAAAATGCGAAGATCTTGTATAAGGTTTTAAACATTTATTAAATCATAATTAAAAAGTTATATCAGGTTAAATATATTGTTACGCTAATACTGATGAAGAGCCGAGATTTCGTGAACGTATTTGACGTCACAGTGTTCATCAATGTGGCAGATCCCTGCGATTTCGTTTGTGATTTATATATTCTCGTACGAATCATCATTATTATTGTGACGTCACACTATTCATGGCACTGTTATTCTATATTTAATTTTTGTATTTTTTTAAATATAATTTATGCTTGAGTTAATTTTTTTTTTCTAATTTATAATTGAGTTCAACTATAACAGGACATGCATCATTATCACTCAAATCATGGTCGCCCTATATGCTTACTTTGCAAGTATGTGAAGGTTTGACCGTTTGAGATGGATCGTCTCATATGAAATCGGCACCTCGTGTAATGAATCCATTGATGTCGTTGAGAAAAACATTAATCTATATTAAATATATATTTTATAAGTTACGTAACTCTTTGTATTATATAATACATAAAATAAATATTTAAAAAATAACATTTAAACATCAAGCGTTTTTTTTTTTAACATGGGAACTTATTGTCTGCCTTAAAAGGTCTTGATATTTTTTTTGATACTCTATTTAATAATCTTTCAATAATTTGTGACGATATCAAAATATATTTAAAACTTAAGAACGTATTTTCTTTTTTTATCTGTATGTTCTTCTGTTTACACTTACATTACACGAAAATTATTGAACTTTTTTTTTTAAAACATTGGATGACTATGATCTAAGCCAACATTCAGTACATAAAAGTAAAGTGTGAATGCCTTTTAAAGTCCTACTTCTGGGCTAAAGCCCCCTTTTCCTTTAAGGACAAGGTTTGGATCTCTTTCTACTACGCTGGTCCAATGCGGGTTGGTGAATACACATTTCAATAAAATTAAACACATGTAGTATGTACTCACTATGTTTTCTTTCACCGCCGAGAATGAGATTAATTATAAACACAAATTAAGCACATAAAAATTCAGTGGATTTGAACCCGCGATCATCGACTTAGAATCACCTCTGGGCAATCTGGCTCAGCACATAAGGATACTTCAAAACTTTAACTATATGCCCCAAAATGTATTTAAAACCAAACTGCGTAAATTTATCAGAGAATAAAATTAAACTTCAAGGCAAAACCCTCTTTTCCTTACTCCTATTAAGGACAAGGTCTAGAGCGTATTCCACTACGATGCTCTAATGCGGGTTGATGTGTCGATCTCTCCCTCCAATACTTGCAGGTTTCCTGACGACGATTGTTCACTGAGCCAACTCGGCCCTTAACTACGCAATGTATTTTAAAAGAGTAAAATTACTTATATCGTCGTTCGTTGTATATATTCGTAATATTAGCGCATTCACCTTGAACTAATTTTGGTTTAACAAATATTTTTTCTAGATATTCTAGATAGATTAAAAAATTAAAAATGTTTCCAGTTACAAGTGGAATGTTCTAGAAAATAAATTAAATTAAAAATATTATTAACCTAGAAAAGTGACATGCCTATTTACGAAGTATTTAAATAAACACAACACTTCGCTTACAACCTCTTTTCTGTTTAGCACAAGATATTTCCGTTAACGTTTATTCCATTTGATTTTTACACTATGATGAATATGTTCAAAATAGAACGAAGAACATAATTGAGCAATTTTTATGTGATTGTCGTGGAGAGGCAAACTGCCTCTACGGCAATTAAGTCGGTCTTAACCTCGAGTCGCGCCAATAGATGTATAACAACAAAACATTGATAATTTAGTAATATATATTTATAATCCTCTTAAAATAATTACATATTTAAACTTATTTACAATAATAAATTTCATTTTAAGCTAACGGACATATTATACTGTCATCATACATGTCATCATCATCAATCCCGAAAGCCGAGATGCCCCAGTGCTAAGAACGCGTGAATCTTAACCGATGATCGTGGTTGATGATGGTTCAAAACCGGGCAAGCACCACTGAATTGTCATGTGCTTAATTTGTGATTATAATTCATCTCTTGCTTTACGGTGACAGAAAACATCGTGAGGAAACCTGCATGTGTTTTCATTCACTGAAATTCTGCCACATGTGTATTCCACCAACCCGCACTGGAGCAGCATGGTGGAATAAGCTCCAAACCTTCTCCTCAAAAAAAGGGAGAGGAGGTCTTTAGCCCAGCAGTGGGACATTCGCAGGCTGTATCATCAATAATTTTTTTTTTTTATTTTGCCTAAAGTTTTAACAGAATCGCATATTAGGTTTGAATTCAAAGAAAAAATATAAAAGACGTACAAATGACGTACGTACAGATGACCTTAGAGACGTTTTTGCCTTAAGTTAAGTGAAAGTTTTATACGTTTTTAATGAATTTTTATTTCATATCTTCTCTTCATATGTATTGTTTACAATTCGTACACCTCTAAGCCGCTTTAACATTTACTAGGTTTGTCCTTTAATCAAAGATTGTCTTGAAGCGATTGCTGTTATGTATATCTTTATATTAATACGTTTATTTCAACAAATTACGCGCACGGACGGTTGTGAGATTTTACACGGTTAAAGTTTATATAAAGAAGTGCAAAAGGTAAGACATATATATATATATCTTACATCTCACTTTTAGTACTTTTTTATTAGGAATTTTATATTATATATATTATTCTAGAATTAGAAAATCTACTGGTGTTAGGGCTTTGTGCAAGCTCGTCTGGGTAGGTACCACCCACTTATCAGATATTCTACCACAAAACAGCAGTACTTGATATTGTCGTGTTCCGGTTTGAAGGGTGAGTGAGCCAGTGTAATTACAGGCACAAGGGGCATAAAATCTTAGTTCCCAAGGTTGGTGGTGCATTGGCTATGTAAACAATGGTTGACATTTCTTACAATGCCAATGTCTAAGGGCGAAAAAAGAATTATTTACAGTCGAATTTCGACCACTGAGGGACCTCTAGTATCCATTAAACCGTCCTTGTAACAATTTTCACTCTGTGTCAATGTATATATAATGTATTATTGTACACTAAAATATATTTGTATTGTGTTGTATTCATGTCTGGCGACCAAATACCGAATAGCGGTTACTTCAAAGAATTAACAAAAGAGTTATCTAAAGATTGTATCGTGAATTGTAATCTTAAGAAAATGTTACGAAAAATGAAAAACAAACGGCGCTGAAACTTAAAACATCAATCACAGATGTATATCATCGCTGTTCAAAAAAGATTAACTTTGTAGAAGTTTCGATAAACTTTCCGTATTTTCTTCGTACAAATTAAACGCTATTTGACGCTTTGGTACTTCTAAGTGAATGAATTTCAATATTCTAAAACGACACATTTAGTTTTATAAAAAATATTTTTTTCCTTGGTAACTATAATACAATAATAAAAAATTATCATTAAATAATCTAATGATTATTTCAAAAAACTAAAAGATATTTTTACTGAGCCTATTGTATATTTATGTAATATTAGCTTCACAAATAGTATTTTCCCCGACTTGTGTAAAAAAAATTGTGTCTCTTATAAAACATGTGTTACTAGTGCCCCCTCCAATTATAGACCAATATCATTGCTCTCAACCTCGTCAAAAATGTTTAAATTAAATTGAATTAAATGTAACTCACACTCTCACACACACACACACACAACACACACGCACATTCACACACACACACACTCATACACGCGTGCGCGCACACGTACTCACACTCACATAAGCACGGACATCATATTTTTTCCATTTTATATTTTTATTATTTCTTACTACTCACTTTATACATTTATTTTTGTTTCTTGTTCATGTAAACGGGAGTGGAGGCCTGGTGTCTTGTAGAACAGTTTATCTATTGCAAGCACCAGTCTTTACATTATTTATATTATTATTATTATAATAAAATAATAACATCCTGGGATATTAATCACACACAACCACGATCCCAAACTAAGCAGAGCTTGTTCTATGGAAACCAGACAACTGATATACTACATATACTACTTTTCTTTTGTAAATACATACTTATATAGATAATTATGCCTAGACTTGGGACAAACAGACATGTTCATGCACACAAATTTCTTTCCTGGGTGGAAATCGAACGTACAACCTTCAGCGTGAAAGACAAGTATCTATCAACCACACCAACCGGCCCGTCCGCATAAATTATTATACCCAATACCCCATATTTCACATTTAGAGCGGCACAATCGCGCTTGCAAATTATTTGTCCCACTGTTGTTAAAAAAATGTCGCTCTATAACAAATCACGCCACAGACCTTCAGGTACAATAAATTAAAATATAAAGAAAAGCCCTTCAAACATAATATGATATTTTTAAATAAAAATCTTTCAAGCTAATCTCTAGGCTGTATAGAATCAAAGTTTAAAAAAATATATAAACTAGCATTCCATTTTTAAAACTGTCACATTTATACGCTCCGGCTCTTGTGGAAGAATAAGTTGTATAACCTGCAGCCTCGTTGACTGCCTCGTTGGTCTAGTGGCTTGATGTAAGGCCGCAGACCCGAAAGTCCTGGGTTCAATTCCCAGGTCGGGCCAATAAAAAAGTTATTGGCTTTTTTTTCAGAAAATTCTGAGTAGCAGCCCGGAGTCTGGATGTTGGAAGTGTGTTCACTCCCTTGCCGCGGAAAGCACGTAAAGCCTACGCCTGAACTCTTTCCAGTCGTGTCGGATTGCCGCCCCATCGGATTATGAGAGTTTGAAAATAGAGAGTGCACCTGTGTTTGCGCACACACTTGTGCACTATAATATCTCGTGCGTAGTTGGCTAATCTCTCTTGAGATTGGCCGCCGTGATCGAAATCGGTCTGAAGGACATTATTATTATAACCTGCAGTGCTATTTTGTAAGAACTCACTTCACTACTCAACCCTGAGATGTAGTCAACATTTAACCAATTTATGATTTTTTTTATGCTTGTATTCTTGAAATGCTATAATTGTTATGGTCAATGTCGCGCATTACGTTTAAGGCGTTTTCTGCGGTGTTTCGAGTTTTTAATTACAGAATAACCCTACTGACCCTTTGTTTACAGACTATATTTTATTTAAAAATCTAGTTGTAATAACTCTTTTCTTAAAGATAACACGTATATATTCAGTACAAGAGATGTAATAATAATTATTATTTTTTATATAAAATAGACTAACAGACAAGTAGGCCTTATGGTAAATGCCGCCCTGCATCGCCCATAGATATTAACACTGTAAGAAATGTTAACCATCGCTACCAACCCTAGGAACCAAGATGTTATGTCTTGTGTCTGTAGTACACTGGCTCACTCACACTTCAAGCCATAACGCAACAACCCTAAGTATTGCTGTTTCGGCGATGCAGACGAGCTTGCACAAAGCCATTAAGTAAATTATTTTTTTATGTTTGTTTTAAGTTTTAAAACAACATCAGCTTATAAGCGTAACTTCAAAATGTGTACAGCCAAATACAGCTGCGAGAATCCCTTTTTTAATTTGCGCTGCTCCGTCGGCCTGAGTGTACGCGCCACGTACGGCACTGGTTGGTGGGGCTTTGTGCAAGCTCGTCTGGGTAGGTACCCACTTATCATATATTCTACTTGGTATTATTGTGTTCCAGTTTGAAGGGTGAGTGAGCCAGTGTAATTACAGGCACAAGGGTTATAAAATTGGTTGGTTGGAGGCGCATTGGCGATGTAAGCGATGGGTAACATTTTTTACAATGCCAATCTCTATGGGTGTCGGTGACCACCATCCGGTGGCTCATACGCTCGTCCGTCTACCTATTCCATAAAAAAAAACTTATTCTAATTTTTCAGTATTAACTAGCACTGAATATATATTCCAAAAAAATTTTTTTTGAAAAGCTAATTTTCATTTGTACTTATTAAATTTCATATAATTATCCTTAGCCCTTTCAAAACCTCTTCTAAACGGTTATCGTGTTATTCTTTTGCCCCCAAATTAAAATGTTCTGAAAATTTCATTCTTCTTCTTCTTCTACGTCATATTTAAATGATTTTATAATTTACCCGCGTGCAAAGAAATATCATATCAAAACTATTTTTCCCAAATATAAATTGCGTATTAATCTGAAGAAAAACATTGAAATTTTAACTATAAATCATAAGAATTTATATTTTATTACTACTAGGAAAAAAATTTTTTTTTAAACATTAACTTAAAGTGTAATATATGTTAAATTAATTTCATTCTATGTTTCATTGAAGGATACATATGTACAAAAAAATATATTTAATCTTAAATATTGAAAACAATATGTACACATATCTTAGCTAACTTTTTTAAGCCTTAAATTTAAACTAGGCACTAACCTGTTTTATTGGTGTTATTATTGGCGGTCCCGGACGCCTGGCTGAAAAGCGACGCGCCTGTGATCCGAGCTCGACGTAAAATCCACCACATTTTAAAAATGATAAATGTAATTAATGCAATTAAAATTCAAACAAACACACACTGAAGCACCGCAAAATTGTCTTAAAAGTTACACAACACTTACTAAATTACGTACAAGTGTGATATGATTATGACTGTAACACGTTACATAGACGATTTGAATTAAAAATAATTTTTACGAAACATTACTTTGCGAGCCTTTCAGCCGACCGTAGACTCGTTTCAGTGGACGCTTACGCTCAACTGACAGAAAGTTGTGCGGGTAGGACATGCGCATTACATATTTTGCTTTGAACAGGTGATGTTAGGAAACTGAAATTCTTACACGAGAAAATCTTTTTTTTTTTGGGTAAGCGTTCCTTACATCGCCGAATACAATAAAAACTATACGAATTTTATAAATGTATAAGTTGCTCTGAGTGTACGATATCACAACTTAACCGCTGAGCCTGAAATTTGATGAAATTTGATATGAAACAAGTTTGAACCGCAAGAAATAAAATAGGCTACTTTTTTACATCTGCCCGCTTTTCCGCCTAACACGCGGGCGAAAAATAGTACCTACTATATATTTTTGTATTCGATTTTATCTTGAATAATAAATTATATAAAGTTACAATATCGTTTTAATCACATCCAACAACGCCTTATTAAAAAAAAAACATATTTTTAATCAAGGAACGTTGATTTATTGTACATTATAAGTATATTGCTAAGATTTCTTACTTAAGATCTTAAGAAATTCGTACGTGCATCTCATAGTTTTCATGAAGTTGATTTGTTTATAATTCACCTGTCGCTGGTGAAGAAAAATATAGTAAGGAAAGGTCGATGGAGAAAATGACATCACATTTTTAAACAATAGAACAACATTGCGTAAAGCGCATTAAACCTTCTTAACAGGAGAGTCCTTCTCTAAATGGTTGAACATTATCAGGCGTTACTTTATCACGCTATAGTTAAAATGAACAACAAACATACGATAGACTTTTAAATACTCATTTTTATTTAAAACTTTTATTATATTTTTATTTCTGTTTTTCCTGTGAAGATAATAAAATATATATATTTTTATATCGAACTTGAAGAGTTCTTTATATTCAAATACCATTAAGTTCTTTTTACGAACCGAATGATTATATTTTATACTTGAATAAAAAAGTTTCATTCAATTAAATAATAATAAAAAAATATCAATTGTCGTTTTTTATGATTTATTTGATAATGTTGTACACTTATGATGTAATGATTATGTTGTTTTTGATAAAGTTATGTATATTACATCATCACTTCAAAGGTTTTTCTATGATCACAAAGAACAAACAATGACTTGTTTGTACCATATGTATATAATGAGGATATAACGTGTTCGCTTTTACAAAGGAAACTCAGGAAATATTATGAAATAGGAAGGAAAATGATCCACTTGATGGTATGTCACCACCATTCCATTCCATACCGATGGATGGTATGGAATGTTATGATACAGCTAATTAGAGAATTACTGTCATGCCTATTTACCCCTCAATTTAAGCGTAATGCTTGTGCTATTAGTGGAGACGGCAATAGCCCAAGGGGTTAAAAATCGAAGCTGCAATTTTCTCATCACTATGTATCCTTTAAACCGTTGCGCTGTTGCTGCTTGTTCTCAAGGTTGATTCATATACTTTATTGCAAAATGAAATTGCATAAAAGATAGGTTCAACGCTACCGCATACTCCAGCCGACCTTTAAACGTACACGAGAAGTTATTAGCAAATATGCAAGTAAAATTTAAAATATAATAATAACATAATATATTATATAAATTATAAATATGCATAATAATGTCCTCCAGACCGATTTCGGCCACGGCGGCCAATCTCAAGAGTGATTAGCCAACTACTTAGGAGATATTATAGAGGACAAGTGTGTGCACTCACATAGCAAACACTGGTGCACTCGCAATTCCCTAACTATCATAATTCGATGGGGCGGCAATCCGACACGACCGAAAGGAGTTCAGGCGCAGGACCTACAGTTTTACGTGCTTTCCGAGTCACGGGAGTGTACACACTTCCAACTTCCAGACTCCGGGCTGCTACTGAGAATTTTCTGACAGAAAAACCCAATAACTTTTTTTATTGGCCCGACCTGGGAATTGAACCGAAGACCTCTGGGTCTGCGGCCTTACATCAAGCCACTAGACCAACGAGGCAAACAAATATGCATTTACAAAAAAATAATAATATCCTCAATACTTGTTATATACATACGTATAGCTTTACTTTTAGAAATATAATTATACTTATCTAAGCTAATATAATAAAATAAAGCACCACTGAATTTTCATGTGCTTAATTTATGTTTATAATTCACAAGTTACACAAGCTAATATTAATAATGTGAAAGTAACTATGTCTGTCTTTTACACTTTTACGTCTAAGCCGCTAAAACGATTTTGATTGATTTACGAAGCAAGCTTGAATCCCAAGGTTATGATTTTTATATACACGTAGACGAAAACTGGTATTTATATAAAATATTTCAATACAAATTTACGATTTACGACTATTCGCTTCATGACCTTTCATAGTTTATATCGAGACGACAAACTTTCATGCATTAATGTATTCAATGTGTTTATACATAATTCCCCACCGGCTTCGGTATTAGTTCTATCAGCCGCATCTCCAGGGACTTCCGTTAAATCGAATTGCTTTTCAATTCAGCCTGTACTATACATTTATTGAAGTTTATCATATCACACTATGTGCTCATCCCGGCTTCGTCTGGGTGGAAAAAAGTATTATATAAAATTATATTTTCTGCATCCCGATCACAATGCAGAAATTCGCATCTGATCATTCATCGCAATTGAACCTAGGACCTCGAAATCTGTGACCTTATATCTAGATACAAGACCAACAACACTGAAGAATTATATATATAAAGATTTTTTCATTGCCATTTTAATTTAGTCTAATAAAAAATTAAATCTCATGTTAAAAAACATTACTCAATAAAAGACTACATAGGTACAAAATCATCAAGTTATTGTAAGCATACAGGATAGATAATAAATTAATTATTTCTTATTAACCTATGTATTAGTGTAAAGGAGTAAATACTGAAATGTTTCTTGGATTTTATCTGTAGAATGCCTATCTATTTAGTATAGATAGATAAATGATGAGATGTTTGTAAAGCATAAGTGAAAAAACTACTAAACCTATATACACAACAGTTATACCAAAAGATACACTTCGGTACAAAAACTTTAGAAGTGATTATATAAGTAGCATCGCTTCACAGTTTCGCTCGCTATAAATTTTAGCTATTGACGTGATAATGTATTTCAAGTTCTTGTACATTCTAAATCAATGGTAGCTTTTCAATTAAATCCTTTAACAAGACAGTTCAAAAGTGCTTCAAAGAGCCCGTTTGAATGAAAAATATTTTGTTTTTGCTATCATTATTATTGTATTATTAATATAAAATGATCCCCTCTTGTTTATTTTACTATTATATTTCTCAAAAACAGTTAGTAAAATTTTAATACGATTGAAACAATTTATAGATCAACATTATTTCCAATCCGCGATCCACTTGTTATTCAATGTAAGCACCATTTAGAAATATTCATTAAATGAATTGCGTACGAATTGAATTTAAATTGAATATGTATATATTTTTAAAGGCAATTAAAAACATCGCAATTAATAAGGCTATGTTATAGGGCCATGAAGCGCACATGTTTTTATTATAATAAAAGAAGTGGATGGGCAAATGGGACGCCCTCACGGCTAATGGTGACGACACGACCATCCATAGACATTGACGATGTAAGAAATATTAACCACTCTTTACATCGTATTTGCGTCACCAACCTTGGGAACTAAGATGTTCTGTCTCTTGAGCCTGTAATTAAATTGGCTCACTCAACACAGTTGTGTTCTAAATCTAAATAGTTATTTAGATTGCTGTTAATAAAAGATATCTTATGAGTGAGTGGCACCTACCCAAGCGGTTTTGCACAAGGGCCTACCACCAAGTGAAACCATCAAGGTCTGTGCAAAATGTAACCATTCTTTTCTGATGTATTTTTCTATCGTTAATGATATTTCAATTAAGTTATTAAACAAATAAACTTTAATTAAATCGAAACAAAAAAGACGTAAAATACTCTCAGTTATCGGTTTTAATCCTAAAAAATATATTTTTTCAGTCGTTTATGAAACGTTTGAATGTTCCGCTAAGCTGATTATTTTTATTATTATATTATTTATGACTTCATTTTTATCTTCGTCCCAATAATTCGTTCTTTGAATTATTTTTTTGTGTAGTGTTTAATTTTTCTATCACAAGCATTTTGACTTCAAAGCGCCGTAGGCACGTTGAAACTATATACCACAAGCTTTACTTGATATAACATGACTTGTAACTCCAATCCTATGTATGTATCAGAATTTACTCATATGTCACTGACACTCGCAAACGCACATAAACTCACACAAATCATTTGGATAATGACACTATGTAAAAAACATGGTCTCCTAATAAAAATAGGAAGTTATAATCGGAATTACAAGAGTAATATAGCTCTAATTATAAATAAAATGAATAAGGAATGAGAGCCAAGATGGCTACTTGGTTGAAACAAGTGAATCTTAACCGATGATAGCGGGTCCAAACCCAGGCCAGCACCACTGAATTTTCATGTGCTTAATTTATGGTATGTGTGATCATGAAGAAACCTGCATGAGTGTCTAATTTAACTGAACTGAACTCTACGCCTTTTCCTCAAAAGGAGCCTTAGGTGGAATACACAAGCTGTTACTTTAAAGATGAAAAATTTAACCATCAATATATCATAACCATAAATAGATGAAAAATTTTACCATCGACTTAAATATAAATTATTAATTAACTATAAATTATTAACTTAAATATAAATTATTTATTAATGAATATTCGTTAAGTTTGCTTTATTTGTTTCAAATTCAATATAGTTGTTGTTCCACATATTACAATTACCTGATTAGAAAACTGAACAGCTGAAGTTCAAGGTTTAACTCACATTTAAATTCTACATCGTGAAATCCACCCTACATTGAGTGTTCAATATAATTCTTTCTCAAGCACCGATCCTCTTTACTCAAATCGAGTTAAGATAGAAATGCTATCCAGTTTCCTCCGACACCTGATCCGTGCAGCACTTAATCCACTTATCGGATCACTCTAACGCAACTTCGTATTTTAAGATGACACAGTTTCTGAGCTTCAGTTCACTCTTATATTCATGCTTCTGTTTTTGTTAATATTAAACAGATTTCCTTAATATTGTAAATATATAACTCTTGTATCTTAATACGAAAAATCATTAGAAAACCCATAGATTCTGATTGGTTCTGTGTGAAGCATGTAAGTAAGCGTAGCACCCGCCCACCTAGTTTACTAGTTCTCCCAAAAATTAGAACTAAGTATGCAAGAAAAGATATAACGTTTGAAGGAGTACAATTTTAAAACAAATTACAACCTACTATAAAAAATTTAAGCTCAATTAACGAGTCCAAGTATCAGATGTGACGCTCATATATTTGGAAAAATTAAAACTGATGACATAAGAAACTTACTTTATATCTCGTTAGCTGAGTACCTACCTATGTGGCGACCATTATTATATTGAACTTTATGTCATGTTTTCCTCATGTAAGTGACGTTCGTATTTTTTGAGAATAAAGATTGTTTGAACATAATATTTAATAATTAATCTCTCCCACTGTTGGACTGTTTTCGTTTCGTTTTAGATGAAGACTTATTAAACCACGATCCAATGAAGATGGATACACTTGTTGCAGATATTCATCTAACACGTGTAGGTTTGCTTGTCCGCGTTTGAACCCACGGTGTTTGATATATGATAAGTGGTTGGTATCTACCCAGAGGGACTTGTATAACGTCCAACCACCAAGTAAGAGTACTCTCCTTAATACACCCTTACATTTACATACTTAAGGTTATATTCATTCGTCATTTAATATATAACCACATCACTGTATATAGACATATACCTAACCACTAGACCAACGAGTTAGTCACTTTATATAAAGCACTAAGGAAAATATTTTAAGGATCCGTTATTATTTCACCTAACTCGAGATTGTATACAGACCGATATATCTTCATAACGCGAATTATCCCGCTCAGATAGAGCGAAAGAAAACAGAAATATTGAAGAAACGTGAAAAAAATAAACTCGTCCGACTGAATGCGTTGAATGTTTTCATTCATTCTCCAAAGATTTTACGGGTGTATGAAACTTTAGCTACTTGAGAGCCGAGGTACATTCCAATTCTTTATTTAATTCAATACGATATTGTTGCATGTGTTAAATTGACAAGTTTAAACTATAAAGTTATTCACTTCTTATTGCATATACATATATACTATTTTATCTTTGACAACCTAAATCCAGTTGTATATAAATTATTACTATTGAGAGGTGACCCTTAACATTTCTCGTCTTCTTTCCAAGCCTCTTTTGAATAAAATATAATACTAATATTATTATAAATGCGAAAGTAACTCTGTCTATCTGTTACGCTTTCACAGCTAAACCACTGAACCAAATTTGATGACATTTTTGAAGTAAGCTTGAACGCTAAGGATGGACAAATGCTGATTTTATACCTAATAGCTGTTCGTCCAATTTACAAAGTCAAAGTCACAGGTGAATACTAATAGTATATAAAATTGCGAAATGAATTTAATTGAGATTGCTTATGTCGTCATAGCTAGAAACAAAAATTTCTCAACTGTAGCTCAATTGTGAATCCTTGTCGTAATACTTTTTTGCAGACATTTTTTTTTCACATACAAAATTTTAGTGTGTCTATAATAGTCTTGTAAGTGTATGAAAGCGCTTGACTGGCATTTGTTTCTCAATTTCATTGAAATAATTAGTCAAATTTCAAGCAACTATTTCTATTCTACTATCATGCAGTATCATCCAGTGGGATACAACATAAGCGGATAGATTTCGAGGCGGAAAAGGTCTCGTGCGGCGTGCTTTACAAGGCTGCTAATGTTAAACCTTATAAGGTTAGCCACTAGACTGGCGCGAAAGTTGACAACTATTATATGAAAGGTTCTTTTATTGGATATATTATTTTTAGTGAAGTCTAAAAAAACAAACAAATAAAAAACTAAATAAAATATCAGCAAAAAGGACCTAAGGAATCTTTTGCCATTATTAATACACTCCATCAACGAAAAGGCGCAAGCGCGAATCGTACTAGGTCAATTTGTATTATTTATTCAATCATAATGCTATTACAATTTTCAAAGCTTGGAAACCAATTTATTTATGAACGCAAACAAAGATATATTTTTTTCCATTTTATTACAAAATAAATCCGTATTCAAAGAAAAAGGCAATTTCGTTGAAAGTGATTGCTTTTAAGTCTTTGTACCGATATGAGTCAGACAGTTGACTATGTCAAAAGCAGAAAAATTATAATGAGATAAAAAATAAACGTCCAGCAAACGTTATTTGAAAGTACGTAGTGAGTCGATCTCATACATTCCCGTGTCTCAACTCTTCACAATAACTCACTTACAAAATTTAGATAATCTATTATCATAAGTCAAATAAAAAAAACGTACAAACATACAACTGAAATACAGGAGTACATTAGTCGTTGAATTTAGTGGTGAACTAAATATATTAAGACTCTTATCTTATGACTACTGGAGCATCAGGGCACGTTACAAAATTATTATTATAATGTATATTAAATTTTATTTTCATATTATCTGATTTTTTTGTTTTGCAAAACTTTTGTAACGTCAGTCTCAAAAACGAAATTTAACTACTATAAAATATGCTATATGTATATGAATAAACATATTGATATATATATATATATATATATATATATATATATATATATATATATATAATGATTACTTACACGTAATAAAAGAATTTCGCTCTCAAGGCACCCAGACGAAAACGCGAAACATGTGATTTTTCAAACAATTACGTTCGCCGACAACCCCGACTAGGGAAATATATTATTTCTCTATTTCTCTTTATGATTTCTTTCATATCATACAATATTCAACATCGTTCAAATATGTATCATATTATTCAATAAAGGAATTTTACAACTGACAATGTATTTTTATTTTCGCTGGAAAAACGCATTTACGCGTTTCCCTCACATGAAGTGGGGGGTATGTGGGGCTCGCCGACGCTGAAATCGCCGGTATACCCACTAAAAAACCTTTTTTTTTCTCGCAGATTTCCAACCTTCAGAAAGGTACCCGGGTCCTATGGGGGTGGAACCGGGTTATGTGGGATTCTTACCCACTAAAACAGTGGTTTTATTAATTTAACGATGGTCTTCCTCAGCACGGATCGAAGAGGCTGCGGGATCGTGTTGATATAACGCATCCGCGGCCTCTCCTTGCTTGTCTCCTTCTGAACCATGACGGTCTCACAGAAGGAGGCTACGGCCCTCCACGCCGATTCCCTGCGAAGCATCGCCGACACGATTGCTCGCAGGGACAGGTCTTGTCCGACTTTACGGCCCAGGATCTCCCTCTCCGCACTCCACGCGGGGCACACCTCCAACGTATGCTAAGCGGTGTCGCGGTCCGCGCCACAGTGGTGAGACGTCGCCGTCGATTCGCGTCCGATCTTACACAGGTATTCTCTAAAACAACCGTGACCGGTCATTACCAGCGTAAGTTGGAAGGTGACTCGTCGCTTTCGTCTCATCCAGGCTTCGAAGGCTGGCAGGATCACTCCAACGACGCGGTTGCGCGCGTACCGTTCTTCACAGAGACGGTCGCGCCACGTCGCAAGAGTCCTCCGGTGTTCCTGCCGCTTCAACGCCTTGAGAGCACTCGAAGTGGGCGCGTTTTCACTGTTCTGGCGGAGGATGCGGGTCTGTTGGTAGACCCTCGCATCCATATCCGCCAAAATATCCAAGGGCGGAAAGCGCGCTAGGATGGTTGCCGCCTCGTAGGATATCGTGCGATATCCCCGTACTATGCGGATAGCCACTCTCCGCTGTGAACTTTGGATCTTAGTCCTGCAGCGGACCCACTAAAAAAAAAAAAAAACCTAACTCAACCCACACCGTCTTTTCGAGGGACGCCACGGGAACGCTTGCGCATACTACCCTGCGAGAGCTCCTAGCCCCGGCGACACTTATGGCGGGAGGAGGTGTGTATAGCGCCGACGTCTTCGACCCGGTCTTCTTCGGCGAAGCGGGTCAGCGGAAGCACTGTTATCACGCTCCTGCTCCGCAGCCTCCTTCAGTCACATGACGTTTTCGCAGAAAGAGACCATCTCCTTCCAGTACACAGATTATGGCATTTATCACGCTCGGCAACGAGAGGTCTCCGCATCTTAAACCCAATACCAACTTGTTAGATACATGTGGTAGAATTTCAGTTAAATTAGACACATGCAGGTTTCCTCACGATGTTTTCCTTCACTATCAAGCACGAGATGAATTATAATCACAAATTAAGCACGTGAAAATTTAGTGGTGCTTGCCCGGGTTTGAACCCATGATCCCAATGATCGTGGGTTAAGATTCACGCGTTCTTACCACTGAGCCATTTCGGCTTTTCACTATTTTCATTATTTTATATACAGATACTAAATAGTAGTGATGATAGGGCTTTTTGCTGTACTGTGTAGGTACCACCCAATCATCTCTTATTCTACCACCAAACAGATATATTCAGTTATGTTGATTCATGGGCTTGAAAGGTGAGTGAGTATGGACACAGTGTAACAAAAGGCTCGAGGGATATAGCATTTTAGTTCCCAAAGTGTGTGACGCATCGGCAATATAAGGTATGGTTAATATTTCTCACGGGGACGATGTCTATGGGCGATAGTTACTACTTACCAACTGGTGGCCAAATAAAATTATTTTATCTACGTTTTTTGTGAATATCAACTATGCTTTTTGCGATATTCTACAATTCTTTTTGCTACGTTGGTCTATAAATATACGCTTAATAATAATAATTTATACAAATAATTAAAACTGAATGTCAGACTTTTAAGTTAAAATTTCTATTCGCGAGTTACCAAAACTAAAAGAACCATTATTTACTGGTGGTAGAGATTTGTGCAAGCTCGTCTGGGTAAGTACCACCCACTCATCAAATATTCTACCGCAAAACAACAGTATTCGGTATTGTTGTGTTCCGGTTTGAAGGGTGAGTAAGCCAGTGTAATTATAGGCACAAAGGACATAACATCTTAGTTCCCAAGGTCGGTGGCGCATTGGCGATGTAAGCAATGGTTGACATTTCTTACAATGCCAATGTCTAAGGGCGAAAAAAGAATTATTTACAGTCGAATTTCGACCACTGCGGGACCTAGTATCCATTACCGTCCTTGTAACAATTTTTCTACCTACAATGCCAACGTCCATGGGCGTTGGTGACCACTTATAATCAGGTGACCCTATTAAAAAAAGCGTATGTTTATTTTATCTGTTACCTAATAATTTAAAAATTGTATATGTATATTCGAATAGACATTATGTACGGTATTACACAGTATATACAGTAAGATACGATAGATTTTAAAGGATTTTCATCACCAAATTTCTTGCTGGTGAAGCCGCGTGTATTTCTAATCTATTCTATAAATTGAAATATCAAATTCATCGAGGTAACAGACTTTGTGAAAAATGAAAAAGGGAAATTAATAACTCGGAACCGACGCAAACAAAACCTTTTCGTTATAAAATTTTATCCTTCAAAAAAATTAAATGCGTAAGAAAAATTTAATCCGCTCCAAAGACGTCGCTTCATAACGAAGATAAGATTGGCTCGACCCAGTGCTATGTAGTGAATATTTGAAAATATGCGATATATATTTCTTCTGATAATGCTTCTATCTCATGCAGTTTATGCATTAGACCCGTTCAGAAACTCAGACTTTAATAGGAATTGAAAATGTTATCTGTAGTATTTTTTTTATACGCAAATGTCAATTCGACTTTGACATAACTATATTATTTAATGACGAGCGCTTGTGATGCGCTCAGTTCGTAGACACAAAAACAAATAGACCAAGGGGCCGTGAAACCGCGATTGAGGCAGAGATAGTTTGTCAATGTGTGCGTATAATGTTGTCATAGTAACTGCATTCCCTGTTTTGGGAGATAAATAATTTTCAGGATTAAATTAAAATAAAATGAGGGTATTAAATTTTACTTTTTAATATTTATTATACAATTTTTTAATTAAAATATATTTTTGTTTTCCAACCACACCCAAAAACCGTTGCATTGTTTGTTTTTGTTTCCGTAATCAATAGTAGTAGTAGATAAATAATTATAGGTTATGAATGATAAAAACTAGAAGTACCTATTATCTTGGATTGGATTTTAATACAATATAAGGTTCCGTTATGCTATGGCTTAAATAAACATCACTGAGAAACCATATTCAGGGACAAACCCGTTATACTTACGCGTGAAAACACACGCCGCCAATTTTCTTCTTGCTATCGCTTTAACATGAAATAATACGACAATGCACCATTGTATAACTTTCGATGAGATATAAGGATTGTTTCTCGGTCTTTTCACTGGATTAGAATTGTTTTCTAACATAAAAATCAGCAAAAATTGAACAATAAACAATATGAACGCACCAACTGTCGAGTTTGTTTTGCTACTTGAGTAGCGAAACAAACACCAAAACTAGTTACGTGATAAGGGACAAAAGATTTGATAATTCTATCTCTGTCTAAACCATTTGTAACGTAATTTTCGTTCTCTTTCTTGTGTAAATCGTCATTGCATCTATTAGTTTCTCTGACTACGTCTCAGATCTACTTACTTCCCTCCTTCCATTGTTCACAGTCCTATTTATCAAACCAATAATAACTAATGTCATAATAATCTATTTAATACATTTTATTCATTTTAAATCCAATATTACTTTTAATAAAAGTACGATTCATGGCGATACTATGACACTATGCCATAATCTAGAATTGGCTTTATAAAGTCTTACACCCCACAGAGCAATATAAGTCAATGAGGCGGAGCCGTCGATAAGCAAAATTTTATACTACATACACGGTTACTTCTTTAATATAAAATACCTTTAGTACATACTATTTATGTACTTAAATATTAGTCCTTTTAGTTTAATTTATCATCATAAGTAGACTTTAGCTACGTCTTCGAATTAAGTTTGTGCCGTCAGCACATCGCCATTTTAGTTGTACTCCATATTTGGCATGACGAAATCATAACAATTTATTATTAGATTATTATAATACATTAATCAATCAGTCAGTACAGGGTACTCAAACAATTGTGACGTGTCGTAAATAAATATATATTATTCCTTCGGTCTTTGAGTATTGGTTAGCCTCATACCTGGATCCGTCTCTCAATAATATACGCCTCAGTATCTCAAGATAGCCTACACGCTAAAAGATTCTACGTAGAATCAAAATTCCGAATCGATAAGTGTATTTGATAAAAAATATTTTGACTCCGATTTCGACCACATCTCCCATTAAGTAAAATTATGTAAGTATTCTCTAATAATGTGTTATTGGAGAATCCTTACGCATTTTTTTATAACTCCATTGCCATTATCTTTGAGGGTAAGTTTAATGAGGTCTCGCACTCGCTCTCACAGGACGATAAAAGGTAATGAGGCATTTAACAAGCACGTGACGTGCTCAAAACGACATGCGGCTTATCAGAAAAATGGAATAGGCGTAATCAGTTGCGTCTACTTGAATAGTCTGAAAGGGAAAAATAAAACAAATTTTCTTTATTTAAGAAGGTACAAAGCAAAATTTCAAATTTATTTTATTTAGTATGTGTACATCCTAATATTATCAAAGGTTGTACCTATCTGATCTAAAATATAAAAGCATGAAATTTTCTCGATAGAAAAATCACTTATTTTATAAAATATATGTCGTGGAAAAACAATATTTTTAATTAAAAGTAGCTGAATTGACTATAGTAGTAACGGGTAAACGCGGTGACTTCTTTCGTTGTTGAAGTCACGTGGACAGAGTCGTGTTGGGGAGTGGGGTGAGTGTTTATAAAAACACTTGCATTCGAGAAATGGGGACTTGCGTTTGAGAAACCGACCAGTCTACACCTCCAAGGCGAAACTGTCGGTTTACCTATTTAGTACCTAATTATACTTGTGTATTGTGATCTGTAACAATAAATCCTTGTTATACCTACATTAAGTTATTATTGATACAACAATATCCTGATGGACCCCGTACCACCAAATTTAGAAGAAGACAGCTCTATCGCTCAGCCGTCCCTGCCGCCGACATATATATCTATTTTTATCATTATTTTAAAATACAATACATATTTCATATTTTGCACTCATTTTTACATTTCAATTTTCATTTAAAAAAATATTCGTCAGAATCTGTAAAAAAAGAATTAATTATCCCAGTGCACTATGACAGCAGGAAAAATGATAAAAGTTTTCGTCGCCGCAGGCAAACTTTTTACAACATAAGAAAAAATATCAATATTGTAAAATACTTTATTGTTGTTCCGCAAAATAAAGAATATCATAATACACATATCACATATACCTAGGTACGGTATATATGTTTGTTTTTAGATTCAATACTGTTTTATTCTGAATAATGATTTTTTTTTATTTTTATATGCATTGGTTTTAAAATCAATTAGAGTTTGCTCGCTTTATATGCACAAACAGTTTTTCCACCCCTTACTGAGCAAGTTTTTTTCTCGCGAATCATTGTTACTATAATAATATTACAAATTGGAACCATTTGTTGATTTGTCCTTCATCTAATAGTTACCCCAAGTTTTTTATGGGCCAAAAAGTGACATAGGTAATGTTGTACTCCGAAAAAACACTCGGTTCCCGTGGCAATGTCTTCATATCCTGTAGCGCTATCCTTAAATTACGACTTCATACCAAAGCCGCCGAACAGTTTTCCATGTTTCGCAAGAGAATATTTAAGATTTTGGAATAGCACTCGGGATACTTTTTACTCCGGTAAGCTATGAGAAATTCCCTCTTCACCCTTAAATGGCGTAACGGAGCTTAAATCTTGTAATAATAGACACGATATATAATTTTTATATAGCTCTTTGGCATAATTATGTAATTCGAAATAGAAAATTTAATTATCAATTTTTTCGTAATAATTTAGTTAACGTTCGGATCACTAAAAAAAATCACAATCGGTTTCTTAATGACAGAATTATAAGGTAACAAACATTAAAAAAAGATACACAACCGAATTGATGGGCTATTTTTAACAACCAACGAGGCATCTTCTGGACAAAGCTTTTACAAATAATATTAATTTATTCGATGGTAGTCCATCTGGGTAGGTACCTACCTACTCATCAGATATTCTACCGCTAAACAGTTAGACTATATTGTTGTGTTTTGGGTTGAAGGGTGAATGTGCAACATTCGCATAGGCCCTTACATATTAGTTCCCAAGGTGTGAGGACGGTTAATATTTCTTACAGCACCAATGTCTATTGGCATTGCTGTCCACTTACGATCAGTGCCCTATTTGCTAGTCTGCTAACCTATTTTATAAAATAAAAAGTAAATTCAACAAACATAATTAATATAATAAAAAATATTAATTAGTAAACTATGCATACATCACAAATTTATAAACGTTATTTATTTAAATTATTTTTTTTTTTAATTTTAACCTTTTATTAAATTCTTTCTTTCATAAATTCAAGTACGAATGCCTCAAACACATTCAATAGATTACCCGAGCATAAACAATATATCTAACTTCCCACGTTCAATAATTCAATGATTCCGCCAGTACGGATCGCTTAGCATTGGCTCTGTGGAATAAACTTTTTCCGCTACGAGTATATGTATCACTAAAGTCTAAATCTAGTAGACATTTAAACAATAGTAGCATTGTGCTACTATTGTTTAATAGGTACTAAAAGTACCTGGTATTGGTCCAAAATATATTATTCTGATTACTGCTGTTATATAATATGTTATAAAATATTTTTTACTATATTATAAGAATATATTATAAGTAGTATTTCTTTTGGCGCTTACTACATTTTCTTGCTGCTAAACACATATCCCCTGTCGCATGTCATCCGTACTTCCAACATATATTTGTTTCTTAATGATTAATTGATAAATTCAGTCGCTGGAGACTGTTGAGTTGAGAGGATTACGGAAACGTTTTATACTAACGTTGTATTATCATATTATAGTTAGAAGCCTCGTTGGTCTAGTGGCTTGATGTAAGGCCGCAGACCCGGAAGTCCTGGGTGCAATTCCCAGGTCGGGTCAGTAAAAAGTTATTGGGTTTTTCCGTCAGAAAATTCTCAGTAGCATCCCGGAATCTGGAAGTTGAAAGTATGTACACTCCCTTGCCTCGGAAAGCACGTAAAGCCGTTGGTCCTGCGCCTGAACTCTTTCCGGTCGTGTCGGATTGCCGTCCCATCGGATTATGAGAGTTAGGAAATAGAGAGTGCACTATAATATCTCCTGCGTAGTTGGCTAATCTCTCTTGAGATTGGCTGCCATTGCCGAAATCGGTCTGTAGGACATTTTTATAGTTAGAAGAATTATACCATATTAAATTTGTTAAATTTGTACAACATTAAAAAAATATTTAATACAAATCTGCCGAGGTCTATAGATAAAACAGCAATAAAATTAGATCCATTTACTATCCTTAAAAGAAGGCCCTAAGCTGTAAGAATCTTGTAAGTTCTGTAAATAAACAATTTTTATTTTATTTCAACTGATTTAATTCTTCTGTCTTTATATGATCATATCATAAGTCTCCATCTTAAGGCCTTAGGAATTATTTATATACTTATTTGATTTTAAGTGTAGCGTATTAATTGTATTACACATTGGAAACAAAATCATAATGAATGCAACAAACGATTACGTCACAGAAATGACAATTCATATATTTATATTTAAATGTTGCTTAAAATTCGGCCTTCTTCTTCTGCCTAGCGTTTTTCCGGCCTAGTAACGCCACGGTCCGCTTTCCTGCATCTATGCCTCCACTTTGCCCGATCTAAAGCGTCCCCCTTGGTGAGATCATGCTCTCTCACATCCTCACAACATCGGGCCAGCACTTCTTGAGCCTTTTTTTTTTTATATAGAATAGGAAGGCGGACGAGCATATGGGCCACCTGATGGTAAGTGGTCACCAACGCTCTTAGACATTAGCATTGTAAGAAATGTCAACCATCGCTTACATATCCAATGCGCCACCAACCTTGGGAACTAAGATTTTATGTCCCTTGTGCCTGTAATTACACTGGCTCACTCACCCTTCAAACCGGAACACAACAATATCAAGTATTGCTGTTTTGCGGTAGAATATCTGATGAGTGGGTGGTACCTACCCAGACGAGCTTGCACAAAGCCCTACCACCAGTGGGGTAGCCTGCCGCGGGATCTAGGGCCTTCGACAACAAAGTCCAGGCATCGGTTCCCGACATAGTCTGGCGGTCGGCGGCTAATTTGCCCAAACCAACGCAGACGGCTTCCCTGCAACTTATCCGCTACATCGCAAACGCCAGGGCTAATTCGGCCTAATAGTTGTAAAAGTTGTTTAGCATGTATAGGACTCATTTCTCTCTTTCTGTTATGATTGATTTGACATTCTAAAGAAGAAGACACATTGTTCAACGAATTACCTCTAAACAATATTCACAGGTAAAACGGTTAATGATTGAATTATTATCATTTCAGTAACGAAATACGAAGTTGCAATGAGGTGCCAAAATAAATCTTCAAGCTTGGAAGGACACACGATGTTCAACGAACTTTTTGTAGAATGTGTAAATCATCGTGCATGAAAAAAACATGATTATATCATGTTGATATATTTTAAAATAAATAAATCAATTTAGTAGTATCGCTCCCGAATAATTTTTGTTCCGAGTTATGACTGTACCTAACGTCCTGTGATTACTAATAAGAACTCTTAGTGATATTTATTAGTGATCGAAGCTAACGTCACATAAAACGATACGCGCGTTTATGATATTGTATTTTGTGATGTTGTGGTGTATCAAACCCCTCATACGTTACGTTACTTATAATCATATTAGAACGATTATGGTTATATAATTTTATGCTAAAAAGGGAGCAGGGTTTTCATGTGTACAAACGAATAATCTTGCGAAAGTCGACCTTATGATTACGTATTATTTCACAAAAAAACTTGTCGTGAGATTTAAGTAGGTACTCGTATTTATATAGTTTGAAAATTTAAAAAATTAAAATCAATCATATCAAGTTATTCATTTTACTTATTTTTATCTACACAGGTAAATATCGCGACAAGCTTTTATATCATATATATTGTGTATATGATATATAAACATTATTTTTTGCACAAATCGTAAAAAAATTCGTTCGTATTTTTAAATTTTAAATATTACGTTTTGATCATAAAATAGCCAAACTCATTTTTGTCAGTATGATATTTGACTAATTAAATTGTATTTGTAGGTTTCCCTCAATTGGTGCGCGTCCCTAATTGGGACGCGACATTAGCGCGCGTCTGGCGACCATCCCAGTCTGGGACGGGCAAAAATAACAACAATATTATATCTATCTTATTCGCTCGCACCTATTTCAATGTGTACGGGCAAAAATAAGCTAGCAAGTAAAACAATAATATGGGCTTACAAGGAAGGATTTTTATAAAATGTGTACAGTGTAAGGTTAACCGTGTGACGCGAAAGTTTGATTAAAGTAGTGTCACTATTTATAAGGAGTTTTTAGTTTTTATTGCGTGGATTACTCATGTTTCTGTACTAAAAATGATGTCTGGGTAAGTAATCTACCGTCGAATAATTTCTGTTTATGTTCCTGTGTGTTTTATATTCAAAATATCATCAGAAGTAAAATTGCTATGACCGCCACAACAAAAACTTTACTACATGATTTTAACAAAATAATATATGGAAAATATCTATAAATTGTTTTGTACTGTATGTAAATATCACAAATTATGTTACTGCTACAATCAAATCGAGAGTTTTTGTGGATAAATTTAATAATTCAAGTAAATATGTAACGGTGGTATTGGCGTCCCAAAATGGGCTTCACGCCAGTCGTATCCGAATTAGTTAGTGGATTCGCGCGTGACGTCACGGTGATGTCATAAGACCGATCGATGATAATCGAAAATAGTATGGATACGCGTACCAAAATATTATCAAAATCAAATCAAAATCTTTGTCTGTAACAAAGGTTGTGTGTTTCATTTATTTGAATATATGTAATTTTACAGATTATGGACGTTATATTTAAAAAAAAGTATTATTCCTTTTAAATGATTGATTTAGTTTGTTTTTGTTTTTTTTTTTTTTTTTAACCTTTCTGCTTGCTTTTATGTAAAACAAGTGAAGACAATTTGCGCCGCGGTCCACGTGGACGCAATGCGAGTAGGTCCAATTTAGGGAGCTGTGGCCCAGGTGGTCGTGGGAGGGCAAGACGTTGCCGCGGTAGAGGTGTGCAGGCTGGTGAGACCCCTGGAAACTCCTCTACATGCCAAAAGGCGAAGAGCCCTGGCCCAGGATCGGGATGACTTTAGCCATGCAGAGTAAGTTAAATATTTGTAATTTCAAATACCAACCTACAGTATTCGTATATACTCAAGTATATTTTTTTTATTTAGTTCTTGGTCTACATTTGGAGTCTGCGTTGAACTGGATTTAAATTGAACTGTTAAGTATTTATATGTGTATTTAGACAATTTCGTCATCTAAGATTTTTCTTATTTAGCCATGTACAGCAGAACTTGTTATTGTTGTGTTCCGGTTTGAAGGGTGAGTGAGCCAGTGTAATTACAGGCACAAGGGACATAAAATCTTAGTTCCCAAGGTTGGTGGCGCATTGGCTGTATAAGCGATGGTTGTTATTTCTTACAATGCCAATGTCTAAGGGCGTTTGGTGACCACTTCCCATCAGGTGGCCCATATGCTCGTCCGCCTTCCTATTCTATAAAAAAAAAAAACCTCGACCGCACACATTTTGGTTGTCCCTCTTTCTCCTGCTGCGTAAGTATTATTAATATTATCGATTAATCAAGCCCTGAAAAGTATATTTCTAGCTGACTAGAAGTGGGGTTAAAGTCAAATAAATTGCTTCAGACGCGTCGTATGTGAAATGACCACGACTCCGAGAGTGACTCAAATCTCACAAACCTGCCAACGTCCCTAAGGAGACGATGAAATCAACAGTCTACTCAATTACGGTTGGTAGTTTTTCATTGCACTAAAGATTTTAATGAATACGTTTGTGTCTTGTTGGTCAGTGACAGACGTTTGTTTTACTTCTCATAGGAAGTGAAGAAGAGGAAGCTTCCGACGATAAGTCTGAATCCTATCTCTAATCCCTCGCAGCGTTCGCGTTTTATTTGTGGCAGATGAAGACACGCTACAAGAGGCTGAAGCTGCTGGCAGAGAAGACGCTACGTCTGTGGAGTCTGCAGAATCTGTCCACAATGGCGATAAGATGATGCACAGGCCCACTTCATTATTTGACTTTGACTGGCAGGGGTTTTCAACTCTTCCAATTTGCCCTCAATGAAGGAGAGAAACGTTTGTCGGAAGCTGCGGCCCCATGATTGGTCCAATTTCAAGTCCTTACGAAGCTTTCCTATTGATTTGGGATAGGCCAATTATGGAACACATAGCGCTTCAGACAAACCTCTATGCGCAGGAGTACGCCAAACAACTCCTCGAGCGATGGGAAATCGGCCCGTCAAGTCGAATAACGCTGTGGAGAGACACTAATGTAGACGAACTTTATGTTTATTTTGCTTCGTTAATGGCAATGGGCATTTTAGTAAAATCTAAACCAGATGATTACTGGTCCTCTGATAGAAACATCTTTTCAACCCCTGGCTTTTCCATAAACATGTCTCTCAAGCGTTTTCAGCTTCTCTCCAAGTGCCTCCATTTCAGAAACAATGCAAATGTTTCTCTTAAAACCGTAACCCGTTGCCAAGCCAAAATTTTTAAAGTTGTCGATCACTTAAATATAAAATTTTCTAGTTTATACGGCTGAGGTCAAAACATCGCTGTGGATGAATCTTTGACCCAATGGAAGGAGTGGCTCGATATCAAACAATTTATCTCAAACAATAGCGCAGCAGCAGATATTAAAACCTACGAAGTCGTGGATTCCAGCACGGGATATTTGTGGCGATTCGAGTGTCACGTGGACAGTAAAATTGAAGTCCAACAGGTGGTGATATCGGGAAGTATACCAAATCTTGTTTTAAAATTGTTGCGGGGGCTTGAACATCGTGGTCATACCGTAAGGATGTACAATTATTACAATTCTCCAGCCCTCGCCCGCATCCTTAAGTCCATAGGGTATGACTGCGTTGGAACGCTCCGTACCAGCCGTCAATTTGTACCAGACCAAATCACCAATTTAAAAAAGGCTGACATGAGGGTAGGTCAAGTTTGCGGGTGCACATCCGGAGATGTTGATCTCATGGTATGGCAAGACTCTCACCGTGTGGCAATGCTCTCAACGTACCATGGGATCACTGTGTCTGAAAACAAACCCATCCTCATCAAGGACTATAATGTCTGCATGAGTGGCGTCGACAAGGAGGACCAGGTGGTATCTTCGTACCCTATGGAGCGAAAGCGGACACAAGTCTGGTACAAAAAAACTTTCATGCGTCTGTTAAATGTGAGTGTATTCAATGCTTGCGTACTGTACAAACACACTCACGACACAACACACAGGGAGTTCCGCATGGACCTTGTTACAGAGATTTTGCAGATACACCAGCAATCCCGACCAGATATCGCAGTCGCGACGGATCGTGGAGTCCCGAAATTTTCAGCAGAGGTCATCTCTCACCTACAGTGTCTGACAGTGCGTTGTTTGTAAATACAAGCGTACTCATTACGTATGCCGGGCATGTAATGTGGCGCTATATGTAAACTTTTCTGACACCACCTCTTCTTGTTACGTTAAATACCACACATAAACACATTTACCCTTCCATTTTATTCAGTCTACATTGCATTAAACACGTTACCATTTGGCCACGTCCTACTTATTTATATCACCACTTGCGAGCAATGTTATGACAGTTTATAAATATTTGTTAGTATAAATAACTATGTAATAGCATGTAATTTATGTAATTATATTTATTTTTTTATTTATATTCACTTCTGGACGACAGTTAGTTCTCTCTGTTAGCGATGCGCAGTAAAGATTGTGCATATCAAAATACTTGTTTATTTTTACATTTAAGCGATTGTGCTCTTTATTCAAATAGATGCAAAGACGAATTTTCTTCGTATTTTTACCTGGACGTACCAGGGCTTAAGTACATTTAAGCCCTAGTATTAAACTTTGCAAGTACGACCCATGCCAAATGCGCAGCTCGCAAGCGGAAATGTAATTCTGATATCTACATCGAAATATACTGTTGTAAATTTAAATTCTTGAATTTTATAAAATATCGTACTACGTTAATCACTTATAAAATACATCATTGATGATTTCATTAACAAAATTGTAATAAACCGTTAAAAATCTTTGACTATCAAAAAGTCAAATCCATATTATTGTTGGCGCAGAACGTAGAATTTTTAGGCGTCCCAAAATGGGCTGCGCGCCAGCCTCCTTCGGTACATATTGTTTTTTGTATTCTATAGCAAATATTACGATTGTAATACGTGTAAAAAATATGTATGGAAACATGTAAAGAGATATTTATATTTTATAAATATAAAATATAGCTTTGTAATAAAACAAAAACTGTAAGTGAAAATGTGTTAATTTTAAAAATATACTTTATTTTACACAAATTTATCGCAAATTTTACTTACCGCTTAATTTGTAAAAATGTATTTAAAAAACTTTAGAATATTTAAAACAAACTTATCTGAAAAAATATATATGAATAATACAAACATATGTAGTTGATATTTATACAAAACATCGAGAAATCTTCGAAAGAAAGCATCTATCCCTACCCAGTAGGGTAGTGGAGGGGGCCCTCAGACGCCGGGGAAAGGCGCGCGTAGGTAGGACCTTTGATAGATAGGGCGTAGTTAGATGGCCTAGCGGTTAGCAGGTTTGGCCAAGCAATACTGAATTTCATGTGCTTAATTTGTGTTTATAACTTATCTCGTATTGGACGGTGAAGGAAAATATCGTGAGAAAACCTGCATGTGTCTAATTTTTCTGAAATTCTGCCACATGTGTATTCCACTAACCCGCATTGGAGCAGCGTGGTGAAGTAAGCTCCAAACCTTTTTCTTAAAAAAGGAGGGGAGGCCTTAGCCCAGAAGTTGGACATGCAGATTCTACAAAAACCTGAGACTCGATATTACCAACGGGTCCATCGGCCAAACCATCCAACCGGCCAAAAAACAATACGATATTTTAATTTTTTTTGTTTATGGTTTTTTGATTCGTCATATATTTGGAATTTTTTATGCTATAATATGTATGTTGCCTTAAATTATTTTTCATGTTATCACCTGTAATTGTGGTACCACTTTTTCTTTACTTTGTCAACTGTGTGCTTTCATGTATTTATGTGTAATTTGTTGGTGATTTAATAAAAAAATATCAATTCAATAAGAAAGCTTGTAAGAAAATGCTCCTTTAGCTACTAGGGCGCCTGTTGGCTGTTTCACTTAAATCTAAATTGTACATTTCGATAATTTGTTACGTAACTGTTTTAAGCGTATTTGCTATTATAATAAAATTAAAGTAAAAATAAAGTAATTAAATTATTATTATAAGAAATAAAACCTTTTATAGAAAACTATCCCTCTTCTATAAACTAATGTCGCGTCTGTATTTTTCTAGATATTTTGATAATATGATACTTATTTATTTAATTAAAATGTTTGTGAAAAAGTGCAATAAAGAATAAATAACTTAATAAAGCTATTATTATAAGAAACTAGGTTTTTGCCGCGGCTTCGCCAGGATGTTGGAGAGGCTGGTATATGGTTAGAAATATGTTTCATCAAAACTTTCGTATTTATAATAATATATTAAACAGAAAATTATACTGTATCCGAATATAGTGTAAGCGTTTATCACCAGTTTTTTCAGGCAACAATTTTTGATAATGATTTTAAAAATCAAGGTAGCTGACATCATGTACCGTATCAATATCCAAATCATGTTCTCGAGGGTAATTTGTCGCGTCAAATGAAATAAACTTTTAATCGCTTGGGGTTGTTCTGAGTAAACTAATTACCAACTCGGAACTGCCCTATCTTCTAGTACGAAACTATTGATAGGCTGAGAGGTAGCTAGCTATTACTTATAATATTGCGTCAAATATTACTTACGTTGAATGTCTGCCTCGTTGAACACATATCTCGAAGTCCTGGGTTCAAATCCTAGGTTTGCCAATAAAAATAACTTATAGTATACGGTCGTGTCGGATTTGTCGTTCCATCAGAATCTGAGAGTAAGGAATAGAGAGTGCACCTATGTTTGCGCACACACTTGTGCACTATAATAGGTCCTGTTGACTAGTCTTCCTTAAGGATAGCCGCTACGGCTGAAATCGGCTAAGACGACATCATTATTTACGTTGAATAATTTAAATTTCAGGGAACGAAACAACTAAACATAAACATACTTATTAAAATTAAATATGATAGAACAGTCATTAAAGACCTAAAAGGGGATCTCACTACAATAGGACAAGGAGAGTTGAAATTCGGTATATTAGCAGTAGTCCTGATTAAGATTATTATAACTAAACATACGAGGGCTACTGGTGGTAGGGCTTTGTGCAAAGCTCGTCTGGTTAGGTACCACCCACTCATCAGATATTCTACCTATATCAAAACAGCAGTACTTGGTATTGTTTTGTTCCGGTTTGAAGGATCTTAATTCCCAAGGCGGCGCATTAGCAATGTAAGCGATGCTTAACATTTCTTACAACGCCAATATCTATAGGCGTTGTCGACCACTTACCATCAGGTGGCCTATGTGCTCGTCCGCTTAACTATACTATAAAAAAAATTACATAGTAGAAGTACACCAAAATACGCATGTGCTATTTAAGCCACGTAATATGATTTACTAACAAACTACCTACCTACCTTCAGGAAACACTTTTCGACTTAAAATAATGTTAATTACAAGATCGTTAAATAAATAGCTCCTAGACTACAACTCGCCGTAACTAATTTATACTGCAATTAGTCTAGAGTCCACTTTATTAGTTTCGTCCCTCAAGTCGTTTAAGGATAGCCTCTGACCTTGGAAGGGTCAAACATTCAAGATCATGGGGTTAATGTCTTAAGAGCCCTCTTGATGCAAACTACATGTTCATAATCTATTTAATACTTATATTCAACAAAAAACAAATATACTAAGCATTTTTTTTAAGTGAAATGACTTTAGAATATGGTCTGACAAATATAGGAGAAACAGCAATTCCACTAACAAATCGTCACTTTATTGCAATCGAATCGAAGCGTGATCGTTGCCGTTTTTCCGTTTTCCTATTATTTAATTTAATTATTAACTATTGTTATAAGAGTTAAGAATTAAGTTTGGTTATGACACAACGGTATATGTTAACATCATATCGGTTCGGTTCCGATTCGAATAAATACAGATGGTTCAAAGTTGGATCAGAATTGAATCGGGAACGTATCGTAATCGTTATAAATTAGTAGAATTCGGCTCCAGGTAATGAACGGAATTGTCATTGCTTTTTTATATATCGATGTAAAGCTCCAATTGATTCGGACTGTAGATTATATATCAGAAAAGTTAATAAAATAACAATTGTATATACAACATTGTTATGTACATCGATTTTCTGTTTTTACAGTATAGGTAGGCGGACGGGTAAACGGGCTGATGGTATTTAGTTTCTGTTATTAAATCATAGTATGTAACTTAAATTGCACATGCTTATTTTGGCGTACTTCTAGTGTTTAATTTTTTATAGTATAGGTAGGTGGACGGGCAAATAGTCCACCTGATTATACTGATCACCACCGTCCATAGACATTGATGACGTAAGAAATATTAACCATCCCTTACATCGCCACCTACCTTGGGAATGAAATTATCTCCCTTGTGCCTGTACTTACACTGGCTCGCTCACCATTCAAACCGGATCGCAAAAATACTAAGTATTACTGTTTAAAGGAAGAATATCTGATAAGTGGGTAGTACCTACCCAGATGGGCTTGCACAAAGCCCTACAACCAAATAAACTACTCGAAACATTATTGATTCGAGCAGGCATTTTATTGCATGATCGAAGATCAAAAATCATTGATTGACGGAAACAAACTAGCAACAAACTCTTTAGTTACTTTTTTTACAGAACTATATTTATACATCCTATTGTAAACAGGTAAGTAAGAGATGGCCCAAAGCCGAGATGACCCAGTGGTAAGAACGCGTGAATCTGATGATCGTGGGTTCAAAGCCGGACAAGCACCACTGAATTTTCATGTGTTTAATTTGTGATTAAAACTTCATTAGGAAACCTACATGTGTCTAATTTCACTGAAATTCTGTCACATGTGTATTCCACCAACCCGCACTGGAGCAGCGTGTTGGAAAAAACATTCACTGGTTACGGTTATTGTAAACAAAGGTTACTAATAACCTTATATTTTGATATAAATCATATAATCTTTTATTGAGAAACATTGTATAGTTGTCGATTTAATTTTCACTTTTCGAGCTGTTCAAATAATTGTTCAACAATGTATGCATTGCGGTGAACCAAACAAACGTACAATGGTCGTATTGAGAGCCATTTCATTTCAGCAATTTGTCATTGTCACCGCAGAGTTAATATATAAGCATATATGACTGTGTTGACGAAGCGTCAAAAATTGAAAAGCAAACGATCCATTGAATAAACGCTTAACAAAATGGCTAAAAACAAATATCAATTAATTTGTAAGAATCCGAATCATTAAAAAAACTACTATACACTAAAAAAACCTTATATTAATATTATTATTATTTTAAATATTTAAGCAGACTGGCTGGCAAATGGGATACTTGATTATTTGACATTGGCACTGTAAGAAATATTAATCATCTCTTACATCGTCGCCGAGATGTACCCAGTGGCTAGATCACGTGAATCTTAACCGAAGATTTCGAGTGAAACATTCTCCTATTCGACGACGTAAACGACTTCTACGTTAAACTTAATTAGAATTATCCCATCCATTCCAGTGTGCTCTAAACGCGCCCCACTTTTGCATTTCTCTCATTTATTCATCCAGACATTTAGTTCCAGTACAGACGATGAGATCTTGTATTAAGAACTTATTCATGTCAGATTACTCGCGACTTGAATTTTCAAAGACATTTGTCATGCCAAAAATAGACATATATAGCTTTGTCCGTCTATGTAGATACCAGCCACTTATCAGTTTTTCTTCAAATACAATAGTGCTGTGTCCATGTAATTAAAGCACTAGGGCATAACATCTTAGTCATCGTGGTTAACTATACAATGACAAGGAATGGTTAATATTGTATATTAATGATTTAACTGTCAGATTTCCTTTTTAAGTAAAAAATAGGAATCTGGAGGTCAAGTTATATATATATATATATATATATATATATATATATATATATATATATATATATATATATATATATATATTATAATCAGAATAAGTAAAACTTTCCGAACGTCATACGTCACGATGTCAGTTTAGTTTTAAAAAATAATTCACTTTTGGCGGTATAATTTTTGTAATAATCAGTGCTGGATTAACCACGTAGCAAGAGTAGTAATTGCTACGGGCCCCGCGTAAAAGGGGACCTCGCATATTATATTGACGGTCACCCTGTATTGACGGCTGACATTTGTACTGTAATATTGACAGACTGGTCGTCAGGCGGTCATTATATTGACGGCTGATATTTGTACTGTAATATTGACAGACTGGTCGTCAGGCGGTCATTATATTGACGGCTGACATTTGTACTGTAATATTGACAGACTAGTCGTCAGGCGGTCATTATATTGACGGCTGACATTTGTACTGTAATATTGACAGACTGGTCGTTAGGCGGTCATTATATTGACGGCTGACATTTGTACTGTAATATTGACAGACTGGTCGTTAGGCGGTCATTATATTGACGGCTGACATTTGTACTGTAATATTGACAGACTGGTCGTTAGGCGGTCATTATATTGACGGCTGACATTTGTACTGTAATATTGACAGACTGGTCGTTAGGCGGTCATTATATTGACGGCTGACATTTGTACTGTAATATTGACAGACTGGTCGTCAGGCGGTCAGGCCTACTGGTGGTAGGGCTTTGTGCAAGCTCGTCTGGGTAGGTACCACCCACTCATCAGATATTCTACCGCAAAACAGCAATACTTGATATTGTTGTGTTCCGGTTTGAAGGGTGAGTGAGCCAGTGTAATTACAGGCACAAGGGACATAAAATCTTAGTTCCCAAGGTTGGTGGCGCATTGGATATGTAAGCGATGGTTAATATTTCTTACAATGCCAATGTCTATGGGCGTTGGTGACCACTTACCATCAGATGGCCCATATGCTCGTCCGCCTTCCTATTCTATAAAAAAAAAACATTGTAAATTATTCAAAACTTTATTAAAAAGACGTTTTCGTTAAAAATATTACGTTACATTTTATAAATAGTAATTTTACTAATTCACACCCTTCTATAAAACAGTCTTTATATACGTTTAGTCCTTTTCAATTCAATATTCATGAAACATAAACAGACCACAACAGAGAAATTACTTTAAACAATATTCGAAGATTAAGGCAATTTCATTGATACATTGCACACATTTGTCGAACGAATACGATGAGACACACTCGCAGTAACGATCGCGTTTATATTAAAAACCGATTGAATTGCACCAAAATTTTACACGATATTCCAAAAATCAGTGTGTTTTTTTCTTCTTATGTTACTGTTTAACTACGCTATTGAGCACAAAATATTCCGCCAATATAAGTAAATAAATAAATAAATAATTTAAGTTTGAAGGTTGAGTGAGCCAGTCTAATTACAGGCACAAGGGACATAGCATCTTGTTCCCAAGGTTGGTGGCGCATTGGTGATGTAAGCGATGGTTAACATTTCTTACAATGCCAATGTCTAAGGGCGTTGGTGACCACTTACCATTACGTGACCCATATGCTCGTCCGCCTTCCTATTCTATAAAAAAATCACACAATGTAATCAATTAAAATATTAGAAATTAAGACAAGATTACCAAAACTTTTTTCTTTAATGTTTTTGATAAGGTCTCCTCAGGTCTGAGGAGTTTATTTCCGAACCGGTGGTAGATTTAAGACAATCAATAAATAAGTGTTTGTGTTTTATTTAATTATAAAAAATATTATAATTATAAATTAAAATACTGTTCTAGATATCTACTGTAGAATAACATAGTTTTCACTCATCATTAAACGATTCAAAATTTGAAACCGAATAATCTCATAATATGTGTTATCATTTTATACGTGACATTGGCAGAATATTTTGCGCTGAATAGCGTAGATACACGCCAGAAAAGAGGAAAAAATAATAATGATAAGTTTAACGCTTCTATATTGAAAAAAGAATTTTGATTTTGACTTGACATTGGTTTGCCAAAAAAAAAAAATCACATTCAATTAAAGTTGTTCGTTAGGGTTTTTTTTTGTATGAATATATTTTTGACGGTCTTCAAAGAATTCGTAAGCCTTTGATGTTTAAATATTGAACATCGCAATATTCGTAATTCGTTTAGAGGAAAATATTTCGTGTTATCAAATTATGAAATGATAAAAATTACATTATCGATAGCGAAAGTTCAAACCCAATTTTATGTGAAAAACCGAACACTTGAAAACCAGGACTGATGAAAAACAAATGGTAATACCATATAACGATTTGTGCATTTTATTTCTTATATGTGTGTCTATTTACATTTCGTACGAAATTGAAAATATGTATGTCTGTTTGTTCTATTCATAAACTACCCTGATGTTCCACCGTTTGGCAATTCCTTCAGCCGATTATTTTCCGCTACCAATGCTTGGACTCTTAGCTCGTATTTTTCTCTCAATTCCTGAAAAAAAAAAACATGAACGAGTGGCTATCGTATAGATAATAAAACGTCAAAATATATGACTAAAAAGTCATAAAAGGTAAAGATATATATAAAAATATATACCACTCAAAATAAAAAACACAAAATAATCGAAGAATAATTCTGAAAGCAGCCGAATAAAATGCATTGGTTAATAAATATTTTTTTATATCGTTGTCATAATACCTTGAAGAGCCCGAGTTGCGTCTCGTACTCCTTGCGCAGGTCGTCGTTGATGTTGGTGCTGGTCTGCGCGCGCTTCAGCACGAGCTCGTAACGCTCCTTCTCCGCCTTGAACCGCGCTTCCATCACTTGGAGCCGGTCCTGGTTCACATGGAACGAAATAACGATACCCACCATAAAAAAAAAACCTAAAATTATGTAACACTAGTCGCTGGTTCCAGAGCGGGTCTGAATATGAATTGAAAATGAAAGTGAGCAAAAAATATTTACTCATCAAAGGAGAATTCCTTTTCTAGTATGGAAAAATGTAACAAATTCAATAACTGAATTTAATAAATAGCTTATAATTTACTTTATAATATTTCCTAAATACTTCAAAAAATGGCAGACAATTAATTTAATATCTATTCGAACGTATTAATATAGTCACAGGTATTTACATAACTTAAAAAAGCGTAATGTAGTGAATAAAAAATTGCTGACAATTAAGATTGTCTATTATTTAAGTAATTCGTTTATAAACTGCGATGTCACATACAGACACACAGATACACATTTTATACTTATAGAACCCCTCTTTTTACGTCGGGGATTAAAAACTAAGCATTTTAAGAGCAATTAAAGTCTATCTTACCTCCATAGCCTTCACTTCGGAGTTCCTTATTTCCAACAAGTCCTTAGTAATAAGATTTATATCCTTCAACGATTGAACTTGTGTCGTCAACGCCTCTATCTGTAGTTCCTGATTCTTGACCATCTTCGTTTTGTCGAAGATCATTCCGCGAGCCTTACTGAGGAGCTGGAGTATTTAAAGTAGTAAAATGTCTACCGAAAAGTACAAAAAGAATAACTAGACAACAAACTTTAAAGATATCGTCTACTGGTTTGATGAGAAAAGGGTTAATTTTGGTAATTGTTAAATTTTCTAAAAAAATTATGTGAAAAAAAATAAATAAAAATAATTTGAATATTTGTAAACATAGACAGCCAGTAACATATTCAAGCTATGTGATTTTTTCTGAAAAACGGTAAGTTAGACGGTATAGAAAATAAATATGGAACTTCCTCGGACGTACCTACTCCAATATTATATATTAAAACAAAAGTCCAAATCGACGTACGAGAAATCCGTATTATACTATGCACAAAAAAATATATACTTAAAGCTGTCTATTTATTGAAAATAATCCCTGGCTATATAACTTAACACAATTACCCTAATCAGAAAGGACATAATTATTAAACTCAATCAATATACCAAAATTTATAAACCAAATGTAACGTACATAGGTCTAGATAATTTAGATATAAAAAAATCATCACCAATAATTTGTCACCCTCGTGCATCGTGACTAAGGTTATAATACTACGACAGTTATAATCTTCAACAACTCTACGGTATTTGGATAGCCTAGCGACGCCAAAGTGAGTCCGATCTTTTGGGTTACAAAAAAAAATATGGAATATCACAATCGTTGGCAAAAACCGTTTCTGTTTAGGTGAATGGTTTGAATAAATTGTTTGTTAGAAGCAATTATTTAAACGATAGCTTTAATCGATTTTATCAAATTTCAAAATCGATCAAACAAAGTCCTACGTGCATATATGTATAATGTAAAAAGTTCAGAACATGTTGGCTTAGCCGAATATAATAAAGACGAGCTACTTAAGCGTAAATAAGCTCGTTACAAAGCAAAACCTCCACCAATTGTCCAATACTAAGAAGTGGCGTCAGAGATTATCATCGGTCGGCGGTTTTATTAGATTTAGTATAATTATTGTTTGCCTTTATAGTTTCCATCATCATGGATTATCTTGAGCTTTTGTATTATACGAATTATATTTCTTGATAAATGTTAGACAGCTAGGATTGCTGTTGCTTGTGTTTGTACAAGTTCAATGTATCAATTTTGGTATCATTGTACAAGTAATTTCCTTTGTATTGTAATGGATTTTTGTTAGGGTTTGGTTCACCAACTCTATGACGAGCGACATTTTATCACTGAGTCGATCATTTTCCTTTGATTTTCTTATCATTGAATAATATAGACATTACTTTGTGCAATCCCGTCTGGATAGACATCACCCATTCATCAGATATTCTTCCGCCAAACAGCAATAGTTAATTTTGTTGTGTTCTAAATTTTAAGGGTGAGTGAGTGTAGCTACAGGCACAAGGAGCATAACATATTAGTTCCCTTGGTTAGTGGCGCATTGGCGATGTAAGCGATGAATAATATTTTTACAATTGTCTTTGGGATGTGCTGACGAAATACCATCAGGTTACCTATTTGCACGTCCGCCTGCCTATTTTATAAAAAATACGTTAAAAATAAATGATCTCATTAACTTTAAGACAATGATCATAATAAAATCTACAATCACTTTTAAGTAATCTATTCACTAACACGATTCAATAAAAATTATGCGCTAATCGTACTTTAAATCTCCATTAACATATCAAACTTCAATATCTGAAAAACTGATCAAATGAACTAATATGGCTTTAAGCCGATTACTCGGTGACGGTGACGCATTAGGCTACAAACTAGCAATCAAATGAGTTGTTAGGAAATATGTCAAAATAATAAAAAGTAATAAATTCTTTATGGTTTTATCTTAATGTCTTTGATTAGTAACAGAAGGCTATGCCTGGGTATGCAAGACTTATGAGGACAATTAACCATATGTCAAATTAATTGATCCGACTTTAACTTACGTATGTAACTGTATTTAAGAATTTATCTTGTTACCTTTTTAAAATAAACATGAAAATTTGTATTAATTATGTACGTATTCCAATGTTTTATAAATGTTATATTATTTAGCCTTTGTAAATTGTGTAGTAGGTAAAATTGTTTGTAATTGTACATCTATTACAAGCGACACAAAGAGATAAATAAATGTGTGACATTACACCTGATCTGCGACGTTTATTAGAAAAGCTTATAAAATAATAGCGTATAAAAAACGTGGTTAAACCTTTAAGAAATTAATCGTATCTATATATCAACTTGATATCTATATATAAGCCGAGATGGCCCAGTGGTTAGAACGCGTGAATCTTAACCGATGACCGTGGGTTCAAACCCGGGCAAGCACCACTGAATTTTCACGTGCTTAATTTTTGACTGTGAAGGAAAACATCGTGAGGAAACCTGCATGTGTCTAATTTCATTGAAATTCTGCCACACGTGTATTCTACCAACGATGCGATAATTTAGCGGAGGTAATAAATCCACAAAACTCTATCGAGAACTTCAAGATCTAGAAGATTATCTAAGAATAAAACGATCACTGACCTCTTCGTGCTGTTGCTTAATTTTCTCAACCAACTCGTGGTTTTTATTCCCGGGCTTAGATAGAGCCGCTTGTAGTTCCGTTTCTAGATTCTTAACTCTAGCTTTTAGGAGATCTATTTCTTCCTCACGTACCTGGTGAATTAGGAATCATAAAATCATTATCCTTTATTAAAATCAAAGGAACTATCAATTTTCGTAAATGATAAATGAATCTTACTTTCAGTTCTAACTTAAAACCATCTGCTGTCCTTTCCTTCTTAAACTTCTCTAATTCGTCAATCTTATTGAGAAGTTCTTGTTCTCTTTGTTGCCAATCGTTCTGTTTAAAATAAAACACAATTTAAATTATAAATCCAATTTAGTGTTTATAAGAACAATTTAAAAAAATACATAAGAATTAAAAAATAATTTAAAAAAATACATAAGCCGAGATGGCCCAGTGGTAAGAACGTGTGAATCTTAACCGATGAACGTGGGTTAAAACCCGGGCAAGCACCTCTGAATTTTCATGTGCTTAAATTCTGTTTATAATTCATCTCGTGCTTTTCGGTGAAGGAAAACATCGTGAGAAAATCTGCATGTGTCTAATTTCATCGAAATTCTGCCACATGTGTATTCCACCAACCCGCATTGGAGCACCGTGGTGGAATAAGCTCCAAACCTTCTCCTCAAAAAGGGAGAGGAGGCCTTAGCCTTGCAGTGGGGCATTTACAGGCAGTTACTTACATAATAATTTATTTTTATAATTATTTCCCTGAAAGATAAAAGAAGAAAAAAAGGCATCACACGATAGAAAACCGAAGTATTAAACATGAAATAATTTCATGGAAAAGACTTATATTTAATAATAACAATTAATAAAAGTAATGCTATGAATTTGTGCTATTTTTGTCCATTTTGGTATGTACCACTTACCTATCAATTATTTTACTTACAAACGTCAATATTAACATTTATTAGTTACATTTTAAATAATGACCAAAATTTCTAACAGTACTCATTTTTATGGGCGATTGTTACATTTGCAACCGTTCATTCTTAGGAGACTCTATCGTCCCTCTGCCGGTCAACTGTAACTAAATTCAACATCAAAAGCTTAATATAAATAACTAGAAAATAAAAATCTTAAACTCACAGATACTTTCGGCTGCGTTTCATCTTTAGCTGATGTTGATTCATCTGGCTTGACTTCATCTACTCCTGTCGCTTGAACGGAAACTGATGTAGGTTCTTTTGTTTCTTCAGATGCTTTTGGCTGAACTTCATCCGTTTTAGTAGCTTCGGAGACAGACGTTTGAGTTGCTATTTGCACTGTTTCCGCCTTTGGAACAGCTTGTTCTTGTACGGTATCTGTTTTAGTAGCGCTTTCAACTGATTTCACTTCCTCCTTCGTAATGAAAATGATTTGATTATTATGTGTTTTAATAACCGATACTAATTTATTAAGACTAATGTTCGACATTCATAAAACAGTCTTGTACCACAAGGGAGGTACAAGCAACAGAAACATTTTTAAAATTAATCTTATTTTAACCTAGCTGAATTTACAATAAAACGTGTAATTTATGTCTTTTATTTATTTTGTCCTATTTAAATATTTAATACGATCGATTTAATCACGATGTAACAAGCAGACGGACACACAATTATTTTCGCATAAATTACAATATTCCAAGTCTGATTAATCTGTTTGTGATCATAAATTTTACTTAACCGTAACATAATTAAACAACCAAACAATCGCGTACATTTACAACTGCTTTAGGATTTTCAGTTGGTTTTACTTCCGGTGATCCTTCTCCGCTTCCTGTCCCTTGGACTTGCGCTGGATCCGCCTGATAACATAAAAAAGTTAACATATAAATTAAACGAATGCAAATTGAGCAACAGCCGTAAAACTTTTTTATATTTAATTTATTCTATGAATACAAATAAAGTTAAACGAAATAATAATGTTTTACTCGAGTCTTGTATTTTTTTTTAGTAGTTCATATGTAATATTACATTTTAAATAAACCTGGCTGGAGCTGGGACGAACGAAAAAACGTCAAAATATTAACTAAAATCTTTCTTTATATATTCTTTCTTTCTATTATTGTCCAATGTTGGTAGAAAATGACATTTTATTTTTTGTAATTATATTGACCATATATTATTATATGAGCAGCGTGGTGGAATAAGCTCCAAACCTTCTCCTCAAAAAAGGGAGAGGAGGCCTTAGCCCAGCAGTGGGACATTTACAGGCTGTTACTGTATATTATTTATTTGTGTAAAATAGACGAAACATTAATTTAATTACAGAAACAAATAGATATCACTGTTTATTGATAAAATATGCAGCGAGGACATTTAACTACCTCATTGGCGGCATATTGGCTTAAAAGGCTGCAAATTTTTAGGTCCGGGCTTAAATCCCAGAAGGATTACTAAAAGGTATAAATTTTAATAATGTATTTAAACCACTAATTAATTGAAAAATATTATAATTATATTACATTTATAACTATAATATATTAAAATGTATTTTTATAAATGACACACAAGAAAAATTTGTGTAGAACATACTAGACGTAAATATTTAAACTGAATACAATAATGCATACTTAATTTTTCATCAAGAGAAAGTAATGTAAAAAAAGTAAATTAAAGTCGTCATGCTATATGCGTATTTCCTTTGTTACCTTAATGCCACACGATTCTCGTACTCTAGTCCATATGGACCTCATACTCTAACCGACAAATTCACGTAAATCGATACAACCGTTATAAATCCATTTCCATCATCGTCCATTAAATTTCACAACACATTAGGTAAACGTGGATTAAAATTACCCGGCAAATGGGTGACATGACACAAATTTATTTTTAATAATTTATTTAGCTTTTAGATAGGCAAATGCATCAGTGACGATTAAGAATAAGGTCTTACATCACTTACCATTGTTTAATTTGAAAATTAATACGATCGCCAAATTAGAAATTAATTTAGAAATTATTACAGATTTTAAACAGCAAACCGCGTACAAATAACACCCGAAACTTCAACACTATCTATTTCAGGAGTGCAGACGCAGAGATTTAAAAATAGACCACGTTTGAAAGCGCTCAGAAATTCTTCACTTTCCCGCGTAACTTTAAATTTTTAAATAAACCATTAACTATAACCTAAAAACTTTTCGTAAAAAACAAGATTCGCATGAAGTTTTGCGTAAAATATGTATATCCTACATTTTAATAACTGATTAACTGAGAGGAGGCCTTAAGCCCAACAGTGGGACATTCACAGGCTGTTACAGAGACAATAAGTTTGAATATTTGGGTAGTACAACCCAAATATTCAAACTCAGTACAACCCAAACAATCAGACTCGAGCGACTGAACGAATTCTAATGTGAACTGAACTTTCACCATAAGGCCAGCGTCCAACATTACATTAGGATTATCTTACTTCGAGTATTGTTCTTTCGCACATATTTCACAATAAATATGTCATCCGTCTCATCGTTGTAATTTTTTTGGAACCTAGGCAAGGTTGCAAAAAAATTCTCTCAATCATATAAAGTCAATAAAAGACAAAACACTAATCCTCATATAATTTAATGCAATACAACGTAATCATTTAAAAAATATTTTATTGCCAACTAAATACTAGTTTCTAGTTCTTGTCCTATTATTTTAATACACACGTAATAAATATCATGAAGTTTTACATCATTTAAAATGATTACGTAATAAGTACGAAGTATTAATGATGATTGTGATATTTTAATTTTCAAATTACCGGTGCCTTATCGGTAATTTGAAAATTTGAATGAGGGTGGGACGTAGGTGACTGTGACCTGCAATAAACAAATAGCCAATGGGTAGCAGCCATGTGAATGGCTGTAATCTGATGTAAAAACCTTGGTACGTTTTTTCAGTAAGACACATATCTTCTTCGCCTCCCCGGACGGAGAAGTATGCAAAGAAGATATATCTAAGTAAAAAAGGTAAGGTTATGTCTAACTTGGATAGCAGCTTTGATAAACTTAGCAAAGCTTGTGTGCTAAAGGATATTGTACAACCAATGACTTTTTAAATGATTGCACACCTTAGGAATGAAACGACCACCTCCAGGTTATTTCAAATTAAAAAAAATGTATAAATAATTCGGTTATTGTTGTATATTACTTGTTGTAAAGGATGAGATATAAAATATAAAAAAAAACCGATGAGTTTCTTTCGCCGGTTCTTCTCAGCTCTTAAGTGTTTATTTCCGAACCGGTGGTAGATTTATGACAATCAATAAGCAAGTGTAACGCTTCTATATTGAATAAAGATTTTTGACTTTGATTTTGACAACATGGCAATACAGTTGTTCAACTGTTTTACATAACGGCGGTAGTTATTAAAACAAATAACGGCTTTGTAAAACAGCTGAATCGGCATTCGATCTTTGAAAAATATTGTTTTATGTTTATTCTTATAATACTTATTTAACGTTACTAAAAATATCAATATCCTGGGACATTATTCACACACGGCCATCGGATCCCAATCTGAGCAGAGCTTGTACTATGGAAACCAGGCAACTGATATACTACATACACTATTTTACTTTTATAAATACATACTTATATAGATATTACACTCAAGATGAACAGATATTTTCATATGCACACAAATGTCTGTCATGGGTGGGAATCGAACCCACAACCTTCGGCGTGAAAGGCGAGTATCTACCAACCACGCCAACCGGCCCGTCATATTCATATTATTGTTAAGCTATTAGTATCAGTCAGAATTATACATTTTATTTATTATATATTTACACAATTTTTTTCTACTTATAAAATGTTAATAATCATAATATCGATGTGCAGATTCTATATACCAGCCACTTACACAATTTAGTTTACAATAACCAGTGATTCAATTCCTGATTATTAATACTCAACACATCAAAGCAAGCTTAAAACAAATATATTCTTAATAAATAAATATATTTTGATAGTTCTAAATAAATAATGGGCAGTAAATATATTTATTCTTAAAATAATTAAAAATAAATAAATTTTGAAAATAACTTGAAGTGACGTAAAAAAAGTTTGTCAAAATGCAAGAATCCAAAGCGATTTTAGACTTCTGACATCTGTCTTTTGACATTGGTACTTAGTAGAAGAACTTGAGTTATCCGCAAAACAAATTGTTTTGATTCAAAATTAAAAACGGCCAACTACAAGACGTACTTAATAATTTGCGATACAACTGATAAATAAAAACGTAAACGAAAGTAATACTTAATGAAAACTTATTAAGATTCATTATGATTAAAATTATGATTTTATTTCAGTAATTCACCATGACTTCAGAAAAGAATGCTCAAGTGGGACAAGCTCGTGAAACATTTCAAATGCTTTTTCAAATTTCTCAACTTCTTAGCACTGGTTTGGATGCTGAAACTCTAACTATATGCATTAGGCTATGCGAATTGGGAGTAGATCCAGAAGTGCTAGCTCATGTCATCAAAGAAATAAGAAAAGTGGGAGAAAATGCAGCAGAGATTAAACCATCCAATTTACAGTCCCATTAAATGATATCTAATCTTTAACATAAGCTTAATAAGTATTATTTAGTGACTAATAACAATTAGAAAAACAAAATGTGCCCAATTATTATAATTATTGACATTTTTTGCTCTTTTATTGTTATGTAGTCAAAAAAATAATTATTCCAATGCAGTTTCACATCCCAAATCTGGTGTATATATATTAAGCGTGATTTTTAGGTATTGTTTTTTAAATTTTAGTAAGCCATTTATGTTGAAAATCCTATCATATTAAAAAGTTTATTACCAAGAACAATTTAATATTAAAAACAATGGAATAATAGGGAATAATAAATATAAACAAATTTTCTGAAATATTTATTTGGTATCTATTTTTACAAATGGAACACCATAATTTAAGCCAGCAAAAATAGTATCTGAAAAACTGTGACAGTAAGATATTAATATAGAAGAATGAATAAATAAATCTTCTAAAATTTATTAAATCTTATTTAAACTTGTCAACAGCTTTCTGACAATTCATACAAACACTACAACAATATGGGGAACAAATAAATATGTTGTATGTGAACCTTGCTAACATAAATTATGATATTTAAAATGAACATAGACAACTACGTTTCATATTCAAATACAAAAAATTCACATTTGTTAAGTGAAATTATGAGCAATCAGTATCGAACTGAAAATATCACAGATGCAAATAATTCACTCAAAAAAATAGGTTGAGGACAATTTAAAAAAAAAATTAACAACAAAACAATACCAAAGTGCTGAAAATTCTGTTACAAGATTGTAAAATTAAAGTTATTGGTTGCAATTTTATATTAAACAAATACTTTTTTCATGATTTTGTACAAATGATATACTTTCAAACATTTTACTACCAAGATATACCCGATCAGAACTTATACGAGAGTAGACATGGTTAGAACATGTATATGTTATTCATGCTTGGTGGTGCATGCGACAACAATTTTCCACTTATGCATGTACCAACCTAGATTGAAGCAGTATAATGGAATAAGCTCTAACTCCCTCCAAAAAAAAAGTGGCTGTTAATTTTAGATATAATCATATTCCAAAAACTATTCATAACCAATAATTTTGTCATATGAAGACGAACTTGTCTACTCTGTAACTCCAGTTAATACAGTTAAGATGTTTGCATTTAATAATGTATGTTTATTAATTAAAAAAAACTAAGTCCTATGCAATGGCTAATTAGTTTTAAGTAGTTTGGTTGAATTGCTCGATTATTTAAGACCAATGATCTGCCTGTTTTTAACGAACATAACTTTAATTTAACAATCTTGTGTCATTTGTTTCTAACATAAATCATCTATTAAAAACTTTGTCCCTGTGCCTGGCTTTGACCTAAAATTGAAGGATCTTCAAATATTGGCTGCTGTGGTTTGAACTGCTCCGATGTTATTCTTGTAAACATTATACTAATACCCTCTATTAGTGCTAGAAGGACACCGCCAACCAATGCACTGCCTGCCATGGCCGGAACACCTGGATTGAAATTATTGTGATTGTCAAATAAATTTATTTATTTTATGGATATTTATCTGTTCTGATTTTAAGACTGAGCATTCAGCAGAACTAGCAAGGAAAAATACATGGACATGAATTAATAATATAAAAATACATGAATAAGCTTCTACACTATAATTGATTCCAATGACAAAGTAGTAGGCAAATAAGCTAATTTGACCTAGAATTGACATCAAAGGTCCAGATCTAATTAATCTGTGGTCATTGTGAACCTGTGAAAAAATGGAAGTGTCATTCAATCACAAAGTTATTGCTGCCAATAAATGTTAATGTAAGCAAAGTTATTGATATAACTGTAATTAAGTATGATATTGTATGGAATATAAATCCAAGGTTTATTTATCTCTACTCCTTTTGCGATTGGAATATACTATACATCTTCATATAAGGAAAAAATAATAATATTCACAACTATATTTACAGTAGTACAGTAAAACTGTAACTTTTATAAGTAAATAGTTGTACCATTTCGAGCTGCCAGGATTCCTCCTGTTAGTGCACCGCTCATGATAGAGTTCCAGGGATCTTCCTTTTGTCTCAAATAGACAAGTGAGCAATCAATCGTTGAAAACATCCCTCCCCATACTGCAAAGTTTCCTCCTACAATAGGTGACCTTTCCTTCATAGCTGCTAAACTACCAAGCTGAAATAAAAATATGAGATGTTCTTTATAGATAAAAATATTAATTCTATTTATACTACCATTTATTTAAAAATGATTAGAGTTAAAGTATAAAACTTGCCAAATACTACTGCGCAAAATTAAGCGATATAGATCGTCATCAATAATCTACGTTTAAATGTAAAGTGTCACAATTTATTGCGTTAGTATCGCATTTAAAACCAGGAAACATTTTCTTTTTATTAATACCATTTTTCTACTGAATCCAACGGGAGCATTTCTGAATCCTTTTATTGAATGAAAGATACCACCGCCGATTGCTCCCATCAAAAATGCGCCGCCAGAGTCATCCAAAATACGCCAAGGGCAAGGTTCTCTTGAATATTCATCCATTTTTTTAATTATTTAACTCTGTAATCGAGTATTAGGTAAGAATATAACCTCAAAACCAGTCACTGAATTTAACCTTAAACAATAAAATAAACCTCACCAATATATAATATCTAGTAAATTTAGTTAAAACATATATTCATATAGATTATCACTATTACAGTGTAATTGCGTTTATTTTGAACTATTTACATCATTTTCGTCTTCGAGTTCGAGAACAAGGTTCACAATCCATAAATTCTTAATTTCTTATTACTCTAATTCCAATTCACGCAAATTAAAGATAACAGTGAACACATACACTTAAGTCTAGATAATCATTTTCCTGTTGAATTTGTGCTCTGCCAAACTATGGAGTATAGATGTAAGGAAAGTATCTTTATTTAAAAAAAAATTATGAAATTTAAAAAAAGTGTCTCGTAGTATGTAATTTAAAGAAGTTATAAGTTAAAAATTATTTTTTTACTCAAATTTATTAATCCCAATCAATAAACAACTAAACTTTAATTGCACGTAATAATGATAAAATTTAATAATTAAATTAGTAGAACTATTTTAGCAATTTATAACTATTTTAGCCTTACTTCAAAAAATTATTTCAGTAGACATTTTTTCGCATGAATCGAAGTTTTATACTAATGAAATATAATAATTAAATATAACGTTATCAGTTGTCACTTGTCACATCAATGTCATAGTCAATAACCTAAACGTCAATCCAAAATTCCAAAATCTGAAATCTAAATACAATTCCTAATTCCAGCTGTACAATTTATCGAAACTGTCTATTTAAGTATTTAATTTCACAGATTTTTTTGTAATACTGTTGAAATAAATGTAGCAATTTCAGAATGACGATTCATAACTTGTATATTTTCGATCGCTACGGCACCTTACTTTATTATGGAGAATGGAACAGGACCAAACAGTCAGGAATGTCTCGGGAGGAGGTAATTTTTATAATCTAATTTAGACTTGTAACAAAGAAATAAAATAATATTGACCAGATTTAATGAATTCATAATATAAAAGCTATACATTACTTGAAATACATTAGCGCATATTATATATATAAAAAATATTGTATTGGGTAGGCAGACTGGCAAGTGAGCCAATATGGCCAACAAGGCTCGTAGACTTTGACTATTTTAAAAAATATTAACCATCCCATAAATTGTCAATGTGCTTTCTACCGTGGGAACGAAGATGTTACATAGCTTGTGCTAGTAGTTACACTCGCTCTTCAAATCGGAACACAGCAATACTTAGTTCTATGAGCGGGTGGTACCTACCTAGACTGGCTTGCAAAAGGCCCTACCATCAAATAAATCTACACTAAAGTTTGCCTCTGTATCACCTTGTTTTGTATACAATACCTAAAAACATTTTATTTTCATAAAATAAATACCGTAACCGTAACCGCCGTAACAGCCTGTGAATGTCGCACTGCTGGGCTAAAGGCCTCCTCTCCTCTTTTTGAGGAGAAGGTTTGAAGCTTATTCCACCACGCTGCTCCAATGCGGGTTGGTAGAATTCACATGTGGCAGAATTTCAGTGAAATTAGACACATGCAGGTTTCCTCACGATGTTTTCCTTCACCATAAAGCACGAGATGAATTATAATCACAAATATACATATATCAAAATCAATAAAATAAATATACATTATTATTTCAGGAAGGAAAACTAATGTATGGCATGCTGTTCTCAATAAAATCATTTGTTGCTAAAATATCTCCTCTGGATCCAAAGGAAGGCTTCATGAACTACAAAACCTCAAAATATACCCTACATTGTTTAGAGACTCCATCGGGTATTAAATTTGTTATGAACACAGATAACCAAGCTCAGGGTGTCAGAGAGTTATTAAAAAAGATTTATGGGGACATTTATGTTAAATATGTTGTAAGAAATCCAATGTGTGGAATTGGAGAACCAATTACGAGTGAATTGTTTAAAAATAAACTTGATTCATTCATTAAACAAGCACCATTGAATACAGTAAGAGCATCTTAATTTGAAAAGAATCAATTCTGATGTAAATAGATTTGTAAATTTCTTTAAAATAATGAATTATGGAAATAAAAAATCTTACATGCTTAAGTAAAAGTAACAATTTTTCTATTTTTTTATTTCAATGCTTTATTATAAGTGTTAAAAATATGTTTGCTCTCAATTCCAGTCCATTAGACTGTTATTATTATATAATTATAAAATAAGTAATATTATAATTTAATTATAAAACAAATAATTCTGTTATTTAGAATTTTCAAGTTAAAAAGACATAACTTGCTTATTATAATATAGTCTATTGGAAATTATAAATTTAAAATTCAAGGACTATCAAACATAATGATTTAAGTTAGTAAGTATACTTTTCTTATTTATTGCATGATTTTTAAACATAAAATAAATAAATGTATATGATTACATTAAAGTATTTTTTTTATTTAAGTAATATATTGTTTGAAAAATTATTAAAAATACAATTTACATAAATTTACATTTTTAAATGATATTTTTTTAAGCATATTCATGTCAAAATACATTTCCAATTTAAAGATATTAATTCTCCTCCTTTGAAAATACTTTAAAAAAATATAACAATGTGGATGACATGTTAATTATTAGTGATTACATATTGCCTTAATTTATATGTGATTACTGTGATTAGTTCTGGCTTAATAAATATTTTATAAAAAATAAAGTAACTGTAAACCTGGTAAATATAGAATCTAGAAATTGCTGATTCCTTCTCATATTAATAAAATAATTTCGTATAAAAAATGAACATACATCAAATAGCTTTAAAAAATTTTAATGCAACATACTTCAGATTTATTAAACTCCTCGGTGTAAATAAACTTTATATAATACTATAGATATTACACAATATTATATTTCTACGGTGATATTATACGTATAAAAAGAAGTTTATTTATTTTTGTAATATCATTTTATTCCTACCGTAGACAGAGTACAAACTAAAAAACTTTTTTCTCTAAATATTTAAAAGTAGTGCCATAGTGTGATTGCTACTAAATATTTAAAAGTAGTGCCAAATGTTAATGTCACACGGAACGTAGTCAAGGTGACAACATTATAATTCTAATTTAAAGTCGAAGGTTCAAACTTCAAAACTTCAATTTCAATTTATCAAGTTACCAACAGCCAATAAATTACAAACAAAATAAATAAAACGGTTGTTTATGTGCGTTGAGTATTGTAGAATTACTTTTTATATTAAGTGGCAAGTGCAAAAAATTACTTATATCATACAAATATAATGGCTTTAGTTTATTTTCGAGTAACATTGTGGAATTTCTGTGATGAGTGAGACCGACGACACCGATGTGCTTTTGCTGATACCACCCAATTTCTTTCTAGTTTATAGCTCAGGTTCTGAGGATTCTTTTCTCGAATCCTCTAGAACAGTAGTTCATAAACCTGTTTCTTGCACTGCTCAAGTCATTGGCAAACTGGTTGACCAAGTCCAGTCTCTAGAATCCCGTTTGGAATCGTTAGAACTGGACACAAGTAACGCATTTTCTAGTGTTGGTTCTGCTAAGCGTAAGGTATGGGATTTGGAAAGTCTTGACAGTCGGAGTCTTGATCGAAAATGTTTCACTTTCCCGCGCAGACGGCGTCGTAAACTTAGAAAAGAAAGAACTAAAGACGTCTCTTTGACCAGTCTTGATACAGTCACTACTAATAATAATAATATTTACTCATTAAAATATAAGACCGATCTTGAATATAAGCGTATTGAACATTTAAATGACGCCCAAAGCATGGACGGAGACATCAGCAGCATAGTATCCACACCTAGTAAAAAGAACGACAGACTTCTTCTTCATGAGATAGATGAGTTCCTCACAAAGGTCGAGTCTTATGATATACCAGAACCAAAAAAGGAACAGAGCGTAAGTCCCGAAAATGTTATCAAAGCAACAGGTGATTATTTATCTCAAAAACTGGAAACCAAGAATATGGATGAAGTCCAATTACCAAGTGGCCGTATAGTGCCGAGTACGGTTCTCGATAAATATATTTATTTGGTTAAAAACAGCGGCAACCAAGCTGTACAAAGCACATCATCGAATGTACGATCCGACAATGATGTTACAAGTTATACTGCGCCTTCGAGGGCTAAACAAGACACAAAATCCCCTAGCATTAGAAGATTGAATTTTGCTGAAAGTAGAGATGTACAACCTACATCAACACCTAAAAAAAATACGCAAATTAGTTCGAATTATTCAGACTCATTCAAACCATCTTCAAATAAGATCCTAGACAGAGCTTCAAAAGTGTTAGAACATTATAAGTCACAAAGCTATAGCCATAATACTCAAAGTTCCGTAACAGATGCTAGTGAAGTAATATCTTTAAAGAGAGAACAATTTAAAATGCCACAAATGAGACCGTTTGATTTAGATAACAGGAATTTTAAAATTGACTCAATAGATACAGATTTGTTGAGTTTAAGTGAACTTTGGGGGGAGAAAGGAGATAGAGTTGAGAAAGTGGAAAGTATAAAATTGGAAGAAGAGAGATTAAAACGAGAGGTACATTTTTAATTAATATATTTTTAAGATATCTTTTGATTGCATTATAACAATTACACAATATATATGCTAAGGCTTTTAGGGCGCTCATTTATTCTACCACTAAACATCAATACTTGCTAATGTTGTATTTCAGTTTTGGAGTTGAGTGAGCCAGTGTAAGAGTATTGACAAAGGAATGATGAAGATTTTATGGTAGCACATTGATTGTGTAAAAAGTTTACACTTCTTGCCATGTCAATTGCAAAAAATTGTTAATGTAAAAAAAAGTTATGATTTTATTTTATTTGAAATTGAACTATAGTTTCATCCTAAACATATATACTGATGTTAATAGAAGATATATATATACAGTATAATGAAGTAAAATTGCAAACAGTGGATATGGCCATGTGCAATTATATGCCTTCTAACTTCTTACTGTTATTATAACTTTTACTAACATTTGTAATTCTTTTTTTCAAGCACTGTGAAGCAATGATCCAGCAGTTGCAAAGGAAAGTACTAGAACAGCAAGAAAAAATAGCAGTGGCTCTAAAAGTAGACAGAGCAAAAGATACTGCGATCAACAAGCTCAGAGAAGCATGGCTCCGACTCACTGGCAGCCTTGATAGAGCCGAAGAGAGACACCGATCAGCCCTGGACAAAATGGTTCATGAAGTAGAAAACTTTAAAATGGTTGCTGGTGAAGCACAAAAGGTACTAATTACCTAGTTTTTTAAGTTCTAATTTGTCTAATTTTTTTTTATAGAATAGGAAGGCGGACGAGCATATGGGCCACCTGATGGTAAGTGGTAACCAACATACATTGGCATTGTAGGAAATGATAACCATCACTTACATCACCAATGCATCACCAACCTTGAGAACTAAGATGTTATGCCCCTTGTGTCTGTAATTACACTGACTCACTCACCCTTCAAATCGAAACACAACAATACCAAGTACTGCTGTTTTGCTGTATATCTGATGCATGTTAATTTGCATTTTTAACTTAACTAATATTTGGTGATCAAGAAAAGGATTGTGTGAAACCATTAAAATATACACATATATCCACCAACCCACATCAAGAAGTGTGACAGTTGCTTTAAATTAAACCGAAAAAATCTAAAGTAATGACGAAAAATTTCGTGTAATTTGTTACCAATTTCACTACATCCCAGATGACTTAAGAATAAACAGTGGCTTGTAAATTAATTTGATGTGTATTTTTTGTATTTAATACTACATTTAAAAGTATTATTCCTTCATCATCATCATCAACAGCCAATCATTGTCCACTGCTGAGCATAGGCCTCTCCCAAAGTGCGCCAAAGCTCCTCCGCCTTCCGCATCCAGTCGGTGCCCGCCACCTTCTTAAGGTCATCGGTCCACCTGGCTGGAGGGCGGCCTGCGTTGCGTTTGCCGATCCGCGGTCTCCACTCTAGGACTTGCCTGCTCCAATGGCTATCGGTCCTACGACATACGTGACCACCCCACTGCTATGTCGGTGACTCCGGTTCTTTTCCGGATAATCTCATTTCTGATCTTATCCTTCAAAGATACTCCGAGCATAGCTCGCTCCATAGCACGCTGAGCTACTTTGAATTTGTGAATTTCTAAGCTTTTTTTATTCCTTACAGAAAACAAACCAATTCGAAACAGAACTGTACAAAGCACTCGACCTCGCTCATGATTACCAAGATAAATGTAAAAAATTGACAGCGGAGAAGAATGAATTACAAGAAAATATGAAAAAAATTATCGAAGATAAAGATGATGCCATTAACTCGAAAGAAAAAGAAATGGTTGTTTTGAAAGAGAATTATGAAACAGTAATGAGGTTGAATAAGCAGTCAACGGACTGTGTTCAAAATCTTGAAGATGCATTAGAGAAGGTGAGCAATCAACTTAAGCACTATATATAACTTACCTATCTTCGTATATATATAACCATATAAAGTATAACCTATGTCATTTTAAATTAATATAATTTATAATTATTACTTTAAATAAAATTTTTACTTTTGTTTTTTGAAAAAAGGCCTGCGTCTGTGTTTGTTTAGTAGTGAACCTATGCACTATAGTATGGTATGCAATAGCTATTCTCTCATGAAAAGGCCACTGATTTCTATATAAAAGTAACACATTAAGAAGAGTAAGCTATCTTGCGTCTTAGATATGGGTTATGATGTGCCTACCCATACATTCATTTGTTATTGCATGTTAGCATTTTTAATTTGTTGGTATAATGTTCCCTGCACGCTACCGCGCTCAAGTGTCACTATAATACAATAATAATATACTGGGACATTTTTCACACACGGCCATCTGATCCCAAATTAAGCTTGTACAGAGCTTGTGCTATGAAAACCCAATAACTGATATACTACATATACTACTTTTCTTTTGTAAATACATACTTATATAGATAATTACACACAGACTCAGGACAAACAGACATGTTCATGTACACAAATATCTGTCCTGGGTGGAAATCGAACCCACAACCTTCACCATCCTTTTTCATCATCAACATTATCTTAGCAATACGTTAGCAATATTCAATTGTATCTAATTTTTTTCCAGGAGAGATCGGAGCACCAATCGACAAAATCTAAAATTATTGAATTGAATCGTAAATTAGAAGCAATGAGTGATGAGAAACAACTCGTACAAGATGAAAGGGACATACTCAAGGATAAGGTCAACGAGGAGAGGTCGAGGTGCAACTTGCTGGAGCGACAGCTCTGTGACGCTCAGACTCAAGTCGGTGATCTTTTGAAGAGATGCGTAAGTTATTCAAGTATTTATCTAGCTCTAGTTACGTATTTATAACTAATGTAGCCTCATGAGGACTATATTAATCTCAAATAGAATTAGTGAAGATGGCCCAGTGGTTAGAACGCGTGAATCTTAACCGATGATCGTGGGCTCAAACCCGGGCAAGCACCACTGAATTTTCATGTGCTTAATTTGTGTTTATAATTCATACAAAACATCGTGAGCGAACCTGCATTGAAATTCTGCCACATGTGTATTCTACCAACCCGCATTGGAGCAGCGTGGTGGATTAAGCTCCAAACCTTCTCCTCGAAAGGGAGAGGTGACCTTAGCCCAGCAGTGGGACATTAACAGGCTGCTTAAATAAGGATTTTGTTTTTACTTACTCTTAGATAGTTTAAACTATTATCAATCCATGTTGAATTATTTAAAACAACTAAGCGTGCAATTAAATATACTTCACTGGTGGTAGAGCTTGTGCAAGCTCGTCTGGGTAGGTACCACTGACTCATCAGATATTCTATCTCAAAACAGCAGTACTTGGTATTGTTGTGTTCCGGTTTGAAGGGTGAGTGAGCCAGTGTAAATACAGGCACAAGGGACATAACATCTTAGTTCCCAAGGTTGGTGGCGCATTGGTGATGTAAGCGATGGGCCTTGGTGACCACTTACCATCACTTGGCCCATATTCTCGTCCGCCTTCCTATTATATAAAAAAATACCTGTGATTGATTTTTTTAAACCTTTATGCGTCAGAAACGTTTTACCCTATAATATTTATTTAGCACCCAGAAGTGAAACAAATCATTCAAATTTATTCATTTACTCTTAATAATCCAAATAACCAAAATTAACATGAACTAAATGTTTTTTTTCCTCTTTTCTGGCGTGTATCTACGCTATTTTAGCGCAAAATATTCTGCCAATGTCACGTATTAAATAAATCACATATGGTGAGATTATTCGGTTTCAAATTTTGAATCGTTATTCTATAGTAGATATCTAGAACAATATTATAATTAAATAAAAAAAAAATTGAACACAACATTTTAATAATATGAAAATATAATAATGATTATAATTTTAATTTATTTCTTACAATAAATTTAATTAGATATTTGATAAATGGTGAGTAAACTATGAACGAAATGGTGGTTTTAAATTTGCGCGCGTTTTTTTTTTTTTTTAATAACGCTGTTAGGATCAAGGAATATCGCTAGCCATATATATAATGTCGCGCTCAAATTCAATCTAGATATAAACTCAATCAATCTTCTAAAATAAGATCCACTTTAATAAAATAATGCAAAATAAAAGAAATCAACAATTGCACTAAGTTTCGAGATATTAATTAATTGAATAATTCCTTTTGGAAGTGACAGCATCAGTTCACTACATTCGTTCCATGTCGTACAGTCAGGATGGCCGAGCGGTCTAAGGCGCTGCGTTCAGGTCGCAGTCCACTTCTGTGGGCGTGGGTTCGAATCCCACTTCTGACATTACTCTTTTAGTTTTGACTTAACTAATACGAACAATATTTTTTAGTTGTATTTTTTGATAAAACAATGTTCAATTATTAATGTACATTTTTAATTTCTATTACACATTATTGTTATAATTTTTCTAATTCGTTAATTTTATATTTTCTATAGACAAATCTGCTTTTCATTCGTTTTTATTATAATGAAAATATACTTCATACTCATACTTATATTACAATCGAATTGATTGTCATTATACAAGATTAATTTTAAATGTAAAGCTATCACCGCACCGGAATACAGATTCTACGAAGATGTACCGGCAGCAAATTCAGTACTCTATCTCAAATAGAATAACAATAATAATATCCCGGGACATTATTCACACACGGCCATCTGATCCCAAACTAAGCAGAGCTTGTACTACGGTAACCAGACAACTGATATACTACATATACTACTTCTCTTTTGTAAATACATACTTATATAGATAATTACACCCAGACTCGGGACAAGCAGACATGTTCATGCACACAAATGTCTGTGCTGGGTGGAAATCGAACCTACAACCTTCGGCGTGAAAGGCAAGTCTACCAACCACGCCAACCGGCCCGTCAAAAAAGAATACATAGTCAACTCAAATTAGATACACATGATATTTACATACTACCTACCTACTGGTGGTAGGGCTTTGTTACTGGTGGTAGGGCTTTGTACTGGTGGTAGGGCTTTATTACTGGTGGTAGGGCTTTGTGCAAGCTCGTCTGTGTAGGTACCACCCACTCATCAGATATTCTACCGCAAAACAGCAATACTTGATATTGTTGTGTTCCGGTTTGAAGGGTGAGTGAGCCAGTGTAATTACAGGCACAAGGGACATAAAATCTTAGTTCCCAAGGTTGGTGGCGCATTGGCTATAAACGATGGTTGACATTTCTTAGAATGCCAATGTCTAAGGGCGTTTGGTGACCACTTACCATCAGGTGGCCCATATGCTCGTCCACCTTCCTATTCTATAAAAAAAAAAAAAATACAATTTTATTACATCTTAAGAAATGTATGTCATATTAAAATACTGTCACGTCGCGACGGGGGCAAAGGTCTATAAGACTATGCCAGGACTTTTTAAAAGAAAAAGAACAACAACAGGTGTTGAAACTCATGATATGGCCTCCACAGTCCCCAGACTTAAACCCGATAGAACTATTGTGGGATCAACCAGATAGACAGGTGGAAAATCTCCTTGTCTTAATAAGTAAAAAAAAAAAAACTTAAAATTATTTAAGGATACCATGGACAACGAAGCGAAGACTCTCCGTAAGCACCTGGAGCTACAGAAAACCGAACTTAAGAGTCACTACCAGCAACAGCTGGAGGACGCCGTGCTGGGCAAGCTCCAGGAGTTCCAGAGGCAGCTCGACCTCGCCGAGCAGGACATGGAGCTGGTCGCCAGAAATAAGGAGACGGCCATCGTCGATACATTCAATAAACAGATTGTAAGGATCGAAGAGCAGTGAGTGTTTTAATGGATTACTTATAATATCATTAAAAAAAAATTAGCAAATCTTACAGTTTCTTATATATTAAATCAGATCTTAATTATTTCCAAAAAGGTATATATATATATATATATATATATATATATATTACTGGCTGGCTATATATATATAGCCAGCCAGTAATAATAGGCCAGTTGTCACTTCTAAAGAATTATCGTAATTCTATTATTTATTAATAATTATATATTTTTGTTCTATATATATATAGAAGACGAGTTGGCCTAGTGGTTAGAACGCGTGAATCTTAACTGACGATCATGGGTTCAAACCCTGGCAAGCACCACTGAATTTTCATGTGCTTAATTTGTGTTTATAATTCATCTCGTGCTTGACGGTGAAGGGAAACATCGTGAGGATACTTGCATGTGTCTAATTTCCTAATTTGTCTAACCCGCATTGGAGAAGCTCCAAACCTTCTTAAAGGGAGAGTATGCCTTAGCTCAGCAGTGGGACATTAGCAGGCTGTTGCTGTTACCATATATATATATATATATATATATATATATATATATATATATATATATATATATAAATTCTATTAAACTTGGACACCTACAAAACTAATTATAAATTAAACTTTTCAATAAACACACAAAAACGCTACGATAGTCTATAAATGATCTATGCTATGACGTCACATAATTTGTATATATTACGTACGAAAGTACTTCAGCGAGCTTAAATTAATGAAATTGATGATTTCTAATAAATTACACAAAAAAATATAGTAACGCTCGAACACTTATCGGGATCCTGATGTAAAAGACACTTCAGTTATAGAAAAAATATCTTGTTCTATTTATTAGATAGATAGATGCATGAAGAAAAAAACTTTTAGATTGACATAACGATTAAATAATAAAGTAATAATTAAATAATGATAATCCCTATTAAATTAAAATAATTATTTTTTAATATTTCATAGGAAATACATGAAGTATTAAAATATTGAGAACAAAAAGATTTGTGGTCTACCTTTAAATAGAATCTTTTAAAATAATTTCAACTGTGATGTTCGTGTCTCGATAAATGGCGATTGCTCTCACAAGTCAGGATGGCCGAGCGGTCTAAGGCGCTGCGTTCAGGTCGCAGTCCACTTCTGTGGGCGTGGGTTCGAATCCCACTTCTGACATTACTCTTTTAGTTTTGACTTAGCTAATACGAACAATATTTTTTAGTTCAATTTTTGATAAAACAATGTTGGTTGACAACATTGATCACTAAACTAATTTTTTTTTTAAATAAATATATACTGAATTATTATGTATTATTAAAATCATATTGTATACACTTATTTATAAAGGTATATTAACAATATTATATACTAATAAAAAACAGATTTCGTAACACGTATTCACATTTAACATATCTACATATTATTCACGCATTAATTTATGTGAACTAAATCCTCTTTAAATTATTATGGCCTTCGCATGTTCTAAGGCTGTTTCTTAAGGCTGTTGTCTTATTTTGTTCTACCGAAAATTTGGCTTGCCGGTAGAAACTAGCCATCGAACATAGGGCTCTTGCATGACTGTTTTAGTAGGTACTTAATTATAATTCGTATATGACAACTAGCCAAGTCAGACCCTACGCTTCCGTATATTATTCTAAGCTGTAAGAAGAAATAATATTTTAAGTTGCCATAGAATATTTGATATTGTTATAAATAAATTTCAGGATTAATCATTGAACTTGGCACCCATTTTAGATCTCATTTCTCTTTTCGTTGAAGTCAACCAAGGCATATATACCATACTTATGGTAGGGCTTTGTGCAAGCTCGTCTGGGTAGGTACCACCCACTCATCAGATATTTTACCGCATAACAGCAGTACTTGGTATTGTTGTGTTCCGGTGTAAAGGGTGAGTGAGCCAGTGTAATTACAGGCACAAGGGACATAAAAATCTTAGTTCTCAAGGTTGGTGGCGCATTGGTGATGTAAGCGATGGTTAACATTTCTTACAATGCCAATGTCTATGGGTGTTTGTGACTACTTACCATCAGGTGGCTCATATGCTCGTCCGCCTTCCTATTCTATATAAAAAAAGGAATGTCAATATTGAACTTGGCTGTCATTTCACATTTATGCTTTCGATGGGATATACTTATTCATAAAATGCATGTAAATAAAGTTGTTCGTATAAAACTATATTATAAATAATGCAACAAATACATAAGAATGTTATACTTTTCAGACACAAACTTGAAATCAATGTTTTAGAAGAGAAACAGAAAGAAGAGATCAAACTGTATAGATTGCAACTCGCTCAAGCCAACGAGCAGATTGGCCTATTGGAGGTAAGTTTTCTGACGGAAAAAAGTCAAGATGGCCTAGTGGTTAGAACGCGTGAATCTTAACCGATGATCGTGGGTTCAAACCCGGGCAAGCACTACTGAATTTTCATGTGCTTAATTTGTGTTTATAATTCATCTCGTGCTTGACGGTGAAGGAAAGCATCGTGAGGAAACCTGCATGTGTCTAATTTCATTGAAATTCTGTCACATGTGTATTCTACCAACCCGCAATGGAGCAGCATGGTGGAATAAGCTCCAAACCTTCTCCTCAAAAGGGAGAGGAGGCCTTAGCCCAGCAGTGGGACATTAACAGGTTGTTACTGTTTCTGACGGAATTTCTTTAAAGGAAAATTGCTGTTTAAAGTTTAGTTCCTAATTTGTAGTCGTTGTTTCAAATTTTATGGTAATTTAAGACTAATTTACTCGGTGGTAGGACTTCGTACAAGCCCGTCTGAGTAAGTACCACGCACTCATCAGATATTTTACCGCTAGACAGTAATACTTAGTATTGTTGCGTTCCGGTTTGAAGGGTGAGCCATAAGAGACATAACAGCTTCGTTCCCAAGGTTGGAGGCACATTGGCGACGTAATAACCGCTTAATATTTCTTACATCGCCAATTCTATGGACGGTGGTGACCACTTAACATCGAATGGTCCATTTGCCCGTCCGCCGACAAATAACAAAAAAAAAGATCAACAAATCAAAGATTTTCGCCGAAAAATATAATAATAAAAAACATAAATTCTAATGTTTGCTTTTTTAAGTTTGGTTTAGTAATCCAACACCAATATACCAATAAATTGGTCCTTCGTACCGGCTTTGGAGCCGAGATAGCCCAGTGGTAAGAATCGTGGGTTCGAACCCGGGCAAACACCACTTAATTATCATGTGTCTAATTTGTATTAGAAATCATCTCGAGCTTGACGGTGAAGAAAAACATCGTGGGAAACCCGACCCGCATGTGTAACCCGCATTCTATTAATCCGCATTGAAGAAGCGTGGTGAAATAAGCTCCGAAATCTTCTCCTTAAAAAAAGGAGAATTTGGAGTTGGAGGAGAGAGTTGGCTTTAGTTGCCCACGAGGACAACGATTGTCTTTAATTGGAAATCGTTTATGTGGAAATTAAATATGAGTTGCACACATTAACATTATGCCAGTAATTTTGTCATTTTTACAATTTGTCGCAATTCTACTCGATTTCTAATATCTACCCAGAAAGTTACAATGGTTCATCTCCGACTGATTCGTTTGCGGATAAAGCTGTCCGGTCTCACCTGGAAACCGAATAGCGGGAGTACAGACCGGCACGCCTAGCGGGACGATTGGATGAAAACCCTCGATTATCGAGGATTTTCAACGGGCGTGCCGGGTGCGCACGCTCAGGAATGTAACCCAGCTCAAGACGCGAGTCCCGATGGTATTCCGCTCGGGGGCGTGGACACCGGCAGTAACCGGAAGTGGGCGTGTCCGCAGAGCCGGCTGGAGAGCTACCGGCGGCGGCGCGCGCGGCTGGCGGCGCAGCTGCACGGCGTCATGCAGGCGCAGTGGCGGCAGGCGCTGCGCCTGCTCACGCACGGACACGCGCGCGGTACGGCGGCTGAGCTGCTCATGGGGGCTGCTACTCCATTAATCTTATATAATAATAATAATATCCTGGGACATTTTTCACACCCGGCCATCTGATTCCAAATTAAGCTTGTACAGAGAAACCAGACAACTGATATACTACATATACTATTTTTCTTTTGTAAATACATACTTATGTAGATAATTACACCCAGACTCGGGACAAACAGACATGTTCATGCACACAAATATCTGTCCTGAGTGGGAATCGAACCCACAACCTTCGACGTGAAAGACGAGCATCCACCAACCACGCCAACCGGCTCGTCATACATACATATAAAGAAACACACACACATACATAGATCTCTTGGCAGTGCCGGAGTCGAGTAGTTCAAAAATTCTCTGCTAACGTTACATCTCGCTCAGCAACTGTCATTTTCGATACACTTTGACAAAGTTCGACTATCATATCGTCGTCATTTATATATCATATTATATTCATCTTCTGTTTGACTCCGTCACTAATCTACCGGTCGGTAGGAAATAGACATAAAATTACAAACCTCCCTAATAACTGGAAAGAGGTGCCTTTTCCCCAATAGTGGGACGTTTGCATGCTTTACTATTTTTAGAAAAAAAAAATACAAATGCAATTTTAAATTGTATATGTATTATTGTTTGAATAAATCGTATTGTTCTAGCGGTGTCAGTGACGTCACCCGTACACGCACACACGCAGGCGGAGCACGCGCACACCGACTCACTCTTGGACAACGTCAGCGACCAAGAGCTGCAACAATACGTTAAAATGGTGAGGAAATAATGAAAATAAACATTATTTTCATTTAAAAAAAAACATTAGAAATCATTCAATGCCAAATTAAAATAATAATAAATTAAAAAGAAATTCAAGGCTGCTTAAGAATTTTAACGCTCCGAATTTGCTATTATTTAATTCTTAAAATTCGATTATTCAATATTATATTTGCTTTAAATATTTATTTTATATATTAATGACTACATATAATTAAACAGAATGCTCCCGTTGTGTTTGTCAACTTGTAAACACGAAATCTATCGAACTGATTTTCATACGGTTTTCACCAATGCACGGATTGATGGATAATTTACTGATGTTTTGTGTTGAAATATGACGGTGATTGTTGAAGATGTCGGAATAAATAATGCTGACTGGGAACTTTACTAGCGCGCGCCACGTAAACTGATACTAGAAATAAATAGCAGATACAATTATATCTATAATTCTCTAATAGAAAATTCTCAGTAGCAGCCCGGAGTCTGGAAGTTGGAAGTGTACACTCCCGTGCCTCGGAAAGCAAGTAAAGCCGTTGGTTCTGCGCCTGAACTCTTTCCGGTCGTGTCGGATTGCCGTCCCATCGGATTATGAGAGTTAGGAAATAGAGAGTGCACCTGTGTTTGCGCACACACTTGTGCACTATAATATGTCTTACGCAGTTGGCTAATCTCTCTTGATATTGGCCGCCGTGGCCGAAATCGGTCTGGAGGATTATTAATATTTATATCTATAACACCTAGCATTAGTATCACACTGTGTTGGAGTTACGTAACGTTTTTACCAAAACAAGGTACAGCTTAAAGCAATTTGAATAAAATAATATACAATTATACTTACAGCTTCTTATGAAGCCACCTAACTTCGATACGGATTCTCCCCCCGACCCGATTGACCCTAAAGACCTGAACGAAGAACCGACCAGCGACAGACCGGACCGGCAAGATAGGAGGGACAAGGTGAAACGAAGTCTTAACGCGTGCAAACCGCCGTGGAAAGCTTAGCCTTGAATAAATAGTTTTATTGTGTTTTATTTATTTAAGTGGCTGTGGTAAGGCTCATTTAAGTGACCGTTGGTACGTATGCTGCAATCGGGGAATCCCCGCAGGCATCGCAACCGCAAACCGTCATTTGAATTCCTTTTTTTTTTCGACCAATGAAATTGGTTCCTCAAGACCTTACAAGTCGAACCTAACTTACCCGATCTTAGTTTCAATTAATAAAGTAAGTTGTTCGAAGTTTCATAATTATGTTCCATTTATAAATAATTATTAAGAAATTAAGAATGTTCGAGACATATTTATATCAAACTAACCATTTCGTTATACTTCGTTGCCTGTTACAAAGCCCTTTTAACATGCAATTTATTTTTTTAAAAGGTAACGTTACTTTGAAATACTTTATGTTGACCGCCATGTTTGTTTAGCTCCGTCCATATTGTGTTATATTTAAATATGCCGTCTTTACAGGAAATTCACGTCATTGTCAAGAGAGCGAATCCATATTTCATTTGTCTTAGACCTACTGTGTAGTAACCAATTCGCTCCTCCGTGTTATTAATTAGTCAAAATTGAACACTTTTTTTATAATATGACGATGAAATTCAATGTGAAAAACATCTTTGTATATTAGATTTATTGTAACGTCATATAAACTACGTTTGCGTTTATGACGCTTCTTTGTCTGTACTTTTAATTTCTGATATTAAGATTTGAATATGGAGTGAGTGTTGCCATAAGCACAATATTGATTTTAGAACCCATGATGGTGTTGGTGCTACCATTGCGCAAGAAATGTTTTATATTGCTTACTACGCTGAAGCGGTGGTGACCATTTACAGGCAAGGGCAGTTTGTAATTTAATTGAATAGATAAACTGAAATACATATCAAACATTTTTTATTTGTTATAACATTGTTATATATTTTAAAAAAATGTTTGCCTAATTGTGTCCACAATAAAAAAAGTTATATAAAGCATTTAGAACTTCTAAAAGTATATATTTATTCATATAATATTTGAGTTACACTCTACTCAAATTGGTAGAATGAAACGTAAAGAAACAACGAGATGAACAGTCAAATATAATGTAATTTTGCGTCAGTTGTGCGAATGTGTTTGTAGTTCCGTTTTATGTAATGTTGCCGCAATAAAATATTTTTTAAGATGAATTTTTTGAACATTCCATTATGGTGTTAATTAAAATATTATTTAATTATATTTTCTTTTATTTTCTACATAAATATATATTTTCACATAAACTACAGCAGTTTTGCTTATAAATTGATCTGTTTTATATTTTTGCATATACATATACTGATAATAATAATATCCCGGGACATCATTCACACCCGGCCATCTGATCCCAAACTAAGCAGAGCTTGTACTATGGAAACCAGACAACTGATATACTACATATACTACTTTTCTTTTGTAAATACATACTTATGTAGATAAGTATACTGACTATAACCTAATAACATACTGATGATAACCCTTAGCATAAAAATGTATATATAATTTACAATACTGACTAAAATGGCGCGCAATAATAATATAATATTAGGGTTTCACTTGTTAGGTATATATCTAACCAGCTATGAGAGTTGTTATTGTCTATTTTTTTTTTATAGAATAGGTAGGCGGACGAGCATATGGGCCACCTGATGGTAAGTGGTCACCAACGCTCTTAGACGTTGGTATTGTAAGAAATGTCATCGCTTACATATCCAATGCGCCACCAACCTTGGGAACTAAGATTTTATGTCCCTTGTGCCTGTAATTACACTGGCTCACTCACCCTTCAAACCGGAACACAACAATATCAAGTACTGTTTTGCGGTAGAATATCTGGTGAGTGGGTGGTACCTACCCAGACGAGCTTGCACAAAGCTCTACCACCAGTGAAATCATGAATCAGTCTATGGTATCATCTTAATGTCTTTGATTAGAGATTACTAATAATACATCAGTAACGTTATTTATCGAATGTTCGAGAAATTTCCGGAAGAAATACGGTGCCCATCATGGAGCAGACTTATTTTATAATATGAATACTTACCGTTTATATATTAAATATTTAAAATAGACTTTATAAGTATAATATTAGAACAAATAAAATAACATATTTAGTAAATAACGATTTATTACCTGTAAATGCGAATTAAAAATATACATCTTTATACGACCTCATGAATGGCATCAATAACTATACAATAATACGCTTAATATTTTAATCACATGATTTCATAACAAAGGCAAGAATTAAAATATTAGAACATGGAATTAATGTTAAGAAAAAAAAAATAACAAATATACAGAGAATAATTAAATATAATAGTTTCTAAAATAATTATCGTTAGTTTTAAAGCATTTGACTTATTAATGTGCATTATTCGAAATATATCAATGGTATATTGCAACACTAAATAACTTCACATTAATACCAACTTACAAGTTTTACATTCGCCGTACTTTATCTAATTATCGCCTCTGTACAATAAATATTTTGTTATAACGGCTAAGTATATTTACTGCAATCATGTGAGGGCAAAATACATTTACAAAAATAATTAATGGATTTTAACGAACAAATTAATAGTATAGGATACCATTTATCCAAAACAATAGTAAGATTATCCAGATATTTAAAAAAATGTATATCTGGCTAAGGTCTATGAAGAACAGTTAACAAAAAAAAAGATAGTTCTTTTGTATAATCATTATTACTTTGAATAAAGAAAAGTAAATTTACTGATTAAAATAAAATACAAGTGTAGCGAGATTTAAAAAAAATAATTTGCTCTGTAAAACTTAGTTATTGGATAGTTTTTCAACAAATATATTTGTCAATCTTTTTTTTTAAGATTAAATTTAATCACTCATTAATCATACACCCGTTTGCGAGGCTGTTTAATATGCTCGAAAGTTTAAATTAATGAAATAATTTAGAAGAATTATATACTTTGATAATAATAAAATTGCACCTCATTTTTCATAATTACATAATATATATCTACAAATAATCAATTCAAGTACAATATTTAAAAGACATAAATAGTAATTTAAAGTTTGCGCACATATATCACATGTGTCCGAAGCTTAGAAATTAATTAATAATTCTATACAATTACGAAATAAGACTTAACATTTTCATAATATGATTATTCACGAAAATAGTTTTTATTCTGTCCAATTTATATTTCCCGCGTATTTTACTGTCACTTTATAACTTAAATATATTAACATTGATTTCAAAATAACACTTAATCCGAGATATTATAAGAGGGATCTAAGATTCTATTGCACGTATTCATCTTAGTATACATTTAAAGTTACTATTGTAAAATATTTTGTACGATTACAAATAAATGAAATTTTAGACCTGTCACCACTTCTTGGTATAAGAGAAACGTATATTATAGATGATCTTTGTTTTATTGTAGGAGTAGTATGAGGATATTGAGTGTTTTTACTTGATTTATATTCAGAATGATATGCGTCTTTATTTTATTTTTTAATGGGTTTTCGTTTAATGTTTTCCCCGAAAAATCCTACATAAACCTACCATTCGGAAGATAGGCGTTTAAATTGTAAACAATAATCGTAGCTGACTACTACAAGAATACCAGTTTGTGGTGTAACAGGCCATTCAATAAGCGAAGATATTCAGTATGAAAACAAATTTGACTCTCGATGATTAAGTCGATGGTGAAATGTATACTTACGGTTCAACACAATTTTGATACGCGTATCATTTAAATATTATTACAGTCAATGTTACGTATAATTCTGACATTTCACAATCGAGTTCTACGTCGAGTTTCGAATTCGATCTTAAGCCGGGTACTCACTTAGAGGTATGACGACGCGAGTTTCACATTAACTAAGATTTTAAGATTTAACTAAAAGTGGGTGGAAGGACAAATTTAAATAGAATTGAACTCAAGGTCGCGACCTTACGTACGAGGCTCGGAGTGACGTCACAATATTGATACACCTCACGCTGAAGCCGTGAGCACCCGGCTGTTTAGAATAGCTCCACTATAAATTATCGTGTTGTATAGTGTCATGTAAGGCTGTAACATTAAGCTAGAGCGGAGGCGGGCAGGGAGCTGTGTTTGGGCTTAGCTTTGTGCACGAACACTTTGATGCAGCCGTTGAAGTCCGCACTCACGAGCACGTGACCCGTCTGAGATGAGGACACCATACCGCCTTCAGCTGCCTTCTGTTTAATATATATTTATTTATACCCTTTTTATTATTGCATATCATTTACAACAAATCCACCTGAGTAACTGAAATGACACGCAAAGGTGGTTTTATGTCTTAAAACAAAATTCAAAGACAAACTTTTGTTAAAGAAAGTTGGTATGGAAACAGTTAAGTACAATTCAAAACTTTTTTATATATAACATGATATTAGTATTCTCGTTAATATCAACGTTTTCTTGAAGAGTATAATTCTCTCACTCGACTCAAGGTCGGTCGAGTGCAACGTATTTATACACATAGAAACACAAAACGAAAACATTATTGTCTATACGTATCCGCTTCAGTTTCAATTCTATCAAGTATCAATCTTTATTTTACAAACGCTTTTTTTATGTTGGAATATTTTGGATATAATCGAATTGACTCGAGGAATTGCATGTCCAAAATCGCAAATATAATATATCTAATATATGAACAAAACATACCACTTCATCTTTTTCATCAATCGTTTTGTGGGCGTTGGCATTCATCTTCTCCTCTCTTTCATTTATCATCCTGATCATATGATCAGGGTTCGGTGCGAAGACGGCACACGTGACCACTGCGTTATGGGCCTTTATGCCCTCCCAGAAGTCATTCCTATCCCTTCTAACTGAGGTGAACTTCGAGTAGTCGTGACACGTCTTCCATATATATATACACTGGTTTTCGGAACCGCTCACTATGTATTTACCGTCGTGTGAGAAGGACGCCTTTATTTGACTGGAGACGTTTACGTACCCTTTGTATTTACACGATAAGTTCAAGTCCCTTAAGTCGTAGAGTCGGATGCGACTGTCGTTCGATGTAACTAAGATTTTATCGTCATTGGGCATCGGTTCGATCCCGCTGATCTTTCTGCCGGTGGAGTTTTTCCCTCTCGTGGACCGCACGTCGATCTGTGTGTGGTATTTGAGTTGGTCCGTTGTGTAGAAAATGCATCGTCCGTCGTATGTGCCGACGACCGCGAATTTCCCGTTTTGGCAGAAGTTCGCGGCTGTTATGAGTTTCGTTTTGCCGTCGACTTCGTTCCACACAGCCACCTGGCACGACGGAAAATATATACTATTTATATAATCGAGATAAATTTAATGTTATCAAGAAAAAAATTAAGTTCAAAATTTAAACATCGAATCATGTCTTTCTTTTTAAATAAAATAACGATAAATCTAAGCTAAGAAATCTTTCGAAACTTTTTGCTCAACAACGAATGACTTAATGTAACATTTAGGTGGAAAATGTTACCAAATGCATGACAAGTGACATTTAAATAAAAACGTATCTTATATGTAATATTCTCAAACATTATATACTAAAACGCCATAAGGCGGTCCTTTAATTCCTTACCTTCTTATCAGGGATGTCCCAGAGCCTTAGTTTTCCGTCTAGACTTCCAGATAAAAAGTACCTGTCGTCTCGCGGGTGGAACACTATCGCAGTCACAAAATCTATGTGCTGGAAACAACACAGACACTCCCCTCTCGAAATATGCCACAATCTGACAGTCTTGTCCATAGAACTCGACAAGATAAAGTTGTTCTTCGACCAGGATACGTCTAGGAGATCGGAAGTATGACCGGAATAGATACAGAACGGTTTCGGACAGAACGGCGCGGAAGGTCCGATAGGCTGGTCTTCCGGCGAGGGGGGAGGGGCAGCCAGGGAAGCGAGAGATTCCTGAGATGGGGTAGGGGACGCCTTCTGTTTCGCGTTGTATTTCGTGCGCATGTCCTGCGGATTAAAAAATCACAATAAATAAGTAGGTGTTTATTCGTTGCTTACTCAGTTTCCGAACTGCTATCAAAAGTTAGTCGGATACTTCAATCTTTATAAACGTTGAACTGCAATAGCAAGTAAGTAGATCTGAAGATAAATACGAAAGGGCGAGTGGTCACCTGGAACATGCGGTGCGCGTCGCGCGTGACCCAGATGCGCAGCAGGCGGTCCTGTCCGGCCGTGGCCAGCAGGCGCCCGCACACGCTGAACTTGCAGCACCACACGGCGCCCGCGTGGCCGCCCGCGCCGCCCGCCTCCCCCGCCTCCCCCGCGCCCATCTCCTGCGTGCGGCCACACTCGCGTTGAGTACGTGCCGTATACATAGAGGAACCGGTCACGTATTACCGGTCTAAGGGAGTTATTCGATGCGGTGGAACGTGAGTTAGGCTCAATACTCTATTCGTACCTAATATAAATACGGTCCTTGGTGCCGGATTATTGTTTCTCGGGGCAGTGTAGTTTTACTTGGTAAACTCAAGAAAAGTATCAAATTGATGACAGAGCTGAATATTTTCAAACGTATTTGTAATCGTCGAGGTCTCACATTCGTCACCACGTTTCGTACAGACCTGCACGTAGCGGACGCATCCGTCGAAGTCGTACGGTCCCTTGTGCGAGTTGGAGGCCTTCAGCTTGATGTTGTGCTCCCCGCGCACGTCGTCGGCGATGTCGGCCACGTCCTCCTTGTGGCGCGCGTGCGACACCTCCTGCGCGAGCGACTTGGCCGCGTCCACGGTCTTCTTAACCGTGCTTCCGAAAAACCGCTTTAACCTTCAAAAACGGGGAAAAAAAATCTTTCTTATAAATAATTTATAACGCTAACTGCATCCAGTGATACAATTATAAGACTGATTTTTACTTCATTAATAATAATTCCTGTACGAATGAAAAAAAAACGATATAGCCCCTTGGCACATAAACTCTGCGTAGAATCCAAGGGCTTGATTTTATCACACTAAATAAAAAAATAAAAACAAATGTTTGTCAACCAATTATTTACCTAATTTACTAAGCTATTTTAATCACTGCACAATGTTACCAGTATTACTTGGTACGATGTATGATTCCACTGTATATCATTTATTTTACCTGCCAGTTAATAACAACCGACCTTACTTACAAAAGTTGTGTGTTTACAAGTGATTAGTGGAATAATGCTGTCTTCTTCTTCCAAATGTCAAATCAATAATGACAGAAAGTGAGAAATCAGTGTTTAACTAAACAGTCACTATGCAGCGTTGATAAATACGGCTAAAAGTGTTTTTTAATAACCTTTGATTAGGATACTCTAATTTTTGCTCTTTTTATCTTTAGTTGTATCGGAAATATAACTTATTAGCTGAGCGCATATGTATAAGCATTTTATAATAAAAAGAAGATTTAAGTATGCTCTTCAAATTTGTAATACAAAACATGTCTTATAATTGTACCACTGCTTTTAAGTATGATAAAGTTATTAAAGAAAATAAAAACCACTTTGTAAGCGTTAAGATCAGCAAATCCGAAGTAGCAGATTCGTCTCAATGTGTTTTGCTTCAAGTTAAAATAAAAAAAAAAACGAAAACATATTAAAAATCTCTTAAATGATATTAGCTTTTAAAGAAAACCACTCAGAAACGCTGAAATAAAAATATTAAAGTTAGTTTTTTCCGTAAAAATATAACACGGAGAAACATAATCGCACGCAATTTGATTTTACAGCGGTTTCACACGTGTCGATAAAAAGCTAAAACAAAAACGATTTAAGCCGTCTGAAGAGCCTTCAACCAAATTGAAGCAAGCGCGTCAATAGAAATGGATCAATAGCACCATCATATATCAGTTTCAAATGTATTATTTCTCTTGTTTTCATGGTCACGAATATTTAACACACTTTGGCTGAAATCCTAACTTACTGACATTTCTATAGTTACACGTGTAACAAAAATACATTCATATTTAATATTAATGGCGCGACTCTTCAAGACGGCACAGCAATAAGTTTCAAGGTACAGTATCAACATTTTTGTCGAGAGTTTCAAACGAATATAACTCATATCAGATGTCAATTATTTTATTGAACAATATATGTTGGTCAAATGAAATCGAACCGTGCGAACCGCTATAAGGGCAAAGCAAATCGTAAGCTTCGTAAATTAGTCGCGTTATACCGTCACCTGATATTAATGTTGTCTTGGGAATGACACTTCACTAGATCTGCACGCATCAGTCTAGATTAACGAATAAATTGTTAGAACTTTAACTTAAAATATTTGACTTCGAGAAGAAATACCTGTTATTATTAGTTTAGATTTTTTTTCAATAATTATAACTCATTTTATATTTATTTAACACAAATATCCTTGACACTGTCTTCGTGTCTCCAGCCACGGGATCTAAGATGTCATGTCCCTCCAGGACAGGAGTCACTGTTCTCCAGTAGATAAGGTCTGAAGCATATTCTCCCACAGTTCAACTGCAGGCTGTGTTCAAACTTTTACCTAACATATGGTTTCGTACGACGTTTTCTTTCCCCGCAGACTTTAGCACAGTTCAGTAAAAAATGTATTTTGTCTATTGAGTCATTGCGTCTCACCATATTTTTACATATTCGTTTTGTTTCTTTTTATTCCCATAAAACCTCAAACCGTAATGGAGTATTGTGGTGGAATATGCTCCAAACCTTTAGACTTCTCGCCTTTGCGGGCTGCCTACAACCTTAACCGTCCTACGACATGAAACTTAGCCAAGAAATAAATAATAATAATATCCTGGGACATTTTTCATACACGGTTATCTGATCCCAAATTAAGCTTGTACAGAGCTCGTACTATGGAAACCAGACAACTGATATACTACATATACTATTTTTCTTTTGTAAATACATACTTATATAGACAATTATAGCATTAAGAAAATGTTTTGGGCATACAATTTTTTGAGCCATTGTTACGTAATTGTTAGCCTTTAATGTAAAAAAATCAATTACTTCTCAGTCTTCCTCTTGATGGCGGTAGTTTGTCTGTCTGTTCCTTCTTTCTTTGTCTCCTTCATTTCATCTTCAGCGCCGCCAGCGCAGACGCTTTCGCTCTCTTCATCCGTTTCTCTATAATTGACATTAATATTACATTAATTGCCTAATAACAATAAGCATTACATAAAATATTATAAAAATATTTACGGTTTTATTTCATATCAAATAAGTATTTATACAAGTGTATAGTATATAATAAATATATTTTTTTTTAAAACCAGACAACCACCGAGATTAACTACATAAAAAAAAACAAAACTAAATTATGTATTTACTTATTCAATTTCTTTTAAATGAAGACCACATTATTTTTTTTCGTTTCTACGTAGAAATTTTTTTTTCCTGATGATCTTTAAAAAAACATTACCGATATATTAAGTCCTGAAAATAGTAATTCTAATAGACAACTACCTGAGCCCTATTTTATAACAATTAGGTTACCTTTAAAAGAAAAAAAAAACATCTAACGAAAACGAACTATAATCATTTTTCTTCTACGAAAAGATAAAGGTATTGTATCATAGAGCCAAATCTACAGTATTTTTCACATAATTATGATACTGTCAAATACGTTTTATAATAAATAAGAGTTGTGAATAGAAAAATAAACAAACAATATTTTAATAAAAAATTTCCTTATTTATGGAGAATAAGCGACGGCAAAAAAATATAGATTAAAAATGATTTACACCAATATTAATTCAGAAATAGTTTTTACACGCATACCAACATTTGTCTTGATGATCATTTTTACTACCTGAGATAGTTTTCAATTGCATAATTAAATAATATCGACAGATTTAAGTATTTACTCGACATATTTTTTAACTAGTACCATATAAAAAAAAGAATATACAACAATAACAGAAGCGTAGGATATATATTAATACCTTTATTAGCATGCAAATATAAAGATAGCTATGAAAAATATATATGTCGAAATAAATAAAAAATATGGTGTGTGTGCAAAGGTGCTCACTAAAATTCACGTGTAAATAACAAATCGCTCGAAAACTTACGCTGACGTCATCCGACGCCCGAAATCTTAAGCTTACTCGTCACACATAAATAAGTACACTTTAAAGACGATTAATTATGGCCGATAATTTTTGGTTGATTTTATATTTCGAAAAAAAAATAAACCTATAAAAAAATAAAAATAAACCAAACCTAAAATAAAGGAGAGCACGCCTAAGCCCAGCCGTGGGATATTCACAGGCTGTTACTGTATATTTCGAAAGGTAGCCTCGGATAGCTTCGCCTAAATGATCTTGTAAAATGAAGATTTAATAGTACTTGTTTCAAAATACTAACATCCGAGCAATTGGTCAGATCAATTATTATTATGTAGAATAGAATTTGAATAAAGTATATTTGGTTTTATGAAATAGGGCCCATATATAAATGTATATTATATATTTATCCGTAACAACACTAAAGTTCACATATCACAAACACGAAATAACACAGAAACATCAAAAGCTTGCGTGCAAAACAATGTCTAGACCAGAAGCGAAATACCGCACATCGATCCGAAAAGCTGACACAATTTTTTTGTTCTTCGTAAAAAAAAAATAACGGGCATAGACAAGATAGAATTAAAAAAAGTGAACCTAGTGTCTATACTGAGGATTGATAGTGCAGGTTGTATGGGCGTGGACGGAGATCGCTTCAAAAGGCTGAAGGAAGTGCTTGAAATACTGATCGAGGCTCTCTTCCTCCATATATTCTTTGGTTTGCTCTTCGGACTGCAAATATTAGTTTTGGATCAGGATCGCCTTGAATTTTGTGTGATTTTTTAGTTATTTTATGATTTTGCTAGCTTGGTATACGATATTTTTTATCACTGATGAGGTACGGATATTATTTGCTTTTTACATTAATCATTATTTTACATCTTTTTAATCCGTAATTATAAAATTAAGATAATCAAAATCGATTTATATTTTTTTCAAGTTACTCTTTCTTAATATTCGACTCCAAAAAAATAAATTAGTTATATTACAAGTTTTTAAATAGATACGTAATAGGTTTTATATAATGTTAAGGGTTGTCAGTAAGAAAAAATATAATTTAGAAAAATTATTACAAGTAAAGAACATACATTATTAACGTATATTTTAGTTATATATTATGTTAAAAATATTTTTAATAACATATCATGCATTAACAACCACTATCCTAGCGTGCAATTGAAAAAAAAAACATCCGTAGACCAATACGCATATCTGAAATATCATAAACGTCATTGTTAGGAAGAAGAAAATTATTAAAACTAGCATAAAAGTTTAAACTACAGGTAATGCAAATAGTTTTGACATTGAACATAGAAACTAATATTCGTGCATATTTTGTCTGTGGCACAGATAATAAATACCTCGTGTGTTCGTCGTCGTTCGTGCGTCCAATGTACTCGGACGTGAGGCGCATAATGTGTAAACTTAGTGGGTTGATGCATTGCGGTAATTTGTGTTCAGCCACGCTTAGAGGCATGCGTTCGCCTGGAAGATAATATATTATATATTTTTTATTTACATTAGACGTGAAATTTTTAAATGTGTATTGTCAATGTTTTTTTTGAGAAATCAAAACAAAATAACATGTGAGGTGACAGAAAATAGTAGAAGATGTTAACGAGTGGGCTTGACAAAATACTAAGGGAGTACGTATACATATATGATCGGATAATGATCTGTTCGGGATGTTTACCAGGAAACGAATGGTGTGTGTGCGTGTGCGTGCGCTCACCCGTGTCCAGGTTGAGCACGGTGACCTGCTCCAGGATCTCGATGTCGGACAGCTGCGGGCCCAGCGCCGCGCCCTGCGGGGGGTCGCCCGCCGAGCGCCGCCGCGCGCGCGCGCCCCCGCCGCGCCTGGCACACACTGACACGTCACTCGCACGCCACTCGCACGTCACTCGCACGCGACTCGCACGCGACTCGCACGCCACTCGCACGCCACTCGCACGCCACACTCGGTGTCGTACGGGTAACGCGGCCCGACCGCACGACATACTGACTTACTCACAATCCATCACCGCCGGCCACGAGATACACATATATAAACTGACAACATTTAAACCCACAATCTTCGATCGAAATGCACGTGTTGTAACCAAAAGAATATTATTATGGATTTGGTATAAGAGTAGAACTAATGTAGATATGTAATCGTTACCTGGTCGCGGAGCCGAGACTGGAGGTCCCTGTAGTGGGTGGTCGACCCTCGCTGTGCGTGCGTGCGGACCCTCCTCCAGCAGCGCCACTGCCGGCGCCACCCTCGCCCTCCCCTCCGTCTCCCACCCCGCCGCGCGACCGCTCCTCGTCTTGTGGTCTCACCACATAGTCTCCTGATGGCAGAGAGAGATTCCTTTTACATATTTTTTAATAATATTGCAAATACAAAATATTTGAATTCAGATGTCCGTCCACGCTTAATATACAGAAAGGATTGTAAATGGTACAGAAGTCAATTACCGTAGACTAATATACTTTTTTATTATTTGAAAAAGACTTTAATATATACAACTTTTACTGGTGGTAGAGCTTTGTGCAAGCTCGTCTGGGTAGGTACCACCCACTCATCAGATATTCTACCGCAAAACAGCAGTACTTGGTATTGTTGTGTTCCATAACACCTTAGTTCCCAAGGTTGGTGGCGCATTGGTGATGTAAGCGATAGTTAACATTTCTTACAATGCCAATGTCTATGGGCGTTGGTGACCACTTACCATCAGGTGGCCCATATGCTCGTCCGCCTTCCTTTTTTATAAAAAAATAAAATAAAAACAACTTATAAGTACATATTGTATAATAACAGCTAGTTATGTAATAATCTAAATGACAAATTACAGATATGAGCATAGTATTTTATCGTTAATGAAATTACGTAAGATACGAAACAAAAATGTACTCAATCACTGAGATAATAAGGTCCATTTACCTTTAACGGCTTCTTTGATGTCCAATGTGGAGTGATGAGGTAGAGGCCTCAAGGAGGTGGCGGTACTGCTTCTGGAAGAAGTGCTCGCGCGCTCGCTTGAACGCGACTCGTGAACGCTGAGTGACATATCTGCTGTTGAAGTTACAAGAATATATGTAAAGTAAATCATTACATACAAACGCTTTTATTAAATATTTGTCATTTTATCGACTGTCAGTTATCAAACTGAAATAAGGTTAAAACTTATAATTAAAAGTAAATATATAAACAAACATTATATATAGATATGGACTTTCTAACTGCTAAGACGGTTTTGAAATAAAACAATAACTCATGTTATCATAACAATATAAAGAAGGGGAAAACTCGATATATTTTTTAATTTTTTTTTTTTCATATAATATAACACCTTACCGTATCTGGATTGTGATAACTCCAACGAGTCCTGGAATTCCCTGGTCAACGACTCTATTGTGCTAGCTGGACTGGGCAATGATATCGTTTGATTCACAGCGTTAGAGAGAGGCTGGAACAATCGTGGATATCATCTTAATGAGAAATTGATTATAATAAGAAAATAAAGAGTTTTAGTAACAGCGGTTAAGTCATCTTCTCCTTTGTGAGGAGGAAGAGCTTATTTCAAAAATGTGGGTTGGTGGCAGATTTCCGTCCTCCAGATTCCTCACGATGTGTTTCAGCAGGAGATAAACGCAAGTTAATCGGATTTGTACATCGTCTTCTAACCACTTATTTTTATCGGTCGCTGTGACCAATCGGAATATTATTTATAACTTTTATATATATATTAGGTCCATACAAATGAAATTAGCGTTTGGTCGTACTGACCACTTTGATCTGAAATATCTCCTCTTTGATTAAGAATTCCAAATCCAAATTTATAAATTCATTTAGCTGGTACATTTGAGTTTTGAAAACAGTCATTCATCTGTTTTTTCCTCATTATTTTTTTCTTTGGCGTCTATTTACGAGTACGAGTTCTACCGTGGCACCAGTGCTGCAGAAACATATCGAAGGATTAATGATGTGTACGGCGCTGGTGTCGCAAAAGAAAGCACGTTACGTTTTTGGTTTTAACGTTTTCGTTCTGGAAATTTCGACTTTCAGAACTAACCCCGTGGACGGCCGGAGACCAAAGCGGAAAATAAAGAATTAAAGGCTATTGTGGAAGCGGATCACACACTGCACAATAAACAACCACTAAGTTAGATGAGCTACAATTGGAATTTCTGCGACATCCACCGTACTCCCCGGACCTTGCTCCAACAGATTATCATTTTTTCCGGAATTTGGACAACTTTTTACAAGGAAAAAAATTCAACTCCGATGCGGCAGTCCAAATCGCCTTCAAAGAGTTTATTGATTCTCGCCCCCATGGTTTTTTTAGTAAAGGGATCAATGAACTACCTATGAGATGGCAAAAGTGCATAGATAACAACGGTGCAGACTTTGATTAATTAAATATATTTTACAAAAAAAAAAGACCTTATATTCCTCCCGTACAAAACGCCAATTTCATATGTAAGGACCTAATATATATATTTTTATAGAATAGGAAGGCAGACGAGCATATGGGCCACCTGATGGTAAGTGGTCACCAACGCCCATAGACATTGGCATTGTAAGAAATGTTAACCATCGCTTACATCACCAATGCGCCACCAACCTTGGGAACTAAGATGTTACATCCTTTGTGCATAATTACACTGGCTCAATCACCCTTCAAACCGGAACACGACAATACCAAATACAACTGTTTTACGATAGAATATCTAATGAGTGGGTGGTACCTACCCAGACGAGCTTGCACAAAGCTCTACCACCAGTAGAATATAATTAATATAATATATTACCTCCACCAATAAATCCTCGAGTGGTCTGTGTGACTCCGACACGCTTAAGTTGTCCCCTTCTGTAGTCGACAGCGACTGCGACCCGTGCAGCTTGTCTGTTGCAATCAACGAACAAATGATTACGAGGTTCAAATTTAAAGCATCAGACGTTCTAACGCAAATGGCAATCTTTTGTAAAGCTACGGCCATACAAACCAATATCTGTGTTTTGATTGAAATGATCTCGTTTTGATTGCATGCATGGATGCTACTTTACAGAAAAATTAGCCTTTGCGAGTGATAGGATAAATTTAAACGGAAATAAGGCAGAATGAGAAATCCACATAAAAGAAACAAAAATGTGTAAGATAAGCTTTCCTTCTATTCTTAAATTCTAATTCATTTTTAAAGTGCTTTAAAGCGCTATAACTTATTTTGGGTTATTCTGGGCCAAAAATAAATATAAAACTATAGAAACTTTAACAGCCCTATATACATGCATAAAGATATTAACTAAGCAGTAATAAAAACTCTACGACAAACATAACATTTCAGAGATGCATAAATATATGATTTGTCTATGGACAAACGGATGATGATATAAAACCAACGACTTGAAATTTTCTTTCTCTAAATCGGTACAATAATTTTAGTAGTCAGTACTTCGTATAATTAGAATTAATAGTTTATTAACCGAACGTGAAATAAACAAGTATAAAAATATTTATTCAAAGTTGTTTTTAATTTTAATTTTAGTATTCAATCTAATTACGAAAAGTTGAAGACGAAATATAAACCTATTTTTCAGTTTTTCAATGACAGATTTCAAACGTGAAAGAAAATGTATTGCCTTTTTTTTAAACTCGACTTTAAAGTCCACCAGTTTAATGAAATGAAAGCAGTGTGAATAAGAAGGTAAGGGAATCGTTGTCGGTTAAATAAAGTAAGGCGTAGTTCACACTAGGTCAGATACAATTCTATAAATTCTATTACCACGAATGAATGGATCCCGGTAAAAGCATTAGCCCCAAACGTTATGCCACGCTTTAATTGTCGGCTCGGATATAAAAGGAGGACTCACAATTGTGACGAGCGTGGCCTCGATACGACAAAAAGACGACACAGTGTGAACAATAAGAGCCGATCGCGAACTAGTAAGCGGTAGTAGGCCTGACTTAATGTGAACTAGCTCTAAAGCCGGGTACTCACAGGTGTAGCATGTAATGTATCATGTGAGTACGCTCGTCAGCGCAGAGCGAGCAAAAATACTGAGCGAATACGTCGACGCGAGTTCGAAAGAGAAAACCACACGGAGTGGATGGAAGGGCAAAGTGAAATAGAATAGGAGTGAAGTAGGGCGCGGGGGTACAGCACACGCTACACCGCTTGCGCCGGCTGGGCGAGGGGCGAGGGGGGGGGGGCAGTCACTTCTCCTCTTGCGGCGCGGCGGCGCGACGGGGCGCGGCTCGGCGGCGCCGCTCACGGCCACCACGGCGCCGGCGCGGCTCTGCTTCAGGCTGTTCGCCTTCGTGCTCGCGATCACGTCCGGCTCCGCCATCGCTAGCGCTGACGGACTGGTTACTTGGACTTTTCACATACTTTATCATATCGACTCAAAACGCTCTGGAGCAGTGTTGCCAATTTGGAGGTTTTCCTCTAAATTTGGGGATAAGTCAGATGAAATGGGGTATTTTCAATGGGAACATTTTTTAGAATTCTCTCTTTGGATTAACTCTTCAGTTCAATTTAATCGGGTTAATTTCAAGTGTAATGCTGTTTGCAATACTTACTTTGCTTTTTTTAACATAATATTATAAATGTATTTTCTATTTCAATTCATCGGTCAGGGGGAAACGGGAAGATTTAAAGACGGTGCTAGGGGAGATGCTTCTCAAAGGTTGGCAACACTGCTCTGGAGCGTGAGATAGGCGACTTTTATATTTACTTCTATATTTATAAAAGGCAATGTCCGTTTGAGCATACGTTACGGTTTTAAATATACGATTTCAATAAGCTTATCACTCGTCGACTCGTGTTGTAAAGACGATTTGACCTTTAAGATTAACAAATGTAACATTGCCTTTAATTTGATTTATATCCGGGCTAAAATAAAATATTCGCGTGGTAGTTTACATTTCATGAATAGGTAAGCTACGCGGCATACTTTCTTTTTAAATTTCGACATTGGTTTCTCAAATGTAAATGTTATGTTTACGTAAGCAGAGCCGCGGTGAGCAGCATTATTGAACCTGAGCTGTTCGCTCAGTGTAACGTACACATTGAGAGAGAAACCGAGCTAAACCCAAATGATGCCGCAAGCTATCACGAAAACATTTAATAAATGATAAAACAATAACTGTCGATAGGTTGTTAGTTAGCTACGAAAATTAGTAACAAAAATGATATTTAAATCAAGCAATTCTAATCTATACATTAAAAATATTGAAACGGGCGTGTGTGTAGATAGAAAAAAAAAAACATTATTTAGAACAGTTTTTAATCTGTATTAGGATGAATCGTGGCTTGGTGACGTTTGAATTTTGAACATAATTATTGTAAAAAAAAAAAAAAACAATTCATTGATAAAGAGTGATTACTGATCGTGTCACTGGGTATTATTACAACTGTTAAAGGTAGTGAATACATTTTGAAAATGATAAATAGATTGATCTGAATCTATATTCCCTTGAGAGTAGACTTAGACGGCTTGACATACTATATTCCAATGGTAGGAGGAATAAATAAACAACCCTTAGATTTACATATTCCATACAATTTTGCTGATAGCTGGTTATATTATGCACTACGGACGGTTCTTGATTAATATATCTTGATTTATAATAATAATTAATATAACAACTTTCCACTTAATTACTTATATATTATTTTTTTCCGATAACAATTCAATAATAATAAATATATATAATAATAACGAATAATAGTAATCAATAGATTATTTTAAACTTCGACCTATGACGTCATGTCAGTTTAGGGTCAATCAAATTTATTTATTACTCCTCCTGTCATTGGAATCGTCTATAGGCAACCTGGGCTTATAATCAGACGTCCAAGAACCCGATAAAAAAACGAATGTAAAAAACTAACATTTTGCCGAAAGATGCCAATAATTTAACTATATTTTTTTCATATAACCCTTCAACTAAAATTACTTTCAATACTCTAATTATAAACAAGCCTTTTAACTTGTTCCATGTATTATTAAATATAAGATCAATTTTAATTTATTGGGATAAAATTTTCCTTACCAATTGTTTGGTTTCTGTCCACATTCAAAGGATCATCTGATATAGTTGAAGGTTCTCTTGAAGACGCTGATGGCGCAAAGGTCGATTCACGAATATTTTCTACAAAGACAACACACCAAAATCCTTCCGTAAATGTTTTTTTGTCTTTAATATGCTGAACAAATTGGCCTTCCATTTCTATACCCTTAAAAATTAATGTATTCTTTATGAAGCTTTTTAACAGAAGTTATATTTGGGCACATGGGCAAAATGGTCATTTCTCAAAATTTAGATTTTTAAGAAGCTAATTTTTAAAATTATACAGCTACCAAAAACTAATTTATGTTTGGATAAACCCTAGAGAATGTGAAGAGGCAAATAAAACCTTGCTATATTGTTATAAGACTTGAATTGTAGGGTGACATTTGACCTCCAAAATATTAATCGAAGTGTTATTGTAACAGAAATTAAGTATTAAAACGATACATATTATATATAGTGTAGTATTATTTAGTCTCGTCGAGAGCAAATGTTAGTATGTAGAGTTAATTAACTGTGACCGTAATGGCCGATAAGTAAAATACCATCGTGTGATACCCTAAAGCCCGGTTACTGTATACAAAAAACGATTCGTGTTTCTTACGGATAATATAATTGTCTATTTTTTTAACCTATGATCGTGGTTTCGAACCCGGGCAAGCACTGAATTTTCATGTGCTTAATTTGTGTTTATAAATCATCTCGTGCTTGACGGTGAAGGAAAACACCGTGAGGAAACCTGCATGTGTCAAATTTCACTCGAATTCTGCCACATGTGTATTTCACCAACCCACATTGGAGCAGCGTGGTGGAATAAGCTCCAAACCTTCTCCTCAAAAAGGGGAAGAGGCCTTAGCCCAGCAGTGGGACATTCACAGGCTGTCTCAATTTTTTTTAATTAAAATTCCGAAGGCTGGCTGGCAAATGGGTCAACAAGCTTTGAAATTAAAATGTTATGTCCCAAGGGATATAAATACACCAGAAGCACTTGTGTCAAGCATCGGTGGTATATTTATGACAATCAATAAGTGAAGCCTCTATATTGAATAAAGTTTTTTGACATTGACTTTGACATCGCATATCATCAACGGGCCACCGACCTTGGGAACTAGGATGTTATCTCCCATGTGCCTGTAGTTACACTCGCTCACTGACTCTTCAAACCGGAACACAACAGTACTAAGTAGTAAGTGTTCGTTACGTTCAACTTTAAAAATTAACTTACTATTATTTTTCTTCCACATAGCCTGATAGTTTCTAAATGACGTCTCGTAGGTAAATCTAAAATCCGTACGCAAAACAAATCGTTTTATGAACATAGCAACCGGACAAGAACTGTACTAATAATAAAAATATAATTAAACAAATTAAATCAAACTAAAATCGAATTAACAATGACTCCTGGAAGCTAATGTCTTGAATAATAAACTTATATATTGTAAATGGAGCAATTTAATATAATCGCCATGATGTATGTAGTGTTGAAGCTATCATGCCTTTTTAATAAACATTTAAATCTAGTATCGACAGCACAAAAAGTTTACAAATAATTTAAAACTTACGATGTGACTCGGCGGCTCCACTCAAAATTCTTCCAATCCTGCCGAGTGACGTCATACTTTGCAAGCTCATTGTGTCATGAGATATAATCCTGTAAATATATTTATACATAGCATACACTTAATATTCCTTTTTCGAAAACAAATCAAAATCGTGAAACTCAGTACATGACACAGAGAACCTTTTTTGGGTTAGAAGCGTTTCACTCAAACGTTACATATGGAATCGTTGACCTCAAAAATTTAACCTTACAATTAATAATGAATTCAAAAAAAATTCACTTCAATAATTACAAAGTAGCAAAGTTATAACTTTCATTTATATGTATTTTATTTGGTTTTCAAATCTCACATCTTATACTATCCCATAATAAAATTATAAATGATAAAATAATATTATTAAAAAGATCTGTCAGAAGTGGGATTCGAACCCACGCCCACAGAAGTGGACTGCGACCTGAACGCAGCGCCTTAGACCGCTCGGCCATCCTGACTTGCGAATCCTAGACGAAAATATCATACTTGATACACGTCGTCACCGTAACTGAATAAAATTTTACCCTAAGAAAATTATTATTTGTCAAACCCATATTCTAAACAAGCGTTACTCAACCTGCCGGGCTTTAGAGATTGTCCACCTGGTGTTACTTTATTTTCAACTATTTTAAATTTCAAAGGCTTAACACCTAATTCATTTGAATTAAACAACTGCTTGTGATCATGAACACTGCAAGGTGATTGAAACGTCGGGAAATTATAAAAAAAAATATGTCAAAATATACGCGATATAGACTTTCATAGTTGTTTGTTGTTTAATTCAATTTGTAACAATCCCGAAACCTAAGAAATCATTACCTTAAATATTTTTTTTTTGCAACCTGCAACACCATGATTAACGCGTGTTTGTGGCCCCCATAAAAAAAGCTTGAGTATAGCTGTTCTAGACTATTAAAAGAGAGTAAATGAGGGTTTTGTTCCTCATTGTACTGTATTTGTTAATGTGCGGGATATACCATAAAATATAATCATAATAATTTTAAATCATATTTTCAAAAATCTAATAATATGTTATTTGTTCACTTACTTGAATGGGTGTTCCATGGGAGCTGATACAGGAGCACCGGGGTCAGGTTCATCTTCTTCCTCTGTCTGCATGCACCGTCGTAGCTCTTGAAACCGTTTACGACCCTGCACAACCTGGAAGATTTTAAAAATGCAACTTGCCTAATAAAACACACCAAAATTATTGGAATACTTCTGGGAGTACTAGAAAATTTGTAATGATAATTTATGTCATAGTTTTTAACTCATTACTTTAATACACTGGCAAGTTTTATTGTAAATTGTGGCAAAATGTCAACATTTATCACTCATTAAAAGTAGAATTTAAATATGTGCCTTACATTGTTACAGTGAATTTCATAGATGGGTAATGTTACTAATTATCGATGATGACTAACCTCCTGACCAATATTGGTCAACTACTTAGGAGACATCATCATACAATGTGTGTGTATTAACTCATATGCACTATCTTCTCATTCATTCTCATAATTAAATGTCATAGCTATCTGACGCGACCAAAGACTTGAGAAACAAGATTCTCTGAATTACTCACAAAAGAAACTTAATAATTTAAGTTTTTCTTGAGCTTAACCATGACTGCGGGTATTCTCGGAACCCTTAGACTCAATGCGATGGAAGCCAGCCATCAGGACATAATGGTAACATGCCCAAAAGATCCAGTAGTGTCCCACTAAGACAGAGGGTACAGCTGATTTTTAGTGCTAGCTACAATCCAGATGGCTCAGTGATTAGAATGCATGAATCTTAACCAATGATCAGCGGTTCAAAGCCAGGCAAGTACCACTGAATTTTTATGTGCTTAATTTATGTTTATAATTCATCTTGTGCTCGACGGTTACCACTTAATTTCAATTTTTCAATGCATATTACAACCCTTATATATATCTGGGGGCTGAAATTAGTACCACTTCCTATTTAATGTTCCTCCTACATTCTTTAAAAAAAGTCGAGATGGCCCAGTGGTAAGAACGCGTGAATCTTAACCGATGAACATGGGTTCAAACCCGGGCAAGCACCTCTGAATTTTCATGTGCTTAATTTCTGTTTATAATTCATTTCGTGCTTTTCGGTGAAGGAAAACATAGTGAGGAAACCTGCATGTGTCTAATTTTATTGAAACTATGCCACATGTGTATTCCACCAACCCGCATTAGAGCAGCGTGGTGGAATAAGCTCTAAACCTTCTCCTCAAAAAGGGAGAGGAGGCCTTAGCCCAGCAGTGGGACATTTACAGGCTGTTACTTACTTTTTACTTACTTACTACATTCTTTCCCCAACAATATTTTAAATACTAAGAAAATAAAACTCCCCCATATAGAGTAAACTGATAATACGTACATTTTTGACAGTATTTCTATCATCTTGCAACACTGTGTTTTCTAGAACTGGAGTGCTGGTAGCACCAACAGGTTGAAAATCATTAGTTTTGCTATGTTTTCTTTCCTTCTCTCCATTAGAACTGTCTGTTACATTTATGTTCTTGCATATTGATGATCTCCTGTAAACAAATATAAAAAAGTTACTTTTTTTTATAGTACATAATATATATTTACATTAAATAAAAAAAGTATATATATAATTGATAAAATTAATTTAACATCTTTACAGTATTCTAAATATTAAAACAAAATTTGTATTTTTAAATCACATTGTATTAATTATGGATTTTATAATTTATCAAAATCAAAGTTTTTGTATACAATGATTAATGAAAATATAATAGAACGAAAATATTATTCTACTGTAAAATTCAAAGTAAATAATATGTATAAAATTAAAATATAACATTTTACCAATAGCTTCGAATCATGTAAGAACAAGATTTGAAATACAATTATGGCTATAATGTATACAAGAGTTCCTGATTACATGCAAACAATGTGTTGGTAATATAAATCTACTTATTTCTAATATATTTGAATATCTATAATTTTGATAACATACAAAATTAGGTGATATTTTTATAATTTAAATTTGATCTAGAAAATTCAGTAAATAACACATCCGTCAAGTACAATGATGAATAATAAATTAAATAAACTACTTGACATTTCAAATAAATATTATTTTCCTTACATTGATTTCCAAAATGCATTTAATTTCTTAATTTTTTTAAGATAATAATAGAGTACCTACCTCAGTGGTAAACACAGTAATAAAACAGATTTAGACATAATGAACGCAGAGACAGTGTTTATTTAAAACACGACAATTTGACTTCAGGATACAACTTTAAATGAATTAAACACAAAAATACAGTGAGTCCTTAACACTAATTAGACTTGCATCAGTAACGATAATTTGTGTATGTAATCACCTGCCGATACCTTCCAAGGACGTTCATAACTACCAAAACATCTGTTGAACTAGATAGTCTCGCCAAACTAGTTTTTTAGTTGAAAACATTACATAAACAATACGTAATGTGTAATAAAGGAAGCCAGGTGGAAAATTCTTGATATACACTGACTCATTACTATAAAAAAACATCCCTGAAACATGTAGTAAAATAATTACAGCACTCACTTTGAACCCTTGACGGGTGTGAACTCTTCAGCGTCAAAAAACTCCTCCGAATCGCTACTGTCACCCATTTTATAGAAGATGAATATATGAACAAACAGTTATTACAATAATCGTATAAAATGTTCTAAATCATTGTTTATTTTGCTAGTTATTAACGAAGAAAGTTGATATTAATTCGTTCAACCATCTTCAACAATTTGACACTTTACTGTCACTGTCAAATGTCAAGCGGTCAGCTGCATAAGCGACAGTGATTTAGGTATTACCAACTGAAATAATCTTATACTATTCAAATAAGTAAGCGTCAATGATTTTAGAAAGTGTAGTTAACATGTATAATAATCTCATTGGTAAGCGTACAAGTAGTAAGCAGTGCTTGAATTTTTTACTTACTAGTATTGTTCGTTTTTAACAAATTACTAATATTCCTATTTAAAAATTAAGCATGCAGCTTGTTGTCAGAGTGGGGACTACAATAGTCCAAGTTGTCAGGATCACTAGACGGCTTGTAAACTATTGCCCTTATGATGCTTAATAATCTGTTAAACTTGAAAGTTAAAAAGTGGAAAAGTTTAAATTAAAAATTAAGTACCCTCACGTAGTTTATCTAACTACTCAACGGTAGCTCTGAGATTAATGTATATGAACAAATAAAACTGGCGTGTGGTAAATAGTAACTGCTTAGGTCGCTACTCTTAGTTATGTGTCGTGTTCGTTAAGTCTTTAATTAAACTGGCTCATTTATCTTTCTTATCAAAAAGCAGTTGCGTTTTATCCAGTAAAGGACCAGTTAAATGGCTGTTAAAGTATAATGTTGCGCTTTAGTAGATTTGAGTTATTTTAGATACTTATACATACTTTTGAATTTTATTTTTAACCAAAGAAATCCAGTACATTATTACGCGGATATAATTTATATTATACATAGTTGTTAATATTTATTATGCATTACGATGTTAATAGCGTGTATGTGATTACAAAATTATATAAGTATGAGTTGATGTCATCTATCCTAAAAATTGTAGGTATTGTTATCCTAAAATTGGTAGGTATATAGGGCGTATTGTATATAAAATAAACTAAAATTTTCATAAACAATATATTATAACTTTTTCCTTCTATAGCTGCCTCGTTGATGTTATGGCCAGTCCACAGATTCTGAGGTCCTGGGTTCAAATACCTAGTCTTCTTAAAAAAAAGTATATCTGAAATAGAATAGTAAAAAGTTGTAATAAAATGAAATTTGTTTTCTTCACAAACATTTTCAATCGGAAAAAGATAAATCGAATGACATAAATGTAAGATAACAATATAGAAAAAATAAAATATATTGTTGTGGTTGTTTTGATGGGTTTCGTTTGAGGACCCATGTCGGGAGACTTCACAACTGGTGGCACGAACCAGACTAAAAGTGAGCCTGTAAAATGAAAAAGTAAAGTATCTAATAGCCTTTAAATACCTATCTTCATGCTGGACTATTGCCCTATTCCACGCTACTTCAATGCGGGTTGGTGAGAGTTTGCCTGCTTATGGGCTAATTGTAAGTTATTACGTGTCATTTAGAAAGTAATGTTACATAATTTCTAAATTAAATCGAAACTATATTTTCGATTTAATTATTTTTTATTATTTACAGTTTTTTATCACATTGTCACCACCATCCATAGGCATTGTTGTTAATTATTACTTGCATCTACCACACTTTTTTATTATCAAGTAACCCTTCAGTGCTTTTGTTCAACAGTGGGACATTTATGACCTTTGTTTGTTTGGAATATATAAAAACATAAAAATTGGTTTAAAAGACACCTTACTGTTTTGTATTTTATTTTTATTATCCATATACATAATTTATGTATATTTAAGTCGAATTTAAATTTCACTTACTAGATTTAACTAAAGCTTCTTTTAATTTTATATTAGATTTAACTAATCTAACACAGGATAATCTTTTCGACGGCGTGTTTTTTCTATAAATTTGTAAGGCGTATTTTGTTTTTTTTTTTAATTTAATTTTATATCTATTTAAGGCTTTATGGTACTAAAATAATTCATTATTTATGTACAAACATTTTTATAAAATACAAAATTTTATATATTATAAAAATGACTGTACATAGCTTTAAAAAAGATAATAAAATATATCGTTTCAATTATTTAATTGGAATCATTAAATACATATGAATACTTATATATACAAATATGCTCTGAGTAAAAAGTTTGTAAAATTACATCAACTTCTTAAACTATTTATCAGGGCCTTATTATAAAAGCTTCAATCAGCTTTGCCGCCTGGGCCTTTGACTAGCTTAGTCGATCACTGATCTTCCACATTCTAACCAGCCTGTAACATCCATAGCAATTAGCGATACCTTGAGTATTTCGGAACGGCAAGTGAAAATATATTTTTCAAATAGTATCAGAATAGCTTACTTATACGCATGTATACATATCACTTACGGGATATACTAAGCCAACTGAAACCGTGTCAGTTTAACACAAAGGGTATTTTTATAATGTAACACGAAATCTTATAAATATGAACCTTATTTGTAGGTAATAAGAGCTATGTAAGTGATAGCTATTGTTCTAACAAGTTACGATCCAGAGGATCTAAAACCTGCCTGTGCGCCTGAGTTCCTGTCACACATGAGATCTGGCAGGCGTTGACCTCCCGCTGGCCTATTTGTAACAATTAACTTATAGTATAACTTCATTCTTAATAAGCAGGTGTGTTATTTACGAAGATGGAACTTATATATTATGGTCATTTTACATATTTATAAAAATATTTATCTAATATATTCTGTAAATGAAACAATTTTCTTTCATGTAATTCTGAAATTCATTTGAGCAGTATTATAACTACAAACACTAAATAAATATATAAATTACATACATAACCGTAACATAAATATAAAAATCTCGTATATATAAATTATTTCTTTTAGTTACTAGGTTAAAATTACATATTATAGCGTGAATAACCCTGCTATTTAGAATTAATATTATATATTTTTAAATGTATTTTAGGAACGCAGACGCAAGGCCACCTGATAGTAAGTCATGGGATGGTGATCAGATTGTACCCACCTGGTGATGGTCACCTTTGTCCATAGACAATAGTACTATAACTTTATACAGAATATAAACTACTAAGTAGCAACAGTATCTAATATTATGCCTGTAATTATACTGGCATTGTACCTTTCGCCGCTGCATTACTTACTCCGAAGTAGAAAGCCGTAACACTGTGGAATAAACTGAAGTATATTAGGCGTCTCGTACTCCGAAGTTGCTAATTTAATTACTTTTAACTGCGAATACTGGTAGCTGATCTCGCCAATACATTTCCGAGTATGTGTCATTGCAATTTGGCATCCACACTAATGCCAAGGCATTCAGTCGATTCTACTGGATCTATGGCGTTAAAAAATGTAAAAGCTTAACAATGGGTTATGTTTTTTTTAACTAACTTAGCACACATAACTTTGTTTTCTTATGGTTAAATAATTAGTCCCTACAAGATAGAGTATCTACAGATCTACTGCTTTGTGGTGAGAGAAAGTATGACGAAACCACTTTGTTGGTTTATCTTATTTCAAAATTAACATAAATTTATACCCCAGATATTACAAATGACGCATGGAAACATCAATGTCCATTATTTACAAATTATTCTGAAGAATATGCTAAAGTACTCTTAAGTATAATATTATAATTAATACAAAGCGGTGTCAAAACTTTTTCCGTAGTCATCTCGTTTCAACGCACCAAAAGCTTTATTTCATTTATAAAATACGAAACTACGAAAACGAAAGGATTTTACAAAAAATCCCTAGATTATTTATTAATGATATTAATTATCCAATTTTTGTCTTATTAGCCTATAGGTGCATTACATTTTTTTCCATCGAGAAAATTTTATGCATTTACGTTTTCGATTGAACACAAGCCCTGAAAATATAATGTACATAGAATACCGGATTAGATTTGGAACAAAATCCACACAAAATCCAATAAAACTTAAGCAATTTTGCTTCTAAGTATAAGTCTTCAAAGTCTAATATTTTAAATTTAAATACTCTTTATTTATCAAATCTAAACAAATATTGCCTACTAGGTAAAGTCTCGATCCGTGCGATCTCTCCGCGCATTTTTTATGATATATTTAGGTGGTTTGGCAAATGGACCACCTGAAGATAAGTGGTCACCACTGCCCAGAAAAATTGATGTTATATGAGATATTAACCATTCGTTATATCTCCACCAACCTTCGGAATTAAGATGTTAGGTCCTTTGTGCCTGAAGTTACACTGACTTACTCATATTTCCAACCAGAACACACACAAATGTGTACCTACCCAGACGGATTTACACAAAGCCCTTCCAGAACTGTAAATACGAGTACCTTCATTTTACGGCATACACCACGTTCTTTCTCTAAAAGTTCTGGTTCAAATTGAAAAATATTAAACAGTATTTTTTTTTAAAACTTTATGTATTAAATATACATGCCAGAAGTTATGACGTAAAAAAATATATAAAATATCATTCCCATAAAAACCAAATTCTCCCTAAGAGAGCTAGGAACATTTCGAAGGTTTTCTGTGCGTAATAAAAAAAGTAGCTTGCTTGCAAGGTTGCAGATACCGATGTCCTGTACAGGCCACACCGTTTCTACTTTATTTTTCAAATAATTCATTTGTGGTTAAGTAAGATGTTGTAAAGTATTCCGTCTTTAAAGATTCGAATAAATTCTATTTTGGATGAATGGCATGGCTCATTAAATTACAAGGAAAAAAGAACAAACGAAAAATCGAATCAAAGAAATCACCAAGACATCTGTCAAAACAATAAAATACAAGACAAAAGTTTACGTCCAAGTACGTCTTGCGGTGGGCTTGCACTTTGTAAACGTTTTTTTTTTAAGTTTCTTTATACAGAAGACAATTGATTTTTGATGTAGCTTATATACGAGTAGGTACCTATTTTACTTTAGTTAGTTTATATTTTTATATTCTATGCTGTTTTTTTCTCTATTTTAGTCTTGAGAATATAACGCTTTTGTTATTTTCTATTCTGATATCTAGATCTAAATTAAATATTTAGTAATTAGATACTCATATCAAATATTTTTACATAAGATCTATCTAACAGATAGCTTATAAGAGATAAGTAATCTTTGTCTTTTTTCTGTATATGTTTTTCAGTCTGACTTATAATCATTGCTTATAAGCTGTTAAGTTTAACACCGAGTTCGCTCTTTCTGTCATTAATAATTTGACATTTGAAGGAAGAAGACAAGCATTGCTTAACTAATAACTCGCTAAGCAACGTTTATAAGTAACGCCGTTTATGATTTTTAAATCAATTAACTTCAATTGCGAGTTCTTTTTTTTCTTTCCTGCGAATTGCGAGTTGAAGTACTGGCAAGCACTACTGAACCGTCATTTGTAATTAATAATTGTATTGTAATAACCGTAATTTGTGTCAATAATTCATCTCAACGATAAAGAAAAATATATAACATTTTTGTATTTTTCTTATTTGCTGTACGAATAATACTATAAAAAAAAATGAAATGCCTAGATTAGTCACGCTAATCTCAAAAATATGATCATAAATTCATGACATATTGTTGTGACTTTACGCTGGGTTTTCCCTATTTCACCAGCCAACGTTATAGGTATATTAAATATTACAGTGATAAGCAGTCATATTTATTATTTATGATGAGATGATCATCTATCCACTATCACCATCACGGCTTCAAATAACAGCAGTACCAATTGCGTGCTAATTAACGTAGATATGTATACTCAATACTTCTGTAAATGACTGCATGTGTCATCAGAAATTCTGCTACATGGTGGACACCGACTTTCTGTGAGACAAAATTAGCTTCAAAGCTTTTCAATCTTAATGGGATGCTAATAAAATTTTTAAATAATAAAATTTCTTCAAAGAAAGAAGCTTAAAAGTGAAGATTGAAATTTAGATATTTTTTCCAAAGATTGCAAATTATTTAAAAGAGATCAATTCTACAAGCAAATTTCAAATTGTCACTATATCGCAATCTGATCGAAACGAAATCGTTGCCATTCAATCGATTTCCTATTCTAGTAACACGACGAGCCAGTTGCGGTTATACCAAAGTTGGATCGGAATAGAATCGCGAACGTGTAAAAATCGTTATAAATTAGTATAATTGTCCCCTGTATTCTATGTATAAATCCTAAGTTCTAATGATTATTTGTTTTTTAATTTAACTAGTAAAGGGAGTGAATAAGTTTATGTTAGATGTTAATATTGATATTTAATATTTGTCTTAGTAAATTAATTAAAATCTACGTTACCAAAAATCGAAATAATTTAAGCGATTTCTATAGAAAAGGAAAACATGCTGTATCACGTAAATAGCCTGTTCTACTCGGTATAATATCGTGACGCCTAAAAAGAAGGACAGAGATAGAGATATCTTATCGATTTTGTTATACAGTTGTAATTCCAAGAAACGGTACTGACAAACTATTAATTTTTTTTATAAAAAAAGGTTTGTAGGTAGACTAAAATGATGATGATCATAAAATCATGGCAAGTGATCACCATAGAGCATAGATATTGGAGCTGTAATATATGTGTTATAGTTAATTGTGCGTTTGTAAATGGCAATAAAAACAAATATATAACAAATTGCGAAAATCCTAAATTTAATAATCGCTAAACTTTAATTTACCTATACACCATATTTTGTAATTAGTGATTTATAACGAATATCACTATAGGTTAGGAAGAATTTGCTCGTCCTAACTATATCAGAAAAATAATTTAGTAGGTAGTCTGGCAATTTGCCAGGATACCCCCGAACCACAACGCCCATATATACACATCAGATGATCTTAAAAGAACTTTCCGACGTAAAAAAACAAGGCATATTAATTGTTTATCAGCAGGTTGTACCTATAGGAAATCAGTTTGGAATCGTTTGGAAATCAGTTAAGTCAACAACCAGTTATTTAATGTATCGATCGTTATAAAACAAAGCTACAGAACACACAAATCGTGTTACAGGAAAATCTAGTCAAATCGCACATACGTGACGTTGGTATAAAACCGGAGTCCTCCCACTACCGACGTTTACTCTCGGCCGAACCGCATCTCGTGCTGACGCCTCATTTAACAAAACAAAAGTAAGTTTTCGTTTCGAATTATAGTGTTGTGATACGATCGTTTTTACCGGTAAGTATATACGTTTTTTTCAATCAACGCTCTTAAAAGTACTTAGTGAATTTTTATATTAAAATCGGTTATGTAAACTTAGCGTCATGCGAAAAGGATGTTTGTTTTCACTGAACGAAACATAATTAGAAACATATCCTTATATGTCTGAAGGTATTAAAAATAATAGATTTGACTATTTTGTTTTTTAATATTCCATCATTATTATATAATACTTTGTCAAAATATATATTTTGGTCGATGTATGGAAACGACTTCGGCCGTTCACCCCAATTAAATGTATAACTTCAGTATCTTGGCCGCTATAAAAACCAGTTTAAGATAGTTGCTTATAATATAAATATTAAATAATAATAATTATCTTGTTTTGAAATGACATTTCTTAAATAATTACCTACGATTTATTTTAGCGTTTTCATGATGATTATTCGCGTATTTGTAAATTCATCATGAACCGACTTATTACCTTTTTAATATAAAAAAACTCCTATTATATCCTGGGAAATCAATATTTATAGTTTTAATTTAATAAATATTTCATTACCATTTTTAATTAATTACTTTTCTGTAGTTTTTCGTAAAAAAATCAACTGCAACCTAAAACGTAACGGAAATTGGTCGAAGTGAAAGGAATTCTTTTATAATTATTTACAATTCCATCAACCTTCAGTTGTCCAACGCTTTAATTAGAGTTGAAATTACAAGTTTCCATTATAAGTAACTACACATCATTACCTACATAAGTAATATGTCAAATGTAGTACAATTTATATAAGATATAAATTTCATTCTCATTTTATTAAGAAGAAAGTTATATAAGCACACCACTACTTTAATTAAAGGAACCTATCGTTTAACAACTTTATAGTTATTCTATTAGCGTATGGCTTTAATGTGTATAAAGCAATTAAATCATATACGTTTATAATTTACATATATATACATATAACTCTAATAATGTACAAATAATGTTATCTAAATGACACAAAATAATTTTTCATTAACATAATAATTGTAGTTAGTGAGCGTGTACCTCGAACAGACATTTATTTTAAGCTATTAATTTTCAAGGAATTACTAATTATCCCCTCCATTTAAGCGTACGTGCTACGATTGGGTAATCTAAGAGTTCAGGATCAAACCTGCGACTTTAACATCATTATCGTACACCATTGAACCATTGAGTATATTATTAATATATGGCATAATAAGCGAGATATCTGACACATATAAAAGTAAGCACTAATAATAAAAAAATCAGTTAAACAACGCAACGTATTGCAAAAAACTAAATTAAAAGTTTAACAAATTCATAGAATGTATGAATATTATCTACTTAATTCTAAAAGTTTTTATAATAAGAGCTGTGAGAACAGAAAATTCAATTCAAAAGGTTTAATTAGCACTTGGTTAAATTTTTCGTCTTAGCATTAACTTAAAAGATATTCCAAATTATATTTCACGTATTATTAAATACTGGCCGCGCGATATAAAATTGTTTCTATTCAAGTTTTATTATATTTTAATTTCATAATAAATTTCTATAAAATACTAAACGGTACATTAAGTATATATATATATTGTTATTAAACAATGAAAAACGTATAAAAAACATAGATCAATCAGAAATAGATGCTTCTAGACGCCGGCCGGCAATTTATTTCGACCTCGTAGAGGTGCGCGTTTACATTCTGACATCCTTACCGGTAAACCGTTCGAATATATAAAAATGTATATAATTATATGAGAATTATAGTTTTGATTTCATTGAAATTCTGCCACATGTGTATTCTACCGACCCGTATTGGAGCAGCGTGGTGGAATAAGCTCCAAAAACCTTCCTTCCTTCCTCAAAAGGGAGACGAGGCCTTAGCCCAGCAGTGGGACATTAACAGGCTGTTACTGATACTGAGCTGTTTATAATAATTGCAGTAATTTCCAAGTTTAAAAACATTCCAAAAAGAAAATTATTTAAAAACAAAACAATTGAAAATAGATTCATGACACACTATTTCATATTATTTACTTGAGACAAGTGGAAGATAAAATATAAATATATGTGTAATATTTTTGTTTTATATTTTTATTTATCCTGTATATTTAACTAAACACTATATACGTGTTAATTGACATTGACTTAACTGACATAGACGCTCACATGTAGCCTTGTGGCGTCTAATCATAGAGTTAAGGATAAAACTAGAGACAATTTGGTATTTTTTAATTATTTGACATATTCCTAATAATATGTCTATGAGCTTTGGTGACCACTTACTATAAGGTGGCCTATTTACTCGTCCGCAAACTTGTACTAAACAACAAGTAATATACAAATATCAATGTGTCTTTTTTATCGCTTGTTATTTAAATTTATTTTTAAATGTAGTTGTAAAATTTTTATGTCAAGGAAATATCTTGATAGTACTTAAGAACCTATGATTGTTAGGAATATGTGTAAACGGTAAAAAGTAGAATTGTCTATTGTTTCATTTCAATGTCTTTGATTAGTTGCTTGCCAGGGCTTGATCTTCGGTTAAGATTCACGTGTTCTAACCACTGGGTCATCTCGGCTCGGCAGGAGTAACTGTGACAAATTTTAAGTCGGTCGCGTAATCGGGCGGATAGTTTCGAAGATCTCGTAGTGAGTGGTATTTCGCTGATATATAAAGATATATAATAAATATTTATTAAATGCCTATATATTTTGTAAATTGAAAATCCTCCGTACATAATCAGACTGAAATCGTTACGAAGATTATCTCATTCTAGAATAGCGTAATTGTTATAAAAACTGTATTATTTTTACTTGAATACACTATTAAACATTACATTCCCATTTTTATAATATACCCTAGAGAGTGAGAGGGAATGCAGACTATTTATACAACCATTAGCAGCTATGTCAAACGATATGTATGAAAAATTTAGAAATGTGGCAACAAAATATTTTAAATTAAATATTCATTTAGCTTTCTCCGCCGAGCCGATGATCATGTGTTTAATTTGTGATTATAATTCATCTCGTGCTTGATGGTGAAGGTAAACATCGTGAGGAAACCTGCATGTGTCTACTTTCATTGAAATTATGTCGCATGTGTATTCTGTCGCATGTGCATTGGAGCAGCATGGTGGAATAAGCTCTAAACCTTCCCCTTAAAAAAGGGAGAGGAGGCCTTAGCCCAGTAGTGGGACATTAACAGGCTGTTACTGTTAGCTTTTTCAATTATACAATTACTGTTTCTTAAATGTATGTGAGGAAAACGTCAGCTTAAAAAACAGAAAAAATCCATAAAAGACAAACTACTTAATATATTTAGCATTGATATTTGAAATTGATTTTATAAAACCTCGAATTGGTCTTTATAAAAATAATCACTAAATTCCTCTAAAAAAAATCTTATGAAAGATATCGAGACACGACCATAGACAATTTCTAATACTTTTTATATTTTTAACATGTTCCTAACACCATATTTTTTAGCAAGTCTGTCATTTTGATATATTAACTGCAATATTTTTTAGAGCAAGCAACAGTCGACCGTAGACAAAAACCGTCTAGTCACTACAGAAAAAAATATCCCTTTTTTGTCTTTACATCGTACCATTGATTATCTGTTTTTTTTCATTATCGACCAACAAAAAAGAATGTTACGGCCTCGCCTGTTACCTAGTAACATTGAATCGAACTACTGTTGATTACATTCCGCGTTCACAAGGTAATATAAACGTGACACAATTACCGAAAAGTTTCTCTATAAATCCTAGAGGCATGATTCATTATGTAGCTTAAAGTAACTCATACATTTTGAATATTCATATTAAATATACTCAGACGATGTAAATTAGAATAATTTTATAAAATTAAACAGGTATTTTATAAAATTTATAAAAAACACTGAACCGTTCTGTTTAGTTATATATCATAGCACATTTACATAATTATGTGAAAAAAAAAACTATACATGTTTTATGAACCGTAGCGTTTTTAACATTCAAAAAATAATAGAGTCTAACAATAAAATAACTTGTCACGATTTAATGATTAGTTTGTTTGCGCAATTAATAACCACGATAATAATTCATAAGCGCGATTACTTATTGCCTACCGATGTTGCACACATTTATTTTCTCACACATGAAACAAAAGGAATGCAAATTAAAAATATAATTACGTCTTTAGCTATAAATATTGTTTAGGGGATGCTTTTAACTTTACATCATAGTACTATCAATGACTAATAGTTGGCGAATCGTATCTGATGATTGATTACAAAGAAATTAAAGAGTCATCGCAACAGCAAAAAATAAGAAACGGTCTCCTGGATATTGAAATTCCATTTTAAATTTAAATCCATGGTTCCTGATCAAATTACTGTGAAGTTTTATTTTCTTATTTATGTATTATTGTTATTATTGGTCTTTCGTCTTTGTTTATACACCTTAGATATACTATTAATGTATTATTTATTACTGGGTTGACTGACATAGAACTTGCCCACGCGCAGCCTTGAGGCGCACTGTCAATACTTATATTGGTGGTAGGGCTTTGTGCAAGCTCGTTTGTGTTTCACCCACTCATCAGATATTCTTCCGGAATACTTGGTATTGTTTTGTTCTGGTTTGAAGGAAGAGTGAGCCAGTGTAATTACAGGCACAAGGGACTTACATCTTAGTGCCCAAGGTTGGTGGCGCATTGGCAATGTAAACGATAGTTAACATTTCTTAAAATGCCAATGTCTATGGGTGACCACTTACCATCCAGTGACCCATGTGCTCGTCCGCCATCCGTATTCTATATAAAAAAAAACTTAAAACAAACCATCTCATGTAAGATATCAAGATGAGATCATAGACAATTTTTAGCACTTTTTATAGTTTTGACATCTTCCTAACAATTAAATGTATTTTTTGTGTTGTCCTAGGAAAATGCCTGTTGATTTGTACTACGTGCCTGGCTCCGCGCCCTGCCGAGCGGTGCTTCTCACTGCGCGTGCTCTCAACCTTAACCTCAACTTGAAACTAGTGGATCTGCATCACGGAGAACACCTTAAACCTGAATACCTTAAGGTAAGGATGAGAACGAAGTAATAAAAATGACGGAAACAACGTAACTGCGTAGAGGTATGAGGTCCTCCAGTCCGATTTCGGCCACGGCGGTCAATCTCAACAGAGATAAGCCAACTGCGGAGAATATATTATAGTGCACAAGTGTGTGCGCAATCACAGGTGCACTCTCTATTCCCTAGCTCTCATAATCCGATGGGACGGCAATCCGACACGACCGGAAAAAGTTCAGACGCAGGACCAACGGCTTTACGTGCTTTCCGAAACACGGGCGTGTACACACTTCCAACTTCCAAACCCCGGGCTGCTACTGAGAATTTTCTGAAAGGAATACCCAATAACTTTTTATTTGCCCGACCTAGAAATTTAACCCAGGACCTCCGGTTCAGCGGCCTTATATCTAGCCAATAGACGACCGGGGCAGTCAATAGATCAACGAGACGCAGAGGCATAATAGTGCACAAGCGCTTGCCTGTGTTTGTGCAAGTGGAATAGACATTCCTTCTGTTTCTTAATCCGATAGGACAGTAATCCGACAAGACTGGAGTTAGTTTAGACGCAATATGAACTTTCCTTGCTTTCCGAGACCTGTTGTCTTGACTGACTATCAACAAACAACCAAAATTACTAAGTCTAGAAAGCTTAAATTTGGAACATAGGTTTAATCTATAATGTAATCTAAGAAATAATTTCTTATTTTTCTTTTTCTTTAATTGTTTCCTATTTATCTTATCTTATTTATATGTTGTGCAAGTGTTAAATAAATAAATAAAGAATTTTTAGGAATTTTTAGGGGCGAAATGTGTCTTTATATGAATTCGAAGTCGAGACGGCAGCTATTATACAAACAATAGTATAAAGCTTTACCAAGAGGTATATCTGCGTATTTATCGATTGTTCTATTTCTACCCTTTTTCGACAGGTTAGATACCTATCGTTAAATTCGTAGAAAAACTTACGAGTTACTATATTTATGACGTTATCAGAAATTTAATATCAAGCTAGATTTTTTGATACACTGTAAAAAATATCATGGAATACTTTTAATGTTTGTTCTTCGTCCATTTGCATTGACCTGAAAACACGATATGTTTTTATAATTACGTATAGGTTTGTCATTTCCCATGAACACGATTACATTTATTATGCGTATACATCTTTAATTATATTGTCATCATTATTCTAATAATAGGATGATTATAATTTTCTGTCGATGAATTGCATTAATAATAATTTTTTTATTCATTTTTTTAAAGTGGTGTTATTAAACAAATTAGTTAAATTTTTTTAAATAATTTTTCATAGTTCGTGTTAGTAAATTTACCTGTTACATGCTCAATTTTATTTGGATCTTATTTTAATATCGTAATGAACAGTGGCTATACGTGCTTTCCGAGAAGCATAAACACTGCCAATATCCGAACTTCGAGCTACTAAGAATTTTTCGTCAGAAACCCAATAAATTTATTATTGGAGCGACCCGGGGTTTGAACCCATCGAAATATACTAAACCAACGAGGTTATCAAAACATTTTATTTTCTAGCTTTTTATTTATTATATTATTTTTATCTTTGCCTGATAATAGTGCGTCTTGCCCATGAATTTGATTCAAGTTCCACTCTACTGAGCTAAAATTTGAGGTTCTTATACTAAGCTAGCTGCCCGTCCAGACTTCGTACGAGTAAAGTTCATACAAAATTAAACTTTTCTTAAAAGATAAAATTAAAGCATTCACCATAATATAATTCAAATTCAGGTTTTAAAATTTGAAAAAACAAACTCGGTTGAACGTTGATAGATAGTCATTCATTTTAAACGAATTAAATATATTTTATTCAAGTAAACTTTGCCACATGAATTAAATATCAGATTATTTTTAAAACTTTTTTTTTATACTAATAACTTATTTGTCATAACATTTTAATAAGTTATATGATTTAAAAAAAAAACTACTTCGAGTTATAACATGTAAAAATGGTACACAACGTTATACACATAGCAATCAGCCAGATCCGGCAGCCGAATAAAGCCTTCATAAAATACAACGTAATTTTAATACCTAAGACCCTTTTAATAATGACTAAATTGACGTAATACACCATTGAAGGTCAGAAGTTGCATGAGTGATGTAATTTAGCGGTGGCGTTGAACTCAAAGGAGACCATCGCATGTTTCCATTGTAAAACGAACTTATCTTTAGAATTGTGGAGTATTTACAATGCTTATTGACATAAAGTAAACAAATTGAATTGCAACGATTTATCACGTTAGATATTTATTATTTATATTGTAGAAGGAAAACAGTTGCACATTAATACTTTGCGAAGTTTTTTTAAACTAAATAACAGAATACCAAAAATTATAATGTCTATTTACAATAAGCACCACATGCAGAGCATTGTTTAAAAATATATATAATAATTGTACTATTTAAGCAAGTATTTGTAGCGTTAAAAAGACCGACGTTATACTTTTTTTTAAATCAATATATTCTAATTCTGGAGGAAAGAAGCACTAATGTTGAATTTTGCCCCGGCTTGTAAATAGAAATTCTAATTACAAAACGCATAAAACATATTATATTTTTGTGTTATTATCGCAATAATTAGTTTTTAGTCTTGTTTACCTCTTAATTCTATTTGACTATCCGGCAAAGGGCATACATTAATATCTAACGTATTGTGAAATATTTATTCATAGACAATGATTACTTTTTAAATAGCGAGACATATTCCTAACAATTTCGTACTGCGTTTATTTTTGTAGTTTATAAATGACAACTTACACCACATGCCAACACGAACTGGTTTCATTCCTTTACATTCCAATCGATATCAAGCTTTTCGACTTGAAATATTAATCAATTTACTATCACGCGACTTTAGTTGTAGTGTTATTATTCATAATATTTATATATTACTACTATTTTTTTGTCTTATTGTTGGTATAACACCTACCTACCTACCTTACGTCATTTCCAGACTTACATTACTGATAGTAAAATATCGCTTACACTGTTTATTTTTGTTTTATCTCTTTATTTAATAAACCATACAGTGTTTTAATTGTTTTGCGTTATAAATAATTTACGACATTGTTATTCACAGATAAATCCTCAACACACAGTCCCGACTCTAGTAGACGATGGCTACCCGATCTACGAGTCACGTGCTATCATAACCTACCTCGTGAACAAGTACGGAAAAGGCAGCGCGCTCTACCCCGAGGATCCTAAAGCGAGGGCACTTGTCGATCAACGCTTGTACTTCGACATTGGAACTTTGTACCAGAGATTCGGTGACTACTTCGTAAGTATCACTTAAATATACTTTTCTCATATGTAGGCTTTATGATGTTGAATGTAATAATCTACAAACAACTAAAATAAAAATATTGTTTTGTCTAGTTTTTATTTTTATTTTGTCATGTTCAACAACCATAGACAATTATGTACTTGTTTATGTTAGATTCTAATTTACAGTATCCACAAATCTTCGGAGGTGCGCCCGCCGATAAGGATAAGTTAGCTAAAGTCGAGGATGCCCTCAAATTGCTTGATACCTTCCTCGAGGGACAGAAATACGTCGCTGGCGCCAACCTTACCGTAGCAGATCTCAGCATCGTCGCTGGCGTCTCCAGCTTCGAAGCATCTGACATTGACTTTAAGAAATATGCGAATGTTAAGAGGTAAAAAAAAGGTTTTATTTTAAATTAAGGCATTAATATAATTGCGATGTTTTACTAAAAATCTCATAGCTTTACTGATGTAGGTTGGCTTTTCTCACACTAGTCATTTATTTGAATATTTATAATTTAGATTAGAAATTGTCAATTTTGTGAGTAGTAATGTATATTATTATTAATATTATATTCACATTTCAATATCCTTTTTTTATTATTAAACGAAATTATCGGTATCTATGAAAAATTCATTAGTATATTATTATTTCCGTTTTTCAAAATTTATTCAAAGACAATATCTAACATATACAAGTAGAGACTCAATGTCTATGATTTTATCACACAACCATCAGTTTAAAAACTGGTTGAAAATATTTTAACAATGAATCATCTCTTTCCAGGTGGTACGAAACCGTGAAGTCCACAGCACCTGGATATCAAGAAGCCAACGAGAAGGGTCTGGACGCTTTCAAGGCTCTCGTAAACAGCCTCCTCAAGAAGTAATTCCTATTCGTGTGAACTAAACCGAACAGATGTGTTCAATTCACTAATTTTAAGAACAACACCGCTTGCTATTTGACTTATGATTGTAATATAAGTTGTAGAAATTAAGGCACAATAAACGAACTGAAATTCTATATTTACATTGTTGTTTATTTCGTGAAATGCAAGTGCACTTTACTTGCGGCTTCTATTATGAGTAGCCACAAGGACATGGAATATACATTAAGCATTATTGATGAGATTCGACAATTGTCCTACATCTAAAATATTCCACCACGCTGCTCCAATACGTGTTTGTGTATAAACGTGTGATAGAATTATATCCGACACATGCAGGTCCTGACGATGCTTTTCTTCACTACGAGAACGAGATGAATTAAAAACACAAATTAAACAATCTAAAATTCAGTGGTGCCTGATCGGGTTTGAAACCGCGATCTTGGGCTAAGATTCACGTGTTCTAACAACTTTAGCCATCTTGGCTCTCATTCAAAATCCTTTTTTATCGAAACTTCAAGCAGAATAAAAAAGTTACGATCAGGTAAAACCTAAGTGAAACCTAAAGATGCATAATAATAATAATGTCCTTTAATTTCGGCTACGGCGGCCAATCGAAAGAGAGATTAGCCAACTGCGCAGGAACTATTATATATAGTGCACAAGTGTGTGGACAAACACGGATGCACTCTCTATTCCCTAAATCTCATAATCCAATAGGACGGCAATCCGACACAACCGTAGAGTACAGGCGCAGGACCAACGGCTTTACGTGCTTTCCGAGGCACGTAAGTGCACTTCCAACTTTCAGACTGCTACTGAAAATTTCCTGACAAAAAAACCCAATTTTTAAAACTTTTTATAGGCTCGACCTGGGAATTGAACCCAGGATCTCCGGGTCTTAGGCCTTACATCAAGTACTACAGCGGACATTTCGAAAAAAAAACGAACGCTACTCACATTCGGCCAATGCCAATAAATATTTTTACAAAATTGAAAATATAACATTTCTATTTGGTTTTAAAATAAATGCAACCCTTTAATTTTGTATTTCGTAGGCGTGTATTGAAAAACTAATAAATTCAATTATTAATAACACCCTTCTAAGATTGACTAATGATCACGCATGTGTATCATTATGAATATTTTTAAAATATAAATGAGTAACAAAAATAAATACATTGATTTCATAATATTTATGTATCGTTACCTACGATTCATAATATACAAAATATGACTACCTCGTTGGTCGTTGCTCGTAGCCTCTACGTTACAAATGATTTAGACAGAGATAGAATTATCAAATCTTTTGTCCCTTATCGCGTAACGGGTTTTAGTGTTTGTTTCGCTACTCGAGTAGCGTAACTTGACTGTTGGTGCGTTCATTTTGTTTATTGTTCAATTTTTGCTTATTTTTATGTTAGAAAACGATTCTAATCCAGTGAAAAGACCGAGAATCATTCCTTATATCATATCAATGGTGCATTGTCGTATTATTTCATGTTAAAGCGATAGCAAGAAGAAAATTGCCAGCGTGTGTTTTCACGCGTAAGTGCGACGGTTTTGTCCCTAAATATAGTTTCTCAGTGATGTTTATTTATGCCATAGCATGACGGAACCTTATATTGCATTAATATCCTGAATATAATAGGATTTTCCAGTTTTTATCATTCATAACCTATAATTATTTATCACGTAAGTGCTTCAAGCGTCAGCTAAAAAAGTCCCGATTTTCGATAAAAAAATATCGACTCGTTGACAATGTAAACAAATTAATACGAAGTCCAATAATAACCTAAAGCTTCGTTGTATATAAATATGTTATTTTAATGTATTCGTTCTCCTATTTTTAATTTCCTAATGATAACATTATTTAACATTCTTCATGAATTTATAATATTATTAGATTCCGAGTCAAGAGGTTAACATAGAAATTTATGTGGCAACCATTCTTTATTAAGAATTTAATTGAGTGTTTTAGATTTCAACATTTCCGGAGAATGCTAATACAGTGCCATGTACAGTAACAGCCTATTAATGTCCCACTGCTGGGCTAAGGCCTCCTCTCCCTTTTGAGGAGAAGGTTTGGAGCTTATTCCACCACGCTGCTCCAATGCGGGTTTGTAGAATACACATATGGCAGAAGGTGAAGGTGAAGGAACCTTCTCCTCAAAAAGAGGAGAGGAGGCCTTTAGCCCAGCAGTGGGACATTCACAGGCTGTTACGGTTACGGTACATATGGCAGAATTTCAATGAAATTAGACACATGCAGGTTTCTTCACGATGTTTTCCTTCACCGTCAAGCACGAGATGAATTATAAACACAAATTAAGCACATGAAAATACAGCGGTGCTTGCCCTGGCTTGGACCCACGATCATCGGATAAGATTCACGCGTTCTAACCACTAGGCCATCTCGGCTTTCACCAGTACAGTACAGTATCATACAATACAGTACCATGTAAAGACGCTGAAGTATTATTGATAACGGAAACAAAAACAAACAACGCTACGGTTTTTGGGTGTAGTTGGAAAACAAAAAAATATTTTAATAAAAAATTTGTATAATAAATATTAAAAAGTAAAATTTAATAACCTCATTTTATTTTAATTAAATCCTGAAATTATTTATGTCCCAAAAATACTATGGCAACATTATACGCACACATTGACAAACTATCTCTGTCTCAATCGCGGTTTCACGGCCCTTGGTCTATTTGTTTCTCTGTCTACGACTACAGATCCCGAGGTCTTGGGTTCAAATATCGATTGTTTATAGATAGTGGACTATCGACAAGCAACACTAATCTCAATACTATACTCCAGTCAAAGATATTACGATGATACTAAAACATTTGTATCAATATTATAATGTTTGAATACCGTCGGTATTATTGATAGCTCACCATGAGCAATACTATCGATAACAGCAATACTATTGATGACAGCAATACTGTTGATGACAGCAATACTGTTGATGACAGCAATACTGTTGATACTGTTGATGACAGCAATACTATTGATGACAGCAATACTATTGATGGCAGCAATACTATTGATGACAGCAATACTGTTGATGACAGCAATACTGTTGATGACAGCAATACTGTTGATGACAGCAATACTGTTGATGACAGCAATACTGTTGATGACAGCAATACTGTTGATGACAGCAATACTGTTGATGACAGCAATACTGTCGATGACAGCAATACTGTCGATGACAGCAATACTGTCGATGACAGCAATACTGTCGATGACAGCAATACTATCGATGACAGCAATACTATCGATGACAGCAATACTGTTGATGACAGCAATACTGTTGATGACAGCAATACTGTTGATGACAGCAATACTGTTGATGACAGCAATACTGTTGATGACAGCAATACTGTTGATGACAGCAATACTGTCGATGACAGCAATACTGTCGATGACAGCAATACTGTCGATGACAGCAATACTGTCGATGACAGCAATACTGTTGATGACAGCAATACTGTTGATGACAGCAATACTGTTGATGACAGCAATACTGTTGATGACAGCAATACTGTTGATGACAGCAATACTTTTGATGACAGCAATACTTTTGATGACAGCAATACTGTTGATGACAGCAATACTGTTGATGACCGCAATACTGTTGATGACAGCAATACTGTTGATGACAGCAATACTGTTGATGACAGCAATACTGTTGATGACAGCAATACTATTGATGACAGCAATACTATTGATGACAGCGATACTATTGATGACAGCCATACTGTTGATGACAGCAATACTATTGATGACAGCAATACTATTGATGACAGCAATACTGTTGATGACAGCAATACTATTGATGACAGCAATACTATTGATGACAGCAATACTATTGATGACAGCAATACTATTGATGACAGCAATACTGTTGATGACAGCAATACTATTGATGACAGCAATACTGTTGATGACAGCAATACTATTGATGACAGCAATACTGTTGATGACAGCAATACTGTTGATGACAGCAATACTTTTGATGACAGCAATACTGTTGATGACAGCAATACTGTTGATGACCGCAATACTATTGATGACAGCAATACTGTTGATGACAGCAATACTGTTGATGACAGCAATACTGTTGATGACAGCAATACTATCGATGACAGCAATACTGTTGATGACAGCAATACTATTGATGACAGCAATACTATTGATGACAGCAATACTATTGATGACAGCAATACTGTTGATGACAGCAATACTGTTGATGACAGCAATACTATTGATGACAGCAATACTATCGATGACAGCAATACTGTTGATGACAGCAATACTATTGATGACAGCAATACTGTTGATGACAGCAATACTGTTGATGACAGCAATACTGTTGATGACAGCAATACTGTTGATGACAGCAATACTGTTGATGACAGCAATACTGTTGATGACAGCAATACTGTTGATGACAGCAATACTGTTGATGACAGCAATACTGTTGATGACAGCAATACTGTTGATGACAGCAATACTGTTGATGACAGCAATACTGTTGATGACAGCAATACTGTTGATGACAGCAATACTGTTGATGACAGCAATACTGTTGATGACAGCAATACTGTTGATGACAGCAATACTGTTGATGACAGCAATACTGTTGATGACAGCAATACTGTTGATGACAGCAATACTGTTGATGACAGCAATACTGTTGATGACAGCAATACTGTTGATGACAGCAATACTGTTGATGACAGCAATACTGTTGATGACAGCAATACTATCGATGACATCAATACTGTTGATGACAGCAATACTGTTGATGACAGCAATACTATTGATGACAGCAATACTATTGATGACAGCAATACTATTGATGGCAGCAATACTATTGATGACAGCAATACTGTTGATGACAGCAATACTGTTGATGACAGCAATACTGTTGATGACAGCAATACTGTTGATGACAGCAATACTGTTGATGACAGCAATACTGTTGATGACAGCAATACTGTTGATGACAGCAATACTGTTGATGACAGCAATACTGTTGATGACAGCAATACTGTTGATGACAGCAATACTGTTGATGACAGCAATACTGTTGATGACAGCAATACTGTTGATGACAGCAATACTGTTGATGACAGCAATACTGTTGATGACAGCAATACTGTTGATGACAGCAATACTATCGATGACATCAATACTGTTGATGACAGCAATACTATTGATGACAGCAATACTATTGATGGCAGCAATACTATTGATGACAGCAATACTGTTGATGACAGCAATACTGTTGATGACAGCAATACTGTTGATGACAGCAATACTGTTGATGACAGCAATACTGTTGATGACAGCAATACTGTTGATGACAGCAATACTATTGATGACAGCAATACTGTTGATGACAGCAATACTGTCGATGACAGCAATACTGTCGATGACAGCAATACTATCGATGACAGCAATACTATCGATGACAGCAATACTATCGATGACAGCAATACTGTTGATGACAGCAATACTGTTGATGACAGCAATACTGTTGATGACAGCAATACTGTTGATGACAGCAATACTGTTGATGACAGCAATACTGTTGATGACAGCAATACTGTTGATGACAGCAATACTGTTGATGACAGCAATACTGTCGATGACAGCAATACTGTCGATGACAGCAATACTGTTGATGACAGCAATACTGTTGATGACAGCAATACTGTTGATGACAGCAATACTGTTGATGACAGCAATACTGTTGATGACAGCAATACTGTTGATGACAGCAATACTGTTGATGACAGCAATACTATTGATGACAGCAATACTATTGATGACAGCGATACTATTGATGACAGCGATACTGTTGATGACAGCAATACTATTGATGACAGCAATACTATTGATGACAGCAATACTATTGATGGCAGCAATACTATTGATGACAGCAATACTGTTGATGACAGCAATACTATTGATGGCAGCAATACTGTTGATGACAGCAATACTGTTGATGACAGCAATACTGTTGATGACAGCAATACTATTGATGGCAGCAATACTGTTGATGACAGCAATACTGTTGATGACAGCAATACTGTTGATGACAGCAATACTGTTGATGACAGCAATACTGTTGATGACAGCAATACTGTTGATGGCAGCAATACTATTGATGACAGCAATACTGTTGATGACAGCAATACTATTGATGACAGCAATACTGTTGATGACAGCAATACTGTTGATGACAGCAATACTGTTGATGACAGCAATACTATTGATGACAGCAATACTGTTGATGACAGCAATACTGTTGATGACAGCAATACTGTTGATGACAGCAATACTGTTGATGACAGCAATACTATTGATGACAGCAATACTGTCGATGACAGCAATACTATCGATGACAGCAATACTGTTGATGACAGCAATACTATTGATGACAGCAATACTATTGATGACAGCAATACTATTGATGACAGCAATACTGTTGATGACAGCAATACTGTTGATGACAGCAATACTGTTGATGACAGCAATACTATCGATGACAGCAATACTGTTGATGACAGCAATACTATTGATGACAGCAATACTATTGATGACAGCAATACTATTGATGACAGCAATACTGTTGATGACAGCAATACTATTGATGACAGCAATACTGTCGATGACAGCAATACTATCGATGACAGCAATACTATTGATGACAGCAATACTATTGATGGCAGCAATACTATTGATGACAGCAATACTATTGATGACAGCAATACTGTTGATGACAGCAATACTGTTGATGACAGCAATACTGTTGATGACAGCAATACTATTGATGCCAGCAATACTGTTGATGACAGCAATACTGTTGATGACAGCAATACTATCGATGACAGCAATACTATCGATGACAGCAATACTATTGATGACAGCAATACTATCGATGACAGCAATACTGTTGATGACAGCAATACTGTTGATGACAGCAATACTGTTGATGACAGCAATACTGTTGATGACAGCAATACTGTTGATGACAGCAATACTATTGATGACAGCAATACTGTTGATGACAGCAATACTGTTGATGACAGCAATACTGTTGATGACAGCAATACTGTTGATGACAGCAATACTATTGATGACAGCAATACTATCGATGACAGCAATACTATCGATGACAGCAATACTATTGATGACAGCAATACTATTGATGACAGCAATACTGTTGATGACAGCAATACTGTTGATGACAGCAATACTGTTGATGACAGCAATACTATCGATGACAGCAATACTGTTGATGACAGCAATACTGTTGATGACAGCAATACTGTTGATGACAGCAATACTATCGATGACAGCAATACTGTTGATGACAGCAATACTGTTGATGACAGCAATACTATTGATACGATAGTACTATCGACTTTATCTACTATATCGACTATACTACTACCGTTATCCTGAAGTTTTCGAGGTCTACCATCGATAGTTCTGCAACACTGATCGAGATTCCGTCACAAAGCTATATGAGTGGGGTCTATATATGATAACTCGGTGATAATGAATACGTAAATATGTGAATAAACAAAATAATAGACTAAGAGCAATAATCCTTTTTTTTTTAATTTTTTGCTTGTTTTATGTTAAAGGTCTAATTTTTTCTATGCAAGTTAGCTTATAAGTGTGGTATGCAATTTTATTTAATATAATAACACACTACACCTAGCCTCTGTCGGCCTCGGGTTCATCAATCAAACACATCGAAATTTACATTATATTTTATTATCTTTGTCTTTAATAAAGTAATTACAGATAGGCACTAAAAAAATAACCATGCTTATGAAAGATCATAATACAATAACATATTTCTTACACAACGAACACCGCATGTTGAGACAAGCCTTAAGGAGCCACAGGACCGATGTTAATGAGACCAATTTGAGTATTGTCATAAACGGCACTTAAAAATAACTCTTATTACAATTAATGCAAATGTTATTTTCCTATGAAGCGATTATGATGTTGGTTCGTTTCGATGTGACCAATAACTCCACGTCGACACAGCCAATAGATCCTATATTAATATTATAAAATGCTTTTAAAACTAACACTTATATAGCTGTTATCATAAACGACATTACTTAAAAACTTTACTTAGAGGATGTTTAGTATAACAACGATATCTCTTTCTATCATCATTCACTTGACATTTGAAAGAAAAAGACAGCATTTGTTTAACTGATCACCTCCTAAATAACGTTTGTACGTAAAGCCGAAAACCTTTACACGTGTTTTATCTAAGAAATGCTTTGCCACGTTCCTTTGAACTTATGTTTCAAATAATTTCAACAAATTATATTTTAATTGTATAATAAACTTTCCGAATACCACCATTGTTTCAAATTGTAATAATAAAAAAGAAACGTTTTAAAAAAAGAAAAATTATAATTCTGTTGAAAACGTGACGTCATCGATCGGTTTGCCATCGAAGTTATTGGAATTATATTAGATAAGGCGTTTAGACGATTCTCAACCTTCAACATGAAAAAAAAGCTCTAACAAAACGTACATGTCGCCATGTCCGAAGGCACGTAATATCCATAAAGAAAAAATGATTTAATAATGCTGTCTCATCCCTTATTACATCTATCAGCTAATGTTATGCGAAATGTTAAATGGATATGAAGCTGTCTTGTTTTAATTTCAATTCACGAAACAAATTACTGCTTTTAATTTTAAGGGTAGTTTAGTAAAAAATATATATACAACGCTAGTGTCGCAATTAATGACAACTGAATTGTCAAAAATTAACGCGTGACAAATGACGTCACAGGGAACCAGCGCCAGTAACGAAATTTATATAGATAACAAATAATTAAAGAACTGGCTAGTTAAACACTTTTATTAACTAAATAAATAGATGTATGAATTATTCACTAAGTCCAAAACAAATATTTTTTTACCTCTTAAATTAAAAAAAAAAATCATTCAGTTGTGTACGTTCCTAGAAAGCGCCAAATAATAATAGAGTGCGTTCATAGCTCTGACTCGTACTACGATGTGATAAATTGCATCTCCACATTATAATTATTATAGATTTAACCTTTTAATAGTTCCGACACTAAATATCAATAATTACACAAAGCTATCTACATGAGCCGCTCTTAACTGCTTCCGAGTTGAGTGTTGCCAGTCAAAAATAAATATATTTTTAACAAGCGATATCAAGACACATTATAATCCTGTGTATAATATATATAAGTTGTTTTTAATGGCAGGTTTTTTATATTTAACTGTTTATTTTTGATCTGGCAACTATAGTTCTGTTTTTATAGATTAGACCTTGTCTGGGAATGATTCATTTTCTTGCATTTTGTATTCCTTTTTATTTCTCTCTTCCACTCCAAAATTATCAGGACTTTCTGAAAAAGGAAAATACACTTTAAAGTGACATTTATCACTCCTAAGTTTTTTTTATAGTATAGGAAGACGGACGGAGATTGGCATTGTAAGAAATGTTAACCATCGCTTACATCACCAATGTGCCACCAACCTTGAGAACTAAGATATTATGTCCCTTGTACCTGTAATTACACTGGCTCACTCACCCTTCAAATCGGAACACAACAATACCAAGTACTGCTGTTTAGCGGTAGAATATCTGATGAGTGGGTGGTACCTACCCAGACGAGCTTGCACAAAGCTCTACCACCAGTAATAAGTATTTGAAATTAAACTTCTCAGGCGTAACTATATTTCTAATGGTCGTAATAAGTGTTCGCGAGGTATGTGGTCGCACCGGTCTACTGGCAGCACTGCTTGCGCACGGAGTCGGCGCCGGAGGGCCGCACGTCGGCCGGCTCGGCGTCGGGCCGGATCACGTCGCCCTCGGGCGGGTCGCGCATCTGCTTCTGGGACACGATCCTGTAGATCTCTGCGGGGAACGATCAGGTCGATATAAGAGTCATCATATTCGTAATTGACAAAATATCATTTAAGGTCTTTAAATTAAATATTAATTTAAAGTACTATAGTCGTATCGATTGTTGCGAGACAAAAAAAATATTAACATCATCACATATGACATTTTAATACCATCACCCACAACATAATTAAGTATCACCTACATTTATCGTCGTATAATGTAAGTGTAATTAAAAAACGATTAAAAAAGAATTTCCAAACGAAAACTATTTATTATATTAATATGATTAAGTCATGTATTGTGCATATGTACAGCCGAGATGGCCTAGTGGTTAGAACGCGTAAATCTTAACCAATGATCGTGGGTTCAAACCCAGGCAAGCACCATTTTCATGTACTTAATTTGTGTTTAAAATTCATCTCGTGCTTGACGATAAAGAAAAACATCTTAAGGAAACCTGCATGTGACTTATTTCATTGAAATTCTGCCACATGTGTATTCTACCAATCCGCATTGGAGCAGCGTGGTGGAATAAGCTCCAAACCTTCTCCTCAAAACGGAGAGGAGGTCTTAGCCCAGCAGTGGGACATTAACAGGCTGTTACTGTACTGTCATGTATTACCAAAAAAATTTTTTTTTAATTGTTTCAACTGTAAACATAGGATAGTACCATAGCGTTTTATCTTTTTTTTTATAGAATAGCAAGGCGGACGAGCATATGGGCCGCCTGATGGTAAGTGGTCACCAACGCCCATACACATTGGCATTGTAAGAAATGTTAACCATCGCTTACATCACCAATGCGCCACCAACTGTGGGAACTAAGATGTTATGTCCCTTGTGCCTGTAATTACACTGGCTCGCTCACCCTTCAAACCGCAACACAACAATACCAAGTACTGCTGTTTTGCGGTAGAATATCTGATGAGTGGGTGGTACCTACTCAGACGAGCTTGCACAAAGCTCTACCACCAGTAAAAGCTTCTCTGTAGTGAAAGTCAAAAAATTAAACACATATATATACAATAACATAATAGATACTTACTAGATATTAAGTTTGTGAAATAACAATAAAATCAATATTTACGATTTATATATGTCAATAATAATAGCAGGTTAGAACAAAGGAATAGAAAGTTGAAATTAATTACCATTAAATGATAATTGATATTCAGTAAATGATCTAAAAACCGTGGGATGTAATATTATTGACGAGACAACTGCATGAACACCTTGTACCGTAATTGCAAGTGTCAACGACCTTTCCAACAGCTGTTTATGGTCCTTTATTTTGATTTATTACATTGTTTGAACAATTCGAACATAATAAATACAAATAAGTTTATAATCTCTGAAAGAGTTTCTCTTGTAAGATATTTCTCAACAAAATTAGACGAGACTAAACTTGGCATTTCATTTTAACCTCACACATGAGAATGAGACGGCAATATTTAGAATCATGTAAAATTAATTTTACATAAAAAAATAGAGTATTGAGTTTATAGGCATTAAGTTAATTAAGGTGTAACATTTTTTAACATTTTGAATTCGTTAAATCAATGTTTAGCCTACATTACACACAGTACAGTACTACACTAAGGCTAAGGCCTCTTCTCTCTTTTTGAGGAGAAGGTTTGAAGCTTATTTCCACCACGCTGCTCCAATGCGGGTTGGTGGAATACACATGTGGCAGAATTTCGATGAAATTAGACATGCAGATTTTCTTACGATGTTTTCCTTTACCGAAAAGCACGAGATGAATTATAAACAGAAATTAAGCACATGAAAATTCAGTGGTGCTTGCCCGGGTTTGATCCCACTATCATCGGTTAAGATTCACGCGTTCTTACCACTGGGCCATCTCGACTTCGACTTGACATTATACACACGACTGTGCAATCAATTCTCACTTTTAAAACTTTAAGAACTATAAACGTAATGGATGAAAGGCATATACATACATGTACACGGAATAATACTCAACTCAAATACACAAAATCGTCTATTACATAATATCATATTTTTTTTTATTTCAAGGCTTCTTCCACTTGTCTTTGCATACAATAAAACAATTTTTTTCCTTGATGGATAACATTGTTGCTTTAAAAAATAACTATTAGTCTATTTAAGATATTTAGTATTTGTTTTTTTTTTCGTCATGCTCACAGATAATAAAATATTTTTAGAATTACCCGTTAATATATTCTGGAATGCCGGTTCCACATTAGTCGAGTCGAGAGCGGATGTTTCAATAAAACTAAGCCCGTTCCGTTCCGCGAATGCCTTTGCCTCTTCTGTTGGGATAGATCTGTAAAGATTAATTCGTGTATAAAATGTCAATCATAGAATACAAGTGTTTTTTTTTTACAATTAATAGGCCAGCGTTTGACCGTTGTCTTGCCTGATGTTAAGCATCGACACGGTCTAAGATGTAACTCGCTTAGGAAACCTGTTTACTCTGGATTTGAAGACACCAACATTGTACAAACAGACAAAGCATTCCGTAGTTTCGCAGTGCGAATGATGAATGTAGATTTAAAGCGTTTCGTACGTAAGCGGGGAATTTCCACTGTGTACGTATGGCGCTTTGGTCGCGTTTGCCTGGCCGTTCGATACTAAAAGGGGGCGGGAGGAATCAGTTCATGTAATTCCTGAGCACATTCTCCGAAAGTGTTATTTATGTCCAAGTTTACATGTAATACGACAATATTTTTTTCATATTAACATTATCAGAATGATGAGGTCCTAAGACAAGATTTGATTTAGCGCCCGCATTTTTAATGTACGAATTAGAATCTATTGTTTAGAATTCGGCACAGATCGTGTTAAGTGCAAATTTATTTTATTTGTGTTTGCATGTCGTTTTAATTGTGTGTGCCTGTACCCCAGCGGCCTACAGACTATATCGCTGTACAGCTGTAAGCCAGGCCTGTCCCTAACTACGACGCAGCCTTAAGAGATCCCAGTACCGGCTAACAATTTTGAATACCCTTATTACTATTTAGTACTATTATTGTGTGTGTGTGTGTGTGTGTGTGTGTGTGTGCGTGCGTGCATGCGTGCAGTGTGCGTGCGTGCATGTGTGTGTGCGTGTGTGTGTGTGTGTGTGTATGTGTGTGTGTATGTGTGTGTGTATGTGTGCAAGGTACTTAGCAACTCACCTAAGGTGCCTAAGATCGCTCTTGTTACCGACGAGCATGATTAATATGTTCTGATCGGCGTGGTCGCGCAGTTCACGCAGCCACCGCTCAACGTTCTCGTAGGAGAGATGTTTCGCGATGTCGTAGACGAGCAGCGCACCGACCGCGCCGCGGTAGTACGCGGACGTGATCGCGCGATACCTCTCCTGACCAGCGGTATCCCATATTTGAGCTTTTATGGTTTTACCGTCAACCTGCAAATGTATAACGTATGGTTTATATACAAAATAACATAACATATATCTCGTGGATTCGATTCATTCTAGAACAGTCGATGACCTTGATCACTATGTATCATCAAACTAACATTAAACTACAAAATATATGACATTATTTTTTCAGTTTGTAGAACAATAGGGGGCTTAGTGGGGGGTTATAATGATATCAGTTAAATTAACATAAATTGTCAATAATTGAAGATTTATAGTAGCGGCAAGTTAGCGAGATAAGATCTGACATGTGTTTCGACGACGATAAAAAAAAATGTACCGATCTTAATTCAAATGCGTTGTGGCGCTACACAAGCAAGTCGACGACCGAACGACGTATAATATACTTAGATAGCATGTTATGTTTAATGCGAGGACGTGTGTGGGTGTTCAATCAAATACTTCAATATGAAACAAGACTGTCACACGTGTATATCGTATCCGTATGGGTAGGCGCGACTTTATTTAATTGCGTTTTTGGAAGATTAAAAAACTGACACTAGAATTATAAAAGATCGTCAGTTTTCTTACTTTCGCTGACTTCGTATGCAATAGGATGGATACATCATATCATCAACATCAATGTCTATGAGCGGTGGTGACCGTTTACCATCGAGTGGCCCACTTGCCCATCCGCCTTCATTTATAATTTAAAAAAAAAAAACACAAAGATGTGACGTAACACACACTAACAGGTGAAGTTAGATGAAAGCTTTTAAAGTGCGCGTAACAGATATGTATAAAGATTTGGTGGAATGAAATAAAATTATGAATAGACTGTTAATAATCATATATTGTGAAATATATGATTATTAACAGTCTATTATATATAATGCCAATGAACCTAGCGTGAAAGAATTTATTCGTTTTAATCAGGTCAATTGAAACGCGAACGAAAAGTACGTAGCAATGCTACACGCATTTAAACAAAATTATACTTTTTTTTAAATATTTCGCATGTCTCTGGTATTGTGTTATTATGCCATGAGAAAAATAAATTAAAAAAAAAAAACCAAGCACATCTAAAAACAATTGTGTACAGTCAATCAATAACCTTATCATTACTTTCATTTCTCATGAGGAAACTATACGATTACGATTTACGATAACTCTATAGTGTTGAAGCTGATAAGGAGTGAGTCAAGTCAACGACACTAATAAGATCAAAATTAATAACAAAACGAAACTTTTACAAGTTCCTTATACGGCATTATTATCCGTAATCCGTAACAGCCTGTGAATGTCCCACTGCTGGGCTAAAGGCCTCCTCTCCTCTTTTTTTGAGGAGAAGGTTTGGAGCTTATTCCACCACGCTGCTCCAATGCGGGTTGGTAGAATTCACATGTGGCACAATTTCAGTGAAATTAGACACATGCAGGTTTCCTCACGATGTTTTCCTTCACCGTAAAGCACGAGATGAATTATAATCACAAATTAAGCACATGAAAATTCAGTGGTGCTTGCCCGGGTTTGAACCCACGATCATCGGTTAAGATTCACGCGTTCTTACCACAGGGCCATCTCGGCTTTATTATATTACTAAGATATTAAGACCATAGACCTCGAGGTTCTGGATTGAAACCCCAGGTCTAGCCCACAAGAAGTTACCAGTTTTACTATTGAAATTCTCAGTAGCAGCTCGGAATCTGGAAGTTGTGAGTACAATTCTATGCCTCGGAAAGCACGTTAAGGTGTTGGTCGTGTGCCTGAACTCTTTCCGGTCGTGTCCGATTGCCTCCCATTAGATTTTGAGAGTCAGGGATTAGAGTGCATCTATGTTTGTGCAAACACTTGTGCACTATAACATGTCCCGCGCAGTTGGCTTATCTCTGTTGAGATTGAGAAATTGGTCTGGAGGGCATCACTATCGTCATCATCATCATACGGTATAAATAGCTTACGAATACTTACAATACTGGGATAAAAAATTCGAATACATAATTATATAGTAGATCTTTATAGGGCAAATATGAATTACAAAATGTGTTACCTAAAGCTTTTTATTTACCGATATATATCAAACATCAAAACATAGTATTGTTGTATTCCGGTTTGAAAGGTGAGCCAGTTTGAAGTGCGAACTACAGGCTCAAGGAAGGTAACATCTTAATTCTCAAGGTTGGTGCCGCATTGGAGATATAGGGGATGATTTATACCTAACACCACAAAATAACACTTAACACCAGGCATTTGCCCATCCGCCAAAAAAAAAAAATATATACAGAAATAATAATAATTTCCAAACTATGATACGATATCATTTTTTTTTACAAATACCCAAACCCAATTGTGACTAAGCTCTCAAATATTGTAAATAAAAATTTGAATACTTCACTTCAAGTGAATGATAAAAATTGGTCAGGCAGTTCAACGCCTAAATTTATTGACTTTAGACATTTGAATTTAAATAATTGTTATATTATGAGTGTGAAGAGGTCATATGAATTATTTTAGGGTCATTGACACATCCGTTAACGCTCGATAGGATGGAACTTTTATTTTAGTCGAATGGACGGTCGGTATACTAATATATTGTAGTCACTATAATTGGTTATAGAAAGCTTTGTATGCTTCCGGTATGTTCTCATCGCCTCGATATAACAGTTAACTTACTGTGTTTATAAGACTCATTAAAAATTAAGTGGGCGACGATATTTAAAAAAAATTGTGACATATTTATTGATTGAGCAAAATAGGTAGCTGTCATCTATATTTAACATTATAGATAATTAATATTTTTAAAGTTAGAATATAGATCAGAGACACAGAAGAATAATTCTTTTTTATACAAAAAAAATAAACGATTATCATTACTCGCTGACCTCAGAACCAATTCCGAGTGAGGTTATTTCAATCGACGATCATTTGTATGTATTATTCAATGATCTCGGAAACTATTTTTAGACAAAAACAGCTAATATTTTTTTTTTCGTGGAAAAGCAAAAAGTTAACAAAATACATACAGCCTATTCCAATCACAAGAGGAGTAGAGAGATAAGCAGATTTGACATTGAATTGACGTGGTATCTTATTCAAGACGCTATTTTTTTGCGAATACAAAGTTGTTATCGGAACTTTTGAAAGAAAAAGTTATTAAGTGATGTAGTGTAGTCTTATAAATACATTTATATATATATATATTTACGTTATTAATAATATATTAATCAAGAATAAGAAAGAAGGTTTGTTTATATCTACTCCTTCAATTGAAATAGACTCTATTCGAGTGCTTTAACGAGCACTTCTAATTCGATATTTCATAGAATTAAATTTAAAGCAGAGAGAGAAGACCCGACAACAAACTCAGTCGTTAACTTTATACAAATAAAATTACATCAACCCTATAAAATACCATTAAATTTATACATCCTGCAGGGCTCATGTACATTATTTTAATCAGTACATCGTTATATATTTTTGTTTCTTTTTTTTTTTAAATAAAATTGTCAATTGACAAAGTTAAATAAATATGCTCCACGAATTGTCAAGTGAAAATAATGTTATAAAGATTTTGATATTAGAATAAATATTTATCTAGTAGTTATATATAATAGTTATACAAAAAAAAGTCGAGATGGCCCAGTGGTAAGAACGCGTGTATCTTAACCGATGATCGTGGGTTCAAACCCGGGCAAGCACCACTGAATTTTCATGTGCTTAATTTGTGGTTATAATTCATCTCGTGCTTGACGGTGAAGCAAAACATCGTGAGGAAACCTGCATATGTCTAATTTCACTGAAATTCTGTCACATGTGCATTTCACTAACCGGCATTGGAACAGCGTGGTGGAATAAGCTCCAAACGTTCTCCTCAAAAAGGAAGAGGAGGTCTTAGCCCAGCAGTGGGACATTCACAGGTTGTTACAAGACTACTAATTATAGTCAGTGTAAAATATTTCAGTCAGGGTCTACTGCAATCAAGATAACGAAACTATTGATCGCGCACACCACTCTTGCATGTGTAATGGTTAAGCTATAATCAAAACTTTATGAAAACTAAGCTGATGTTCTTTTAACGGACTTCAAAAGCATTGAAATTATCAATATTGCACAGATTCAAGTATTAATTTTTTACCTAAACACTATTTTATATTAATCCATATGAATCAGATTACTAGTTTGATAAGAAGGAAGGGAGGTTGGTGATAGCAAGGATCGGATACATGGCTCAGGCCCTTCTGTTTATAATATTTATATAACAATTTAACTCAGTCATATTCAAGTTATGTCTTTTAACTTGAAGATTTAAGATCCGTTTCGATCCAATGAAAAATAACAGACCTCTAATACAGGAATATATCGAAGTGATATTTTTTTAAGTTTCACAATTTTAAGTTACTTCAATTTTGATTTGGTATATATATACGTTGTGTTAAGATTCCGAGAAACGTTAGGTGTGTCATTAAAGTTACCAAATGTACCTAATAAAATAACACAAGAAACCGAACTGGTAGAAAAGTTTTTTTTTTTATAGAATAGGAAGGCGGATTAGCATATGGGCCACCTGATGGTAAGTGGACATTGGCATTGTAAGAAACGTTAACTATCGCTTACATTGCCAATGCGACACCAACCTTGGGAACTAAGATGTCATGTACCTTGTGCCTGTAATTACACTGGCTCACTCACCCTTCAAACCGGAACACAACAATACCAAGTACTGCTGTTTTCCGGTAGAATATCTGGTGAGTGGGTGGTAACCAGACGAGCTTGCACAAAGCTTTACCACCAGTAAAAATGTAAAGGATAAAAGGGGTTTAAAAATAATAAAAGATAAAATAAGTTATAAATTTTCATGCAACAATTGGTTTAACCCTTTTGGAATGGATCAAAACATAAATAAAAGTTGTCACCTTGCCAAATGTAATTATTGCGTTCAAAATACCGAACGCGTTATGGCTTTATATTTCGTGTTTCAAATTTTCTCCGAACAGAATATTTAAAAAACCGTATTATTCAAGTGACTACCGGACACCTGGTAATGTCGATGAATGACGTCACGAATATTTTTGTAGAAACATCATTAACATAAGCAATCGATGATGAAACATGCAAATATTCGATATAAACCCGTCGGTTGGTTGCTAAAACACAATATGTTAGCAATCTCTTGAGATATGAATCATAACACTGATTCATGATATGCGATATCTATGCCAAGCTAAACCGCTAAAGATAGAAATAGATACGTATTTTCAAAGTATATCACACGGTAAGATTAACTAAATTTTGAACAGATAACATCATACGAAAAAATTCAATCACGTTTGACATATATCAACTTGGGAGCCGAAATGGCCCAGTGGTAAGAACGCGTGAATCTTAACCGATGACCGTGGGTTCAAACCCGGGCAAGCACCACTGAATTTTCATGCGGTTAATTTGTGATTATAATTCATCTCGTGCTTTACGGTGAAGGAAGACATCGTGAGGAAACCTGCATGTATCTAATTTCACTGAAATTCTGGCACATGTTTATTCCACCAACCCCCGCATTGGAGCAGCGTGGTGGAATAAGCTTCAAACCTTCTCCTCAAAATGAGGAGAGGAGTCCTTTAGCCCAGCAGTGGGACATTCACAGGCTGTTACGGTATATATCAACTAAAACACAGAACTTTTGCGTCTTATTTCTCATCGCTCCGATAGTAGTTTTATTTTAATTAAAAATATATGTATTCGTGATAATTTTTGCAAATATTTAAATTGATATGAAAATTAAGCTACTACATAATATCTTATCATTATTTATTTAATTATAAAAATCTCTTGATGACATTGTTAGATAGAATTATGCAGGGTCGACATACGGTACATACGGTATTCCAATAATGTGTAATAATTGAATTCTATTTGTGATCATCAAACGAATCAGACTAAGAACAGAATGTCTCGTCAAACTAACAATCTTTACTAATATGAAAGCGAAAGTGAATTTGTTTGTTTGTTATAGTTACACATCTTAACATCTCGACCGAGCATCGTGAAATTCTGAATAGATTACCTAAACCTCCCCCTCCCCTTCCCTCACAAGGCGAAGCCGCGGACGAAAACTAGTGTAGGATATACCTTAGTTTGATATTAGACAAAGTAATATTGTTTCAAGGCGTCAACGTCGTCAGCGTAAACAATCGCTGGTATAGGTTGCTATCGGGTTATTTGTTCAGTTGTAAAATATATAGATTATCATATGTTTTATTAATATTTGTAAGAAAATATTAACAAAACATCCATTACATTTGAAAATGTAATCTACACAATAACATGCACATAAATATGTACATATATTAATTGTTAACACAAGAAATGTTACAAAATGTTTATGTTAAAAAAAGTATACAATTTATATTATCAATCTGCGAAATATATATAAAACTCATTAAGTAAGAAGAACAAGTGAGAGACAAGATCGAATTTATGTCAGGCTCAGAAGCTTGTTGTGTTAAATACTTCGTAGACATATTAATATAACATGTCGGATAAAGTATATAGGAATAATAAAATATACAACACTATGCAGCACTGTACACTATTTATGTAATTGTTTTTTTATCAAAAGCAACTAAACTCCATAAAATTAATTTGATTCCGATTAATTTGTCTTGTTAAAAATTTAATAAATTAATTACTATTTGTTATAATATCACATCATTTGTATTATAATGGACATATTAGTAATATAATGTAACATGTTATTGTCCCACTGCTCGGCTAAGGCCTCCTCTCTCATTTAAAGAGTAGGTTTGGAGCTTCTTCCACCAAGCTGCTATAATACGGGTTGGTGGATACACATATGACAGAATTTCAGTGTAACCAATACAGGTTTCCTCACAATGTTTTCCTTCACCACCGAACATGACATGAATTATAAACACAAATTAAGCACATGAAAATCATTTAGGATTCACGACTTCTAACCACTGGTGGTAGGGCTTTGTGCAAGCTCGTCTGGGTAGGTACCACCCACTCATCAGATATTCTACCGCAAAACAGCAATACTTGATATTGTTGTGTTCCGGTTTGAAGGGTGAGTGAGCCAGTGTAATTACAGGCACAAGGGACATAAAATCTTAGTTCCCAAGGTTGGTGGCACATTGGATATGTAAGCGATGGTTGACATTTCTTACAATGCCAATGTCTAAGAGCATTGGTGACCACTTACCATCAGGTGGCCCATATGCTTTCCGCCTTCCTATTCTATAAAAAAAAAAAAAAAATCTCATATACATTAATTAAAGAATGAAATAATTCATTCACAATACGAAAACATCTTACTATGGTTAGAACAATCAAATACTATATTTGGAGTTAGTCCAAATGTATCAAAAACTTTTTATGAGGCCATAACTGGCACTTACCACATAAACAGTGTATTATTTGACACAAAAATAGCTTATGAAGATATTTAAGGGACTATTAGATATTGGGCTAGACAAAGATTAACCAAATATATTATGATTCCAAATTCTTTAACATTGAGATATTGTGTATGTCCAAAAATTTTGTTTTTATGTGTTGATTTGTTTAGATAATATGCATAAGAGTAAGTTATAAACAAGTGAAGCCAGTCACAGAATATGACCTTAGACCACCCGTATTGTTAGTTATATAAAAATATTTTATTTAACCGTTTTTTTTTTAAAGTATAGGTTAGCGGACAAGCATGTGGACCACCTGATGCTAAGTGGTCACCTATGCCCATAGACATTGGCATTGTAAGAAACGTTAACCATTGCTTACATAGTCAATGGGCCACCAACCTTGGGAACTAAGATGTTATGTCCTTTGTGCTTGCAATTACACTGGCTCACTCACTTTTCAAACCGGAACACAACAACAACAAGTAATGCTGTTTTGCAGTAGAATATCTGATGAGTGGGTGGTACCTACCCAGATGGGCTTGCACAAAACCAGTAAAAAGGTTTATTAAAGTATTACAATGTCAATAAAGAATGTGATACATAAATATTGCATATACATTCTCAATATATTGTATTTTTGAAATATTATTGTTATTATTTTCAAAATTGGCATAGATCAAAGTTGTTTCTTTGAAATTATTAAAAAAGGGACTAATTTTATATACCTACCTATGAAATAAATCAATGCTGTTTCAGAATTTATTATATTATATATGTATATGACTATAATTTTAAGAAAATAAATATTTGAACACATGAGTTAATCTTCTACTAATGAAATATTTATGTATGACTCACTGCTACAACACCTTATTTATTGTACAAGAACTAACAATGAATATGTTTTAAAACTAGTATTATGTATCCAATTGTACATAAAAAATATATGGTTATTTTAATATTATGTCAACTCCGAATGGAGTTACAGAGTATATGTTCAAATCGACAAACATATAAATATAAATGATTCATAAATAAAGCTTTATGATAATAGTATAGATGAATTTAAAGGAAAATAAGTACAATAATATGATAAATAAAAGCAATTATTACTCGTTATTAAGTTAAATATGAATTACATAAATGTGTATTCTAAGTAATCATTAATTTTAAACAAATCCACACATTCTATAGGTATTTAGATGTGTTATATCAATAATTGATAATATATTATCAAACCTTTTATATAAAATAATATGTATTAGGTTACAGATAAAATAATAAATCCTAGCAGATCATTTGAAACTTGAACAATATGATCTGAAAAATAATATTATTTACAAGGTTACACAATTCAATTTTTTTTAAAGGATATATCATACATGTAAATACTTTGAATCTGTTAAACAAAAGCATATCTAAACTTTTTTTATACACATTTAACTGACCTTAATTAAAAAAAAAATTACCTCTATACTTCTTGTTGCAAATTCCACTCCTATTGTCGATTTTGACTCTAAGTTGAATTCATTTCTAGTGAAACGCGAAAGAAGACTGCTTTTACCCACTCCCGAGTCCCCAATCAAAACGACTGGAACAAAAGAATGGTGTCATGGTAAATAGTGCAGCGAATAGAGACAAGGGGAGTATATAAGCAGTGCTAGTTAATCAGAATGACGAACAATTTAATTATTTCATCAACTAAATCGACGAAGATACAAAGATGACTCATACCTAGAGAAATTTATGTAAAATCGATTAACTACCAGTCCAATCAGCTGATGGAAAAACAAAGCAAAAACGATATATTGCATTACAATATCAAGCAGAGGGTTTAAAACATTGTAATTAATACAACTGCTTGCATATTCTCATTTAATATATGATAAAAATCTAATATACAGTGTAATATCTACGTCATTTAAGATGAAACAATGGTTTGTATTATATACGTAACATCAAAAAGTTCATTGACGTATACGACAACAATATGTTACATATATTAAGAGTACATTATATAAATATTCATAGAAATTTACCTTTGAACAAATAATCGTATTCGTCCTCTCTTGTACCCATTTTGATTATCTAGTTGTCCGTTCGACGTCAAAATCGGTCAACTAATAACGTCAAGATATGCGTAACGTAAACAAAATAGTTTTACACAAAAATATCACAGGCTTTTTAAACACTACACAGCTCACAAAATATCACTTTGAATAACGGATTAATTAAAAAAAGACGGGTTAAAAACTAATTTAAATCCTAAATTGTCACTGGGACAAAATGGCGGATTGTTTAACGCCCCTATGTTGCGTTCAGAAATGTTTTTATGTTATCTTTGCTTCTATTTTTACGCAGATGATGACGTTTCCAATTCATACTTGTACATACGTGACATTCCGATTTCAGAACTTTCAAAAAGCGCCTTGTAAAGATGAAAATTATTATTAAGCAGAATTGTTGCATAAAATCAATTTTCTATTCGATTATAAGATATTTTTTTAATATTTAACCTCTAATTCGTAAAACATTAAATTGCTTATTTTTATTAATTCTACGCGTCTATTTATCTTTGATGTTTTATAAATTACACAGCTATACACTGGTGCTTCTGGTTTTTATAATCTCTTAACCAATTTACTGGTGGTAGGGCTTTGTGCAAGCTCGTCTGGGTAGGTACCACCCACTCATCAGATATTCTACCGCAAAACAGCAATACTTGATATTGTTATGTTCCGGTTTGAAGGGTGAGTGAGCCAGTGTAATTACAGGCACAAGGGACATAAAATCTTAGTCCCCAAGATTGGTGGCGCATTGGATATGTAAGCGATGGTTGACATTTCTTACAATGCCAATGTCTAAGAGCGTTGGTGACCACTTACCATCAGGTGGCCCATATGCTCGTCCGCCTTCCTATTCTATAAAAAAAAAAAAATTAGAATAAAGTGGCGTTTACACGAGTGATAATTATTGAATTCAAAGCAATAATTATTTTCAAGTATAATGTCACGCACGCAAAAATAAATTTGTAATAATACATTCGAAATCGTTGCTAAGGTCACAATTAAAGCAAATTTTAGGTATTGATTAATAGATTGCCTCATTAACTATATATTAGAAGACAGTTCCCTGCAAATTATTATGTATAATATTTCCCGTATAATCGAATCAAATCGATGGCCGAATTTTTTAAATCTGCTAACCATTTATATTAAACCATTCTAACTCCACACATTAGAAAGAGATAATATTTAAGTCTTGCCAGAAGATAAAATTTAATATAGAAAATTCCTTTGTTGCCAGTATTTAAAATACTGGCAACAAAGGAATTTTCTTATTTAAATATTTTTCGGTAAAATGAAAGTCTATTAAAATTATGTATTTTTAATAACCAGCTAATCTAATATAATTACTACATACAAACATAATTAATTTAAGCTTTAGCGGCAACTACTTCATCTTCATTGTCACTATCCTCTTGAACTTCCTTTGATAATTCACGATCAACATGCACAAATGGATCAATTTTAAGCTTTTCAGGTGATGGTGGACTTATTAGATAGCATCTGTGGAATAAGGAATTAGTTATACAATTTATAATTATATTTATATAATAAACTGTAATAATTATTGACGACTTTTACCGTTTATTAATAAAATAATTTTGGAAATAAGAATGAAAGTGAAATAAAAAATACACAACTCAATGATTTTGAAATAATAACCTTTATAGATCTAAGAAAAATAACTTAATAATATTACCAATAGACATGTACATACTTTCTTAGAAGTTATATTAATGAGTAAAAGGAGTTAGATCTTCAATTCCATTCTTGTAAAGAATTCCATGACAGACTTACTAATTTGTATTTAAGGATAGAACCTAAACCTGTTCCAGTTGAACATTTACCTACAAATATCTTTTAAATTTCTTCTAACCTCTACAAATAAATTTTTTTGTTTCCCTTAAAGTATGACTTACTCCCCAGTAATTAGGAACTAGACAAATGTTTTAGTTTGTAATACCTTGTAATAAAAAGTCCATCTCGTTTAGGTCGTATAGATTGTATATCTTTTAATAAGGCATCAATATTTTCTGTAATTTGCTTCGTTTCCATATTCAACTGAAACAAAGAGAAAAAAATATTAATTACCAGAAATAATGAATATATTATTTGTTAAATGTAGAACTTTTTTGATATAATTTATACATTTTGAAGGAAAACTTTATCGTGAGGGAAAAAAAGCCCAGATGGTTTAAATCCGGGCAAGCATCACTGAATTTTCTTGTGCTTGACGGTGTTCAATATAATTCATCTTGTGCTTGACGGTGAAGGAAAACATCGTAAAGAAACCTGCATGTGTCAAATTTCACTGAAATTGCGGCATATGTTTATTCCACCAACCCACATTAGAGCAGCGTGGTGGAATAAGCTCCAAACCTTCTCCTCAAAAAAGGTGTGGAGGCCTTAGTCCAGCAGTGAAACATTCACAGGCTGTTACTGTACTGTACTGTATACATTTTGAATTAACATATATGAAGAAAATAAAAAAAAATATATACATAAAAACCATATTATGATTATTACATAATTATTATTTATAAATTATGTTTTTATTACATGGCCTTATTTATAAATGGGGTTTGGTGTTTGTTTAGTTTAACATTGATTTTTCTCTTAATAAACACTGATACAGCACAGCTTAACTTATTATCCCTTTAACACCACACAGACAGTGAAAAATTTAATGTATAAATATTTATTCTTAACTCACTCGTCCAACGGGAACTTCTACAGAGCCATAGTTTTGCTGATGCTCATCTTTAACAACCCTGTACTGGATGCCGGCTGCAAATTTCTTCACTAGTTCACAGATGTTAGGATCTAGGGTGCCAGAACGCACATTTGGGAACCGTCTCTTCATCAGACCACGAATTGGAACGAGATCTGTTAAGATATTTGGATGAGCTATTACATAGTCATAATCGCTTAGTTTGATTGTGCCTTCCTGAAACAAATGTAGTAGAAAATTTAGTTTTTGGAACTCATTACATGCGTCCGTTCATTACAAATTCATCATCATTTCATCAAAATTTCTTCTACACACATGTAAATTTCTTTAAACATGAGATAATATAAAACTAGTTTTGTTGTCACTTGTCAAAATTCGACCATGATCCTTTATGAATTTGCATGTTTTGTGCATTTTATAATTCCTAACTCTTATTTCCAAAATTGATTATTTTGATAACACCGAACATAGCTACTAAGCAAAAACAAATGTTTGGCAAACAGAGAAGAAAAAGGGACTTAACTATTCTATTTATATAAAGATATGACATTTAAATAGTCATTGCTTGCATTGAAACTGTGATGATTGATTCACTAACAATGAGTCATCTTGTCTAATGCTGGTCCCATATTTAAAATATTAACTAATAAATACAATATATATAATAATAAGGTTTAATTCTACAGGGAATGTGTTTTTCAAGAGTATACACATACATTGTCATTTTGTACTCTGAATATGAAAAATTGACAGATAACAAATGAATATTGACAAAAGCCCTAAATAACCATAAAGTATTTTATTATTTTATTTTACATAATAAATAATAGCTAGATATTACCTGGATCTTCTTAACTAACTCTGTACTACCAACAGTAGTGGCTCCTGCCTCTGCGACCTGCTTGATTAGCTCTGGTCCCTTACAAAAAGCAAGGATGGTTCTTTCCTCATCGCGTTGGAAGAAATGGGGCAGTAATGTGAGACGTACAATGTTGTCTAAATAACGATTCTGTAAAAATACAAAGACAAATTCATTACGTTATACTTGTTCAGTAATATATTATTAGTTTAGGCATGCATGTTTGGGATGATGCTCTGTAGGTTTTAGGTATAAAATAGTAACATATAATCTTCCATCCTTGCAATCTATTTTGTTCATGGCAAATTTTAACAAAATCAGTTTTAGCTATGATGAAATAAGAAAATCAATACTATAAAATTTATAATAATATTGTAGTACTGACAAGACAAATGTCTATGAAGAATTGAAGCTTCCATTAAGGCAGCTTAATATCTAATAGGAACAGAACAAAGAAATGGATACAGTTTTTAAATGTTTGTTATATCCTTGGGGGAGGCCTTTGTCCAGCAGTGGGTGTCTTTCGGCTGATGATGATGATGATGATGTTATATATATATTGTTTGTATAAAAAAGCACAAAAAATGTAATATTAAGACCCTATTTTACATGCAAGCCTTTCCATTAATTTTTATCTTTCAATATCAGTGACAGTTCACTATATTGGCAATGACACTATTAATATGTTATTTTCATTGGGATATTGTAAGAGATGCTAAAACCATAACCATTACACAGTAAGCATCTCAAACAACTAAAACATCACTGTATTTAGTATATTATTAAAAATTAAATGGTTCGTTTTACTTATCATAAAATCATACCTTTTTAACAGCTTCCATGTTAAATTCAATTTGTGCGAACACAAATGAATCTAAAGCATTATACATAGTTGGGTCATGAGTTTCCTTATGTGCTTCGATAGCATCCTCAGTGGTATATGTCAACCAGCGATAGTACCGCATAGGGTACACATCGTCTTTTGATTCCATTTTAAATGCATAATCTAAATGCTTGTTCACCTGAGCTTTAGTAACTCTAAAAAATAATCAAATGTTTTTTTTACATAGAGGCATTTTCCGCCCGAAGAGTTAAGATATTATAATAATGTGATAAGCTTACCTATTTTTTCCTCTTTGGTTATGTGGGATAAAACCAATTTTCGTGATCTCGACTTTGACTTTTTTCGCACGAGCCTTAGCTCGAGTTCCTTTACGAGCAGCATAATATACTGGTCCAGTGTGTATAGATTTCTGGAATTGAAAATTTGTTTTATACGTAACACACAGTTTTGTTTTGTCCGTACCAATAATTAATAATTAATTTTACTAATAATTGGTCAATTACAAAACGCCAAACTTATCACAATTATTTATACTTACTAAAGTCGTAACATTGGGTTTATGAAGAATTAAAGCAGTATTAAACAAGGAACCTGTAATAAATATTATTCAATGAAAACTCTATATAGATATTAATTTCTCAAAACATCGCGTATCGTAAACTTACGAAATAATGTTCCAGCCATTATTTATTAATATTAAATACAAATCTTACAAATTTATGTTTATAAAATTTAAAACACTGCTTAGGTTAGCTATAGACAATTTTATATTTTATTTTATGTAATAGAAGCAAAAGCTAAAAAAGCAGTATCGTCTTTATTTTTTATAAAGGTGATTTACTTGAATATACATAAATACTTATTTTCTATCAGTTATATTTAACATTCATTCAGTTACAAGTTAATATCCCAAGGTAATCAAGAAAACGAACTTTTGATGCCTTTTGAAATTATAAACATTGTCGTTGGAAGTCACAAGCACAGAGTACATAACGTTTTACTCACAATCTAAACGCTAATGTCATTTTAAATTTGTGTATGTCTGTCAAACCAAAACAATCGGTTTCCGTTACAATGCGGTCAAATAAAATTATAAAATAAGCATTTCAATGTTTATATTTTACTTTATAACACAAGTTTGAGAAATATTGTGTTGTTAATAGAATTTAAGTAAAAATGTATAAAATCAATTGTATTTTACTTGTGGTTTCTTTGTGTGCTTTGTTATGGGGTGTGGCCGGTCAGTACGAATGGCAAATTCGCGATTCTGTGGATGAAATTCGAGGAAAAATAGATAAAATTAACACTGATAACTGCTTTATTAGCCATTTAGATGATCTCTTCCTCCCAGAGGATTCTGTGTCCCACCACCCCGACGTAAAAGAGATAAACATTAATCCGGTATTTGCAAATCGGACTGCGTTGTTACATTTGCACAATATGGCAATGACGAGGGCGTTTTTCTGGAGTTACATTTTGCAGTCCAGGTTTATTCGACCTGCTATAAACGATACCTACGATCCAGGAATGATGTATTATTTCCTATCATCCGTAGCCGACGTCTCTGCAAACCCTTACATAAACGCTAGTTCAATATATTTTTCCCCGAACATGTCATATACGTCCTCGTACCGAGGATTCTTCAATAAGACAATGCGTAGATTCGCTCCAAGAGCTCTAAGGGCAGATGATTTTAATGATCCCGTTCATTTGCAAAAGATATCAACATTAAATACATTTTTTGTGGAAGATCTAGGTGCATTCGACCCTGAAAGTTTATCAAACGATTACACATCTGATTTCTATCGTACTAATGAGTGGTATTCATTATGGTTACCCGACAAGGTGTCAAATAGACATGACACAAAAACAACATATCAGGTTGAAATAAGATACGCTAATAACACCAATGAAACATTTACATTCCATGGACCGCCTGGCAATGATGAGGTTTGTATATAAATATAGATGTACTTTAATTTATCCTTAGTTATAAGTTTTATCAAACTAAAGTTTTTTTCTTAATTTGATAAAAGCGTATTGGTAGATAGTAAAATTGGCATTTTGTATAATATTAATAACAATATGAATTCATAATATAAATAATACATATTATGAGCTTGAATATACTTAATATGTTTTTAAACAGTTTAATCAGAAATTGTAAGTTATTGCAATTTTTTCTTATATTTAATTTTGTATATTATAGACTCCTGGACCAGTGAACTGGACAAAACCTTATTTTGACTGTGGACGATTAAACAAATGGCTCGTTGCAGCAGTTTCTCCCGTTGCCGATATTTATCCCCGTCACACTCAGTTCAGACATATTGAATATCCAACGTAAGTTACATAAACTAGATTCTACATATTATTGTTAACTAATCAAATCATACTGAAAATTGAAAACTTAAATATATAAAATCTTAAATACAGATATACGGCAGCTGTGGTGATGGAATTGGATTATGACCGAATAGATATAAACCAATGTCCACCGAGTCAGGGTAACGACAAGCCAAATAGATTTGCTTCAACAGCGAGATGTAAAGAAGAGACTACTGAAGTAATTCGCAATTGTCGTTTATATTACATTTTTCTAGTTGAAGTTCACATTTCATATACTATTGTGATATTTAATTCTCTTAATTTTAGTGTGAACCAATCCATGGTTGGGGATTCCGGCGTGGCGGGTATCAGTGTCGGTGTCGGCCCGGTTTCCGCCTACCGAGTATCGTGCGTCGACCGTACCTCGGGGAGATTATCGAACGAGCCACATCCGACCAATACTATAATAACTTCGACTGTATGGAGATTGGATGTATGTATGATATGGTATTTCCTTACTTATATTATAATAAATATCTAGCACAGAGGGAATGTTGGTTTGTTCATTATGTCTATAAGTGACCATAGTGGAACTACTTTATATGCATATTGAAAACATAGTAAGATTAATAAAATGTATATAAAATTTGATATTTATATATTTAAGCTATATCTAAAATATTGCTTAGTAGTATCAGATTTGTTATTGAGGAAAATTCATGATTGAAACGCCAATTTCATCATTATCTTTGTTTTCATGTTTATATGGGGTCATCAGTGTCAAAATTGTATGATAAAAATAATTAAGTGACCTGTTTGACTGGGTTGCCAGGCATCAAGATAAAAAGTCAGCATGAAATGAGGCCCAACATTTTGTCCTAAAATATAAGGATAGAATATGTTTCTTAAGTACTACTAATAAAATTTAACCAGTCAGAACAACCCTATGTGTGCCGCTAATAATCCTTGAAATAGATGCGCTTTACAAATATTCCACTAATAGGTTCTTATAACATTCACAATTGTTATTAGATGGCTTCTATCTCTTCACTTGGCTCTTCCTCAGGGGTGCAGCGGCTGCCGGTACAGTGGGAGAAGGCGCACCCGCTTTTGCGTGCGTTGTACGCGGACCGCTACTACGAGTATGTGAACGCCACGAGCGGGCCGGGCGCGCTGCACTCCGAGCGCGTCAACGTGTACGAGGTGCTCAACTACATCCGCTCCGTACAACCCTGGAACTGCTCGCTGTGAGTACCCGCCTGTCTGGCTCTAGTGCCTAACTTATATCTAGTTTAGGCGATCAACAGTTATGAGTGTTTCAAGAAATTCCTAGTTTCTTCTTTTTGCCGTCCTTACTTTGGTATGCACATAAAGCCATTGATGTTATTATTAGGTATAAAGGAGGGCAGGTAAAACATATATTTCATGTATCAAAAAAGAATACACAAATAAAACCATTCAACTCTAATTTCAAACAAAATATAGTTTCATTTTGGTTTTTTTTTCCATTGCAGTTATAATCCGACTGATTTGTTCTTGAATGGAGATATAGCTTTTGGTGCAGAAGAACAGTTTGAGAATCAAGCGAAAATGGCTGTGCGTTTGGCAAATTTCATCAGTGCATTCTTACAGGTATAGTTCACATGAGGTATCCTAATATTATATATCACAAACCTAATAATATGTAATCCTAAATTAGTTGTATTACAGAAATATTTTGTTGGCATGCACCAATGTTGTTATCAACTTAAAATAATTGGGTTTGTTATGTTCGGTAACAGGGATTTTAGACTTTAATTTTTTTCCTTTAAACTAGTGTGAGGTCAAAACAGAGAGTTATAATAGCAATAATATTTGGAATCATTATATAAGTAATAACGTAACAATCTGTGAATGTCCCACTGCTGGGCTAAAGGCCTTTTCTCCTCTTTTCGAGGAGAAGGTTTGGAGCTTATTCCACCACGCTGCTCCAATGCGGATTGGCGGAATACACATGTGGCAGAATTTCAGTGAAATTAGACACATGCAGGTTTCCTCACGATGTTTTCCTTCACCGTAAAGCACGAGATGAATTATAATCACAAATTAAGCATATGAAAATTCATTGGTGCTTGCCCGGGTTTGAACCCACGATCATCGGTTAAGATTCACGCGTTCTTACCACTGGGCCATCTCGGTATAGAGTTTACTTTAAGCTAGGTCAGAATCTTCTGAGGAGTGGACAAATAAGTAATAGTATATAAAAATAAAATATATAATTAAATATTAAGGCTATCTCTCACATCTGAGTAAAGAGCTTTATTTATACACACTTGACGACTTTTTCGAAATTGTCTTCCGCATAAAAAAAATATTTATTTCAGAATAAACTTAAAAACAAAAAATATATATATATATATATATATATATATATATATATATATATATATATATATATATATATATTTATTTCAACAAATACACATGAAAACTAGATGGCCCAGTTGTTAGAACACCTGATCGTGGGTTCAAACCCGGCAAGCACTGCCTAATTACCGTGTGTGTGGCTTATGTATTCGGTGGTGAAAAAAAATAATCATGTGACCTGCTGTCTTGGATGCAAGTCTGTCACGTGTGTATCTACCTAAGCTACATTGGTACAGTGCAGTGGAATGACCTTCCAACCTTCTGCTCAAATGGAGAGAAAATCTTAGTCCAAGAGCGGAACATTTAAAGGCTCTTACTACTATCCCTTTTCATATAAGCATATGTGCCCAGTGTTTTTGAAAGTCACTGTTAATTTTTCTCCAATAGCTATATTATATTGTAAATATTTAATTTCTAATTTTTTCAGGTGTCGGACCCTAAAGAAGTTTTCAGTGGTACAAGAGTAGCCGACAAGCCTCTCACTGAGGATCAGATGCTCGGAGAGACTCTTTCTATAGTCCTCGGTGACTCTAAAATATGGTCCGCCGGTAAGTTTTAATATGGCAGAATTAGTCATGACTGCACCGTACACACACACAGATATAAAATAAAAGCAGAAATTGCATACTGTTATTCAGACTTTATTACAAACTGCTTTTTTTATATATATTCACAATAAAATGAAATAAACCATGCTATATATTATAATATGATATCTTTTATTCTCAGCAAAATAAGTAATTTATTAACTATTTCATGGTAAATAAGTTTTTTATAATATGCCCAATTTCTGTATGCTTTTTTACCTTCTTTATTGTATCATTTTTTTTATATATTTTTTTATAATATAGGAAGGCGGACGAGCATATGGGCCACCTGATGGTAAGTGGCCACCAACGCCCATAGACATTGGCATTATAAGAAATGTTAACCATCGCTTACATCACCAATGCACCACCAACCTTGGGAACAAAGATGATATGTCCTTTGTAGCTATAATTATACTGGCTCACTCACCCTTCAAATCGGAACACAACAATACCAAGTACTGCTGTTTTGCAGTAGAATATCTGATGAGTGGGTGGTACCTACCCAGATGAGCTTGCACAAAGCTCTAGCAACAGTGATTTATATTGTGTAGTGGCCATTCATGAATATGAACACTTTGTTCATTAAATATACTCCTTGTGATTATTTCAGGTACATATTGGGATAGAAACAAGTTCACAAACCGAACATTCTTTGCACCATTTGCACATAAGACTGAGCTGAATACTAGGAAATTCAAACTTGAAGATTTGGCGCGAATTAATAAGACTGGTTTGTAGTTATTTTAAATTATAAATATGTTAGTTTGACTTATTGGTAGATTATATTGTAATTTTACGTGCAATAAATTTAAAAGAATTTTGAAAATCATACTAAAATAAGTATTTTTCAATGTCTGTAATATTTCTTATTTGTTTGGTAAATAAGCTTAAATTTATAGAATTAAAGTTTTCAAAAAATACCTTGAAAAAAAATTTAAGCAAACATGGCAAAAAAACTTTATCATTCTAGTTTGAAATTACTCACCGAAAAAAATACATTAATGATTAATTTAGTAGAATATTCTATCTAACGTTCAATTTCAGATGCTGTATATATTAATAAATCATGGTACCAATTCCTGAAACAGAGATGGTCGACTAACTTCGACAGCCTCGAGAAGTATTTTCTTAAAATGAAAATACGTGATTCAGAATTCGGAAAATATTTGAAACAATACGAGAGATATCCAACGTTTTATAGAGCAGCTAGTATCAAGCATGGCCACTGGACACGCCCTTACTATGATTGCGAAGGACCTCTAAAGCAATGGGTTATTACATATGCTTCACCATTCTTCGGATGGGACAGTGTTAAAGTCAAACTGGAATTTAAGTGAGTGTAGTGTATTCTGTATGAAATCTAGTTTATAAAATGTTTTTTTTTTGTCTATTATTTTTGAAGTCATTATTTTAATTTTTTAATTTATTTAAGAAATATATAATATCCACCATTCCATACGATCATGTTTTGTGTGGTAGCTATATTTAATGTTTGTATTTGTATATATTTTAGACAAGCAAACAAATTGTCTATTTGTTGGTCTCGCGATGGCAAATTTCACAATGGATTACGAAAGACTACAATATATTTATATCTTACTATTTACTGAATTGCCATATTAAGAAAAAATATTATTAAGCATATTATTTTTGCATATTCATTCGCGCCATCATCTTTCTATACATGGGACAGTGATAAAATCTAGCTAGATTGAGAGGTCTTATTAATATAATAAGTATGTAACTTAATCCAATAACAAGGAGGAATAAACACAAATAAACAACTTCGACATTGAATTAACGCGATATCATTGGTCGATAGCTCGAATAAATGTTCTATGACATTCATTATGGATAATAGTAAAAAAAAATACATTTTGAATGTCGGCAAAGTTGTTGTCGAAACTTTGAAAGTAAAATTAAAGTGGATATATGTAGTTAAGTAGAAAATAGTTGTAGTAAAAACAAAGATATGTAGATCAAAAACGGTGTGTTGCATAATATCGACCTATAGAAATCGCATTGAATATGTAAATCTAAAGTTTGTATATAATCTACACCTTCATTTGAAATACTCTGTTTACAAACCCTATTCTGATAATGCCTCTGCTAGAATAAAAAAAAAAAACTGTAACTGTCAATAGTGCATTGGTAATTAAACTGAGACATAGTTTAATTCGATTTTACATTTGTGCACTGGTGGTAGAGCTTTGTGCAAGCTCGTCTGGGTAGGTACCACCCACTCCTCAGATATTCTACCGCAAAACAGCAGTACTTGGTATTGTTGTGTTCCGGTTTGAAGGGTGAGTGAGCCAGTGTAATTACAGGCACAAGGGACATAACATCTTAGTTCCCAAGGTTGGTGGCGCATTGGTGATGTAAGCAATGGTTAACATTTCTTATAATGCCAATGTCTAAGGGCGTTGGTGACCATCAGGTATATTCTATATAAAAAAAAAATTACTTATTTAAATTGCTTTATTTCAGGGGTGTTGTGGCAGTGACTATGTCTTTAATGTCTCTAGACATTAATCAGTGTCCGGACAAATTTTACGTACCAAATGCATTTAAAAGTACTGACAAGTGTGATAGGAGTACTTCATATGTAAGTACAATGTTTCAAATTAAGAGATAAATAAATTATAAAAGAAATAAATAAGGAAAAATAACTGCTTAAATTAGTTTTTTAATATGTATTTGTTTTGGGGTAATGAATTAAAAAAGTTGTTGTTTATACTATTTACTGAACTATTTATGAATGAAGCATAAAATTCTCTAAAGTTCCTTGGAACCTGCTTTCGAGTAGCATGGTGGAATAAACTCGAAACCTCAAGAGAAGAAGCTTTACCTAGCAGTGGGACATTTAAAGACTGCTACTTCCTTTTAATTACTGGATTAAACAAAATAACATGTCTTTGAAACACTGGAAAACTTTAACTAACTCAACTTCACTCTTTCATTCCAGTGTGTACCAATCCAAGGTCGCGGGTTCGAGGCTGGCGGTTATAAGTGTGAATGTTTGCAAGGCTACGAGTACCCGTTCGAGGACCCCATCACGTACTACGACGGTCAGATTGTAGAAGCCGAGTTCCAAAATATAATAGAAAATAAGGAAACACGTATCGACATGTTTAAGTGTAGACTGGCTGGAGCGGCAGCTATCCAAAGTAGCTTTGCTGTAATATTTACAGTTCTGATATTTTTGTGGAGACTCAGGTAATTTTAGAATACATCGTTTGCATCTGATAAATATGATCTGACCCAACTACTCATATTAAATAAAATATGTTACTTCATTTTCTTTTTAAATCAAATATTTTATAATGATAAAGACGAAAAATTTTTGTTAATATATTTGAAAAAAAATAATAGGCATTGAAGATTTTGTCTTTACTATATTTCTAAATGGAATATTCCCTTATAGTTTTTTATATTTCAATGTTTTCTGTTATTTGTGGTGATTTTGGTTTTTTAAAACCAGTTTTGTCAAATCAACACGACAATAATAATAACGAAATACCAATTCGAATATCTCATTTCGTCTTGTTTTATGTACTTTGATTTTTTATCAATAATATTATGAATGAGATGTCGAATGATTTGATATATTCTTTTTGTACAAATTTGCTTAAAAATATATTTTTTTAACTTCAAATGCCAAAATGTTTAGTTGAATCTCGTTCGTAGTTATGTAGGTAGGTAAATAGGAGCCTAAAGTGTTCAGTATATAAAAAATACACATATAGCTAAACAAATTTTTTAACTATTTAATTTTCTCAATAATGCCTTGCATAGCTTTAGCCGCATATCAGCTATGTTGTATAATTACAAAATTATTTAGTAAGTTTTTACAGACTTTTACAAACATTCTGTGTATGTTTAAATTTATATAAATATTGTTACAAATTACCTCATGAAGAAACATATCCGTTAATTCATCATTAAAAGTGTACTTAGATAAATATAGTTTTGTAGCAAGATATTCTGTAAGAAACAAACTTGATTTTTGATGAGGAATTTGATTGTTAAATTATATGGCCCACTGTAGACCCATTTAGTAAAGTACTATCCAGTCACTATTTACTTCAATAATAAAAAAAATAATACTTGTGTTATTCATAATGATCAACGGCCATACATATAAATGTGATTTGGTATACAAAACTGACTCTTCTTCTTTCAAATGTCAAATCAATAATGACAGATAAATCAGTTTTTAATTAAACAGTCTCTAAGCAAAACGTAATGCCGCTAGTTTAATTAAGCACATAGAATATAAAAGCTAATAAAACTTGGTAGGTCTTTTTTTTACTTACAAGAGATTTGTGTAAAATTTTTGTTGAATACAACAGACATTTTTTACACCATTCCATTAAATAAGTCTTCTTTGTAATTTGTTAAAAAAATATTATTTATCGTTGTATAATTTTTTTTTTAAATTAAGTAACACTTACTTTTAAAACTTGAAATTATGATGATGTAATTTGATTGTCAGTTCAATTAATTTTATTTTCGAATAATAAGGTCATATATAGTAACGGTTTTATTGGATAAGAGCAGCTAAAATTAAGTCATTTTTAAAGCACATTGCTAATTTTTCTATATATATTTTATTATATATCCTGTTTTTCATATAATATACAATATGAAATATAAGCATTTCCTAGATTTTATTATATAATCTAAATATGAGGTAGATAAAACATTAGGGTTTTATAATGTAAAATATAACAATAAGTTGTATTGTCAACTAGTTTTCTATCGGGACTTTGTCCATTTATTAAGTGGCAATTATTAGATATAAAAAGTATATTATTATTGTCCAAATTTGCTTCATGCTAAATTTCATCAAAATTGGCTTAGTGTTATAACCGTGAAAACTTAACTGACTGACTTACTTTCACAAATATAATATTTATATAGATATTCTACTTTTCAGCTACAATCTTTGTTAATAAGAATAAGACATTGGTTTATTATTAATGTAAAAAGTTTGATATAGTTAGAAATTAAAAAAAAATTAATTACTTCTGTCACATGTACTATTTAGTTGCACACATTTATTTTATAAATCTTTGATACAAGTTGTGCTGATATAAAGTAGTAATAGTATAATGATTTTTTTAAATTAATTATAATATATTAAGGAATCTTTCATACAAATTTCCATTATATACTATACTTGTAAATAAATAATGACATAACATATGCCATAGGAAATTACACATAAAATTAATGGGCTTTTAACTGAAGCTAATATCACTTTGGAATTTCATTGTTCTATGTTTTTTTTTTACATTTTGTATGTTTATTTTGATATAAAAGAAAGATAAGATGTGATAAAGCTTCAATTTGTGTTTGTTATGTATTTATTTTTTCTATATTTATTTTTTCTATATTGTTTTTCTACTCTTATGCATTTTTATACTATTGTTTACACTAAGTAATTGCAGCCTACTTTACTTATTTATTTGTTCCAAAGCCAGGGTATATATCCACGATGCCGTCCATTTAAGTGCCTTTTACAGTTTTTTAATTAAATCTCAAGTAAAATATTTTTGTTTTATTTATCCGTTCTGCATACACATTTCCTCAGGTATACTGAAATAGAATGCTCCAGTGTAAGTTGAGGTGATATCGAAATATATTTAAAGTTTATTTAAATTTTTATAATACATCTATTTTAATGATAAGATCTTTAAATTAGGAGCCTTTTTTCTGTTAAAATAGTTTTCCTTGTGAATTTGACACATAAATAATTGAAGTAAATTTATTCTCAAAAATCAAAGATCCCATCATGCTATTTGTTTATGTTCTTGTCTTTAGAGACTTGATTCATCTATAAATCATAAAAGATCCACTGTCGTTTAAAATCGTCATAGGTATTCGTAAAAATAAAATAGTTGCAAAGTAATCTTACTTGTAATTGGTTAGAATAATGCTCCGTACATAAATTAGCGCTCCAACCAGAGCTATGTAAAGAGTTACATATATAAGCAAGTATACTACTATTAAAGTACGAATAAAACTCATAATTTGAAAAACTACATTTTTTCGGTATTTTTTTATTATTTACATTATAAAGTGGTACTGCAATTATTGTTAAACATTATGACGGATAAATTGACAAATGTTTGAGTTTCAATAAAAAGTTGCAATAAGATGAGAGATTAGAGAATGATTAATTATTGAGCAAGTGATATGAGTACATTGCACATAATAAAGTTATCTTGTTTCAAATAAAAACATCCTGTTTTAAGCATTTTTATAGCTATATCGGATATTCGCAGGTTTTGCAAAAGCCTTAAAAAATTGTACAACTTTTAATTATTTACAAATTTTGTTCCGAGCACTTTTGTATACCTGTTTAACCTATTTTTGAGTTAGAGCGCGAAGAGTGCAGACCACAGCGCCTCAGCCTTACATGTCATAAGGCAAGTTCATCCGTGAATCCCATTTTAAAAAATAAAATACGGTTTCTAAAATCAGTAATTGTAATTATTACAAATATCGTATAGTAATCAATTAAGAAATAACATATTAAATCAATGCCCCTAAGCACGGAATTTCGATTCAACGGAGATATATTGTTAATATTCTTCGCATAATTTCAGCCTCTATAGTTATTTTTATTGATTTATAAATAAAGTAAATTATCCGCTAGGTTATTTAATTAATTAATATTTTTAAAGCGTATTTTATATATCTTATGCAATAATTTTAACAAACCTATTATTCTCGACACCTCAGTTCTATGTCATTTTAATTCAATTCTTGGTTTTAAGACGTTTATTATTGATAACAAATGTCATAATTATCAGTGACATTATGTAGTGACACTGACATTACTCAGTGCTTAAAATCCATTAAAAGAGGCACCCACTGTGGTTTTGTTTTAAAAGATAACGAAAAATACATTTATAGTTTTAGATTAAGGCAAGGAAGGAAAATATAATAAAGGTAAATAATGATTCGAAATAAATAATCATACCATTCAAATTTTTAATTTGAAGCCACTGAGAAGGTTGTAACCTTGACATCTATTGAAAAGTTGTATACGTAATTATATACGGTAAAATTAAAATGTATTAGCTTTAATTGATAAATATAATGGCAAGCATGGAAAGCATGATACATTATAAATGTTCTAGCTTGTTATGTAACTGCTATTGAGTTCAAATGGCTTATTAAAATTTTAAAAATGTAACCGTAAATTTTACTTCAGTTATAAATAAAAGCTTATTCGAAATTGATACACATTAATTATAAAAATGTATATAAACCGAACTATGGCAACAGGATTAAAAAAAATTTTTTTTTCAGAAAAATGAGCGGAATGGCACGAAAATTTCTAAATCATCTTAAAAGCAAAGAATTTAGAGAATATTTGATGAGGTATTGATGAGGTGTTTAAATAATACAGTAATCATATAATATTGCTTTTTTTATTATATTTAGTTAGCTAACTTGTATTTTGCATGAAATATAGTTGTGCAGTATTTAACTGTAAAATAAAACTATAATATTAAACATTAATTTAATTATTTACAGAATTATAATTACCTATTTAAATTTTTTTCAGCACACATTTTTGGGGTCCGGTGGCAAATTGGGGAATACCTTTAGCTGCTATTGCTGATACAAGAAAGGATCCTATCTTTATAAGTGGCAAAATGACTCTTGGTTTGTATGATGTTTGTACTTATTTATAGTCTCATTAAAAAAAACAATACAATTTTTTATGTAATAACAAAAAAAAGAATCAACTGCATGCATATACAATTCCAATTATATTTTGATTTAAAATATAATAACATTATTTAGCATTTCAATCTTAATTCTTTTTATATTTTTTTTATATTCAGAATTATTTTCTTTTGTTATAGAATTAGCTACTAACACGGTAATTTTGCAAGCTCATTCAAGTTCATCCTAAATATATATAAGAGACATTATGAAAGTTTTATGTAAATCATATTTGATGTTTTTGACAAAAGAATCAAAATAAATATCTGCCCCTTTATAATATTAACTAAATTTCCATTTATTTCAGGCTTCTTGTAATTCTTAGGCTTATAATCATGTTGTTTATTGCTAATTATTTGTAACAAAGATCGACAAACCAACAAACATAGTTGGCAATTCATACTGAACTACTAGTATAAGCTAATAATATTATGTATCAATTTTATTAAAATATATACATCTGAGGTTGAAGTAACTACATAAAATGTAATTATAAATATTTACAAATAGATGAGCAAAGTTCTCATCACCTATAATATGTTAATATATTAATAGGGTGATAATCTGATTATCACTATTATAAATAATGCTAAGAATGATATGTTTGCATTGAAGAAACAAACTTTGATATGGGGTCACATTGGGATATTTTTAATTAGAATTCTGCAGATCAATAAAATATAAATTGAGCTTAAGAAAAAGGAAAATAACAAATAAAGTTCCAATTAAAAATTGAAGATTTTCAATATTTTATTTAATTTTTAATAATAAGTAATTTGTTTTTTCAATTATGATTCTATGATGAAATTCTGACTGGCTTTCGTTATAAAATCTACTATACTAAAACACAAATTGGTTTATATTATAGATATTATATATATATATATATATATATATATATAACTGCCTCGTTGGTCTAGTGGCTATATGTAAGGCCGCAGACTCTGAGGTCTTGGGTTCAATAAGCCTGCGCAGTTGGCTAATCTCTTGAGATTGTCCACCGTGGCCGAAATCGGTCGGAAATTATTATATATATATTAATTAATATTTTATAGGTAGCTACGCCACCAACCTTGTAACGAAAATGTTATGAGCCTGTAGTTACACTGGCTCACTCAACGTTCGAACCGGATACAATATTATGTATTAACGTTTGGCAGAATATCTGATATGTGGGTTGTACCTACCCACTATCAGTAGTAAATTTAAATCTTCCCCAATAGGATTTCTAGTAAAACTTATGACATAAGTAAAGTTATATCTATGTAATAATCAGCTGCCTCCGACATTGCTAGAAATATCATGTATCGGTGATATGGTGTGGGTATTTTTTATTTATGATTAAGATCTTATGTGTTTGTCTCTAGACTGCACTTAAGCAGACAATTCTTATCTTCAGATAAAGATGAAAGTGGAATTTTAAATCAAATAAGACAAGATATAACTCTTGATTTCATTTTTAAATATAGTACAAACATTTACCTATATTTAATAAAATAATAATATAAATATAAATACAAAAATCATAGATATTTGGGACATTATTTTTATTTTTTATGATTATACTATTTTCTAAAATAAAGTTTATAATTTAAAATGTTGGCTAGCAATTTTTCTATCTAGCAAAGTTATAAAAAGATTTATATCATGGCAATAAAATCCAAAATCTTAAACATTTATAAAAAGATGCAGTTCAAACTAGATTTACGATAACATTGATAAATAAATTTTAGATAAGATTTATTGTTAAAAACCCGAGAAAAAAAAATACGTTTCGCTTAATCTAAGAGAAAAAAAAAGTTTGTCAAGTGATTTATTTATAAAACGAAAAGATTAACTTTTTTCTGAAATGTTTTTTGTTGGTCCATAGCATGTCTGCATTGTTAAAATAATTTAAAAAAATACACTATTAATGTGTATTTGTATCTTATTTTGTTATTGTGTAACAAAGATTTAAAGGGTGAGTGAGCCAGTGTAATTACAGGCACAAGGGACATAAAATCTTAGTTCCCAAGGTTGGTGGCGCATTGGCTATAAGCGATGGTTGACATTTCTTACAATGCCAATGTCTAAGGGCGTTTGGTGATCACTTACCATCAGGTGGCCCATATGCTCGTCCACCTTCCTATTCTATAAAAAAAAAAAAAGATACTATGCCATAAATATTGTTTGGTGATAAGAGCCAATCGAATAAATAATTTGTGTTTATCATATCGTGCTTGACGGTGAAGGAAAACATCATGAGGACACCTGCATGTGTCTAATATCATTGAAATTCTGCCACATGTGTATTCTACCAACCGGTAATGCAGCAGCGTGGTGGAATAAGCTCCAAACCTTCTCCTCAAAAGGGAGAGGAGGCCTTAGCCCAGCTGTGGGACATTAACAGGCTGTTACTGAATAAATAATACGAGTCAAGATTATATAATAATATGTATATTATATAAGACGAGTATCATAAAAACATTAACATAAACTATACAGATTAAACTAAATACCAAGTTAATTATTCTATTCTCTATGGAACTGTTCTATATTTATTAACTAATATCCCTAAGCCCCTTCTCACGGTTAATTTCACGGGAGACTCAAAACTTTATATAAATAATTAGAGATATAACTTTACCTTTAAATCGTAACTTGAAAATGTTGATCTAACGATAAATTTATTAATGAACTAGCTACTCCACGCGGTTTCACGTTTAATGTTTCTCGTAGCGTGACGTTAAATAGCCATTTAATGTAATTTCCAATTCCGATTGGTAGAAAGAGAGAAAAACAAGTCATCAGCTTTACGATATTAGCATAGATTAGTATATAGTCTGTATAATAAGCATTGATTTTTGACATTGACAGACCAATCTTAAGGGATTGGCTGACTGCGACATATAATAGTGCACAAATATGTACGTAAACATAGGTCTCATCTATTGTCTCTCTCTCATTATTCAATGGGACGGCAATTTCATATGACCGAAAAGAGTTCAGGTGTAGGACCAGCGGCTTTACGCGCCATTTGAGGTACGGGAGTGTTAAAACTTTCAACTTGCTTCTACTGAGAACTTTTTGACAGAAAAACCCAATAATTTTTTATTCGTCCGACCTGGGGTTTGAACCCAGGACCTCGGGGTTTGCAGATTGTAGCCAACGAGGCAGTCAATCATATACAACACAAATTCTAATAAAATA